>NC_139043.1:106332751-106996301 GCF_965140915.1 Aythya marila
CCTCTGCCGCTGCAATTGTCAGCAAAGGAAAATTCTCACGACTGTAAAATTGCCGTGCTTTGATAACATTCGCTGATGATGCTTCTTTAAATATCTACTGCTTCAACTCTTTTTGTAGCAAAAGGCATTAGATGAAGCCACTTGGGTCCTGATGCTTAATTCACCCCTGTCATAAACTCCTTGCCTGTGAAAACAGAGCTAATGCCTATTATTGTACCTCACGTCCTCTCATTAACTCTTGCGAATCCCTGAAGATCTTTACCTACAAAGTTATATTGTAAGATGCATCCAAACAGATGGCTAATGCATCTGGAAAGCTCAGAAGTGCTATTGAAAATATGCAAAGTAGGCCTTAGCATTCAAGACAAGCACTGATGTGGGCTAGTTTATACCAGAGGACAGAGCTGGAGCCCTCAGCTTCTTCCTGAGTAATGCCTTCACGTAACATGCTAGTCAGAAACAGAAATGAAAGGGAAAGAGAAATGAAAGGGAGCACTCAGAAGGCCAATTTAACAATCCATGCTCCTGGTTTTAGGAATCATAGTACAAGAAGGTCTGATCTTCTTTCAGATTACAATTTCAGTACCACAAAATGTTCTGGGCGAAGACTGACAAAGGCATAAACTGTGGTCTTGCTTGAATTAGGTCTTAAAGGTTCCTCAGTGCCTTACCTAAGCATTAAGTTCCTCCTCCAACAAACCAAAGACCTTCCCTTTCCCAGCTGTTAATTTCTACAACACTGCTGAATTCTTCCCCAAAAGGCTCTCTTTCATTGCTGTTTATAAGCAGCTACCACCTATATGATCAGGGACAGTGGGTGTAAATGCTCTGACTCCACCAAGTCCAACAGCTATTTGTACCATACCGCATTTGTACCATGCCTTACCCTCTGCTTTCTATCACCTCACCTGGCCTCAGGGCTTGCGAGGCATTTTGGGTGAAGCACGACAGGCTGGCAGGTGTATCTTCTATTGAGACAGGCCTACAGGGGCACAGATTGGGAAAAGGAACTCCTTGGCTGAGCTCACCTCTCTGTAGATGTCGGAGTGCTACCACACCATCTGTAGCAACATGTTCCACCAAGCAGCCCTCGCACACACTGGCTGCCACACCTTGCCCTTTCAACACGTTTAACGTGCAGAGTTCACAGTTTTAGCATAAACTTATTAAAATACTGTCTACGAACTGCAGTAGTATGCATAAAGTGGAATAAGTCCCCGAGGAAATCCATTTATCACAGAGATCTAGACATTTATATTGGCTTTTCTGGCAGCAAGATAAATGAGCATTTCCTTACTTCTCATCCCTTTCCAGAAGCCTAATCTATAGCTCCTTGTTCTTCCTCTGCTGCAATCCTCAAACACAAAAATATTGCTTTAAGGCTATGAAGGATTTTTAATTAGAAAGTATATATATATCAGGGTTACAGTATCAACTCTTTACAACTCTTCTTGTCAGTCCCCAGCCCAGTCTTCGGGATGTGCATCTGTGATTTTGTTAAGGCTAAAACCCAGGGGTAAGATTTTGGGTGTCTTAAAGCCCCTCTGTTCTATCTATTTCTGATATTTCCTTCAACACACTTAGATGAAATCATTCTTTCTGCAGAAAGTGTGGGAATATTCACTTTGACACAGGATACCACTCCCCAGGGTTTGATACTATCTGGAGTATGAGGCTGTAGGGCAGGCAGCAACCAATCAACACATTTATTGAGGCCAACTAGCATGGCCCACACAAGCTATATACCTCCTTATCATACAAATCTGTCAGTGAATTATGATATTAGCAATTATAATAAAACCGCATCAAGCCTAGAAAATTGTATTTTAAGTCTTTCTAAATGAAGGCTGACAGTGGGAACACTCCTGCTTTCACTGAAGTCAGGAACATGAGTCCTCATTGTTCTAACAATGGTAGAAACTCTCCCATGAGGAGCACCAACTCACACACTCAGTTACTAACAGTGCTTCAAAAATCATAGCATTGGCCTTAGTGTTAATTTCTTACTAAAGGAATATTACATTCATTGGAAAGAAATAGATCACAGAATCACAGAATCATCTAGGCTGGAAGAGACCTCCAAGATCACTGAGTCCATCCTCTGACCTAACACTAACAAGTCCTCCACTAAACCATATCCCTAAGCTCTACATCTAAACGTCTTTTGAAGATCTCCAGGGATGGTGACTCAACCACCTCCCTGGGCAGCCTATTCCAATGCCTAACAACCCTGTCCATAAAGAAGTTCTTTTCATTTAAAAGGAAAATAAATAAATAAATAGACAAATAAAGCACAAAGTAAGTAACAATATCAGCAAATGAATTATTTTTAAAAACCTTAAAACACACACATTTTCAAAGGATGCAGACTATGTTTTAATGCTAAGGTGTAGCAAACGCATTAGATTTTCCTTAATGTCACTTTGTTCTCTTAGCCACAGCTCTCCAGGGACTGATATTAAGTACCTGTGTAAAGCATTTCTGCAAAACAATTGCCTTACCCTGTGAGTCCGTGGTTGGAGGAGATAACTTCGGATATCCTACAAAGCAAAAGTAATGTGTGTTACACAGTACGTAATTGAGAACATTATGACAAAATATCACTGCATTCTTCTAAAAAATATCCTTTGTTACCAAAAAAGCTACCTACCAAAATTGCTACCAAATAACATCTCCTATGAATACTCAGATTCTCGTTAAACCGGGGCAGTCACAGCAAAGAAGACCAAATTCTTACTACAGGGCATTAAATCCACGGCAAGCACTACAGCAAGAAAAAATTGATTTAGGTTTCCCTAGGGGCAAAGGCTGCTGTAGTTACCAAGGACTTTACATCAGCCCCATTGACCTCATGCTCTGTGCAGCGCTGACACAAGCAACAAAGCTGGCACTGACCAAGTTTCCCCTACTTCTGCAGCCAGCTGGAGGCTGCCAAGCCCAATTTGCAAACCACCTCTGCCCTCACTCCAGACTCTAATAGCTCTAACGGCTGAAAGGCATCTGGTAAAGCTCAGTTTCACCCCCCTAGCGAAGGCCTGGCGTGTCTGTAGGTCTCACAGGGTGATTCACTGCTGGTCTGCTTCCCTCACCTGGTGCTCCAGCGTAGCCTTCAGCAATGGGCATGGTGCTTTGCCCAGCCTGGCCATCAACGCTTCGCAGCCGCCCTCTTCCCGACATCAAGACGGTGCCCGGCGGCCCTGCCTCTCCAGCCTCCAGGATGATCCCGGTTGTTCCAGGCAGGAATGGGGCGACTCCTGATCCCGGCAGAGCCGGCCGTGGAGGAGGTCTGGGCAGAGGAGGCTGGAGGGGAGGCCTGTGCCGTGGGGGTTGAATCCTTGGCCGGGACGGCAGCAGGGATATGCCTGGCTGGGGCTGCAGCGGCGGTCTCGGTGGCACCACCTGCCGTGGTGCTTCTGGTCGCCCTTGGAAAGGTTTGAAGAAAAGGGAAATGCAGAATTATTCACTTAAAACAGTCTGTGAAATCGGCGTATGCATATTCATGGGAAACAAAAACTTCAACATAAAACCGAGACTTTCTGCACCGAGCTGGCTGCACGTTACAGCTACCTCCCACCGATGGCCTCCACCTCCCCTTCATGCTCTCTTCTTCTTCTGCTTTACTCCCTCCTGCCCACAGCTCTTCCCTTCTACACCGTACTCAGACAACACCCAGCACAAGGCAGTCTTGTTCTTATCCAACCCTTTAGCACTATCACCAAAAACAAAAAAATCCACAGGAAAAAAAGAGTAAATGGACACTGACTTGGGGATTTTTTCCCCTCCTTTGAAAAGCAATGAATTTAAAATTCCCAATACTCCCATTACTAATATGTTCTGACAACAAAGGCAGAACCCCAGGATATAATTTAGCTGAAAAGCCCTTATTGTTTAAAGGCAAGAGATCCCATTAAGAGACTTTTCCAGCAGGGCAGCCAACACATACGACATCGGGGTTGAACAGTGCTGACACAGTAACATTTGGGTTATCAGCTGGTACGGTTCTGCATCCTTTACAGGAATTAAAATGTGTTCTTATAAGTGGAGTCCTGGATGAAATTTAAAGATGCTATGTCCTCCTAAGTGTGAAGCTGACTTATGCCATATTTATAACAGGAATTTACAACTGTGTAGATTTCAGCAGAGGCAACGACACAGCTTTTACAATGAATTACCAAAAAGAGTTCCTAAATTCACATTTTAGACAGCAGAGTAAAAAAAATCTAACTATACTGACATTATACATTAGCATTGGTTGTATTCATTGCAGTGTATGTCCAAAGCATGGCTTTAGGCACAGGGATGGGAGTGAAAGTTTCTGGGGAAATGAACAAACATCCCCTTGCAAATTTATCTGATGCAACTTGTCATGCCAAAGGCAATTGCCATGGTCCACAGCAGGAGACCTCTGCCCCAGGCTCTTGGTGGTGAAAACAAAGCACATTATCCCTTATATCAGCCTGGGTAAGCTCACCAGTGGCTAAGGCTAAACCAAATGCCTGTGCTTCACAGCAGCTGGAGAGGCTTGGCCATGGCAGCAGTGGCTGCCCTTCAGAAGAGGGCTTACAACCAGATCCTGCAGGTATGGACCATGACGGTGTTGCTGGCAACCCCTGTGCTGCTCCATCACTACCTGGTGCTTTTTGTCTGTGTTCCCAATGCCACGTGTGATTAAAGGTGACAAACTCTGCATCTGCACTTCACCCCTGCGAATCTTATTTCTTGTTTCCAGTCTCGTAAAAACTCCTCCTAAGCGCTCCGAAGTACTGCGAGGCTATCTGAAGGCATGGTTCCACACCACCTGCGTTCATTTGCTATACGTATGTCCTTTAAAAGAAAGTCTTCAGGAGCTCTGCTGGCTGATTTTAACTGCTGTGAGAATTGAAAGTTATACTGGCAATGCACCACAAGGTTGGACTGAAGCTTACTCGGTAATTCCTTCCACAAGGCAGAGGGAATAAAAGGTGAAATGTTCACTTTGCACAAGTTAGATTGATCTTCATAAAAAAAAATCACAGATTCACACCTTCAACTAAGATCTTCAGACTAACCTCATTCAAAACAGAAACTGGCAAAATATTTTATATTGATATATAAATATAACTATTTGTCATTTCTCTAGTCACTTAAACTGAGCTTTATTGAGCCAACAATTTGGGCTGACACAGGGAAAACGACTATGCTTTTGTGCTTGTTTTTCTAGAGCTTTAAACAATAATCAGCAGCTCAAGTCCTGCATCCTGTGCCAGCAGCTTCCTTGTGTGCAGCACCAATATTCCAGCATTTAGAATTACCCAGCTACATTCCTGTAAATGAAAACTACCTGGCTAAATCTCAACTTAAAGTGCCAGTTATAAGATAATGTGAGGACTAAGAGGGATTGTGGTCTGCCATCTTTGCCAAGCTTTTTAGCATTTTTGACTGAGAAGCACCATACCATGACAAAGTATCAATAAATCATCAGATAGAGATAACGCTGGAGCCATCTTATCTCGATGCTGGATTACCCAACACGTGTTTTCAATTCAGTAAGTGATGAGAAAATGAATCCCCAACAAAGGCTGAGGTGAATTTCGCTGGACCTGCTTAAGCTTTGCTGGGCAGCTGACAAAACAGACATGTTCCTTGTTGTCTATGAAATATCCGGGAAGGCAGTGAGCAGAGCTGAGATGGTTAAACAGCTGAAAATGGTGATGCTGTCCTCGCAGAGGAGGTGTCACTGCTTGGTTTGTTGCCACCAGACCAAGTGACAACTCGGTTACCAGGTCAGACAGCAGCACTGCCTCACTTCTGCTCTCAGATGCCCATCTGCAGCTGAAACTGAAAAGGCTTCCCTTGTACAATTAAAACAAGAATGCTTTCATTCCCAGCTCCCCTTAAAGCATTTTATTTTATTCAGTTTGATTAGCCAGGCAGCGTTAACTTCCATTTTGCTTCACTGAAGAAAGAATAATTTTGCAGGAAGGAGGAAGAGCCGTGACCTGGATGCACAGCTCAAGTGTTTCTTTGCAGTTCGGCTGATTCTAATGAGGTTCTGCCCTGGCCACGTGCTCATCAGACCCCAAAACACACAGTAAGCACATAAAAGAAATTATCAAGTAAAGGAATTAGTGGCTGCACCCACAAGAAGCCACAAAGACATAACCTGTATTTTCTTATTGATATCAAAGGGATTCAGAAATTAAGCACCCTCTTGTAAGGGAGGCTACAGGAACCGACCCCATGAGTCCTTTGTGATATAACACTTGTGGTTTATGCCCCTTTTAGATGTAGCACAGAGCATACATTTAGCTTCTTAGCCCGTAACTTCAGCAGACAATGTTTAGCTGTTACTTTTGAAACCCTGATATAGCGACAATTAGCAGGGGAATTGCAGTTCTGGTTAAATAACCATAACCAGAGCAAACTACAATCCCAGCACACTTCTAACTACCGAAAATCTTCACGAATCTGTACAAAGAGGCAGTAACAAAAAAGAAACAGCTGACTTTAACTTTTAGTTTCACATGATTTGAAGAGCACTTGCATCTGCAGAGAGGCACGGACCGCAATGAGCAGCTCCTCTGCACGAACTCCTCTCTCAGCAGGAGATCTGGGGCAGTGGCCATTTAATTTGGACAAACAGAAGCTGGAAAACATAACCTTGGTGAGTACATTGTATGTGGTTATCTACGTCCTTGGAGCAGAGCACCACCTGTCACCACCCTGTTTAATGCTGACATTAAGTTGCATTATCTTCACCAGAAATCCAAACTAATACAATGCTGTCCTAGCCTCTGGGTTTACATCTGCTGTTGTCTGCAATCCTTCACTAACCTGGTGTCTTAGTTTGGACTCAGGCACTCAAAACCCTAGATCCAAAATATCTTACGAATTTCTTAATAAGACACAGCCACACTCCTGAGTTCAGCCCCAGGCCTGCACCTCTCAGTAAGACTTTATATTGGATTCCTTCTGACATATCCTTGCCTTACCGCCCTCAACAGCTCTATTAGTAACAAGTTGTTCCTGTTATGGTCCTTCTGAAGTCAGATGACATCACTTGAATGCTACGATATGCTGGCAAGTGGTGCAGAAGACACTCGGCACTGATCTATGGCCAGAACTGAAAGTCTTCTTTCAGCTAACGCAGGTACCAGAGAGGCCACTGCAGCCACACCGCCTGCGAACACAAAACCAGCTAAAGCTGTGCCCAGCTCATATAACAGGGCTCCCAAACTGCTTCCCAAAAAGGCTCTTTTGCCAAAATCTTTCTGGAACTCCGACTGTCCAAATTTACCCAGACTGCTGCGATAGACAGCGTTATTTTAATTGGAAACATTTGGGGATCCAGGCATTGCTTCACAAATCCTGCAAAGGCTGGAGGTTGCCGAAAGCAGAGAGGGCCGTCCAAGGTACCTGCGTGTCTGGGCTCCAACAGCAGAGCCTTTCCCCAGGTGCTAAAAACCTGACGGTGGATGGAGAAACAGCTCTGCTCCGAAACTGAATTACGCTATGGAAACCCAGGCACGCTTTAGGCTTTTTAATGCCTTACAATGTTGTAATAGAGGTTGACAAATACAGCCCATGAGGCCGCCCGAACACCTGCGTTAAATAGCAGGAGAAAGATTACTCTGCGTGTCTTAGATCTTTCTCCAGTGTCAGTTCCCAGTGCAAATTTATTTTTGGTGAGGCAGATGAGAAATAGGATAACACAGATACATCATACTGCATTTTAATGGGAACTGGGTTTCTTCTGAGAGACTCTGGGATTAAGGTCTTAACCCCGTTGAATTTAACAGGAGATTTCACTAAAAGAAGTATCTGAGAATTACAGACCTCCTCTGTTCCTCTGCACTTCTTTCTTTAAATTAAGATATATATATATATATTTATTTTATTTAATACAAGAGCTTCTCACCTCAGAATTTCCCCTCTCTTTCCCTTTGAGGAGGGGCAGTGAGCGGCTGTGGTGGAGCTCTGCAGTGTAGCAGGGTAACATCACTGCAACAATACTTTTGTTTTCAAATGGTTCTGCGCTCAAAATAAACACGTCTACAGCAGGCTGTCAAGTCTTTGCCTCAGACTGAGAGGGGTATCCTTCCCCACAGGAATTAGTTTTGGATCCTCCATCAGTTACAACTTTTCCACTCAAGCGAGTGCTCTCTCAGTCAGGCACCAGATCTCCCCCACCCACCACCAGCTCCAGCAGCCCACAGGGCTTCCCCTCAGCACCTCTTCTTCAGATTTGGGGCCAGCCACAGAAACTGGCCTCTTCCCCACTGCTCTCTCACCAACTGAACGCATTCTGTCCTTTGAAAGCACAGCCTCACCCACTGCATCCAGGAATCAATACTCCAGCTGGGCTGGCCAGCCCCGAACACCCCATCTCCAACAGACCTTTCACAGGCCTATCTCCACGTCAGTACTGGTGTCAGTATCTGTACTTCCCCTGAATTATCCTTCTCTAAAATGAATAAAATGTCAAAGAAAAACAAACAAACAAACAAACAAACAAAAAAGTCCAGAAAAGTTTTTTCTGACAAAGTGTGCCTATCTCAGTTTTGACACAATAATTTGTGCTGTGTCAAATTTATCTCATGTGTGCACAGAACTAAAACCAGAAGCATCTCCTGAGCTTCACAGCCAACTGAAAAGTGCAATTTCAAAATAGCCTACACTTCCTATGTTTTTTCCTCACAGGAACAGGAACAGGAAACCAGCTTCCTTCTGTACACTGACTCTTTCAAAAGAAAACAACTAATTGCTGAAATTTTGGGGAAAAACTGCAGAGGGACTGACTGGCATTTGGCAAGCCCTCTAAACCATTATGGCAGGGTTCACCGACACACAGAGGTTACCATTTCATAGCATTTTGAGCCAAAGGGGTTGTGTTTCTGCTTCTCAACCACTCACGCAAACTTTAAACTCACTGTGAAGTTAGATTTGAGCCAACAGGTTGGATGGCTAACAGAAGTGGCTGAGGTGTGAAAGCATTGCCAGCTGTGGTGTGAATGTATTGCCAACTTGCCACCTAAGTTGTGGGAACACAAACTTCTGGCAGGGCTATGAAACAAAAAGTGTTAAATTACCACACCAAGATATGCCAGAGCTTGTTTGTGAAAGTCCTAAATCAAAGAGTCAGTGCTGAATTATAATCATTAACTCACACTA
Source organism: Aythya marila (assembly GCF_965140915.1). Lineage (NCBI taxonomy): Eukaryota > Metazoa > Chordata > Aves > Anseriformes > Anatidae > Aythya > Aythya marila. Next base: position 106,341,902 of record NC_139043.1, read on the forward strand.
TGAACAAAACTTACAGAGAATCTTTCTTATCATAAATTTGAATTCCTTTGTCTTCGGTTTTCTCAATTTACTTTTCAATTCCCCTCGAGGAATCAGCTGGAAGGATTCTCACACATAATCTCATACACACAAGAAAAAGTTGAATAAAATAACTGGAATAATACCTACAGATAAATATTAATTAAAACTTGCTTTAAAGTCACTATCTAAAATATTAGTTTTACTACTATCTTTATTCTGGCTCAAAGTGAGCATGAAAGCATAAAAGACTTTTTTTTTTTTAAGAATGCTTTTAAAAGCAAAGTCCTCTATGGTGTCTTAGAGGAAAGCCAAAATTATAGTCATTGTAAAAACAAAGCAGAAACTGTGTAATATTAAATTTTTCCTCCCTTGTTTAGTTCCTCTATAAGTGATTCAGGAAAGAAAGCCTTTTGAAAAACAAATAAAAAAGCATTAAAAATGCATGAAACTTACTTGTGTCAGACTGAGATTTCAGCATGCCTTCCATGTCTGTGGTGATTTTAGAGACTTGACTATAAAACTGCTGGACAGAATTTTTGAGGCCAGAAATATCTTTGGAATGAGATGATATAGTTCCATTCATTTCACGTATGCAGTTCCACAAGCTGCTCACGTGCTTATTCAGACCTTCTTTTATCTTCTGCAAGCTACCCGAGACAGAGTCCAGCTTGCCGCAAACTTTTTCAACATTCGCGACTCGGCTCTCAACATCTGAAACACCATCCTGGACACCTTGGGTCTTTTCTTTACACTTGTTGAGATCAGTCAGGACATGGTCATTTAATTGTTCTAGTCTCTCTTTCACTTCACTGCAGCAGTTATCACTAGGGTGAATGGTTTGATTTGCAAATGTCCTCTGCATTTGATCAATTTTTCGGTAGACACCTCGTTGTGTTTTTCTACAGGTAGAATTGACACCCAGAAGTTGCTCCCTGCAACTATTCAAGCCATCTTGGAGATTTTTCATATCTTTATCCATGACATTTAGACTATACCGGAATACACGCAAATCTCTCTGCATTTTCTGGTTGTCACGTTGGTTATCCTTAATTAAGTTAAGTTTCTCATTAAGAGAGCTATTTAAAGACTGCAGAAGAACAGAGTTGTTCTCTGTTTTCAAAAGCAAGTGATTGTATTTGTTATTACAATTTTCTAGCTCTTTCTGAAGGTCCTCTGTCCCTTGTGGTGCTGACAGACATTTCTGGCCACAGAGGTGTTCGAGGGACAGTAATTTGTTCTTGACAAGATTTATCTCCGTTGTAAACTGCTCGTTTGCAAATCCAGTGTCACTAGGCATAATAGGCCCAGGATTAATAAACATTCCATCCGGGTCTGTGGTATTAGCAATCTCTAAAATAGTGCCACCTAGCCTATCTTCTAGTGACCGGAGCTTTTGGTCAAACAAGTCTCTCAGCTCATCTACCTCAGCAGCTATAGCACCTCGGAGAGTTTCCTCGACGTAAAAGCAATGTTCTTCAGCATTTCGTTCTGTAATGTTCATCCTTGCATCTAGCTCCTCCAGCCTCTCACCAAACATGTCTTCCAAATCCGGAGTTGACAACCGACTGATTTCATTGTCTATTCTGACATTCAGAATCCTGTGTGCTTCCACAACTCTGTCAAGCTTCTTGTCTAGATCTTTTATCTGCTGGTCAAAGTCATTTCTCTCACCCTCCTTGCAACAACTGGACTGGTTTGATGGAATCTGAGTTCGGAGAGTATTTATTTCTTTCCTCAAATCATTCTCTTTTCCTCTTATAACATCAATTATACCTAAACAGTTATTGTCATTGTCATCACACTGCTGCTGGATATCCTGTAGTTTGTATTCACAAGAGTTCTTCAGATCTGCCATTTTCTTTTCAAATCCTTCCAGTATTTCCTGTCTGAGGGACTCAAATTTTGAGTCTATGTATTCCTGATACACATTGCCACTAGGCATTGTTAACGTAGGTCCCTGTGCTGCCTCCTGCAGTTGTTTTAGTTGTCCTTCATAGCCTTTTACTTTTCCATTCAGTTCCTCCAGTTGGTCATTCCTGATCTTCAATGCTTCTTTGACCTCGGCTAGCTCAGACTTTATATCTTCCATTTCAAAATCAAGAAAAGGGTCTTTCTGATCTTTATTGCTGAGGAGTCCAGGTAGATGGATAGTGTCTGTTTCACCACCGACTGCACTGTCAGGCTCTGGGCGGTCATAAAGGTTGTTCAGCCAAGTGACCAACATCTTACTTGCATCTTCTTGGACAGTCAGCTTTAGGTTTTCATTCACACCTGCCAAGGAGGACTGAAGTTCAAGCACTGATCGTGTAAGTCTAAACAATTCTTCCTCAAGAAACTGCATTTTCTTCTCATATGGCGGAGGTTCTGGCGCTTCTGTTGGTTCTGCATCTGTTTCAAAGAAATAATAGACTAAGTCTGGAAATCAGCATTCTTAAGGGTATCCGTTTTGGTCAACAGAGGCCAATTTTACTTTTGCTGAAATCCAAAAAATACTTCAAAATGCGTAATGCTTGTTCCCTTTTCTATTCTTGCTTTCAGTAGTTTATGATTAAAAAACCTTATCAAATAATTCCAAACTAAACATTTTAGAACATTGACCAATTCTTGCTCAAACAGCTGTACAGAAAAGACATTGACCACACAAGCAGCAGAATTCCTGCCACTGGAAGCTGGACAAGCATAGCTGATCCTGCCTAAGGGGACAGATAAGTGGAATCCCTAAGATCCCTCCAGTCTTAGTTCCTAGGATTCTCAGCAACAAGGCACTAGCAAGTCAAGACACTGAGTGTGATCCCAAATAATGATTTAATATAATGCAAACCTTCAGCTAGATCACCAATTGTTTTAACAACCATTTAAATATCATTTTAATGTGTAGATCTGTATGACCATATTTATTTACATATTCCTATGTATCTTTGCCATTATGCACTGAGGGATAAACTCTATAAAGACATCGTGTATAAACCCTACTGTGATGTTGCATTACATCCTTTAGGCAATTCATAATTCAAGGACCTTTGTGCAGTTAAGGCATGCTATCACAGGCACAAGTAAAAGTAAAATGAAGTTAAGAAGCGGAAGTGAAGAAGAAAATATACTTTATAGAAAATACATACACAAGTTGTTAGCATCAGAAAAACTCTTTCAGATGACAAGTAAACAGCTAACAATAAGAAAATTTCCCTGTCAAATTGTGACTCTATTGTAATGGAGTGTTGTTAACAGTTAAATCTTCAGACAAAAGAATTTTAGCACTGATTCCAAGCTACGAATGCTAGATATACTTTGGAAAGCAACACTGAGATTGAGTTTGAAGGACATGCAGTTATAATTGTTCTTAGTTTTAAAACGGATTTCAGCTAAAAGACAGTACAAAGAAGGTAGGAAATCATAAAGTATTCAAGACAGGCAGAATGGCTGCTTCCTTTAGTAATGAAAAAGTATGAACACACACAGTGTAGCTATTACATACACACTGGTCTATTTTTGCTTTGAAACATAGGTTTTTTAGGGAGTTTTGTCAGAGCAAAAAGAAAATCTCTAGATATAAGCAGCATGCCAGTTAATAAAGAGATTATCATGTTTTATTGTCAGTTTGTTGAAGAAATAGTTTAGGCGGGCTAACAAAATATTTAAGCGCTTTATTTTTAAAGCATGTATATAATGTATAGGAGTAGTTTAAAACTATGTATTTAGTCCCACTTGATTCCACTACACAAAAACACCAGTGGAAATCTGACTAAGTGAACAGCTAGTATGACATTAATCTCTGATGCTGCTGTGAAGAAGTCCTTCAAAAACAAGCATCTGTTTACCATTTCTTATTGATGGAGGAAAGGCATAATCCTGCAGCAACAGCACTTTCAGAAGGCAGTATCTAATACAACATTATTCATTCTTTATAGTATTTTTTTTTTTTTTTAGCATTTGAGGCTTATCATTCCCTTAACCTTAGTATTAAGGCAGGTAATCTAATATTAATCTGTAAAACCTGCTCAGGTCCTTGAACAAACAACACACTGTGAAATGCTAAGAAGCACCGTCTATCATTAAAACTAGTACCTGTTCTTTGTTCATTTTAATAATAGTTTCTCTCAAATATATCCTTTTTTTTTTTTTTTTTTTTTTTTTTTTTTTTTTCCTGAACATTGAAGAAACCACCAAAAAAAAAAATCTCCGTTTTTACAAAAAACGACCTTAAGACAAAGATTTTCCTGAACCATGAGAAGACAGATGGCATTTATGGCCAGTGTTTCACACACACCCCTTCATTATTCTTCAGGAAATTCTCTGTATCAAGACTGTTATTGCCTGGCTATTATTTTCCCACCACACAGTGTCTTCCATATGGATTTTGTACCTGCCAGTAGTTGAGTTTAATAGAAACCATAACGGTTATTATACGTAAAAGGACAAAGCAAGAAACCAGACGTGATCATGCATACCAAAACTCAAACAAAAAGTTACCCAAGCCTTTCTTCACAACAGCTTTCACCGGTGCTGTGGGACGACGAGCTGCCTTTGGCTGTTCTGCTGGCCCTTCTCTGCAGTCTTCACCTTTATATCCAGGACAACATCTCCATTCTAGCTCTGTTACTGTCTTGTATGCAACTGTATACCGAGGTCTGAAACTCGTTCGGTATCTGCCAAAACAGAAAGTATTGTAAACGATCTGTAACATCAGCTTTTACTTAGACTAAGCCTAAAACTAAAACTGTTTTTCTTTTAAGTGAGATTCAATTAACTTCAGACATGCTTTATTTTTTTCCTCCAAACATTAATTAAACAAACTTTTTTGTTGAGGTCTAAAAGTTACATGCACTTAGCTCAGTCGTGTCAGGAAGAGCAAACATGGCCCAGGCATGAAGGACTTTCTTCTATGAGCTGAGGGACACTGCTCTGGGGGAAGTGAAGGTTCATTTCGTCAGGCATTGCTGAGAGTAACAGTGACTGCCAGTGTATCACTATGAATTCAAAACCTTTCTCCTCTAACTACTTTTCATCACAAATCCACCCACAGGGCTCCTCCAGCAGCAATTCTTCACAGCATCAGAACTGCTTCTGCCTGCTTTGTCCCACTTGTTCCAATATCATTGTCCCTTAAAACACTCCCCAGAATCTGTATGCACAGAGCAGTCAAAGCCAGGAAGGCTGTTCCAGGAAAAGACAGGATGCTGACAGCATGAGTCAGATAAGGACATGAAAGAAGGGGTCAGATGAAAGGCTAAGACCAATGAGGGAATCGACTCTTTCCTACTTCGCTGTCCCTGTTAAGCTCAAGAGTTCTTGAGGACAAACCTATGCACCTTATGTACACACAGACTTAAGGTTCCCTGATTAATCACTCAAAAAGTTAATAAATGGCAACCTGATTCTGAATGTGCAACTGTCTTCAACCAAGACTTTTTCCACAATTTTTTTAACTGCATATATCATAAGTTCATCTACAGTCATATCCTAAGGGATCCCCCCATAGGATATTCAGAGGCTGTTTTATTTTATAAAAACTGTTACCAGTTTAAGGTATAGCTCATGTAGGGTGGAGAGATGAGGAAATGAAATAAAACAGGAATTTGTCACCTAAGTTCTGTAAAGTGGTATGCTTGGAACACAAACTTCAATATGAATGAACATCTTACCCCGATTCCTCATGAGAATTTCTTTCTGTGAATAAAATTATCATGACACCACCCTCTCTGTTGCACGTTCAGGTCTTTTTTCATAGAGTATTTCACATTAGAACAACACTTTGCATCCTTTACTCGCTTCACAACTGAAGTGCCCCTAAAGTAGTAATACTGGCAGAAAAAATTGGGAACAAATGCAATGGACTTAACAATAGCTCTACAACACATCTCATTCATTCAGAGGGTATTTTGGGACAGGGAGAAGGCAGTATGTAACGAGCACCCAATGCTATCACAAAAAATCAACTCCACGTCTCGTTAAATGTTTACTTGTATTAATACACAAAATCTCCTTTTGTTTAAAAATAATCAGTGATCTGCTACCAGATGGAAAGAATTAAATCTTACAGCAACTGTGAAACAGTTTCTATTGAAAGTCACCGAGTTTAACTGTTAATCTCCAAGGCTTGTGTGCAAATAACTGCAGAAATAATTCTGCATTTTTCATGCATCTCCCACTCCACTGACATAATTCTAGGATGTCCTACATCCGACAGCCATTTGCCGTCTGTGTTTTGATAAACTGCTTAGAAAACTCGGGGCGGGGGGCTTCAAAGTGTTAACCACTAAGTAGGAATTTGTTTCTTTTCCAAACATATCTTTCCGAGTTCTGTAACAATATATTCCACTTTTGGCACTGAGGAAATACTCAATGTTCTTTTTTGCGTTACTACTCTATGTACAACCTCTCATTTAAGGGAAAAAAGTTATTTTGACTAGAGACAGTGTCATACTTTTCCAAGCCATTTTGGGGCTAAACAGTAGGTTATTCTAACAAGCCTCTCCGGATTCTCTTTTCCCGTGAATCTTCAGAGAAAGGCAAGGGCGGGACTAGCCTGTAAATCTGTCCATCAGCCACTCCCAGCTGAATGGTTTGCTCTGGTTATCAGGTTTTCAGATTCTGCCTCGATGAACATTAACTCAGAGGGGTTTCCGATCCTTTTTAACCTTCACTATAGCACACAGTGAAACTGCTGTGGGCTGCGCTCAAGCTCATAATTTCTTTTACTGTGTTCACAAAAACATCTGCTGAATCCTGTTTACAAATGTAAAGAGCAGCCATCCCAAGGTCAAGTGCTTCAAAATTAAGCGAGTGCAACGTAGAGGGCACCATTGGAAAGGACAACATCCTGACCACCCAGGAACTTCCTTTTCCTTCTCCCTTATCTGAACATTAAACCACATCTCATGTAGGTAATTTGGGTAGGATCCCCTTCCTTTGAACTAGCTGCTAGAGGCAGAGGAGTGACAGGATTAGCTAAATGTTTTAGTGGTTTGAAGTGGTTTAAGAGTCATTACCATCTCTCTCACAAACACCACATTACTGAAGTACAAACTTTGAACTTCCAGATCCATTTTCATATGCTGGAAATGGCAGTACAGACTTTTCTCTGATTGCCATAAAGCACTTGACTGCTCTCAGCTTTGTGTGTGTTCCTCTCTATACTGTCAGGGACAAACTCCTCCCTGAAAATCAAAGTATTTTGACTATCTTCAGATCACTAAGTTATATTTCTCTTTTTTTTTTTTTTTCAGTAAAAAAAAAAAAAAAAAAAAAAAAAGTAGCTAAAAGCAATTTTATAAAAGGGAATAAGAACAATGTTTATGCAAAACATGCATTTGTTTACTCAAATAAATTATAAAATGAGGATTTTCCTTGTACCGTTTCTGCCATTTCTCTCATATCTTAGATGAGTTTCTCTTTCCATACTTCCTCTATAGTCATGTTCATCAATATAGACAGCTTCAGACTTACTTTAGTATGATTTATTACAAAAATTATTTGAAATGCAGAAGAATCCTCCTGCCTTAAATTAAAGAACAAAAACACCGTGTAAGTCTTAGCAGTCTATTCCTTACAAATTCTCATAACTGTCTTAGAGCTCAAGCAAATACACAAATTGGATCTGTTTTGATTTCAACTATGACCTGTCAAGTGCTGACTAACCTGAATCTTAAACCACAATTCTCCTAGGGCAAAAAGTGTGCTAGAATGAAAATGCTTCAAAATCTGGACACGCCACAGCTTTCACATTTTACAACCTAAACTGCCGTACCAAGACAGTAATGCTCATGTGGAGCTCAGAAATTAAACAGTGATTTTCTTAGCAAGAGCTACTGCTTCTCTATGTTGCCAGTCCAGTTCATTTCATCACACAGCCAGTGCCATCGACTGCAGCAAGACTAGTCATGTTGAGGCAGGGAAACGGGAACTTACCCTAAAACTTTTCTAATTGGAATTCGGTCATATACAAGTTTCTTAAAATCATAGCTTAATTGCTACAGCTTCACTCCTTCGTGCAGACTTGTGGAAGTTGCCCATGCAAGGAATGTGTCGCCATTCCAGGACTATCCAGATGCACTGATGAATGAATGACCTTCACCAACAAGCGGCCAGCCTAAGCATGATTCCCAGTCATGTAAGTTTTTTATAGCCAGAACTTTGCTTGCACAGTGGGTTTCAGTGGAGGAGCTGCAGACTTCCAGGGTTTTGGCAGGCTGCAACAGCACTGAACACAATTATATTCTTGGTTATGGTTCTGACAAAACTAAGGAAAACGTACCTTTCTGCTAGGGAGCACAGCCAGAAAATTATTTCTGATTCTACACAGTTTAATGATGTAGGCTTGGGAGCTAGTAGAATACAAAAATCAGATGTCTCTGTTTATATTTGCAGTATTTGGAATTAAGCTGCTCACACATTAGAGCATACACAATGTACTCAGTGTGGCAGGAGAGACAAAATGTCATTATAACGTTGCTTCTCTATGCAGCTGGGTCGTGTTAAACAGTTAGAACACAACATGCCTGAGTTTCTCATATTTTGTCTTGTAGTTGTGAATCTCTGCAGTTACCTAATGAGGCAATTTAGTCAAATTCAGGAAAGTTTCATAAGTCTCTTAAAGAATTGCGGCTCCACTTTAATGCCTGTGTATGTTGGAACATAATTAAAAACATAATAATCATAATAATTTATTAAATCATCCCCCCATGACCTTGGATTTCTGCTATTCAAGTGTTAATAATCATAATTATTTTTTACAACTGTCTCACAGACTGAAAAATTTTTCTTTTCTTATATGACTAAAACTTGCATCATCAGCATTTATTGTGCCTTGTCACCTAATCTTCACGAGGACTTCCAGCTAAAGGAGATGGCCACATCCTCTCGGAGAATTGAGCTAAAATAATATTAATGAGGTCATTCTTTTAGACAGCAGGAACAAAGAGGGCCTTCAACAGTCTCTAATCTTCCCTTGCAAGAGAGAAAATAAGAACAGCTGGTATTTACATTACTGGTAACAGCAGACATGGAGAAGGTTAACATCCTCAACAACTTTTTTGCCTCAGCCTTCACAGCAAGTCAGGCTTTACCACATCTCTTGAATCCCTGAACTTCTAAGCAGGGGCCAGGGGAGCAAGGTCCTTCCCACTGTAAGTGGAGAACAGGTTTGAGACCACCTGATGACACTGAACAAGTACAAGTCTATGGGGCCTGATGCCATACATACCAGGGGCCTGAGGGAAATGGCTGAGGGAGTTGCCAAGCCTCCCCCCATCATATCTGAAAAATCCTTACAGTCAGGCCATGTGGTGACTGGAAACAAGCAAACATCACTCGCATTTTTAGAAAGGGTAGGAAGGAGGACCTAGGGAACTATAGACCAGTGAGCCTCACCTCTGTGCTTGGGAAGATCATGGAAAAAATCCTGAAAGCAATGTCAAGGCACATGAAGGAGAAGGAGGTGATCTGAGACAGCCAGCATAGCTGCACCAAGGGCAAATCATGCCTGACCAGTCTGGTGACAAGTGGTGTCCCTTAGGGGCCTGTTCTGGGACTGGTGCTTTGTCATTTTATCAGTGACATAGACAGTGGATCAAGTGCACCCTCAGCAAGTTTGCAAATGACACCAAGCTGAGTGGTGCAGTTGATATAGCAGAAGGAAGGGATGCCATCCATAGGGACCTGGACAAGCTGGAGAAGTGGGCCCACATGAACCTAATGAGGTTCAACAAGTCCAAGTGCAAGGTGCTGTACCTGGGTTGGGACAATCCCAGACATGAGCACAGACTGGGAGAAGAACTCACTGAGAGCAGCCCTGCAGAGAAGGACTTGGGGGCTCTGGTAGATGAAAGGCTCAACAAGAGCCAGCAGTGTGTGCTTGCAGCCCAGAAGGCCAACTGTGTCCTGGGCTGCATCACCAGAAGAGTGGCCAGCAGGGCAAGGGAGGTGATTGTGCCCCTGCCCCTCTGCTCTGCCCTTGTGAGGGCCCTCCTGGAGTGCTGTGTCCAGGTCTGGGGCACCCAGCACAAGAAGGATATGGGGCTGTTAGAGCGGGTCCAGAGGAGGGCCACAAAGGTGGTCAGAGGGCTGGAGATCCTCTCCTATGAAGAAAGGCTGAGAGAGATGGGGATGTTCAGCCTGGAGAAGAGAAAGCTCTGGGGAGACCTCATTGTGGCCTTTCAGTACTTAAAGTGGGCTTATAACAAAGATGGAAAATGACTTTTTACTAGGGCAGATAATGGTAGGACAAGCGGAATGGTTTTGAACTAAAAGATTTAGATTAGAGGTTAGGAGGAAAATTTTCACCCAGAGGTTGGTGAGGCACCTACTGCCTTCACCATGAATTCAATATGATCAAATGATACAACACGTTCAGAACAGCAACGCAAATTTATATTTTTAATATCTAAAAACTTCACAGTTGAAATAAAGTTGTACAGTGTGGCAATAACATTAAAAGATTCTTCCTCTCTGAGAGAAAAGTATTTTCTTTGGAAAGCGTTTAATTAAAAATACATGTTTGCTGCAAATGCTAGACATTTTGACTACGGAACGAGCTCTAATTTTCTCATGGTGCTAAACCACAGAAGGAAGCAGTTAGCACTGATATTTGGAATGTCACCTAATAGCGATAAAACAAATCAGAAACATTTGGATGAAATCGGTGGGAAAACATATGGCTCCGTTCTGTAACTAGATATTAACATTCGACCTTTGGGGAAATGCAAGGAGATAACTGCCACCACATCCTCATTGTGAGCGAGGGACTGCAGAATCAGCATATGTTTCTACATAAGCAGTGTGTAAAATGTTTATTCTGAGCACAAAACTTCAAGGTCAGTCCAAAATTCTGTAGTCATTGGAACAGGTCCCATAACTTCTGCAGTCTGCAAATCGTGATCCTATTGGATATAAGATAACTAATCTTCATTGTTTAATGCCTTTATTGAATGTAGATCTGCTCTTTCTAAATGATATAGCATGCTCTGGCATGTCCCAGTCATCCAAATCTCCAATGGGAGTGCTGGAGTAGTACACACACACAAAAAAAAGCAAACACCAACTATGACATACAACTGCAATCATATCTGACCAAGGTTTTTTATTTATTTTTTTAATTATTTTTGCAGGCTGAAAAGGCTTCTGCTGAATATATACCTAAACTGGCCATTCTTCCCACACAGTTACTAAGCTAGTACCAGTTAATCCCACATTTCTAATTTCCCGAGAGCCTTGGCCTATTTGTAGCCCCTACAAAAGCTGGTAGAAATCCTAGTTCCAGTGAAATCAGGGAGACTTGATTTCTGACAGAAATCAGATAGTCATTGACTGCAACAGTGAGATTCAGCACATCTGAATTTCAGGTGCCCATAATGTGGGTATCGATGGGCATCAGCTCTATGTATTTCCCTTAAGCCAACAGAACAGCTAGTAGAGTCTAAATAGGATTTCATCTCATCCTAAATCCTTATTTACATCTGATTACTTAAGCACTGTGTTGGACACTACTGACCTGCATTTGAGTCACTACTACTGCAGATGTCTAAGCTCCTGTGCTCACATGCACATCCCTGTATGGTCGACAAGTGAAGTTAGGCTGAGCTGAATCCCATCTCTGGATTTTGTTCATGTATAACCTTGCTACTGCAGAGGCACACTGGCAGCTCTCTGCTGTTCTAGGCCACAAGTGAGCTTAATTTAAGAAAAAAAAATATGTCTTTAATAGGAGTTTACCCTAAGGCACTTATGACAACCAGTGAAAAGATGTGTTGACAGGAACAGATGAGAATCACAGAACGGTTTGAGTTAGAAGGGACCTTAAAGCTCATCTAGTTCCACCCTCCCTGTCATGGGCAGGGACACCTCCACTAGACCAGGTTGCCCAAAGCCCCATCCAGCCTCTGAGTGAAGAATTTCTTCCTTACAGCTAATCCAAATATACCCTATTTAGTTTAAAATTATTTCTTCTTGTCCTATCACTACATTCCCTGACAAAGACTCCCTCCCCAGCTTTCCTGTAGGCCCTCTTTAGTTACTGGAAGGCCTCTATATGGTTTCCCCAGAACCTCTTCTTCTCCAGGCTGAACAACTCCAACTCTCTCAGCCACTCTTCATAGAAGAGGTGCTCCACCCCTTGGATCATCCTCATGGCCCTCCTCTGGGCTTACTCCAACAGATCCACATCCTTCTTATGCTGAGGACCTCAGAGCTGAACGCAGCACTCCAGGTGGGGATCTCAAGAGAGCAGAGCAGAGGGGGAGAATCACCTCCCTCGCTCTGCTGGCCACGCTGCTTTTGATGCAGCCCAGGATACGGTTGGCTTTCTGGGCTACGAGTGCACACTGCTGCCTCATGTTGAGATTCTCATCAACCACCACCCCCAGGTCCTTCTCAGGGCTGCTCTCCATCCATTCTCCACCCAGCCTGTATTTGTGCCTGGGACTGCCCTGGCGCAAATGCAAGACCTTGCACTTGGCCTTGTTGAATCTCATGAGGTTTGCACAGGCCCACCTCTCCAGCCTGTCCAGCTGTGTGTCGACTGCACCACAGAGCTTGCTGAGGGTGCACTTAATGCAACTGTCCACATCACCAACAAAGATATTAAATAGTGCCAGTCCCGATAATGACCCTGAGGAACACTTCATCACTGGTCATTGAGCCACTGACAGCAACTCTTTCAGTACAACCATCCACCCAATTCCTTACCCACCAAGTGGTTCATCCATCAAATCCACATCTCTCCAATTTAGAGACAAGGATGTTGTGCAGCACAGCATCAAATGCTCTGCACAAGTCCAGGTAGATGACGTCAGTCACTCCTCCCTTATCCACCAACACCGTAACCCCATTGTAGAAAGCCACCACATCCATCAGGCATGATTTTCCCTCAGTGAAGCTTTATTGGCTGCCACCAATCACCTCCTTATTTTCCATGTGCCCTAGCTGTACTAAAAATCTATTTAAAAGGAATTCCAGTGAACCTAGAAATATTTACTGATTTTGACTTGGCATTGGAGACACAAAGTCGCCTCTTACAGACTTATGAAATTCTCATCTTTGCACTGGCCCTCTTCCTTTAGCTGGCAGTTTTACTTTCCAAAATTTGTATAAAGAAGACGGTACATGTATTTGCAGGAGTTGATGTCTGGGGTCTTATCCTCCAAAAACCTGCCACGGACAATACCCACCATCCCAATATCTAGCCCAGTCGTAGCTATCTCAACTGAAGTTCCCTAAAAGGTCATGGTCAGATCTCTATGTAATTTAATAATCAGCCCCTAATATACATCATTAAGCTCTTATTAATAAACTTTGAACTACAGTAAAGCATTAGCCACAACTGATATTACAGAATTAGCACCAAATCGATTCTGAGCTAAATCCTGAATAAAAAACTGCTGCTGGCTGAGAGCACTAACAGGGACCGAAACTGAAGCACTTGTTCTCTGAAGAGAAGAAGTTAAAGCACTGCACATCTGCATCATGGAGTTCAGCTACACTTTGCATGTAAAACAAATAAATCACCCATCCAAGTCACTCCAAAAAAAAAAAAAAAAAAAAAAAAAAAAAGCTTTAATATTTGACTATGAAAACCCTGTAATTTTACTAAATACAACATAAAACAAGAATGAGGGTTAGAGACTAAGCAGCTTTTCCAGTGTTTGCTGTCTGCTCTGCCCCTTCGCACCACCTGAGAAGCACAGTGAGAACAGAGATTGCTTTCTGTCTGGAGGAAACTGTTAGCAGGCAGAAACATGGCACAGGTGACTTGTATCCCCCCTCTCACTCCACTACCAGAGTATCAGCATGTCAGGACAGAGGCAGAAACGTTGCTGTCCTCCATCCCCTAATCTACTCATAACAAGGAAGGAGCAAAGAATCATGCTGCCAAAATCAGCTCTCTACAACCTAACCTCTCAGATGGTTCTCTTTAATGCTGAGTGTTAGTTCAATGCATCCAAGAGAATCTGGCTGAATTTTACTGAGGTATGCTTTTTTCTTTTTCTTTTTCTTTTTCTTTTTCTTTTTCTTTTTCTTTTTCTTTTTCTTTTTCTTTTTAATAAGTAAGGCAGAAGATCACAGAAACTGGTGGAAGACAAAAATGTTTCTCAGACAGAAGATTCTCATTTGTAGTTCCATTAATCCCCATAAATTCCATAATCTCCATAAGTGCCATCATTCATTACCTATATGGTGAATTTTGATGTCACTCATCTCAGTTAGGACTTTTTCTTCAAAAAAAAAAATCTTTTTTTTTCATCTTTTTCATCAAAAGAAAATGAGACTCAAAATATTTATTTTCTCTAGATGTGCAATTAAACAGAGAGTGGAGAGAAAGTGAACAAACAACTAGGGGATTGCATGCTCTGAAGGAAGTCCCCCCATGCCTCCTATTAGTGGTTTAGTTTCCCAGTGGTGTATTTGTATGGATACATAAGGATATATCCATACATATGTGTATCCATACATATCTATATCCATACACATAGAGGCAGTGAGATTGATATGTATCTCAATCACCAAGGATTTTATTTTTCAAAAGCTGACCACTGAATTCCAGTGGGGAATGCCCAAAAAGTAAGTTTCAGGTTTAGATTTTAATAGTCCTAATGTTGTTGAATTATTATTCCTTAAAGCTAGGCAGGCACATGTTTCTTGTGAACAGAGAAACTAAGATATAGGATGCATTTAAGTAACTTACAGCCACAGTCTGTGGCAACACTCAAAGCAGAGCTTTGTTCTTGGGGTCTGCAATCTTGTAACTCTTACATGGTTGCTTCCTTCCATTTTGTCACAAGATAAACATACGTCAGTCAACCACATGCTGACAGACCCAGAATAAGCTACTAAGAAAACACTAAATAAAATAGGATATTAGAACCTTGAAAAGACAGTCCTTCCAAAAGAGTTTCAGAAAAAAAAAGTGTAGAACAGCACTGTGATGTAGTCCAACAATGATGGAACAGAAAGGGACTTAGCATCAGCTTACATGTTTACAACATCCTCACCTGCTTCTCCCTGAAGCAGGGACCGAATTTCTCCCCTTACGCCAGTGGACAGGTTAAGTGAGGATTCAGAGTACTGCTTCTGATAAAGCTGCCTGAGAAACAGAGTTCCAGTTCTTTTCTGCTTCCCCAATCCACAAGATAACTTAATTTATAAGAAAGAGCAACTGCTAAGAGATTATTTGAAAGATAACCAATATCTTTATGAATCCAAGAGCTAACCAGTGGGATTAGCTGGGATCCAACTTTCAGAATAAAACACAGCATTGTTTTGAGACCTGATACTTTTCAAGACACCGGGTCAAAGTGAATCAGAGGGGAGACGAAAGATGAAATCTGACTGCAAAAAAGAGGTCAGATGTCCTTAGGACAATGGGAGAAAGGTAGTAAAAATCTGCAATGTGTAAAACTGGAACAGCTCACTTTCTAGTGGTACAGAACGTTCCCTGTTTTTTGGAGGTGAATTATGACAAAATAGGCCTTCAACAGGTCAGCAGCTCCCAAAAATTAACAATCTGTTATTTTGGCAACGGTTTGCTGCTTAACAGAAGAGGCCCCAGGCCTCCGGGTCATACACATCTCAACCCAGAAAAACATGAAAAGTGTAATTATTTGTATTAATGAAAACTGAGGAACAGCTTGTGATTTCTGAATTATTGCAACAAACCATGAATGATGTATGAGAATTAAAATTCCCTGTCCGATTCACAGAGAAGAAAGACACTGTTGCATTCAGCATGTGGAGGCAGAGATGCACAATTGCAAGCTCAGGGAGATGGCCAGCAAAGTTTACCACGCCCAGCAGGCCCTCAAAGATTACCAAACAAGCACTCCAGGAAACTCAAGTATGCTCTGAAGTTGTTTAAGTTTCCTTACTGTTTTCAATGCACAATCCCTTAGGCTAAACTCCCTATGTAGCCAGCTAGCTGGAGCCTGTACAAAGAAATCCTGCTTCATACGAAATACCTAAGTAGGGGGGAAAAAAAAACTTTAAAGGCTTTTCGAGATATTTCGAGGGGAAACATGAAATAGCCCTCACTTTCCCTTCAACTCCTTGTGCATCCTGAAAGTTTTTCTTATGAGATATGCGTTGCTAGAAGCCAGAGGCAAGCACAGCCTCTGATCCTGTCCTGACCTGGGTGTCTTAGGTTTGAGCCTGCCCGGTGCTGAGCACTCTGGCTCTGGTCTGTGCACTTAACTTCCATCAGCTGAGTATGCTCAGCAAAAACAATACTGAGGCTGTTCAAGGGCTGAAAACTACATGTGGCTTTACTACATGTTCCTAGACCAGTTCTGCTGTGCTCCACCCAGGACGCTCTGAGGTTGCCAGAAAACAATAAATCAATACGGCCACGTGAATTGAACTGAAGTCTGACATGCAGCTTCCCAGTAGGAAAATTTCCACTTTTACTCAAAATATTATTATTAATAAGCATCGTATACTGCCTATTAAAAGCTGTGCGTTGCTAGTAAGTATAGTCATCTATCCTGACATTTATGATTACAGAAAACCAGCAGTAACAGTCTGTAAAGTTACTTCAGCCTTTTTGCCTTAAATCTTCTTCTTGGCAATGGCTGGGCTTTGAAACTGTGCTTTGGATTGGGAGCGGGCTTATTTATGGTCATTTAATACAAGAAAGTTGGAAAATATTGCTCAATGAGAGATCTGGAGAGGCTTGCTGATTTAGCTCCTGATGCATTTCTAACTTTCTTGACTGTTTTCTAAGTACGTGCAACCTGGTGAAGTAATTGGTTTGCTTCATGTGTTAATCATTAGCGTTAAGATAAGAAGCTGACACTAAATCATGAAATCGGCTCCCCACAAGCTAGAGACAGGTGACCTGACTCATTATACTCCTGAGCACAAGCATATCTTTACACACGAGCAGAATTAATGAGAACTGTTATCTGAATTAGGGGATCTGATAAACATCCTCTCTTTAATTCCCCGAGCAACCTGACCTAACTTTGAAGCCAACTCTGCCGTGAGCTGGGGGCTGCAGGGTGATTACATGACCTCCAGAGGTTCCTCCCAGTGTAAGTTTTTTCTATTTGATTTACTACCTCTCCCTCCATGGGACGGGGGAGTCCTGTTTGCCAGTTCTGTGGTAAGGATGGAAAAAAAGCAAACATTCCCCTGCTTCAGTTCACAGGCTTATTGTTAATTAAACTCCTCTAGTGAACACAGATTTACCCTAAAATGCTGGGCCATAAATTGGGGCATCTAAGATACAGCGAAGTGTCCCAATGTACTCTACTCCACAAAGGGAAAAAAATAAAATAAAACAAAACAACAAAAAAAATGGTATAGTAACATCCTGTAACAACATCCTACCCTGAAGCACCTACAGTGACCAGAGGATGTCCAATAGATTCAACAGCCCTCAAGAGCTTGCAGGACCTAGCCAGGAAGACAACACATTTGGCTTTTAGAAACAGATAATGCCATTAAACCAGTTAAGTTTCTAAACTACTCAGAAGAAAGCCAGGAAAGGAAATTCCTAACAGAAGAAGTGGAGAGGGAGCAGTTATTTAAGAAACAATGCTAAATTTCAAAACATAGGAGTTACTTTTTAGCAAGTAACACCACTAACATTTTTGTCTAAGTACCCTTCATTCCTACCACTCATTAATAACAAAGTTTCTCTCTCCTTCGCCAGTCACAGTTTTAAGTAAAATAAATCAGAAGCCCCCCAAACTTCAAAGGGCACATACTTCAAAGGGCATGTCTGCTTTTTCTTTTTCCTCCTTCTCTTCGTATCTCTTAAGCAGCCACACTTTAACTCACATTTATCCTTGACACCTTCATCAGCCAAAGCTTTCACTAACTGTTCAGTGAGGAAATCATTATCGAGCCCAAATACCTGTAGAACAATGAAGTGTAACAATTTCCTCAATTTAAGCATAACATTTTAGGAAATCAACCCTGTAACCAAACTTAAATTACAGTTGACACTCCCAGATGCGCAGTCATTCCAACAGTGTGGGATTTTTTTTTATTTTTTATTTTACAGACAATATTTGAATGGGCCTAAAGGGCAGACATAAAGGGTTCAGGCACATATATCATTTAGGTTTAATCACCAGAGCTTTCTATTTCAATCAAAGGAAAAAAAATGGTGGTAACTATAATCCATATCCACAATACCTAACACTCTTGTACGTGAAGAACAGTTGGAATTCAGGAGCACACTCTGTGTTTAAGGCAGTGAAATGCTCAGAGCCCTAAATGCAGAGAACTATTTCAGTAATCGCTGTGCAGAACCTGGACTGCACCTAAAGAGTGCACTGTAGAAGGAGTCTTAAACTAACTTAAATAAATAGTAAATCCACTGACTGAACACCAAAAAAAAAAACAACCTCAAGTACTAATAAAAGCCATAAATCTATGGTACAGTTAACAAGTTCTTTGTTTGACTTGGATCTCACTGTACCCACTGTCTGTAAGAGAATGAGGCCTTAGATAAATCAAGGGTATCAGAAGGAGACTACACAGGGACTGTAGTTTATTCCAATGAATATCTACTATTTAGTTCATTTTTAACTTCTCTATCCAAGTGTATAAAGGAAAAAGAGAATAACTCCAGAAGAGTCCTCACAATCTTTTCTTTGTTTCTTTTATAGCTCTTTCCTGTCCTATTTTTGTCAACGTTAGGCTCTGAGCTAGCAAACATATACAAACACATTTTGTTATTCAGACCACTATTCCTCCTGAATTAAGGAACACTTTTCATGTGAAAAGTGTGTTCAGTGCACAGGGCTTTGCACGATTTGAACCATGAACTTCCAACACTTCTGATTAATTCCTTTCATACACTGCTCCTAAGAAAATGTGCATACTAGCAACAGACAGAAAAAATAAGTCATTGTCTATAAAAAGGTAGAACAGAATAAAACTTCAAGATTTTGATATGACCTGCTTCAGGGATATTCCAGATGCTTTCAGTGTTCATCAGCTGTTGCTGTAATAGGTACTTAAAATATTTTGAGTTAAGAATGAGGAATTATTTAGCAGTTTCCACTCAGGTTATGAATAAAACAAGACTTATGTTCACCAAAAAAAAAGCAAATTCAGGAAACAAAGGCTTATGATAAGTATCTAATTCCGTTCTCAAAGAACAAAAAAACCCCATGAGGTTGGCCACAGCAGGCGAGCCCAAATGTCTGTTCAGCCCCATATTCTATCTCTGACAACAGCCAGCTCCAGATGTGTAGGAGAAGCAGAAGGACAGACAATGCCATTTCATAGAACCACAGCATAATTTGGAAGGGCTGTGACTTCTGGAGGTCATCCAGTCCAGTCCCCCACTAAAGCAGGGCTTCCCCTTCTAACTACTGCCAAGGTTTCTAACAGCTCAACCAGCTCTTGGTTCAGGAATTTCCTGAGCTAGAAGCAATGCCTTTGCACTTTCTTCATTATCTACTAGCAGATAGTCCAATAAAACCCTAATTTACCACCGCAGAAATTCCTTACCTCTATTGCTGCTGATGGATGTGTTCACAGAGTACAGTTTCAACCCTTCCTCACTCCTCCACAGCTCTACTACTGAGCCTCTGTACAACAGAGGGTACACCCCATTACAAAGCCCCAAACCTCAACCAGAAATCCAAAGCGGACAATTCAATTCTCCAGAGAGAAATGAGGGAAATTACACAAGACTGTGTTGCTCAGCTGCCTGCTGCCTTTGTTATTTGCCTCCAATTCCGGTGCTCATATATCCCAGTAGAGAAAAACTATTTTTCCAAACCGAACTAAAACCAGAGCATTCAAAAGCCAAAACCCATTGCCACGGGCCCCTGGGTGGCACCATCAGTGTACGCAGCCCATTTCAGAAGCACCTAGGACACAGCAGTACAAGCTGCCTCCTCACTTTCTCATGTCAAAATAAAAGCTAGTTATTTGTCCTCACCATCAGGTCTGTCAAAGCGTAAACCTGATCCCACCAGTATCTGTGGGCATCCAACCCCTGACTTCTGGAGGTGAGAGAGTTTCACAAAGCTTATCCCGTACAGCTTTCCAATAAGAAGTGCAACTATTTCTGTTTTTCAGGTGGGGAAAGCGGGGAAAGGGGATGAGCCAGCGGGTGAGCGTGATGCAGCTGTCCCAGCTGCTGCTCTACCAGCGAGATCACGCAGCCTTGCCACAGCACAACGTGCTGGTCACCCTGTGGGCTTCCGTGCAGTCGCTCTCAGCCACACGAAGCTGAAACCAAACTTTGCATCTCTGCATTGCCTACTCCCAGTACGGCACAACCCATGAGGATACAGAAGCAGTGAACGCGTCGGATCATGCTCCTGCCTCTCCCTTTCTGCTACCCACAGATCCAGCCGCGGGGCACCCAGGAGAGCTGCTGTGAGCACCGCTCACCCCGCCGAGCCCGGGGCAGGGTGCATGGGTGTGCTCCCAGCAGGTGCTGCTGCTCATGCCACCCATGGCAGCGGCGTCGGGCAGCGGGCTGCTGTGCCAGGGCAGCTCCCCAGCCCTTCACCCGTGCACAACGTACTCAATCTGGCTCTAATTAGCCCCGGCAGCTTTCTGCTTGTAATAAAAGCTTTGTGCGGGGCGTGTGCTTGGGGGCCAGGAGAGCGGTACGGGGTGCAGCGAGCCCCTGGGGCGCAGCCACCGCTTTCCCGCGGGGCTCTCGCTCGGGAGGGCTTCGGGCCACCGAGCTCGTCCCCTCCCGGGGTCGCCTCCTCCTCCTCCTCTTCTTCTTCCTCCTCCTCCTCCTTCTCGGCTTACTTACACCGGGGTCGGCCGGCAGGGAAACTCGTTCCAGGCGCACTTGTACTGGGCCTGGACGTAGCTCTCCGTCCCGTCCAGCACCGAGCAGCTGACGTTCCTGTTCACGATGTAGGCGCACCAGTTCCTAGCGGGGAAGGGGAGACGGGACAAGCGGCATCAGCCCGGGGCGGAGGCGACATGGAGCGGAGGGAAAGGGGAGGGAAGGGGGGACCCATCCCCATCCCCATCCCCATCCGCATCCCGCACGCCCCCGGGGGGGCTCGGCGCTACTCACTTGCTGCGGGAGCCCGGCCGCGAGTACCGCAGGTGCGGGGTGGCTCGGCTGAGCCCGGCGCCCAGGGCGAGCAGCAGCGGCAGCGCCCAGCCCGAGGGCGCCGCGGGGCCGGGGCACAGCAGCTCCATGGGGCCGGCCGCTGCCTCTCCGCCGGCTCCCCGCGGCCGTCTGTCCGGCCGGCCCTCCGCCCGCCCGCCCGCAGCTCCCCGACTGACGCAAATCCCCCCCTTCTCCACCCCGGTGCCGCCCCTCCGCGGTGGCTCCGCGCCCCTCCGGCCCCGCTGCCGCCGCTCCCCTCCACCCCTGCCGGGCCGCGGCCGGCCGGCCCCGCTCGCCCGCAGCCCCCCTCGCTCCCCCAGCGATGTCTAAATCCTTCCAAAAGCCTGCTAAGCTCTTTGGTGTGAGGGGGAGCTTGCAACGGTGAGACGGTTGCTCCCTCGCATCCTGCATCGAGCATCGCAACAGCAGTAAGACATTGTTTTAAACTACCCCATGCAGGTACAAAATATCATAACACATTTAAATGTTAGTTCAGAAATTCTGCTTTTAGACAAGTGACGTGGTGTAGGCCATTAATCATGAGGTGAATCCTGTGCTGAGCAGAGAAAGTTATTGAAATTCATTCATGTTGCACTCTTCTTCAGGCACCTGGACTGGGTTACCTGCCCGTGCCAGGCAGCCTGCGTTGGGTCCCACCAGCCTCCAGACCACAGGGAGGCCCCTCTGTCCTCATCAGCTCCCGTTCTTCTGAAGTGCTTCCTTTTGATGGCCACAGGCACATTGTGCCGTGGTTTTAGAGGCAGAGCCTGTGCTGTGCTTGTGCAGCATGTGGGAGGCCCAGAGCCATCCTCTGGATGCGGATGTGATGTGGGCACTGGTGTCCACGGAGGCTCGTACACGGCCACTGCGTGTCCTGCTATGGATCCTGCTTGTTCAATGCTCCCTTCAGCAGCACCGGTAGCTTGATGGGCTTCTGCATCAACCCTCAGACACAACTGCTCGTGGGACCATGCAGTCAGCTGCAGCATGAAGCTGAGGTGTTACAGAACAAGTGTTTCTTCTGCATTTTTTTTTGACCCAGGAGCATTTTTTTCTGACTCAGGAGCAAGAGCTGTAGGGGTGCTTCAGGGCTTCATGACGGATACAGGGTAGGGGCTTGGGAGCCCTGTGTTGAGGGGTAAAATCTTGAAAGCCACCAAGCCTGGACTCAGCACAACCGAATAAAGCTGCGGGGCTGGGGCAGCACAGGCTGCTCCTGCCAGAGGGAAAGGAAGGGAAGGGAAGGAGGGAACAGTGCTTGGGTGGAGAGCCGAGAGGTCAGGCAGCTACCATGGGGTCGATGGAAGATTTGGAAGAGATGACTGCTGCTGCTGAGTGTGATCCCAGCCCAGCCACGTGCTCCAAAGCCTCCCTTAGACACAGCTGCCTCTCTGGCTTTCTAGGTCTCAAACAAAGCAGGCAGCAGGGCTGGGCCCTTTCTTCTGCTCTAGGCAATGGCCTGCTTTCAGCTGTAGACCTGGTTGTCTGCCTAGACTTGCCCAAACAGGTAGATTTCATCTGCTGGTCTTACAGTTGGCCTCATCCAACTATTTCACTTGCTCACCCTCTGGGTATGACAGGAAAATAAGCTTTACACACAGAGGTCAAAATTATGCTTTCAGAGAGTTTTTTAATAATTGTCTCACTGGGAACATACATGAAAGCTTTCTGCCCACAACCCCCAAGAAAAACTTGTCCAACTACAGGTGCACAACAATACTTTACTGGTGACAAGCAGAAATGGGAAAACCTGAGGTTATTGCTGTCATTTCAGTGCATCCTGTTTCACCTGAAAAAAATGGCATCCTCCTAACAGCTCTGCAGCTCCTTTGGAGAGGGCAACATGTCACTGTCTAAGAAACTACACCTCAGGCAAAGGTTAAGCAATTTACCGTGCCACTGTTTGCATTTGCAATAGCATGACATTTAGGCATCATGATTTCTGCTGGCAGAAATTATTTGGAGCTTCTCCAGCCCAAAGAAAGCAAGACTACATTTCAGTCCCTAAAAAGTAACAATGAAGGCCCTTCTTCCTTTTTCCCCTCCTCATCCAGTCAAGGAGCTCTTGAAGTTGGTCCTTTTCCAGAAGTGATGAGCAACATGGAAGAGCTGTATGTCTTCCCACAAAGGGAAAGTCATGAAATAATGAAAGGCTGAGGTCATGCCCATCTTGAGAACGACTCCACAGGACAAAAATTAACAGGCTGATTTAAACAAAACGAGCAGGAAACAACAGCATGTTGCCATACACAAAGCACAGAGTTTATGTCTTGGTGCAGGAAGATAAAGCAGGTGTGGCTTGATTTGCCATGAGAGCACTCTTCTGACCTGCAAACTGAAGACTTGACTGGTTATAGGATCAATGTAATCAAGGATTAATGTAATCAGGATCAATGTAATACAGGACACAATTGGAATGGAGAATCCCTGTAGCCTTCTGCTTACCTCTTGGATGTGCAGGTAATGAGCCAGGAGTTGCCTGTAACTGCAGGACCCTGTCCTTGGAAAAATATTTGTTTACTCAGGAACCATGCAAGAAAGTCTCTCCTGTTTTCTGATGTAGAGGGGTTGTCCCTTTGCTGTCTGGATCAATCAGTTTGTAAATATTATGGAAGTGGACTTTGATAGTATTTACTGCATTTACTTTGCCATTACTTTAAAAGGACATGTGAAGCTTCTTCTGCTACAAAGGATGGTGTATCTTTGAGTTTGTTTCATTTCAAATAAACCATAACAATGGAAGCCAAAATCCTGCAGGACCCTTCACTGCTCCTCAGTGACACCAGAGATCTGTGGGAACTTGGATGCGAACGCTATGGCAGAGAGTGAAGTTTTGTGTGTGGCTGTGTGGTGGCTCAGTAAGGCAGTGACAGCAGAGGATGACTTGTTCTGAGAAGTATTGAGCTGAATGGAAATGGATGAATTTGGGCAGATGTTTAGAATTTACTTCAACGCCTATGATATTCACACTGGGCCTATGATATCAGCTGATACAACAGCAACCAGAACACAAATTTGGCTTTGCCAGGAGAATTTTCAACTCAGGTGCACGCTGAACATGTGCTTCAAGCTCTGCTCATGGCTGCATTTTTTCTATGGGTGTAACTAGCTTTATTTCAGAGTGCAAGTATTAATGTTAATATTGCTTTCAAGGAGACAGCAACGTTCACACTATATTTTTCTGTGCTGCATCCTCTCATCTCTGAAATTCGCAGAAATCCCAAGACAGATGTTTCTTACAGTACATGGAAAGCATCCTGCACCCCTCCCTCCAAAAGGAGTGTGTAATCTGCAAGTGCACCGAGAAGGGCTTTGGTGACTGGAGAGGTCATAGCATGGGTCCCTGGAACACAGAGATCACAGATGTGAGTCCATAAATCCCTTAAAATTATTTTGAAGTGCATCTCCCTTTACTGAGCTGCCTGGGTGTGTTTACAGCACCAAGATCAACTGCACTTTCATGCTTCGTAACAGGATAATGATGAGAAAGCAGCTAGGGCCATGTGCAAGGGCCTGCCAAAGAGGGAAAAGTGCATAGAGTGGGAGGGCAGAATAAATAGCAAAAACATTATCAGAGTATTTACTACAGAAATCCAAAAGATAAATGTGTCTTTAATAGCATGCTGCATGGACAGGCTGCCTGTTCTCCCTTTTGTGACATATTCATCTTAACATCAATATTAACATTAACAATTATAATTGGAGTCTATGATTGGTGCCCTTCAACTTTTCTCAGCTCAGATAATGAGCTGCTTTTTTTTTTTTTTTTTTTTTTTTTTTTTTTTTCCCAATATATTTTTTTAAATGATTCCCCACTGCAAGATTTGGGTTTCAATTTTGAAATTTCTAGCTGTAGTCACCTGGCTGAAATCAGCCAGATGCATATTTAGTTGTAAATATTTAATGAAAATTAATGACCAAATGAAAAGTTGACAGATGTTAATGGCAGATGTTAATGAAATTACTGTGTGTAAAGGCTTAAACTCTGGAGTGTGCAGAGAAAAAACAACCAAACAACAACAAACAAACACAACACACACACAAACAAACCCAAACATTTGTGCTAGGTTAACTTCTTTAGACAGAAAAACAAATTAGTGTTTTACAAACAGCCCAAACATTGCCTGGTTGTGTCCATGTGTTTGTATTAAAAATGACACCAATTAAAAATGGTCAAAATTATTGTTTTGGCTAGAGAACGAACTAAACAACTGCTCATCCCTGGGAACAGCTACCTGAGCACACCTTTACAGTCTGCTGAAGGCTTCAGGCCCGGGACAGCAGAGATCAATATCCATTATCCTGCACCCAGAAGAGGGTTGGTGAATTGCAAGCCACAAGTATTTCACGCTTGAGAAATGTTGTATCTGCTTTGTACTGTATAGGCGTGATTACTAAAGACAGGAGAAATAATGATTAAAGTCTCCACTAAAATACTCTCCTGTGTTACAGCATGCAAGGGCTGAACCTACTGTTACCGTGGAGCTCCTGGTACAGCAAGGCTGGAGCCTATGCAGAGAGAAGACATCCGACTGCAAGACAACAATCAGAAGGAAATATTTTAATGCTTCACAACACCTCTCAGTGAAGAGCCCTGAGGCTGGCTGACACGTGAACAAAGGTGTAAGAAGTTAAAGGCACTGGAAAGAAGATCAGAGGAGATTGGCATTTCTTGGCAGACGGCCTGGGGGTTGGAGAATAGAGGAGGTATGGGGAAGAGATTTCTTTTTGTGTCTGCTTATCTTATGCTTATTGAAATTGGCAAGTGACTTCAGTGGAGAAGATGCACAGTGCTTTTTGGTTCTTTCCACAGCTGTGACCACTCTAACCTGCATGTGCAGCGGGGCAAAGCTGGTTCCTACAAAGCTACACCTGCTGCCTGCACACAGACCCTTCAAAAAAACCTGCTGACAACTAGCTGAAACATACTTAAAGACCAAGTCCAAAACAGCATGCATTGTTTACCCTTGCTGTAAGGAGTTTCTTCCAGTCTTGCTCATTATCAAATCAAGAATTGTCATATGTGGTTATAGACGTACTGGTTACTTTGGTTTGGATACCTCACCTCTGATGGTAGTGCAATATTTCAGTAAAAAGAATAAGAATCTCTTCCTGAAAACAAGAGGCAGAAATTATTCACCTAGATAAGACCTAAAATTATAATTCATAACATCTTTCTTGCTTCCTTGGAGAAAAGAACTCCCAGCCTAATAATTATTTTCCAATTAAGAAAAAAAAAAGGCTGCTATTTTTAAGGAGACACCCTGCATGTTTCTTCTGATTCCTTTATTTTTATTTATTTTTTTCTTTTTCACTTGGAATCAAGATTAAATTTAACTTCTTTTCAAGTTGCACACTGTAAAGATTTAGGGTTCTTAAGGAAAGTTCGTGTTTTAAAATGAACTAACCAAACACAAAAATGCCAGGAATATTTTAAGTAAGACCTCATTAGGTAAAGACCATGACTGCAAATATTTGTCGCCTCTCTGCAGGCACATCATGTTTTTAGAAGAGGATTTATATAGACTAACTCATTTTTCTGCTTCAGCCATTTGGACACTCAGCAAATTTCTTCAGCTTCTCTGGTTTCTCCCTGTTTGCTCCCTCACACCACTCATTCTTTATCCTGTGAAATTTCACTGAGGTTATAGCGGCTCTTAGATGCAAAAAGCAAAATAAATAAAGGCAAGAACAAAACCCCAACCCCTTTTTTCTTCTGCCTTCTCCGGTCTTAGATTTTCACTGCATGCCGATGGTATGTGGCTGTTCTTAATCTCGAAAGCCATGACGCAAAACATATGAGGACAGCTTCTGGTGAACAAAGCCAAATGACAGCTCCAGGCCCCCAGTGCCTGCCGCTGGTGGTACTGCTCACAAGAAACAAAGCTATGGGGAGGAAGGGGGAGGAGAATCCCTTTTGGGGATCACTCTCATTATCCTTCCCCATGGCAGACTTCTGCTGAATCATTCGCCCTACTCAGTCCCTGGAGGTTCATTCTCATGGGTTGATATTGGCAGCCTCCTACAAATACAGGATGAGGCTATCATGCTTTTATCTGCAAACAGACTCACTAAATGAGCACGACTCCCTCTACAATAGTAAAGCTATCACAATTCAATTCATAAAAATGAACACATAGATTCTACCCAAAGGAGTTTACAGTCAGACCAGAAGGCAGCAAATCCTATACTGCCTGTTTTCCAACACACCTGTAAGCTCCAGTACTGTCTTGTGACAAATCATATCCTGTTTTAATGTAATGTGAAATGCAAAGAAAAGTATCTGACAACTTTTCTTGCAGTTGCTTGTTATCATTTGAGAATTTCAAAGGAAGTGGCAATTCAAAAAAATAAGTTGAGAAAAAGGAAAGAAGATGTAGGGAAATGTAAGTGGCTGCACAACAGTGTAATGGGATGAGGTGCAAAAAGGTATTGGAGGTAAGAAGGTGTGGAAAGAGGAGGTGGCGAGTACAGCAGGGTCTTGCTCTGTTCATAGCTCAAATGTTATGAAACGTTGTTATTCACACTTTTGCCTTAGTGTATTGCACTTTCTTTCTAACATGAATTTCTGTTCTTTTGGACTGAGAGGAAAGTGTTTGTCTTTCCTCAGCCCCCCTGCCTGTTGGGGAGCAGTGAGTTGCAAATGTTGCATTGCGGAATCCTAATTGCCTTCTGTACCAATGTGTGGTGGCAAAGACAAATGTATCAAGAAGCATATTAAACTGGGAAAAAAAATGAAAGTTTGTATTTATTTTGCTCATAATTAAATATATATATATCTGTGTTTATTCTAGAGATAATTATAGAAATTAATATTGAGAAATGTTTCTCATTGTGTCAAAATTACGTGTTTAATCGTGCGCTAATCGGACTGCAAGACCCATTTGTATTTAATTTCTCAAGGCTGCAATTAAATAAGCTGGCGATAGCAGTGCTCTGTTTGGATCAGTTAAGCACTCCAAATCAGCCAAGGGCAACCTCCTTAAAGCAGGTAATTACTTCACTCCCACCAATTTTGATGGGAGTTAAAAGCCTGCATCTCCATGAGAACTAGAGATTAACCACCCAAGATTTGTTTCAATCAAACCTCTGTCAGATAACATCACTGGATGCATTCATTTTGTCCGTGGGCGTTTTGTGCCTCACTGTCAGCTTCTGCTGGAAACGTAGTTTATTTAAACAAAACCAAATATTCTCCTGTTCAGGCATGCTAGGTTAAAACAGTGAGTGCAGTGTCTTGGTCAGCGAGGTGCATTGAGAACGGAGGAGTACAGAAGTGTTGTCCCCATAAAATGGCCTAGATTATTTCTTTCCAGTGGTGAGAGGGGGGTAGGTAGGTTTTAAACACCTGCCCCATAGCAAGCAGTAAGCCATGGAGGTAACTGCAAGTTACATGAGGAATACTGAAATATGTATTTAAACTCTTTCATCTTTAACCACTGAAGTTTCCATTCTTGCCCATAAATATATCAACACATTTTGGAACATCTCAGAGATTTCAGTAGTAGCTACTTAAGATATTTAAGTAGATACTTAGGTGGTAAGTTTTCTGGGAGCTTAGTTTTCAATTCCATTTTTCCCACTTGAGATCAAAACCTCCGGTGACATCAGTTCCTCTTGAGTCTCTCAGACACATCTTACACTGTTGTCCCAATGATCATTCTTGATCAGCCGCTGACTTGTATTTGTCTTTTACTGTTCAAAGGAAATCCCCGTTGCCAAAAGAGGGTGTGTCTTTTATATAATTTCAGAAGAGCAATGGCTACAGGAATGACGACTGATGGAAAATAAGTTATAAATGATGGACGCTGCTGGTGTGCTTCCTGTGTGGCGGAATGAAAAACGATGGATCAAATGACTGTAACACTTCCACTGCACAACAAGACTGTATGCAGTAGTGGTGAAACGAACTCATGATTTTAGAAAACTTGAAAGGACACAAGATATGAAGAATTTATGTATAGCAGTGTGTGTTCAAGAATGAACTCAGTCGTGGACTCAATTCAGGGCATCTGGCATTATTTACAACATTCGCTTCTACTTTTAGGAACACAAAAATTTCAGGCCTTTAACTTTTATGACAGTTAAAAGTTAACCCAAGCATTAGGATGAACTCTGTCAGGGATTGTTAATCCTCTCTGTGCCTGTTGGTGTTAGGCTTTTCTGTTTATTCCCTTCAGCAATTTACAGAACAACACAATGGGTCATTACTGTGCTAGGATAAGAAATGGTCAGGGAAGGAATCCTGTTGTTTTATATGTACCTGGCAGCAATGCTGGAGGATCTGAACAAAATCAGAGCTCCACTGTCTTCAGTGTTTTACAGCCACAAGCTTTGTGCCAAGGCCAGGTCTCTACAGAAAGTTTTGCCACTTCAGTTATAATAACAGAGTCAAAGCCAGAAAAAAAATCTGTAGATTACTGATGTGGTTAATGTGCATAAACCAGTGCAATGTACTTCAGTTTGGGAAGTGGTTAAACTCTGTGCCAGATGAAATTCCCCGTATTCCAGTGTAACAGCACCTCTGCTGAGGGTTGGGATCTAGGGGGAGGCAGCGGGAAGGAAGCAGAGGAGAACAGGCAGGGAGTTTTGGTCGCTTCTTTCACATTGTGTACCTGTTTCTGAAAGAAATTTAAAGTTTGCTCATCGTTGCCATTTAAACATGCATTGTCTATCCTTTCTCTCCTTTCAGTTTTAAGTTGTGGAGCTAGAAGATCGTCTCTTCTGTGAGATGTTGCCTTTATGCCAACCTACACATTCATTCTGAACTGTTTGCTGATGTTCCTAACAATAGGGCACTTTAAGGCAAACATTCGGTTAATAAATTGTACCAGCTCATTCCTACCTTTTCCCTGAAATCTGTCATTAACAATTAATAATAAAGAAATAATGTAGCAGAGGCTGAAGCTATAGAGATATTTTCAAACTATGCTAGGGGAGAATAAATCCTCTGAGGTACGTGAGGATACTTCCAAATCAGAGTGCAAAGAAGTCACTGCAAACTATTACAAGGTAATTTTACTGCAAGTAGTGCACGGCAGAAGATTATAGGGACAGTTCTCTTTTGTATAAGAAGATATCTGTATCAAGGAAGCCAAATGTCTAGAAACATCAGTTATTTACAATTGAAAATGTTTAGATTAATTTTAGATAACTTGCAAGAACCACTTCAGTGACTGCATCCAGAGAGAGCCAAACGTTCACTGCCTCTTATGTGAGTTGTCCTGCTTTGCTCTGAAAAAGTGGGAATGCTCCCAAGACCTTTATTCTTTGAGGAGTCTGACTAGTTCAACGGACTTGATAAGATACAACAGTGAGATCCTGATGGAGAGCAGCCTTATCTTTGTTGGAATATGGGATATATATTATTATATCAATCTTCTCTTCAAAAACGTGGCAGAAAAAGTAGTTCCTATGACTATTGAGCTTTGTTTGTCTTTACAGTTCTTTTTAGTACTGCAGCATCTCATGCATTTTGCGTTTTCATTCAAGCTCCAGTTCCTGGAATTCCAGCGTGACTTGAGCACTTCAGATTGTATTGCAAGGAAAAGTTAGTTCTGGCATTCCCTTGCAGACAGTGATTTGAAAACCTGACTCACAACCATCCTACAGTCTCAGAAACAAGGCGGCAAGTACCAAGAATTATACATTTTTTTAAATCTGATGACTTTTAAGCCAATCTCCTGATTCATTTTATTGCAAGGGCTTTGCAGTAACAATGTCTTTATCCAGCTGCTTCAGACTTCCAACTCCCCTCTTGTCT
Organism: Aythya marila; assembly: GCF_965140915.1. NCBI lineage: Eukaryota > Metazoa > Chordata > Aves > Anseriformes > Anatidae > Aythya > Aythya marila. The sequence continues at coordinate 106,372,723 of NC_139043.1, forward strand.
GTTCTGGACTTGGCAATGCAGATTATTCTAAAGCACTATGTCCTATGTGGCATCCTAAGAGGCAGCTCAGGCTTTAACTAACTTCTATAACCAGTTATGGAATTGCAGTTCTTCATACTGCTATCTCACAGTTCACCCTTCATTTACAATTAGTTTATTCCATTTTCCTTGTGTGTGAGATTTTTCTGGTAAACATCAGTTATCTGGGTTGAGTTACTCGTCTGAAACTTATTGAACAATACTTATGGTAGTGTAAAATAAAAGACACTTCCCCTTCTTTTTCCATCAATTCAATCTGTGGTGACCGGGTATCTATATTTCAGCTGCCATCTAAATCTACAGACAGCACTTCATGTATGAATCATTTGTTGGTGACTTGCAAAACTCTTCTGAGATGAGTAAGCGTTCAGTTTTTATAATTGCTTCCAGGTTTTCAGGTTTTAGTGATTCTAAGCGTGAGGAGCCCAGCTTAAGATTCAAGCCTAAATCTTTTGCATAGATATACCCTTTTGTTTTTAGAGAGTTACCAACATTTTAAAATAATAATTAAAAAAAAAAAAAAAGCTCACAGCCAAACATTGCAACATAGGTTGGACACACATCCAGGGGCGGAAACAAAACAAGCCTTTTCTACAAACTGTGTCTCTGGGGTCTGGTCCTGTTTTGCAACTGGCAAGAATATGGTTATAAAAGATATTATACTGACAACAAACTTAATTAGCTGCTGTTACGGACAGGGTTGTCTTGGGCCTTTTGGAGGCTAGGGGCCTCTCAGTGGTCAAGTCTACTTGATATCATCATCATGTACACAAATGGGAACCAAAAGAGCCACCTGATTGTATTCATTGGATAGAAATCCAGTGGGTTGATTTTCAAAAGTGTAGAATAACCAGGAACCCCCACAGGAGTCCTCTGCATTAGTACCTACAGGAATGAATCTTATTTAATCACATTTAATTTCTGTCCTAGGTGAAAAGACCATCCAGGGTCTTAAACAGAAGTTTAAGAAAGAAAAAAAATAATCAAGTGAAGTGACATCCAGTACTTCATCTTCAAAGCCTTTCTGATCCTTTGGCAGAGATAATCTGATAGTTCTTTTTCATCCTAAAGACTCTAGTTTCCATTTTACCTTTTGAGGGAACATTTATGTTTACCACTCACAAAGTCCTTTCTTAATCTTTACTAAATAAATATATATCTACAGAGAAACAGCAAGAATTAGAAAACAGTTCTTTTTAAAAAGGTCTGCAGACAGAGAAGATTATGCAGATGGAAGATCTAGATGTTATGAACTCTGAGATGGGATTATTCATTTTTCACCTAAGTGAATGTTAACTAGGTTTGACTACTGCTCTCTCTCCTTTTCTCTCTCTCTCTATAGTTGATTTGTTAAAGTATTCCAAGACCAATAATGGGCATTGCCTAAAAACTGAGGAATGTTCTCACAAGTTTCCTTCTTTCCCAGGAATCAGGAACACTGCTTTAAGGAGGAAATGGAGATGTACAGTCAGTGTGCACAAAAGACAGGGCAAGTAGGCTCCAAAGACAGAGTAGACTTAAAAGTGAGAGCTGTGATTTTGAAATTCATGAACATTTGGAAAGCTGAGAACAAAAAAAAAAAAAAAAAAAAAGCAAAAATTAATAAGCTTGCTGATTTCAAAAGTCTTAACTGCATTGTGAATGTTTTGCAAAAGATCATTTTAATGCAGAACACTGAACTTTCTGCTTTGCCAACCCAGAAAAAAAGAGCCCAGATTTCTTTCCAGTTCTCACCCCCCAGGAAGATGGCATATTTTTCATTACTATTTTTCACAAGCAATCTCTGCGCATGCAGGAACGCTTTTCAACAAAGGAAAGGCTCACATTTCAAATAGTACCGTGGAAAATGTTCCATATAGTCAGCTCCTTGACACACCGCACTGATGTGTCAGCATGTCTTTGTAAGGCTCTGGAACAGTCTTGGCAACAAAGCTAACCAGCAAACTCTTTGACCCCAAATTCCTCTATTCCGATAATGTTATCATGCATTTGACACGGGGTCACTGTTACTCACTTACATAAAGGAAACTTTCAGGAGAGAAACCGGGTAACACTTATTCATGAGAAATCCAGTTTAAAATGATAAAGTGGACTCATATAGGTCATAAATATCCTTTGTTTTACAGCTATGCTAGTTTTCTTAGGGCAAGAGGATCTAAATTTTCTTTTTGAAAAACTTCTGACAGACTACTTAAAAACATGATTTTGCTATTGAGAAGATCCATCTGAGAAAGCAAAAAAAAAAAAAAAAGTGTTAAAAAAATACTATTTTGTTCAATACCATGAAGCATGAATGAGGTTTGAATTGCCTTAGTAGCATCCCCTCGTGGAAGCTGGAACAAAACCAAATCTGAATAAATTGTGCTAATTCCAGATAATTCTATTTGCCAGCAGTCTAACAAAAGCATCCATGTTCTGCTCTTTCTCCGAACCTGGCAGAGACCCCTCCAGACCCTCTGAGAATGCAAGAGTTCATAAGTTCACTTGCTATTTGCACTTCAACACATTTTGTTGAAATAATGTTTCCAATCCTTCCTTACAGCAGAAGTCACACATATCACCATTGAAAGATAAGAGTAGACAGAGCACAACTTCAGAAAATAAAAGTTCAACATTAACTTTTAAAATGTACTTGTGGGGTTTAAGAATCAGCGCATCAATATTTAATGAGTAACTCTTCTCCAGAATACCTGACTTTCTGTTTGTAAGGTACGTGAAGTATATCTGCTTATATCTGTAATTCTCCTTTTCCAAGCCCACTGAATGTTTCTTAGAAATTACTGCTTACACTTCTGAAATATTAACATAAAAATGACTCAGGCTTGTAGAGCCTAGAATACACGTTCTCACACCGTGATTCAGGGAAGAGCAATTGGATAGCTGAGGATTAGAAGGCTCTGGCTCTGAGTCACACACACACACGAAAGGAAGATACGAAATTTGAAGAATCGGAGTGTTTGGCTTCCCACAAGAAAATGACTTCTTGTACCTCCAAACCATGGTTTAAAATTGATACTTCCCCTGTGACCATTTGGTGACTCAGGAAAGTTGCGTGATCATAAATGAAGAAAAGTGGCCCATGAAGTCTTCTGGGACGTTATTCAGCCTGAATAATTTGAAAATCCACTGCACAGAGGTGTTGCAATGTATAATCTCCAGAATCCTCAGTCCAAGCCTATCTGTAAGTGTGGAAGCAGAACTAGGCTGTTAGGAGTCTCACTGACAGGGTAGTTCATAGACTTACCACAGCAATTCTGTGTAATGTTAATAGATGTGACCTTCTCTCAGTCCAGTATTAACATTATTTCTTGCATACATATGAGGGTTTCGATTTGTAGGAACTCCAGCAGTTTCTGCTTTTCTGCTTGTCTTCTCTGTGCGTTCATCTATTTCTAGAAAAAATGGAGCTGGGACTTTTGAGGATACTCGAAGTCATCTGTTGGTAGCCTCCATGGTTAGCTCATCTGTAACCCCAAGCCACCTGGATCTTGGAAATGCATCTTGCAACCAGCACTGAACAGAGGCCTAACAATGTCATGTCTCCTTTTGGGATATGTGGAACTTCAAACCCAATTTTCAAAGCTACAGGTATCTTCCTTAAGCCTTCTCCATCGCTTACACACCCTTCCCCACTCCTGGCACACACTCCTCCATTCAAAGTCCTCTGAAGGCTCTTGTTTATGTTTGAAATATCTGAGCACATGTGGGACACACAGTTTGGTAGAGGAGACTCCAGCGATGTCACAAGTTTATGCTCAAACACACAGGTGATAGTTAAGTGGAAAAAGTAAAAACTATATAGGCTTTGTGTAGTGTCAGACAAGTATACGCTTTTTCCAGCACTGCCACTGGCCTCACAGCATTTGCAGAGTAGGAGGACGAGAAAGGTCAAATCTCATGCAGGTTGGATGCTCTGATGATGACTCTCAGGCAGGGTCAATTCTGTAGCTAGATAAAATCTCTCTCCAGAGCCCAACTGGATAAGTCACAGTCTTGGCCTGACCACCCACTTTTAGAGGGACTTTTTTTCTTTCAAGCTGTGCATGACAATAAACTGCCTTTGGCATCTGGAAGGCTCTCCTCTCAGAATATAATTACAAACTTCAAAATGGTGGTTAAAATGTCAATAAAGGACATGATTAGTTGCAAGTTTCCACATGTCTGTGTAACAACACTCCAACAGCAACTCACCACTGTTTAGTAGCTGATCTAACCCATCCCCATTTTTACCATACCCTTACAGCAGCTGGGCTCAACCAGCCCTGCTGTATACCTTCAAGCCAATTCAGGGGTGGATGGTGGTGGATGACAGAAGATAAGAAAGTTGCTGTGCTGAAGACAGCTCTCTGCAGTTAATCTATCTGTCAAAACTACCTTTTGCCACAAAAGCAGGCTCAATTTCAGCGTATGTGGCTTCTTGCATGTCTACCTGTCCTGATTATGCTTCCACTTCAGCAACTGTGCTTTGATTTCCCTCACTGAACTGTTAAAAATTGCTAAAATTACTCTCCTGCTTGCTTCTGCTAAAAGTCCCTAACAACACAAGGACTTCTAACCATCCCTTCTCGCTATTCACAGGACACCCTCTGCACTAGAATTGCCCCGGGACTCTGCTGAAGAAAAGAAGCTCTTGAGCAACTTGCAGAATCGCCTCTTCCATTGTTTCTGAAGAATTCTTTTCACTGCATTCCTCGGGCTGTCAGGAATTGCACAACCACCTCTTCCAGCTCGAGCAGAGCTGAACCTGCGATGGGTATCTTCCGACAGAACAGTCATTAAACTTAGGTCGTTTCTATGCACACGTACACGTGTGCTAAAAGATCCTTAAAGATCCTTAGAGTTAGGAAAACTCGAAAGTCTTGAAAGTAAGACAAAGTGGGAACACACCAATGCACCTTGCCTGTTTATTATGGCTTTAATTCCATACTAATTTTATGCTATATTGTCATTTCATTTCTCTAATGTATTTTGAAACCAGTTATAAGAATGCAACGAAAGCAGGAGCTATATGTAATACAAAATATTTGTTTTCACTACCCCCCTTCAGCTGCATCATGGAGAAAGCTAAGGTCTGGAGCTTTTTGGGATCATTGCCATTAAACTAAGTAGCAGTGACTTTTAATTCAATAAACCATTTTTTTTTTTAATTCAGCAACTTTTAAACCTACCGGGTTCTTGTGAAAAAATGCTGAATGAGAGGTTCCCACAGTCGTTCCAAACATGTAGGTCAATTGGGGGAAAAATTAATTTTCCTGTTCTCAAAATCAGGCTTGAATGCAACAATTTGTGTATTTCTTGCATGACAGGGTCTAGTTGGTTTGCCAGAGTTATACGATGAGGGATAAAAAATGAGTGAATAACAGGAAAGTAGGGCCAACTAAATGTCCTCCACACAACTAGTATGTAACATTCCTTTGCTAAAAAAAGTTAGCGTTATATATAGTTTAGGCAAAATTCTTGAACTGTGTTATTAGATGTAAAAAGTAAAAAAATAACCTAACATGATTTGTTCTTGTATACAACTTTATCAAACTATTAGTGTGTGTGTTCAAAGATGGTGAAAGGTCTGTGGGGGGAAGACGTATGAGGAGCAGCTGAGGCCCCTTGGTTTGCTCAGCCCTGAGCAGAGCAGGCTGAGGGGAGGCCTCATGGCGGCCTGCAGGTCCCTCACGAGGGGAGCGGAGGGGCAGGCGCTGAGCTCTGCTCTCTGGGGACAGCGACAGGACCCGAGGGAATGGCATGGAGCTGGGACAGGGGAGGGTCAGGCTGGGGGTTAGGGAAAGGGTCTGCACCCAGAGGGGGCTTGGGTACTGGGACAGGCTCCCCAGGGCAGTGGTCAGGGCAACGAGCCCACAGAGTTCAAGAAGTGTTTGGACAACGTTCTCAGACATCTAGGGTGATTTTTGGGTGGTCCAATGTGGAGCCAGGAGTTGGACTCGATGATCCTTGTGGGTCCCTTCCAGCTCAGGATATTCTGTGATTCTAACATTGTGTAAGTCAGGAAAAGAAATAGCTCTGATGTAGTAAAATATTTAAAATTTTTACAAATAGAAGGAAGATCTATTCTTTATGGCCCATTTATGTTGCAAATGACTTTCATGTTTGGTTGTGTGCTTAAACACGGCCTAGATATCGTACTCATAAACAGCTAGCCACTAGCATAGCTTAAAATAATTATACACAAAGTAATGAGTGAGGGTTTCTTTAGAGCCCATGCAGTCCATTAAAAAACGTTGAGAATTGAAGAACCAACACATTAAACATATAGTAAAAATTGTGGACTTATATTTTTGTGCAAATAGAAGGTACTTACTGTTTTTCAGTAACAACTGAAAATTTGCCCTAGCTTTATATATGGTTTGGTTTAAGATAAAATCTCCTTCAATTAGTGTACGCGCACACGTATCTGTAAGTTTTGTTTGCTCAAACTGAGGCTGCTCCTATTAGAAATATTTCATTGCGGAGGAAACATGCTGCATGGATGGAAATAGAGGGGCCGTGCAGTTCAAGTACATCCAGTCAACAGAACAGCTCTGCTGCAAGTCTGTGCATCTCTGTAGGGGTAGTGGGTGTGGGAGAGCCTCTTTATGGAAATATCATATAATGGAGTAACTGTATGTATACATATATATAAATCTTTGTGTATGCACATATGCAAGTGCATGCTTTTTATGAAGGAGAAATGATCACTGTTGCAGAAGCCTGGGGAGATGATCTGGTGTGACAGGAATGTCAAAATCACTGGATACACCCTCTCCAGCAACAGGCGGAAAGGGAGGCTAAGAGTTACTTCATGCTGAAAGACAGCGTTACTGCTACCATCAGTAAAATGCCTGTGATTCCTAGAGGATAAGCAAACTGACTTTGAAAAAAAGAAAACACTATAATTAATTTGGGCTTCTATACTGGATTGCATCCTGGCAGGTGAAGACTAATTGACTGAAGATCTGTTCAGTAGTAGTTGCCTTGGTGAAAATAATTAGTTGCTGTGCTAACGACAAGCAATCTCACACAGCTTTTTTTTTTTTTTTTTTTTTTTTTTTAATATGAAAATAATGGAGCAAACTCATTAGGAGAAAATAATGATAAAAATGCAAACAGCATTTTAATGACAGTTCCTTACCAATGCTTTATTAAATACCCATACAATGACACCAGCACAACCTCAAACAAATACTGTTATCCTGAGTACTACAAATACTATGTTCATATATGTTTGATTAGGGACCCCTGTTTGACTGCCCAGGAAAACAGATGAAAAAGGCCTTTAAAAACAATGACAAGTCCTTTGTTGCTATCATATGGAAAAAAGTAAGTAAAAGAAAAGTACGCTCAAGGAGTCAGAAAATACAGAGAGCTGTGATGAAGGAGGATGAAGATATTGAATATATCTCTTAAAAAAAAAAAAAAAAAAAAACAAAAAAAAAAAACAGATTGCTAGGATTGGAAGATTGAAGGGTGGTACGGGTGGTGAGGTGCTGGCACAGGCTGCCCAGAGAAGCTGTGGCTGCCCCATCCCTGGAGGTGTTGAAGGCCAGGCTGGATGGGGCTTTGAGCAACCTGGTCTGGTGGGAGGTGACCCTGCCCATGGCAGGGGGCTGGAACTGGGTGATCCTTGAGGTCCCTTCCAACCCAAGCCACTCTGATTCTATGATTAAGAACAACAACAAAGAGAATGGAGAGTCTGAAACAAAAGGACTCCTGGAATGGTATAGAATTTGCCTGAACACTAAGTATTAATTTGTAATGAACATTCAGAGATACGAGCAGTGTCACAGAAGATAGAGCTTTTTGATTTCTGTACCTGTACCTGTATCTGAATACACACAACTTAATGAGCTAGACCTGCTTTGACTGCCCACACCTGGAGTTGTGCTTCATTCACCAAGAAGGATAAATGAGTCTTTTTTTTTTTTTCCCAACCAAATTACTGGACACCAGATATTTAGAACCACACAGCAAAAGGGATGGAGGAATAACTGCAAAATGCAGCTATAGTCACTGCATCTCTCAAAAACAAAACAAAACAAAACAACACTATGGCAAGCAACTTCTTTTCCCATTGTAATTGACAGTTTTGACCCTTCATCAATGGTGACTTCAAATCTCTTGACCAGCTCAGCTGAAATGGAGCTCTGAAGAATAGCAGTATAAACATACCTCAGTAACATGCTTTAACTTGTGGTTAAACCTGAAGCGGTACGGCCTTGATGCACTCTGTAACTCCCTTCCAGCAGAGCTATTTTATTCTTCCCTCGTCCACGGCTGCTCTTGCCCTGATGTGGAGCCCTGGCTGATGACGGGACTCGAAGAGGCTCTGAAGAAGTCAGAAGGAAGTCACAGATGGCAGTTGCATGAGGCTAGAAAAGAACTGGAGGAGGTGATGCTGGAAAAGTAGCATTGTGGAGCCAGGGCCATGGTGGGACTGGGACACCATAACAGTGTCATTTGGGAAGGACGGACTTGTCCCTGACCAACATCGCTGGGTTAGAACAATGTTTCCTCACCCAACTGATGTAGGCAACCTCTGAAACCCTGCTTGTGAGAGGAGGTAGAGCAAAGGGCACACAAGAAACACAAGCCTACGGGAAGCAGAGCTTAAGCAGTGAGTCAACCTATCGTCCTTTTGGTGGGGGCGGAGGGCAGGGAAAGAAATGAAGCCTTGCCATTGATGCCTTCACCTCTACTGAAGGTAGGGAAACTGGGAAGAAGGCAAGTGTGTTTGCTGACAGAAGCCCAGGAACAAGACTCCCAGGAGGTTTTCTCTTGACATACTTGTGCCAGAGCTTCCCTATCCTACAGGAAAACCCATCAGCAGCTTGCATTGCAGAGGTGTAGTCTCCCATCTCTCCTGGTTGAAGTTTTGTGCTCAAACTTCCACCTTCACTGCTGAGCCCCCACATAACAGGGTGATGATGGGCTTGGTAGGGCTGGTGAGCAGTGAAAGCTGAGGCAAGGGCAAGGACTCAGGGCTTTCAGTGGAGGAAATCCTGTCTTCTGAGCAGGAAAACTGGTGGGGATGCAGGACCTGCTGTATGGAGTGGGGTCACCTGGCACAGCAACGGGCCTCCTGCTCAGCCCTCTGTCAGGACACAGCAGTAGGCCCTGCGCACCACTGCCCCCACTACCCACGCAGGGGCAGCCCAGCCCTGCTGAGAGGTGGCTCCATCTCCCCGTCCTCGTGAGGCAGGCTGCGGCCCTTCCCCACCCACGGCTGCTTCTGGCGTGACTCAGAAACCACCTCCTCACCCCTCAGCCACTTCCTCTTGTTTCTTGCATGGCTCTCCACCAGTCTCACATGAAATCGAGTAGTACAACATAGGCACCCCAGTAGCTTTTACTCTCTGGTTAGGTCTGCTACAGAGTAAAGAATGGGTAAGGATTGAAGTGACACTTACCTTCAGAGCTTGAAGGCTCTGTCAAGACCAGATCGCTTGTCCTAAACAGCTACGCGAAGCAGTAATGTGTGCTGTAATTAACTTTCAATCATTCTGCTGAAAAACCCTGAAAATTCCCCTGGTGAAATTCACTGAAATCTTTGACAACCGTTACACAACGCCGGAAACCATCCTTAATTTCCTGTTGGCTTCTTCCACCAGGGAGATGCACCAAACTACACCAGCAGTGTACATACTGTTCTGACCATTGAAGCCAAGAGATGAATTTCAAGAGGAAGCATTTCTGATGGAATAGGTATTTAATCTAATCAAATTCAGGATCATCCAGAGGTTGAAGGTTGAGGTGAAGTAGATGGCAGAAGGAAAATAAATGCATTTAAAAAAAGTACTATTTAAAAAAAGGTACTATTATTATAGTTATGGAGTACAGTAGGACATTTTCTTATATGGCTAACACTCCATTATGATTGCCTGTTTCAAGTCTGTAGAGCTGAAAAACAAGAAAAAGGACTGAGGCAGGGATAACAGAATCTCTGTCTGATGTTATGTGCTATCTATTTTAATGCTATAAATCTGTTTTCTTTAAGAACAGCACAATTTGATGTCTAAAATAATTTAGACTATTAAGATATGAGGCTTTGGAGAACCCCTCCTAACCTAGAATGCATTGCACCCATAATTTGAGGAGTTTTATTAGAAATGTCATCCAGATGTGCATCCGTGACCAGCATTATGAAACTTATGACCTGCAGAATGTCATGAGGTCTTTAAATTTAATGCCCCTTTTCAGAAAAAATGTATACTAAGTGCTTATTGCTGGGTGAAATCGGTAGAGAGGATATTAACTTACACTCCAACGCAGAAATTCTTCGAGGCTGGTGTGAATCAACACTTCCACATCCTTAAACAGTACAGTCATTTACATAGTATAAAACTACTACTTGAAGCTATCTCAAGTTTAGCTTTCCAAGTTTTTCAACCAATGGAGCCTATTTTCAGCTACTCAGTCTGAGCTTGACTGAAATTGTATCTTTGAACATGTCTGGTCCTTTTCTACCATGTACATTACTAACACCCTCATGATGCAATTTGAAAACTAGAGGTAACCTTTGACTCCCTCTTTTTTGTGGTCTCATTTACCTGTTGAATACTTTGTCTAGCATTTTAAAACTATTTCTTAAACCATGAAATATTTAAATTTCCTTTAGGCATTTAAGAAAGCCAAACAAAATCATCATTTATTTTTTTTAAACCTGGAGACATCCTTACAAAGTAAAATTCTGTCCAGATATCTACAGTTTCCCCAACATAATTATTTTACCTCCTGTTTCAGCCTATTTCCAACTCTTAAAATATATGCACAGTTCAGCTGTAATTTTTTTCCCCTTTTGATATTCCCTACTTAAATCCTGATGCCATAGTTACAATTACAGTATAATTATGGATAAATTTTTATCTGCTTAGCAGGAAGGCTATTTTATGAGGGTTGTTGGAATGCAGATGTTAAGAAGAGTTTAGCACTGGACAATAATACGTTTCATTTGTACCCATGCAATGTCTTCCTTTGCCACTCTCCCACTCCACAGAATAGCCTCCTAGTAAACCTGTTACACTTTTCATACTCACTACTTTGTTTTCTGCATTAAGGAGAAACTTCTGAAGGAAACATAAATTCCCATGCCAACACTTTGGACATAGCCTTAGATATTGACTTCTTGTTAACTGTCTGAAACCTCCACAAATAGCTCTGGTTAAATTTCAATACTTCTTTAGCCCTCTCTTTATTGATACTACAATGCCTTGACAGTTCACCAGTTAAAAAGAGTAACCCAGAAATTTCTCTTCCCCAAGACACCTGAAATTCTCATTTTTTAAACAGTCTATTGGCTTAATTAATGCAATCAGTTATACTGGCAGTGTTTCGTATTGCAGCAGTTTTATTGAAAAGTTTGATTTTTTTTCATAAATAAAAAAGGATATATTTAAACTTTTTTTTCTCACACATGAACATAAAAACTCTGAAAGCTTTTAGAAATGAAAATTAACTATACAAAAATTAGGCTATCAATGTTAAATACTTAAATTTTTGTTCCTACTAACTGAAATACATTTATATCTTCTATCAGTATAAAAATCTTCATAACGGGTAATACAACATGAGTTACTTCCTTTAACTGAAGTTATTCACATTTTCAATACATTTATTTCCAGCAAATTTCATCAGTCTATGCCTTTCTCTTTCGTGGAGTTCCATTAAGTTCTGAAGAGGATAGTTGCAGAAGTTGTTGCTGCTGCTGCTGCTTCTTTGTGGGAGAAGAAATCCATTCTTCTGAGCTTAAAAAAAGTCACAAAAGCTTATAAACGTTTGATTTTAAATATTTATCTCCTATAACTGAATGCAAATACACAGAGCTCCAGCCAGTATTAATATCATAAACCTTATTTTTATGTACAGCTTCTTATTCTCATAATTGTTTAGTTAAAATAGGAATAGCATCAGGTTAAATATCAGATAATTCAAATACATAATCACTTAAGTTCTGTATGTGGGTAAAAAAATAACAGATATACAAGTAAAAGGATAATTATGTTACATACCTTACCAGTTATCCCAGACAGTTAGCTAGAAAAAGCTACATAAGAACAATCTTTCTGTTCATCTGCCCAGTATTTGACATGGAATCTTGAAAGAGTTTAAAGACCTAGCCATCTTGAATATTTCTAGGGTATAAGAGCTGAAAATACCAGAAAATTGTGGGAACATGTGAATGCATAAAGATGCTAATCAATCACTTCACAAAGGGAAACAATTAGAATTAGTGTGCAAATCTTTAAAACGAGCGGAAACAACAAAAGAAACCTTTACAGGAAATAAAAATTCCTCTGGAAGTCAGACGGGCAAACTCTAATCACTGTTGGTTATTGCACACAAATATTAATTAAAAACAAACAAACAAACAAAACTCCCATGCAAAAAAAAAAACAACAACAAAAAACTCCCACCACCAACAAAACCAAACATTTTTCCTTTGAATTCTGACTATGGGAAAGTAATGACTACATTTGAAATAGACTTACCTATACAATTTTTTTACCGTTTCTCTTCGCATTCTTTTGGGAGGGATGGGGGTGTCAGATGCGTCTAGCATTATAGACTGAAGTAACGATTCAGTGACTTTATCTGATGGAGTCATACCTATTAAAAAAAATTGCAGGTAAGAACAAATTAAAAAAAAAAAGTAATCCTATTGGTTATAAATGGGACCCGTAACAGTAGTGTTAAACTTTCCAAATAATGCTTTAGACATGTCATACATTTTATAGTTACCTTATACTTGAAACTGAGTTCAAAGATGAAAAGGAAAAAAATCTTTTTGCTTTAAATAAAGTTATCACCGGGTAAATGTTGATTTTTGAAATGTATTTTGAAGCATCACAGATTACTTAGTATTGACATAAAAAACATTTCTAACTATGAAATACTATCTTTGCAGAATTAGGGGTGTTTCTTTTTATAGTGCAATGTTTTGATTGTGTTTCCTTAGCAAAAGCAATTCATCTCTTTGCCTACGCAGTCACTTCAAAAAAAATTTCAATGTTCTCTACCACTGGGCAAGCCAGACCAATACAGTTATATAATCTCACATTGGTGAGATCATAGTGTCTTGTGAACATGAGACTAACTGATCATATTTTTATTATTTGAGCACATTACAGGGCAGTGCTGTAACAAAACAAAAAGAGCTTTTATATTCTTTACTGAAAATGAGATCTCTCTAAGCTTTTAGGTAATTTTAATGATTTTCCTTCATAGGTTGAAGTTGTTAGCTTGCAAGTATGGAATACATCTGGATGTATTTAACAGTTCTCCTCCTTTAGGACACCAATTGGTCTTAGCACAATGTACTACATTAACATACCCAATTTTTGTTCTATAAGCATGAGATTCTTTTCTTGTTCGGCAAGTTCCTGTTTTTTCTTTTGCATTTCTGGAGTGTTAAGTGACCGTAAGTGTAAATCAAGGTCCTTATTCACACTATCAAGTTTCACCACAGCTGCACGGTATTGCTGAAGAAGATCTAATGGAATAATAAAAACAATAAAACACAAAACAGTAAGTATGTGGTCCTTTAGAGGTAGAAGGCTACACCAAGTATGATCTAGACAAAGTATAAGATTCAGTATAAAATTCACAACAAAAAATCTTCCAAAAGCACTATTTAAAATACCACCAAAACTTACAGTAGACCAGTGTCTGTTCTTAAAATGACTGTAAAGGGAGGCTGAAAAAAATCAGACAGTATTATCATTTTTTCTTTTCATTCTGAACAGGCATTTAGATCCCAGTAATGTACCAGCGAACTCTGAGAAACACTTCTTTACACAGCATGTTGCTTGTGTGCTCCAAACTGAACTCTCTACCTTTGATGCCATTAAGTGTGCTTGTTCTGCTTTGAGCGCTACAAAGCTGAAGCTTGTATTACTGACTTGAATTGTAGTCCACCTTGTGGAACAAGAGGAAATAGTTTTCTGAGTTTCATTTGTCACACCTACAGTCATTTAAAAAAGGCAACAGCAGGAGACTCATGTAAACAAGTGTACTTTGCTGACAAACTTTGTTACTCTTGTTAAGGTAACTGACAAAGACTTTTTCTTTGTCCAGACACTGAAGTATGCCAAGTAATAAGGAAACATTTCAAGCATGTTAGCATAGACTCATTCATTTTACTTTGTTGTGAGTATGAGGTAGCTTGCAGAAAGCTTAACTGAACAGTAAGTTATTTTTATTTGCCACGGGATGAAAGCATTCACAGTTACTGCAGAATGACAATGGGCACTGTAAATTTTAGTACAGTTTATTTCAGAAGTACCCTGTCAGTGTCATCACAGTTTAAGTAACTACTTTCCTTTTATGCTACAAACATAGGAGGGCAATTCACAACTTATGTCAAGGCTGCGATCCAGCTCAAAGTAAATATTATATAATATAATAATATAGAATTCCTTCATATAGATTTCTTTCCTTTATTCACCATTATTTTCATTTAAATGCCTCGTAACTATCCAAGTGAAATTAAAACATAACCTTTACTTCTAGCATAACTGTTCCTGTACTAAACTATAAAAAATTCCAGTTTAATTCACATTTGGTAATAATTGAGTTTGACAACTGAAAATGTGTTCCCAGGGAAATATGAAATGTGCTAAAATCAGCATGCTTTAATCTGTAGCTGAAATGCTTAATATGTTATTCCTAGATGCAATATATTTTTACTGAAAGGGCAAGGAAGGATCTTTTAAGCCTTTTTTTTCTCCCTTAAATGGTCAATGTTGAGTAGTTTGCTCATATATAAGACTAATCCAATAGGAACACATGTCCTCTCTACCTTCCACCCACCCCTCCACTCTATATCGCACGTTTCTAGGAATACTGTCGTGGAAAAATTTTGTGTCCTTCCTTTTGAAAATTAATTATTTAGGACAATCCTAATTTGTGAATAAGACTTCTCAATGTTTTATAAATCAGTCAGGTTGCTGTCAGAAGCTGCTGTCTTTTAACTTCATTTATAACTTTTGACTTTTGATTTTTTGATTTATGACTTTTTAAAAATACTGCTTTTACTTTCAGGAAATGTAATAGCTCTAGCTTTTAAGAAAAGGGAAATTCATAAATAGGACACTGTAAAAGTCAAACTTCCCAAAATAACGTTATGTTAAAGTTTTCCTTTTTATGTTACATAAAGGAATAACAAACATAGTCAAGCAATATAATTTCAGAAGTTCTTTATTTACATGATTTCATTAACCCACCTATCTGTCCGGAGAATGTAGAGTAAAGTTTTGGCATGGGTGCTCCAAATACCATTCCTCTGAGTTTATCCATTGGAGGGGCTTTATTCTGAAGGCCTCCAAATTTTCCATTGCTGCGAATTCTGTCTCCTTCCCTGGTCAGCAAAGTAGGGCAATGTGTAATTTTTACAACCTACACAGGTACGAAAAGTGATACTAAATTAGTAAATTAATGGAAAATTAAGTTTTTGGGAATGCTATTGTGATGCTTTGCATCTTAAAACTACAAAGCAGTTAGTTCTTAATAAGGCCATTTTATGAAATCCTATTTCTTAACTTTTGCTTTCAAGTAATACAATAAATATATTTGTGCCACTGCAAATGATGAAAAATGAATGAAAAAATGATGAAAATGAGGAAAACTATTTTGTTTTTTGCCTTTTTTGTTGTACCCTCAGATTTTACGAGAACTCAAGAGCAAAATTTAGTTCTGTACTGGAAGAAAGCTGATTATCATCATATACTGTAAAGTAATGGCAATACATATTAGTGTTGGTAAAAAAAAAAAAAGTCAGCACTTTTTTTTTTTTTTTTTAAATGCGTGACATTCAAAGCATCTGAAATTTAAGGGATTTACTTCTGATAGCATGTTCAATAAAAGTTTATATATATTATCTGCGATGGGTGAGGGTGACTGAAACAAATGGGGTGACAACAAGACCAAATTAAATGACCCAGACCTCATTTTGAGAAATGACTGCATATACAAACTCCTTTTCTTATTACAAAAGGTTTAAATCACTGTTCTCACAGTGTAATTTCTTACACTTCTGAAGAAGGGAAAAAAGAAAGATTATCCATCCCCAAAAGCTTACTGGTTTGATCAGTACAGTTCTAAATCCTTATGCTCAATCAGAATTCAGTTGTGACAACCTTATGAGCTGTAACAGAAGAGCCCAATGTTAGGACTACCTCAGACATTCTTATCCGGTGAAATTTGTCCCATTAAACCGAAATAAAATGGCTCAGAAAAAGGTCTACTAAGTTTCACATCAAGATCTTGGTCATTTTAGTGGGTTTGAAACTTTGTAAGTCACGATCTCACAGCCATCATAATGCACAGACGTGTTTCATTACACATTCAGGGACTGGGAAAGTCCAGGAAAACTTACATTTAACACTAAGAGCAAAACTCCAAATGTTTGTCTCTAAAAACATGGTTCCATGCTTCATGTCAGCATTCACAAAATGGAAATTTTTAAATGGAAGTAATTTTGTCAGTGCCAATAGAGAAAGATTCCATTCACTGTTGGGCATCATAATTGACTTATGGATAATAAGCACACTTATAACTGAAGTGTCATTAAACTTAGCAAGTAACCACTCAGTGTTTATTGTGTATTGAATATGTAGCCATGTAATATGTTTGTTTTAAAAAAAAGTATCAAGAATAACTGAAGCATACCTCTTTTCTGTAATGGTTTGCAGCATCCAAGTTATCTATAATGATGGTGTCACCCAAGAGCATCCCAAACACTGGAAAACAGTTTTTTGAGATGTGAAATTTCTCTAAAACAAAATAACTTAAGTTTTGAAAAATTAATTCTGCGGCATCATTTGAGCAACCTGGTCTAGTGGTAGGTTATACCTGCTCATGGCAGAGGAGTTGGAATTAGATGACCTTTAAGGTCTCTTCCAACCCAAACCATTCTGTGATTATTATAGCTTTTCAGGTAAGTGCAAGAAAAGTAACATATGCATTAACTTTTATATTATCTCAGAATAAAATTTCATTGAAAATATGCAACCTTTTGTTTTCAGTAAATAATTCATAAAATAACTTAGTATGTTTAATTGCCTTATGGCATAATTGACTGTATTTTCCACCACAACACTCTCTTGATATCTATTATTTACATTTATAAGGACATAGATAATAAAATCCCAAGTTTTAGGAAATGACATAAATGATAACATTTTTAGTCCTCCTTAAATGGAGTTCTTGGTTTCTTAATATTCACTGGATTATTAAGAAAAAAACATTAACAGGTTGATCCAACTGATCTGATCTTAAGACTTTCTGCTAATAAAAGACCGTTCTATACAAAATTTAATTTGATATAGCCTTGGGTGAGATATGTCAAGCTACATGGTTTCTAAATTTCTCCAGAAAAGTAATAGCTTATCTGCTAACGCAGGACACAAAGAAGAATTTATAAGTAAACTCTCTGGCAGCATCTAATGTCCTGAAAATTAACTTTTTTTTTGATATACATATTTTAAATTAACAATAGACAGAAATATTTTCATACTGGGAAGCTGTGACGTAAAACAGAAAACTTACTGAACTAATTACAGATTACAACTCTTGATATAAAGGGGTAGACCTACTTAATATAAGCAAAGGAGTGTAGGGTAGGTACTGCTATGTTGTTAGAAAGAGCAGAGGGATGCTGGATCCCTAAACTGAAATCTACATAAAATCTGAAAGCTTATTCTCACTCTAAATATTTAAGCACAACAAAAAGTCAGTTACAGTTTGGTCTGAGTGTATATTACAAATCTATGCATTATACATTCTTGAGAGGAGTAAGACCGGAAAAAAAAAAAAAAGTCTAAAAAAAAGGTCATTTCCGTAATAAGTGTTTTTTCTATAAAACTAATATGGTGGTCAGCTTCTGCTTGCACTCACTTGGGAATTAGAAAGGGCTGCAGTAATTATACAGTGGTCACTACTGGTATTTGCAAATGTCTTAATGAAAATTACCGAGTGAGTTTTGATTTGTGATTTTTCTCTATCTCATCTATTAAAAAAGAAAACAATTACTAACAGTTTCTTTAATATCATTTACCTGTTTGACAGTGCTCTACATTATCTGGAAATGTTAACAGATCTCTGGCAAATACAGGATTTCCAACAGGTTTGAAGCAGATTTTTCCATTTCTTAAGTGAGGTAAAGGCCTAGTTAAAGAGCGATGGAGGAGAACATAAATAAATAAATTGTCCTTATTTCATTATTGCTTCTGACAATCTAGTCAGAGATCTAAAACTGAACTGAATGCATATTAACACTTCCACATTAGGGGACAGATAATCCCAACATTAAGATACCATTTAAATTAAGGATGTTTGGGTGGAACATGGATTTTTAATGACACATGTATTCAACAATTTCATGTGATTAATTTTATGGGCAAGTTCTTTAAAAATACAATTGAGAATTTGGACCTTGTAAATACATCTACACACTGAGTCTTTTCTAAAAAGGCATTCTTTATAATATTAATAGGCATCTGCATAAGCAAATTATTTTCAGGTACAGAATTGTGATATTTTCCTTTATCTTCCAGGAAACCAAAGCAGTACAATTAATTCTATTACCACAGATAATTTTAGGCAATCTACTCAAGAGTTAGATTTCTTAACAAGATAGGAAATGATTTGAAACACTAGAATTATTAAATAAAGCAAAGTTCCTGCTCTACAAAACATGTAGAGGTGAAGAAAACAGATGGCAAATTGTCTTCTCAAGGGAAATACTGTATTCAATAAAGATCAGTGTTTAGTTAATTAAATATATAAAGCTAGGATTTCAGCTAACATTTCACGTGACATCACAATTCTTAATATTACGAAGTAAGAAATTTTTAGGTTTTGAATCTTTAATAAGAGTGAAATTTATAAAGAAGCTAGGGAAAAAATATTATATACTTATTAAAAGTATGTTATACAAATGCCGAAGTTTCATCGTTTTTTTTCTCTACCTGTTCCAATCAGGGAGCGTCTTCTTGTAAATAGAATCAAGGGGTAGCACTTGTTGTCGACCTTGAGTTTCATCAAAAATACTGCGAGCTGCTTCAGTAGTCAATGTGACTACACAGTCCATGTCGCTGGCCAAATGCCAGGAGATAACTTTTGCTGCTTCATTATCCTCAATTTGCGCTAAATGTGCAATCTGTGCCATAGAAGTTAGAATAGTCAAAACAGAAGCCAAGACCACATCCCCTTTGCAGACTAATCACAATCCTACTGCAAATTCAGTGAGACATTTAATTCCCCTGTTGACGGCTCTGTTAGAAGAGCCATGGATGGGATGAGAATGCTATCATTTTCTTAACACTCCTTCCCAGGAATTACTAGGATATTCAGTTGGCTAATTTTTCATCACTACCACTTCCTAGAATTAAAAAAACTCACTTTAAGGCTCTATGGGAGAAAACTCACCTTCCCTAAAACATCTTGGTTGCCTTTTGGATAGTTTGGGAGGGTACAAGTTCGCCTTGGCTGTTTCATTACTCCTTCTTGATCCAACATCTTTTGTTTTATAAGAGAATCCACATACTGAAGCTGAGAATTGAAATTTGAAGTTAGCAAGCATTTATCAATGGGCCAAATTGCAGAAACGATTACTTTACTTGTTGTCAATCAAGTTCTGAACAAAAGCATTCAGTAATCTAAAACAGGCTGTAAATATATATGGGGACACTGCATATAATCTCAGGGGAGAGTAAAAGGAGACATTGCAATTATGACTATAAGCTTATATATGTATTTATTCCTTTATTTATTGAAGAAAAGCTCTTCTCACAAAGAGCTACTGGAGCTTCAATAGAGCCAAAACTGAAGAAAGTTGTAACCAGCAGGAAGAGTGAATGTACAAGAAGAAACCATTTTAGGAGTTGACTATGCCTGAAAAATTTAGCCAGCAGGAGGAACTTAGGTACTGTGACTGCAAACGTTGTATAATTTAAATTTTTCTAATTTGTGATTAATGTCTGTAGCATATTTTTATTTGATCTGAAGATAAGGGATAATTTACCTTTTTTTTTTTTTCCCCAAAAACATGAGTAGTTTGAAAACTTACTTATAAGTTTTCTTTAAAATGTAATTGGATCTTTATGGGAAATCAGTAATGGAATATATTGCCTTGAATCTTACAAACTTACTTTTACATGAGCTTTTGCAGTAGCATATGAAATGCTCTCTTCACTGAAAAAGAAGTGTTTTCTTTTGAGCTATTTGTAACAGAATATATCCAATAAATTGATCAGCCTTTAAAAAAAAACATTATTAAAACTAGTACTATCAGTAAGCCACTAACCTTAACAGAAAGGCAAAAACAAAATCAGGACATAAAATGACAGAGCTGTTACTTTAAGAGATACATACACTACCAAAAATAAAATAAAATAAAATAAAATAAAAATTAAAACGAAGTTTGGCACTGATCCATATATTTTCCTCGTGGTTTAAATTTTCAGGGTTTTGTTAATAGGTGCTTGTGTATATACTAGTGTGATTCGATAATGTTATCTAATGATGCCAACTTCATATTAAGATTTACATTTATTTTAAGATGTTATGGAGTTTAGTAAGAAATGAGCCATACTGTGTTTGTCTGTGGTAATTCAATCTGCTGTTTTTTCAGTTCATTCTTCAGGTGGGTTTCTCTTGTTTCAGCTTCTTTAACCTGACCTGAAACCAATAAAATCAACACAGAATAAGGATGTATCGGAAAGCAGGGGAACATTTATTGCAGAATTTCTTCAACTTTTCAGAATCATGTCACCCACAGCTGATGGTAGCTACTCCTCAAAATACTAGCATAAAATATCAGGATTTGTCCACAGAAATTTTGTGATTTGTCCATCTCATAAGCAATTTCAGAAGCTAACATCTCCTTCAGCTTTGCAAACAAATAATTCATCAAGTGAATTGTTTCTTGCTGTCTCTATTCAATTAGTTTTATCTGTATTTGAAAATATTTTTAAGCATAAAACATATAATTGTTCTCTAATTTACTATTTTGAGATACACATAATTCTGAAAACATGAAGCAAAACTTTTTGCCTCTCTGAAATTCAGGAATTTGCATCCA
The DNA here is from genome assembly GCF_965140915.1 of Aythya marila. Classification (NCBI taxonomy): domain Eukaryota; kingdom Metazoa; phylum Chordata; class Aves; order Anseriformes; family Anatidae; genus Aythya; species Aythya marila. Next base: position 106,393,829 of record NC_139043.1, read on the forward strand.
TAATGGGAACATGCAGTGGGCAAGTTAGAGAAATGTAGGTCTGTAGTAAAATTAAAAGAAACAGACACAGCTTCCAACTCCAGCATGCATTTAGTTTTACAACAAAAAAATCAAAATACATCTACTAAAACAAACCTTCTGATCAATATGATGAAACAAAATATAGTGCAAAGAAAATAAACATTTTCGTTCTCCTTCTTCTCCCCCATTTCCATAAACAACTGCTTCCTTCACACTGCTCTATCATTTAACAGACTTTCACACATCCATTGTAAAAATGGGAGTGCAAGGCAGTTATGGAAAAACGGGATCTTAAACGTTTTATTCCTCCTTTGACAATTCTGACAAAAAAAATACTACCTCAAATCAGGACCCTTTATAGGTGGGGTACATGCAGATAACTAGAGGCTTCTCTTCTAATGCAAAAATACAATCATTCCACTTCCCTCTAATTAATGTATCTCCTGACTTTAATGCTGATCTTTCTCCCCCTCCCTATATTGACAAAATCGTTAAATGGAAAAGAAAAATTCCCAGGAAATAGATGTATATATTTGATTGAACTTACATCTCATTTCAGCTACAAGCTGATTAGTAGTATCAAACCAATTTCTGTAAACACCTATGGACTGAGATAATTGGTCTCTTTCCCTTGTAAGTGTTGCCATCTGTTGCTGCTTCTTGTAATCTACACAAAGAAACACATATTTTTAGAAAAAAATACACTAACACAGTTTATTTAAACATCAGCAAAAATCTGTTAGGCCATTACACACTTTCAAAGTAGCATTATGGACCCAAGCATAGCTGCTTCTAAAGACAAGAAAGCATTTTAAAGTAATTGAAACATACCATTGTAAAACATAAACGACAGACGGTATGGCTCCAAAGGCTTTCTCAAAGCCGGCAGATCTGGCTCAAATACAAGAATATATTCAGTGCTATCTCTTCCAGGACTGTTTTCAGCCAGCACTAGATTCTAATTTGAAAAGAAACAAACAAGCAAACATAAGTTTATGTTCACACCCGAGGTAACACACAAAATAAAGTAAAACAATGCTCAAATACTAAGTCTTATAAAATTACTTAACATGTAACATATGTATGATACTACTACTAGTCTTAAATATCAGTTTGGAAATGTCCTTTTCTACCTAATAAAAGGAAGTAAAATTTGAAGGTTTACCACTAAGCATTCTGTTAAGAATTAAGATTATTTTACCTGTTTAAAAAGTCCTATTATTTTTAGCTATATATTTTGAGAGACATGCTCAGAAAAAAATATTTTCTGCACCATCCCACAGGCAAGATTCTCTCAGATGCACTCCAGCATGTGAACAAATGCAAACATTAAAAAGAAAGACCAAATGCATAAGCACAGGGAACAAAACCCAATTTATTCCCAGTGCTGAGTTAAAGTTACTGTTGTTCATGGAAGTAGACAGCACGTCCCAAATGAATGAAAAATATGTATCTAGAAACTGACAAGAACATCCCATTTCTCAGAAGTTTCTTTTACATATATGTAGATAAAGCAAGAAATAAAACCCTCCTTTCTTTACAAACAGAAAATATTATAAAACCATAAAGAATGGTAAACAGAAATAAAATTAGTGCAGGTAATATCTAAATGTACTGTTACTTTGGGAAAGGTATCATGCATAAAATGAATAATGTTTATAATAAAACTCATGTTTCCACCTTTAACGTGTAGAAATTGCTACTCAACTGGCCAAATCAAGAGAGGTGGCTGCAGCCTAAAAGAAGAGATAGATATATAACCTTCAAAGATAGTCTTCATGGCTTTCAAAAAATATTGCAGCTACATATTTAGTCAGGATAAGTCTGCAGCAGAAATACCTTTTCCTTTGAAAATTTATGCTAATAGAAACCTATTATACCTATATAAATTTATGCTAAACATTTTCCTTCATTGAACAAGTTCAGCATTCATGATCCTCAACTTAGGGGTAAGCATGTCAGATCATCACTGTCATTACGTTGATGCTAACTGCACATGATTATAGTCCTAAACAAGATGTAACAATTTCAAGGTATTTGAAAAAAACACTATTTTTTCCCACCCCCCTCCATTTACTAGTCATTTGAAATGTACATTAAATCACAACCAAAAAATCCTTTCTGCATGAGCTTTGTGAGTTGCCTGAAGTCAAAGAACTCAGTGCAAAGTAGAAAACTGAAAACTGTTTGAAGAGGAGGAGATAGGATTCACTGAAGTGGAATTACTGCCAAGGGAAGAGCAGCAAACAGAAGCTACTACTAAAACAGTAGGATCTCACCAGATCACAGTAACGAGGCAGCAGAACACCAAACAAAAAAAAAAAACAACCCAGGAATATCTGAGTAGAAAGAAAAAGCATCTCCTTATAAAAAAAACCTTAACCAACAAACAACAAAATGAACACCACCCTGTTCCCCATTACACAGGTTGTTAGATTAGACACTGAAGCAAGACTGGTGTATTTATGCCACAATAGCTCAACAGCAGCAGGTTACTTGTATATGGAGGTAAGAAAATGCTGATTTCTGCATCAACAAGGAGTCTGAAAAAATACCAGTAAATTTATCTGAACTGGCAGAGCCCACTGTATGAGGTTGTCATTCCCCTCACCAGTATGAAGTTATAAAAAAAAGTTTAAATTTCTGCCATAGATATAATAAATACAAGATTTGAGGAGAAAAACATTATTTTGGTAGATCAGTAGTTACAGCAGTCCTGCTACCTATACTTGTGTGTTTTTTCCCACCCCACCTGTCCCAGAAAAATGTGTTCACAGAAAAATTTTTCTCTGTCTCTGAAACTACACAGCAATCCTTAAGAATATATACAGGAAGAATGGAATTGCTTTGAGGATTGCTTAGAGAAAAAGGTACTGGCACATGGTTGAGGACATGGAGGCTTTCATCAGAGAAATAGAAGAACCCTGGGGAAGCAGGGAGTAGGAGGGACAAGCAAATAATTTATTACTCTTGAAACACACTTGAGATACAAGAATAACTCAGAATGCCCCATAAATCAATTAATACATTATTTTTATTTGATACCTCCATTCGGTCCTTTTTTTTTTTTTTTTACTAGCCTTTTTTCCATATATATTTTGTCACTTTATCAAAGTAGACCTGTTTGATCAACTTGTTCAGACAAAAGTGTTTCCCATACTAACTACATGTTCTGTCCTGGATCAGTGAAAAGTGTTTACCCACATTAACTAGGTGTTTCTGTCCTTGATTGCTATCAACAGACAATTTAATTATGCTGTGTCATTAAGCTTCATCTACACAGTTTCACAAAAACAATTGATGTACTGAATATAATACAAGATGAAGAAATTTGTATGTAGGATCTATAGATTTTAGAGGCTCTACTGGGGTTTTATAGTGTTGATTTCCAAGACACAATGTGAGGTTTTGTATTTGTTGCTAAAGCAGTCTGCTTTGATGCCAATCTGCTGGGAAGTTGCTCCCAATGAACAAGGTAGAAAAAGTGATTGAGAAAGTTTCTTTAAAAAATTGGATTTTCCTTCAGTATGCCTTCAAACCATTTTAAGATTTCATACGACTACAGGCTGGTAAAACATGTAACAATCAGAGGAGCCAAATAAAGTAGGGGTACATTTTTGCTCTAAAATTCTTACATGATGCTTCAGCCAACAACAACAAAAAAGGCAAACCTATATGTACCAGTTTTACCACGTGAATAGTCCTATTGACCAACATGCTCTGTAAGCTGTGAGCACTGTACTCAGAGCAAATGTGTGGCTCTATACTAAATTTGTTCTGATACATTTTAAACAGTTTCTGATCTGTTTTGATGTTTCTGATTTTGTGCACATGCATGTTTTAGCTTGTGTCTTTTATATTACACTTTGTAACAACTGTTACAATTCAGAGGTTTTCAAAAAATCAATCTGTATTTGTTGAATAAAGTGACACTACAGTGTACAAAAAAGCTCTTTAATCTAGCACAAAGTATGCAATAAAACAGACACTACAAAGATTCAAACTGAAATAATGCATTTTTAACAGTCAAGGTCACTAATTACTAAAATGAAGTGGTAAAGTTTTATCTTTCATTCTTCAAAAGAGAATAGGATGCCTTTCTGCAAAGTAATTGGAAGACCAGTTAGCTTGACAAAATATAAAGAGAATTAGGTAAAATTTAATTACATATACACAGGGAGGTCAGATTAAACGATCATAAGATGTTAAAACCAGTAAATATTGAATTCCAAATTAGTGAAATGTTATTTACATATGAAATTTAAATGAAGACTTAACCTGGATCATCCTGCATATCATAAACCCTGATCAAGTTTTTGAATGTGAACGTCCCTCCATTTGCAAGAATAATCACTTTAAAGTATGACTCCTCTACATCTGAGAATCAGCAACCAAACAGAGAAGAAAAAATTTATCTACATATCATTAAGGTATGCTACCATATATGCTAAACCTCCACAGACCATGGCTAGGTGTAAGATCAACTCTGAAACCATAGAAAAATGTGCTTTATGAGATCTGTTACTCATGTAACTGAGTATTTTGGTCACACTTACAATTTCAGCTGATCCCCTGTCAAATGGGAACTCAACTGCACTGACTTTCCCTTGAAACTGTGGAATCTCTGTATCATCTTCATTGGGGCTCTTAATTTTTGCTATTATTCTGCCAACTAAGTCAAATCCAGTGCGGTTGTTATATTCATCCTGTAAGTGAAACAGATAAAGAAGTTAGTTTGGAGAATTACAGGAACCAAAATAAGTCATTTATAGAATCATCTAGGTTGAAAAGACCTTCAAGATCATCAAGTCCAAGCACTAACCTGATCTACAGAGTCCCATCATTAAACTGTTTCCATTAGTGCCATGTCCACACCTCTGAAATGCCTCTAAGGATGGGGACTCCATCACCTCCGTGGGCAGCTTGTTCTAGTATTTAACCAACTTCTTGAAGAAATTCTTTCTAATGTCCAATCCAAACCTCCCCTTGACAACTTGAGACTGCTTCCTTTTATCCTAAGAGACCTACATCCTCCTTGCTGCAATCTCCTTTCACGTAGCTGTCAAGAGCAATGAGGCTCCTCTTCTCCACACTAAACAACTCCAGTTTTCTCAGCTGCTCTTAAGTCGTTGAACCCTGCCAGCCATCTCTTTACTCAGTGAACTGTACACCTGTCCAAGCCACGAGCAGCCAGTTTCTTCAGAAAAATACCATGGGAGACTATGTCAAGTGCTTTACTAAAATTGAGGTAAATGACATTCACAGCCTTTCCCTCGTCTACCAAGTGGATCATCTTGTAATAAAGTTGATCAGGTTAGTCAGGCAGGGCCTGCCCTTCATAAACCCGTACTGGCTACTATTGATCAGTTGACTGTCCCATATATTGTGCGTGATGGCACTGAAGGTGCCCCATAACCCTCCCCAGGACCAAGGTCAGACTGACAGGCCTGTAATTCCTTGTATCCACCTTCCTGTCCTTCTTGTATATTGGAGTTATATTTGCTAACCTCTAGGCAAATGTGACCTCCCTGGCTAGCCAGGACTACTGACAGATTATTAAAAGTGACTTGGTGAGTGCTTCTGCCAGCTTCTTCAGGACCCTTGGATGAAATCCGTTCAGCTCCATAAATTTATGACAGTGAAGAGGCCACTTATAGGTTCCTGTTGGATTATAGCGGCTTCATCTTGCTCCCTGTCACCATCTTCCAAACTCAGGGGGCTGGGTACCCTGAGAACAACTGTCCTAGCTCAATGCAGTCAAGGCATTCCCTAGTGTACAGGACTTCCTTGCCTCCCCTCCTTCCCTGCCTCTCTCTCCTGTAGAGCCTGTAACACTTTATCAGAGCACTCCAGGCATGTGAGCTGTGCCACCATGTCTCACTGAGGCCAACGCTATCATAGCCGTGAGACTTAATTAAAACTTCCACTTTTGGGTGTACACGGCAAGGTTCTGACAGTGGAGAGGCTGCGGCGTGGGTCCCATGAAGTGAGGCCAGGGCTGCCCCGTACCAGACTTAATCGGTTCCAACCATCTCCAATGGCCCCACTGCAGGCCAGAGAAGGAAGGGGAGGAAGTGTTCCCAGTGCTAGAGCTGAAATTCCCCCACAGCCTGTGGAGACACCACACAGGAGGAGGTATTTCCCTGAAGCCTGTGAAGAGGACCATGGTAGAGCAGGTATCCACACAGCAGCCGGTGGAGGACACTACACCAGAGCAGATGTTTATGTGGAGGAGTGGCCCTTGGAGAGCCTACACAGGAGCAATTTTTCCTGAAGGGCTGCAGCCTCTGGAGCACACACACTGGAGCAGCAGAACAGAGTGAGGAGGAAGGAGCAACAGGGAGGAGCTGTGGTGGACTGACTGTAACCCCCATTCCCCAACCCCGAGCCCCTCTGGGAAGGCAGAGGAGTCAGGAGGGAAGCTAAGCCTGAGAAAGGGCAGATAAGAAGGTGTCTTGTTTTGTCTTTGTTTCTCACTACCCAAACCTATCCTAACTGGCAATAAATTAATTTTCCCCAGGTTGACCCTGCTTTTGCCAATGACAGTAACTGGTAAGCAATCTCCAGATTTATGTGTGAATGTTTGAAGTTCAGGAAACCTGTTTTTTTGTAATGGAAGATTCCATGAGGAACTGTCTCCTGGAAGAAAAATAATATACACAGTAGAAGTTCCTTTCCAGGGTTTTCCCACTAGAATTTATTCTTGTAATTTTTTTTTTTTCCTGCAGCAAGAAATGGGCTTCAATTGAGATACCTGACAGCAAGTCAGGTATCCTTCCTGTGCTGGGGGTCCCAGACCTGGATGCAGGACTCTTCCAGGTGTGGTTCTCATAAGAGCAGAGTAGAAGGGGAGAATCACCCCCCTCAACCTGCTGGCCACACATCTTTTGATGCAGCCTAGGATATGACTCACCTTCTGGGCTGCAAGCACACACTGCCAACTCAATTCAAATTTTTCATCCACCAGGACCCCTCAAGTCTTTTTCTGCAAGCCTGCTCTCAACCCATTCATCCCCCAGTCCATACTGATATTTAGGATTGCCCCAAACCAGGTGCAGGACACCTTGCACTTGACCTTGGTGAACTTCATGAAGCTTGCATGTGCCTTGCTCTCAAGCCTGTAAAGGTCCCTCTGGATGGCATCCCTTCCCTCTGAAATGTCAACTTCAGCTTGGCGTTGCCTGCAGACCTACTGAGGGTACACTGTCTATGTCGTTGATAAATACATTAAAGAGTATCAGTCCCAATACAGACCCCTGAAAGACACCACTCATCACTGATCTCCACCTGGACACTAAGATACTTGACCACAATTCTTTGGATGCAGCAATCCAGACGATTTCTTATCCACTGAACAGTCCACCCTTCAAATCCATCTGTCTCCAATTTTGAGACAAGAATGTTATGCGGGACTTTTTTAAAGGTCTTACAGAAGTCCAGGTAGACAACGACAGTTGCTTTTCCTTTATCCACTGATGCAGTCACTCCATCAGAAGGCCACTAGGTTGGTCAGGCACAATTTGCTCTTTGTGAAGCCATGCTGGCTGTCTCAAATCACCTCCATGTCTTCCATATGCCTTAACATAGCTTCAGTGAGGATCTGTTCCACGATCTTCATGGACATAGAGGGGAGACTGACTGATCTGTAGCTCCCAGGGTTTTCCTTTCAATCCTTTCTAAAAATGTATGTTATGCTTCCCTTTTTTCAGTTACTGGGGACTTCAACCGACTGCCATGACCTTTCAAATATGATGGAGAGTGCTTTGGCAACTACATCAGCCAGTTCCCTCAGTGCCTTGGAAGCATTTCATGAAGTCCCATAGACTTCTGCATATTCAGGTTCATGAGGTAGTTTCAAACCTGATCGTCACTCACAGAGGAAGGGACTTAACTACTTGAGTCCCTGCCTTGAGGTTCAGGTACCTGAGGGACTTGAGAAATGTGGGAGGAGTGAAGCCAGTGAAGACCGAGGCAAAAAAAAATTTTTGAGTACCTCAGCCTTCTCCATGTCTGTTGTCACCAGATTAAGAAATTTTTAAAATATTTTTATTTAAATCTATGAAAACTATTTTTAGATTTGTCTTCAACTGTTCAAAATACAATATATATTTAATGGCTTTAACCATATTCATTTATATATTAAAACATAAGATAGTAGCAATGTCTTACAGCAAAATTTAACACATTTTTAGTAGTCACATTTCTCTAAGTATGATTTTGTATTAAAGTATAGTTACCATTACATGGAGGTGTAAATCCTTCACCAGTGTACGGCTAGTAACAGTTCGAACATTGGAAACGGCTGGAGTAGCTGGTAAAGAATCAGGTAACAAGCGTACTGGGTCATTAGGTACAACTTCAACTACAATCTAGCAAAAAAGGGAAAAAGAATAACATAAAACAAAACAAAAGAAAGAGAAGTCTGATATAATTCACAATTCACCTGCACACATTAGTTGCTAAAAATATACTGATTGAAATGCACGTGAAATTTACTGGCAGAAATAAATTTAGGATGGCCATAAAGCAGCAGTACTAGGTTAAAAGTTATGGAGTTTTGTTATTTCTGATTACTTAAAAAAGCTATTGAAATTTTGTTTTGATAATCAGTTTAATATCAATCACTATTTCAAATTAAAAGTTTATTTATTTATTTATTTATAACTCACAACTGAAAGCATTTGCATTCTGAATCTACGAAGTATCACAGTATTTCTCCCAGATCTGTATTACATGTTCTTGGCTCTGTGTAATTAATTATACTTTCATACCTGGTCACTGCTGAGCATGTTTGTCTTATCCATTGCAAAAGTAAACTGTATACTGTAAGTGCCCACTCTCTCTGGAATCACTTTATCCCTAAAGTAATCAAAAACAAAACACAATCAAAACCAAGTAAATATTGAAGTGACAAGTATGTAAGTATGCAAGCAATTGAAATTCTGAGTAGTCTTCCTAACTAGATAAGAGTTCTATTAATGTATGACAGATTTTAATACTCCTCCATAATGACCTTCAGCAAGAATGCCACAAAAGAACTCTTCTCTTCTAGAATAAGGTTTTTGGAAACTTGCCTCCAGGAGTTTTTTCTCTACAAGTTGACAGGAAGTTTGTTATGGCCCTATTATTCAGAAGTCTGCCAGTCTACCCTGTTTTTACTTTCCATCCAAGGAATTCTCATAAAGCTACTTAAACAGAGCACAAACATGTTTGTGTCTACAACGACTTCTTTCCAAATTCAATCATTGGGCTTTAGATTCTGTAATATCTGAATACCTGATTCCTTCTGATACTTAGAAACCATACAAAATTAGGTCATCACCAGCGGCCAAGGTTGAGCACATCGAGACAGAGAAGAGTTTTCATTCTACCTTAGAGTGTTTTGGAGTGCCAACAACTGGCACGGAATCCCTACCATCAAAATATGAAGGGAAGACAGACACCTGCACTTCTGCTGATAGAAGCAGAACTTCACCTAGCAAGGAAGGCAACACAGTATGTGGAAGAATACTGAAGTCTTCCAATGGATACGATGGATAGCAGTGACTTAAAAATACTTAAGAGACCTTTGAGGAGATACAACCACAGCCTCTAGATTCAGGCATTGTTCTGGGAGGATGACTTATGACACTCTTGAATTGGCTAATGAGATTATTGCTTTCAACATACATTTTAGCTGTTTTGACAGTACGAGTAAAGAATATGTTTCCTCTTAATTCGTTTGGAAAAGAGTAAGATGCAAGATTCCCTGGAATGTTTAATTTGTAAAAAGTAAAATCTCAAAGCTTTACCTATCTCTGGAAAGGGGCCTGACTTTTTGTCTTCCATATAGAACAGAAACAATTCTACCTTCTTTTCTACGTTTTATCTGGGTTAAGACTTACAGTATTACTGAGTTGTAAACAATCTGCTAAAGATCTTGGTGTGGCTGAACACCATCTAACCAGGCATAAGCTTTAGAAGAATAAATTGCACTGTTGTTATGAAAGTTGCAAGACTGCACCCAAGTTGAAAGGGGCACCTATATTACTCATCTAGGATCCAGTAGATGATAACCCATCAGTGACTATGCCAAGGATGTAAAAACTAGAGAGAAACCAGGTGGTAGACAGTGATGCCACAGGCACTGGTAGCAGTGAACAATATGCACTTTCCTAAAAGTGCTGCTAATGAGAAGTGTCTATCTACTGCTAGTTTTCTCAAATCTTTCAGAAAGGTAGGGAGTTTTAATTCTGGACATTTGCAGCTAACTATTAATCTAAGGGAGCAATGTCAAGATTTTTTAAATTCAATATTCAGCTCTGTGTGGATTAATTTATATCACATCCATCTACTATGTGCTTCTTCTGTGAGAAGCCCTATGCAGGTAAATGTGGTAAGTACTTCTTTTCTGGACGTACAAACATGCAACATAAAGTGTCTTATTTTGATAATGTTTCAGGGGTTTCTTGTGTTTGAACTACATCCATTACTAAGCATTTATCAGAATGAGCAAGGTCAGAAACATACCTTATGCTTGGTACAAATTTTTCAGTAATCCTCAGTTTCTGGAGAAGTTAATTTTTAACCTTGGAATAGCTGCTGAGAAAGCTCTGCTCCGTTAAAAGCAAAAACTGTATCCTTATTGGACAGGTTTTTTTTGCTACAACTGTCAAACTCAGCATTAGAAGGCTTTGGGGTCTTGAGTGCCTTTAAGGTAAAGACTGAGATTTTAGTAAAGATTCAAAATGCCTTGTCTAAATTAACTACAATTCCTGTTGAGATGTACTGCAGTTTTTTGAAATAGTTGTAATCTCTTAGATGGAAGTCTTCATATACACATACATTACATTGCTGTACCCTATCTGAGAAGCTAAAAAGACTTAGTCAATGAAGGTTGCATCATCTGCTTTCCCAGGTGGGACAGGTTCTTGGATGAGTATGACACAGGGATTTACAGATGGAGGTACATTTGCATTGTGTGTCAGAACCTTGAATTTAAGCCTCAGCTAACCTGCTCCCCAGGAAATCAAAGTGTTAAAGACCTAATGGTAGGATACAGCCAAGGTCTTGAAAACACAGATTCCCAAGGATTACAAAATTGACATCTGGCCTCCTGATCTCTATTATGTGCCTTTTGAAAGGGAGAAGAGACACAGTTGAGAGGCAGTTTAGGAAACTCCCCTATCATCTCTGACAGTGCTGCCACTCAGATGGTCCTGGAATCTTGACTTAGCTGAGCTGAAGCAGTCTCTGTTCCTCTGATGCAGGAGCCAGGTCAGCTGTGCAACAGTGCTACATGCTGCATGCAGGTGATCTTAAAGTCTGTTTTCTAAAAACAGGAGGCAAGTCTAAAAACAGGAGGCAAGAGCTTGAAGCAACAGCCAATACCACAACTATTCGACTGATCCTCTAGAATGCCTTATAAGAGTAGATGTAGACAGAATGTGGCAATCAGGCACCAGCTTATCGTGATGTCTAATTCTCCTGCCTGTTATCTAAGACACTATCTAGACTAAGTGACCGAAGGAAAGACCACTAAACCACCAAGGCCAAACTCACGATTCAAGACTAACAGTTACAGAAGGTGCTCAATCAGAGTTAAGTCTACTTTTTCCAGCTAGCAATTTTACAGCAGTTGAACATTATGCTGAAGATAACTAAGGAATGTTAATAGACAACTAAGAAGCCTGAGTGGAATATACTGTCCTTGCATTGCTAGCATTTCTCATCATGTATTTTAATATATTACCTTAGACTCTTTTATTTTCTCAGATTAAACAAGTGTCACATACATCTTGGGAAGAACACAATCCCCACACTTATCACAACACGCTAGTATCTTTTAACATTTCATAGCATTGCATTGTACTAATTCTTTAACAGATTGTTATAAAAAATAAAACTGTATTTTGTACAATAACCTGCATCAGTAATTATAAAATAAATGCTGCTGTACCTGAAATAAGAGAAGCCTTCTTCTTTATCATCCTTCACTTTACTACAGCTAAACGTTGTAACCTGAAAAGATGAAAAAAATTAAATATAACATACTTGAAAGTTAAAGTATCTTACTCGTAATATGCTGTCAAGTTTTAATAATTTGTAATACTGATAGCATATAGAAATTCGATGAGATCACCTACAATTTAGATGCTAATTTCATATTTTTAATCCTGGGACTCTTTGCAAAAAAAGCGCGTCAAGTATCCCTGCTATCACTTTGCTTCTGCAAAGCAGCAGCATTTCTGTACTTATTACAGTATTGACATTTGAATACAGTATTGACATTTGAATATTACAGTATTGACAGTATCTTATTACAGTATTGACATTTGAATAGTCCAACAAGTTGTAATAGGACAGATTGTTAAAAAAAAAATATGATTGATATGTATTGCTAGTTATTTAAAATCTAGAACAGGATATTGATTTAAGTCAAATACAGGAAAGACCCCCACTACAAAAATGTTTGTTGTATGCCAACATTTTGATATTCACGTTGAAAACATGTTTTGATGACTTACATCAATTGGTATCCTGGTTCCGCTGCCCTGTCCTTCCCACATGTTCATAGAAATACGTGCTGGATTAATATTTTTGATAATATTGTCATCTTCAGAAAGAACACTAACCATAAAATCTGCAGAATGAAAGAAAACAATTTTTCAGGATTATTTTTTATTCAAAATTAAGATGACAAACCTTGATGAATTTCCCGTTCTCTTTCCTACCAGAAGGAAAAACACACAAAACCCACGTTTCAAACAGAATCCAAACAGAAAATATGAAACCAGGCATAGAAATCCATCTCTCCCTAGACCTGTAACTAGATCAGGTAACAATCCTTACACAGAAAAAATACCCACCTACTTTATCCAATGACTGCCTAAAAAAAAAATACATCAAAATTCAAGTCTGCCTTTCCCAGGTTATTGTCCTTAACAAAAGCAAACCAGATTGTTTCTTGTTCTCAGGAAAGAACAATCACTAGGCTAGATAAGTAATCAATTTTTTCCTCCAAGGACAGGAAATCCAGATCTCCCTCTTCCTTCACAAGTGCTTTAGCCATTGAACTGATGGATAAAAAGGCACAGTAGTTGGTAAGAGACTGTACCAAGATAACTATAATTTTCTACATCAATTAGCCACAGTGTAATAAAAAAACTATGAACCTTAATCTTAGTTTTGCTACTTCTTACTGCCTAGTACCACAGACTTTAAGTCTGTTAGAACTATATGGATGTTTCATTCCTCCATTTGCTATTGACTGTTTCTGTGCTCAAAATACTGGCAGTTTTAAATCCCAATCTGAAAAATTGAGCTTTCCCTATACATTCCACGGAAAATTTAGTGGTCTGAAGGAAATGAAATCCAAACGAGATTTGGAAAAAAACAAAAGGCTACCCTTCCTCTAGTTGAAAATGTGAGCTGAACACTTTGACACTATGGCTATGGGGAGCTTTCAGGCATATAATTGAAGCTGCATTGTTCAAGTAGAAATGAAATTTGCACTTTAAGGAAGGATTGTGCTTTGATGTGCATAAAAAAATCATGCATTATTTCCTCCAAGATTACAATGCCTGCTCCCTGGTGTACCTGAATTCACCAGTAAATCTAATATTTAGGGTGCTAATTAAATGTCAGACTGTTAACAAGGATTTTACTATCTAATTTTATAATCAGAATTTAGTATCATATTGTATAATTTCATCTCCTAAAATTATCTTTTTCTCCTCTTCTCTTAAAGCCTGGCTTATTTATACAGCATCCACCACATTTGAAAAATATTTTATTTATAGTATTAATGGTAACTTCTCTATTATAGTTAAAACTCTAAGTGCTGTAGATTCAGGGAAGTTTGAAAAGCACACTCTTCCAGTGGAAGTCTATTTCAAGGTAGCTTCAATTTCCCTTATAACAATGAAAGACGTCAAGGAGCAAGCATGACAGTTATCTTCATTCACACGCTTCTCTTTTTTATTGTCTCATGAAAGTAGCCAACTTCCAAGTACACTAAACTCTGCTTACAGTTAAAGTTTTAGATGTATAAATATATTAGTAGCAAGAGACTTGATCTCCTTGGAGAGAAGAAAAGAGTGGGAAATAGAGGTTACAAGTCCGCACGTGCCCAGGAAAATAACACAACACACATACATATATACAGACATAAAATTCACTATATATATATAAATAATAAAATGATAAAATAATAAAAAATAAACTTGAAAGAATTAAGAACTATTAGTACAAGCAGAGAAAGTCACAGAACTTTGGGAAAGAGGCAGATAAGGGACCATAAAATCTGTCCTCTAGCTGTCTTGTTCTACACTGCAAACTAAAGCTTTACACCTAGTATAGTAGGTCACTTCAGAACACTTCAATGCAAGGAGATGGCTATGCTGAAAAGTAAAAACAAAAATGCCTCAAATTCACACTCAGAAGTAAAGCTAAGCTTCCTGATGCTATTAGCTATTTTAGCTATTTCAACAGAATCAGGGCAATGCTATCTATATAATACTACCATTTTATAGTAATATAGAATAAACTACAGTAAACTATTCACCACTCATTATTATACACTCAGGAGAAAAGTATTAAATGTACACAAATGTGGTGCTTAAGATTAATGTTATTCATTAAGAATGGAAAATATTTTTTTTTTGTCCTGTAGTATAGGGAAAAGAACAGCCAGAGGATGCTTCCTCATTAAGCAAAACTAAAACACTTTGTGAATTTAGTCAAGATAATTTCTGCATAAAGAGTATTTTAAAGAATAAAAATCTTGTTCCGTAAAAAACACCAGCTGATCAAGTTATGACATCATAATTATTACCCTTGATTATGAACTTTCGTTAGTCATACCAGCAGCACAGACATAGTTTAAATAATAACACTAAAGACATCACTGTTCTGAAAGACGGGTGGTTACAATGGTATAAAAGATATGTAGAATGAGTTTGTTTTAGTTTCTGAACTCATAAAATGAAACAATCTCAAGTTTATTTTTATGCCTGCTGTCAATTATACCTTTTGCATCAATTGATTCCTGTTTTGCACCTCCATTTTTAAGAAGATGAATGAATACCATTCAGTGTAGGAAATTTGTTAGTGTTTACTTCTTCAAATAGGTATAAAACTCATCTAATGAAGATTCAGATGTGATACACACGCACACTTTCCCAAGAATAGGGTCAAATGGAAAATTATTAGTTTGGAAACTCCTTTACCCTAATTTTCAGAACACTGACAAATATTTAATCTAACTTCTCACTGCAAAATTTGAGGTTTCATCACTTGGCTCAGAAGCCTACAACAGGCTTCCCAAATATAAAGTGTTTTTTGTTCTTATAATTCCAGTAAACTGTAATTTATTTTTTTTTGCCTTCCTTAATATGGTATTATATTTTAAACAACAGAATCTACTTTCTTTTTAGCTTCAGAGAAGTCTTCAGCTTTCTGAATAACATCTTTGTCTTTCATATTGCAAACTAGAAAGGATTTTTTTTTTTTTGAAGATGGGTTAATAAATTCATATAAATTAACTGGCAAAATCAAGAACAATATCTCCCATAGTTCCATAGTTTTCTTAGAGAAGACCTCTCATCTGAAATAGTGGAATTAGTTAATATAGTTTTCTTATTCATGCCAGTTTCCTTATGGAAAAAAGGCCTGAGTTTCAAACTCTTTTGGACTGTCTCTGGTGTACTCATTTCGGTTCATTCTCGGTTCCTCTTGCCTTACAGATAGCATACAATTTCAAAGCTACCTCCTTTAACCTCAAAATAAGATGAGCGAAAAAATGCAAGACCAAGCTCAGATCATCTTTGGGAATCAAAACCTGAAATATGGCATTTCACTGTGGATAAATAAGAGGTTATCTACTTTTACTATTTACAGACAGATAAGAGGTTTTTTAAAGCATTTTCATAGAAAATGTGCAAGTCTTTTCTCTCCAAATGTTACAGAGGCATCTTAGATATGGCTTTTACAGAAAACTGAGACATGCAGACACACAGACAGACAGAAAATAAGAAACAAAACCAGGAGAATCACCAAAACCATGGGTTTACAAAACTTTTGAGTGGCTTGTTTCCATCAAAGAACCCTTATACTTACCAGGAAAGGTACCTCCTGCTGGAAAAGAAGCATTTTTGTCATATTTCACATTCAAGCGGACAGGTTTCTCAGGATCAGGCAGGACATTTAATGTAATTATTGGACAATCTAATGTGATCTTGTTGTATGCGGCTTTAACTTGTAAAATGTGCTCTCCCCTGAAACATACAGAAATCATAAAAACCATTATAAAATACCTCTTCTGAACAGGCGATTTTCAACATACATGAAATCTGAATGATGTACATGAAAGCATAATAAAACAAAATCTGAAAAGAACTAATTCAAACTGCTAATGCGAAGCTAGAAACACTTGAATGAAGTAAAATAATAGTTTTAATATCTTAAGATATTAGTTTATTAAATTTAATTTTAAATATTTAATTTGTTTGATTATTTCATTGCTTCTCTGTAAAATGCTAGCAACAGCAGCTTTGAGTTGCAGAAGACAGTAAGGTGGAAAGCAAACATAACTAATTAAAATGCTGTCTGAGGAGCATTCTGCTCTGACAGTTTTCAAAGAGCGAATCTGTGTACAACTCACATCTAGAAAAGTGCATTGCAAGTACATAACGACTCTGCTGCACTGTTATATAATAACCCATTTTTTTAAAAAAAGTTTTAAGGACTAGAAATTTAAGTTTTTAAACAGAACTGGGATTAACATGTTTAACTGCACAGTGACTATACTCTCCAGCCAGTTTTGATCATGCTATAAAAAGTAGGGTGTTACCACTGAACACACCTGTGTCTAACCTCCAGTAATATACTGATAATTAATATTTACCATCTACCAAGATGTGAGCATTCCAAACACACTGAGCACCACCAATAACATTTTAAATATTTTCTTCCAAATGTATAACAATGTTATAGACAAAATCCTGTACATATGAATGCAAAAATATTAACTGGCATAAAGTACTTCAAAAATTTAAGAACAAGTACTTAGTGCTAGCTTCTAAGCTACCTAAAACCAACCTAGTCTTCTAACAAAAGCTCCTACGAGCTAAACATTACTAATTTTTAATCAGTATTTATCTTCTGGGTTAGTAATTTAAAAAAATAAAATTACTTGTAACAAGACACTCAATACACTTTTCTCATGATATACGTAAGACCTCTCTACAGCAGGCAGATTAACCTCCACTTCTTGTTTCCTGTCAGTCAGTAAGGAATCACACAAGAAAGTGCTAGATTTAATTGGTACCAGAGATATTTTAGATTTTTGGAGGAAATATTATCTATAGTTACATAAAACTATTTCAATTTTTGCTTTATAAAAGCATGCTTACGGATTCTCATTCTTGAGAGGTTACTACAAAAATGAAAACCAAAAATGTAGCCTTCAGCTCATTTCCATAAGAAAACAAGGTTTAGGCTATTCTATCTCAATATATTTCCAGCTGAAATTAGCCAGTTGATTCAAAAGTTAACTGAAAGGACAGAGGGACTGAAGTTCTAAAAGGCCAGAAAGAATGTGTGGAGAAGCTGCAATTACAACTGAGGAAATGGAAATGCAGAACAGAAATCGTACCACTGCAGCTTTCAAGAAAATGCTAGGTGGCTAGAAGAAAGAGCCTGCAGGCAAAGAACCACAGAATATCCCGAATTGGAAGGGACCCACAAGGATCATCGAGTCCAACTCCTGGCTCCACACAGGGCTACCCCAAAAATCACTCTAGATATCTAAGAGCACTGTCCGAGCACTTCTTGAACTCCATCAGGTTTGGTGCCGTGACCACTGCGCTGGGAGCCTGTCCCAGTGCCCGCCCATCCTCTGGGTGCAGACCCTTTCCCTAACCCCCAGCCTGACCCTCCCCTGTCCCAGCTCCATGCCGTTCCCTCGGGTCCTGTCGCTGTCCCCAGAGAGCAGAGCTCAGCGCCTGCCCCTCCGCTCCCCTCGTGAGGGAGCTGCAGGCCACCATGAGGCCTCCCCTCAGCCTGCTCTGCTCGGGGCTGAGCAAACCAAGGGACCTCAGCTGCTCCTCATGCGTTTTCCCCTCCAGACCCTTCACCATCTTTGTAGCCATCTTCTCCTCTGAAGGAAAAGCATCTCTTCTGATCAGTAACACAGGTGTACTATCCACTTCAAAAACCGTCACGTATAAACCCCAAACTAGATATAGCCTGTTCTGAATCATGCCTAACCAGCAAGACAAAACAGTAAGATGCAGGAAAACACTCCAGTGTTAGCAGGTGGGCCTTAGGGATACAGGAACTGGGTAGCAGAACTGTGAACAGAAAGAGAAATAATGAATTTGGAAAGACAGATGGGACATGCAAGTGTAAAGGGGAGACTGATATGAAGAAGCAGGAGGTGCAGGACACAAAGCCGCAGGAAATGAAGCTTCATTAGCTCTGTTGCAAGTAAGAAAAATATTTTTGGTTTTGGATTATTTTTTTTCCTCAAATTCTTTAGGACAATTTATCTACACTGGTTAGCACCCAGAGGAAGTAGGATTTCAACACTCCTATAAAACATGTTCCTATTTTAAAAGCACTACGCCTAGTTCTTATCACCCAAAGGCTATATATTTCAAACATTTTAAATGATACCATGTACACTAGGTACAGGTTGGCAATTTTAAGCTGTGTTTTACCATGACCAGAAAACCTAGAATTCAGGAAATGAGAGCAGCAGCTTCTCAGAAGACCAAAGAAAAAGCTATTCAATTTTATTCAGTTACGCGCTTAATGTCTTAAAGCTCACTAACTGGCCTTTCACCAGCATCTAAATAATAAACGTTTGACCTCAGCTCTAGACGAATTCCTCGTAGGTACTTTATGAAATGCGCAGCTTAAATACATCTAGCAAGCAACATTTCAGAATTCAGTTTTTCCACATAGTTTTCACTACTTACCTAGGTGCATGAATACTAATAACTCCCAGGTTAGCCCTACCATTTTCATCTGTTTTATGTTGCTGGTTTGAAGAAAAAATCTGTCAAAAAAAATATTTTTTTTATTCTTTCAATGACACAAAAGTAGTATCAAGTCTTAAAATAAAACATATACCTCATTTGCCTACATACTGGCTTTCCATTTGAGCAATAGTTGCTTTGAATTTTTGCACTCTAAATTAGGGAAAGATACATTCTTATGAATATGATATTAAGGTTTCAGATTTTTCTCTGCCAGTTTTTGAAGACAATCACTTTATCTAAACTAGAATATTTTTGTTCATTAACACATTTAAATGTTTTATAAATGTTATTTCTTTAACTGGTACTGATAACGTCACCCATAATACCTGCTAATCTATTTTCAGATTCTAAAACCTTCTACAAACTGTTTGATCCCTCTCAGTGTTTTTCCAGCCTGCACAGAGATTCCTGGGTAGCAGAAATTAAAGAATGACACAACTTGAGTATAGAAAACTAAAACATCTGTGTCTATCTTTCGTTTTCCCCATCCTGGTCAAACTGCCAAAAACATCGCTAGACAACCTAGAAAAAAATGTTATGACAACTACCTCATTAATCAGAACTTAACAACAAACAAAAACTAACCTCTATACTGAAAGAAACAGCATTTAACCAAACACTAATGATAGGTACCTTCTTGTCAGCATTGTTTTAGAAAAACAACACAACTGCTTTACGCATCTCTTGTTTACCTTGTACATTAAATAGGTTTCACTAAAAGTCCTTTGATGTCAATGGGACTTCTGCTTTTGAGAAATTCTGGCTGAATCTCCCTGTTAGAAAACTCCCCTTTAACTCACTGGTGTTCTTCAAAAAGTGCATTTTTCTGTATGCTCTCTGTCTTTGCCACACTTACTCTCCCAGCACTGAAAGTGAAATCTTACAATTGGCAGTATCATTAAGTTACACTTGTCCTTGCACATTAAATGGCAGAGAAGCTACCACTTTCACTTTCCCCGTGAATCAGAAACTTTTGAAATTATGGATGCCAGGATAGGAGATGCAGAATGCCTGTCCTCTGAAAAAAACAGGTGAATACTAACACATTCTTTAAGTAGAAGCTATTTTTTTTTTGAAAATGTGCATGCGCACACATGTGTATACACTGTCTTAGCCTTACCTAAGAAATACCTTGTCAGTGTATCAGAAGAACCTCAGATAGGAGCTTTAAAGTTTAGAGGACAGCAAAGGAAGCCATGGATATATTCTGAGTTCTCGTATAATGAATTCCTCTCTAAAGAGGGAAATCAACTTTTTACATCAATGATGTAACACAACAATATCATGCAAAAGATTGTCCTTATCTGAACAGCACTTGGCATTAAATTGCTTTCCCTTTGCTATTTCAGCATAAATTTCAGAAGACTACATGTCTACTTACCCACTTACACAAAAACAGTATTTTTAGAATATGTGAAGTGGGCAATCTTCTTCCAAAATTATTTTCTTTTTCAAATGTCATGTCAATAATTTACATGAATGAAACTACTTTAGCAAAACAAAACAAAACAAACAAAACACAGTGAAAGTTGACTAATAATGGGTCAGCTATGGAAGCATGAATTTATCCAACCATTTCCCCACAGAAAGGCAATGGCAAAAAAATGTGTGCTCAATGGTTTAAGAGGCAGGCAGCACTGTAAAGATATTTTGATTTTCTAGAAAGGCTAAGAAAATTGCCAGATATGTATTATACTTTTCTGAAGACTATATTCAGCTTAACAGAATGATTCACATTTGAAATCACTGTACATCACAGAATAGAAATTTTAATTTTCACAGAAACTGGTGATTTGTTCATTTCCACTGTTGGGTTGCCCATATGAGTTTGGAGAGTTTCTGTTCAGCCATACTCATTCAGTTCTGGACTCCACATAATGGAGTACAGAAAACGCATGCTACAACCACAGAATAGCAGGTCTAGGAGTCTTAGAGGATGGGATGTGAAATACAGCTTATTTGAGAATTTCAGTTCCTAGAAACTTTTCATTTCCTTTGGGAGACCGCACATACAAACTATTTGAAATGCCAAGGCAAGACAGTCTCTAAAGAGGTTCTCAAAGATAATCATGAAACAAATCTGATGTCTGTTTAGCAAATATGCAGCTAGTTGCTCTACTAATGTATAAGAGTATCACTCTTATGGTACTGCTGTTGCTACACTCCAGGAGAGTGCATGGTAACAGATACATGAGAACAACGATTGACCTTGGCTTTCAGAGTATTTTCTCCTCAGCAAATTCAGCTGGGATGAAGACCATTTCTAAGACATGTTGCTGGTCCTCTCTGGAGAAAGGCATAATGTCTGAATGTCTGAGCACACCATCTGGTTAGACACAGCGTTACTGTCAAAGTATGTTTTCTCAAGAAAAACCTAGCTAGAAGTCCCACGGAGCTGTGGCTGCCATCATAAATGCAGCAGCAGAAAGGTTAAAAAAAAAAATAAGTCGCAAACTATGAGGCAAGCTTTTATAGAATTTACATTTAGAAGAGCCAGAAGAAAAACTTTCAAGATGTGAAGAAATTTCCTAGATAATAATAAAAATATATAATAAAAAACAACAAAGAAAATAAGTAATAGTAGTATAACTAAATTGGGGAGAAGGTTGAGGCTGTGAAATAGTTCTTGAGGGGTAAATAAAAGAAAGTTCATGGCTGTTGTGTATTTTTAAAGAAATAATATTTTGAGACAAATTTATGGCAAGCATGAATAAAAACAGACCAAGGCCAGCCCTGTATGAAAAAGGTCATGTCCAGAGACGCATGAATATATCTGTATTGATAACATACAAATTGAATATAACAGTTGCTGCATCAACGGTTAGGAAAATTTGACAGTTTGGCATTTTTTCCCCCAATAATTTGAAATAAAATGTTAATGACTTAAGTATTCTGTCAAACTTCTTTCTTTGTATAGACCAATGCGTGGGCCCTCTGACACTCCTACGTCACTCACAAAAAGCATAATAACTGCTTAACTCTGAGTTAGATATTGCATCCTCATTGCTTTAATTCAGTTTATAGAGCCTATGCTCTTCTCAGAGATAATTAGTTGGGGGGTGCCTAACTGATAATTAGGTGGTGTGCCTCAGTGGCTATACAGGTGAATGGCCAGTAGCCATACATTCATTAATCACAAACAAAAAACAACAAAATAAAAATGATTTGGTTGCCCCTTTGGAACATATCTAAGGTAATTTACTGAATAATAATAATGATAAATTGGGGGATACACACAGAATTTGCAGAAGGGTTGAGTAGAAGATCAAGAATGTATAATAATTACACTTGCATACTGCACTATAGGAATTCTGTTATATTTATGATTGCTATAATAAAAGGGAGCTGAGAAATCTGTCCTGGGAACTCTTTACGTTATTAATTGAAATTAGTACTATGTGAGATTAATTATTCTTTTGTACTCTAACAACACCATATTCACTTCTCCAAAAATGTCTTGGTAATTAGGAAGAAAATGTAGACGTGACAACATAAATCTGTGTTACGTGGACAAAATTTCATATAGTAAGGCCTATGCGTACCTTTAGGTTGCTACTCTTTGAAAGGCTGATTTTGACATTAGGTTCAGAAGATGGATTTCCCCACTGATCACACAGTTGAAGGACAAGGGGTTTTTGCAACTCTCTGCCATTAATCACTGCAACAGGCTGGAAAATAAACAAATGCATTATTCTATTCAGTTGTAGGTATGTTAGACATTCATAGCAGATCAGGAATACTCAAAGTGATAGCATCTGCTTTTTCCATGCTATTTGCCTCCTGTAACAGCCAGGCTATGTCAGAATTGTAGGACTCCTGGAAGGTATTTCCAGAGTTCTCCCATGTACATTCTTGTCATTAAAAAACGCACTATTTGATTGAATCATATGTGTTACTCATATTGATGCACTTCAAATTAAGTACAGTAAGGACATGCTTCTGAAGAGCCTCATCAAACACGGTTTCCATGTTGCGTAAGGACTGAAACTTTTTGTCTTCTCATAAATCGTGATACCTTTCCAGAGAGTAAAAATAATTATATTCCATGAACCTTTTCTTTCCGCATTCTCATCAGTAATGTCCTTCACCATTTTCCCAACACTGTAATCTTTTTACCTCCTTCCACTCTCCTATTTTGCTTTCTGTTGCAACTTAGCATTTTCACTTGAACAGCCAAAGTAGACATAGAAAGGTCAAAAAAAAAAAAAAACACAGACAAGTGGGATGGTTCCAAATTTCTCTATCCTTTCCATTTGATAAAGTATCATACACTCATCCCCACTTTCTGACTGTAAATAATCTTAAAATGGTAAGTAAATTTGTGGTTGTCTTCCTATATCCTAAACATCAAAAATAACAGGTACAGAAGAGATGAGCTGCCAACCATTTTTACCATTAAAGACAGAATCTTTGGCAAACGGTAGTGGAAGATGCAGCCCACAGTAAAACTACTGCACCAAGGAAAAGAAAAATGAATGAAGTATAGAAAGGCAAATGGGACAGGAAAAACAATTAAGGAGATAGTCAAGGAAAATACAGTATTCTGAACAGACATATATGAGTTAGTTCATTCTAAAATAAATTTACTTTTAAAGCTAATGTTGTTATTGTATGAAAAATCCTTCACATTTACTGCCCCATTTGAAGCATGTCTATATAATCAGGCTGCAAAATACTTACTTGATTTTGCTTGTGTTAAGTTGTCCTGAACAACACAAAAAGTGTCTCTACAGATGTCAATCTGGCAATTTTCAGAATCATCATCATAAGAAGTCAGTGTTTTATTTCATCTTTGCATCCTGTGCTCCAAAAGCTCAGGAAATAAAGGACCTGCTAACCAGTCACCTTCTTGTTTTTTTCCCCAAACAAAAACCATTTGACTTACCTTTTCGAGCTCTGGCCAATCCACAATTTGTAATTTAGCAGGGGATCCTGCAATTAAATTTACTCTGAGAAAGTCAGAAAACTCACGCCAAGCAAAGCACAGTTCTTTGCTTCCAAGTAAACAGGGTTTAAATCTAATTCCTTTGACTCTCATTGTTAGGGTACTTTCCTATTGAGAAATAAAAATAAAATTGTATCAAGGGAATTATACTTTAATTTTTTTCAATACGGTATTTTAATATTTGGACCTACTAGACACTGCTTGCTATTTTTACTGTGAGACAGTAAACAAACAGTTAAATATAAGCTCTACTCTTTTTGCTAAATTTAAATAGACTACTTGTGTAAGAAATGATCAATTTCAAACTTGAGAATTTCCCAAAAGCCTGTTCAATGTAAATGAGTTATGTGTAACTTAGTTATATCCATCATTTCAAAAGCCGTAGAATACATTTTAAACTACAGCAGACAATATCATTAGTTCTATGTGGTTCTTCTAAAGATCATAAAATCAACTACACCACTATAAAAAACAAACAAACAAACAAACAAAAAACAGGAAAAAAGCCTAAAAAGAAGTTAGAAGAAGAGATACAGAAGAACAGATAAGAAAGAAAGCAAACCAGACCCAAACCAAACATAAAGTGACCTCACTGCCATGGCATAGAGCTGCAGCAGTGATAAGGTTTTTAACAGATGCTGCTATATTCCTTAGAATGGGATCATATTATTTTAATGCTATCTTCTCATAGCTTACCATCTACAGTTTAATTTGATTACTTTTCTACAGTTTTGGTTCAATTCTGTGAGACTGAATAAGACAAATTACCACATGTAGGCCACAGAGAAATAAACTGTATGACATCTTATAAATACCTGCCAAGTTATTTGTAAATTCGATTTATCAAGTCCAGGCCCAGAAACTCCTAGGGAACTTACACACGCAGATGTCACTGTCTGAACCTGATTTCCATATTGATCTGTAATCATTACATCTATTAAAAAGATAATTTATTAAGATGATTATTAAGATCATTACACCAGCAGCTGCTTTAATGAAACATTATAGAATATATAGAATATAAATATATACAACATGCACACAAAATAGAGAAAATTTGCATAAGTATCACAGAATCACAGAATGGCTGAGGTGGGAAGTGACCTCTGCAGGTCATCTGGTCTAACAGCCTGCTTAAATAGGGCTATACAGAGCAGATTGCCCAAGACCACATCCAGGCAGCTGGTGAAGATGTCCACACAGGGAAACTCCACAACTCTCTGGACGTCTTTTGTCAGTGCTCCATCACCTGCACAGTATTATATATATTTATTTTTTTATTTTTAAAAAAGCCTTTCTATTCAGAGGGAGTCTCTAGTATTTCAGTCTGTACTCCCTGCTTCTTGTCCTGTCACTGGGAACCACTGAAAAGAGCCTGGTTCCATTTTCTTTACATCCTCTCCTTTCAGGTACTTATATATCTTGGTAACATCCCCTCCCCCACGCATCTTAATAGGGTATCAAAAATGTACTTATCTAGTCATATTAACCAAGTATTTGTGTTTCCCACTTTCTTTTTGAGATTACTTCTTGATATAAAGTTAGAAGAAAAGTCTTAAGATAGAAGCTGATTTTTAACCTGTAAAACAGTTTGCACTGTGTGCTTTTCTTTCCTCAAACAAAATCTTTTAATGGCTCTAAATACCATAATAATTTTTAATTTCTAGAAGTCATTTAAAATCTCATGTTTATTAGAAGTAATTGACATATTCAGAATTGGTAAAGCACTGCATATTATCTGAAGAAGAAAAATACTTAAGTGATTTTTTTCACCAGCAGCAAAAATACCAAAATAAAAAAGAAAACAACAAGGCAAAACGGCACTTTTGAAGCATTTAAGTATTTTTATTCTCTCAAGTCCTGGAGCAACCATGTGTAGAAACTGAAGGCAAATCAGAAGACTAATCCCTAACATGGTAGTTTTTTAAGGATAAATTTTTAACTTAAAAATATTATATTTTGAAGACCATGCCCTTCAAATAATCTGACTACTGTTTTTGCCTTTAGGATTTTAGAATATACAACCTAAAGAAAAATATATGAACTACTCAAACTCAGTGTGATGAATGTCCTAATGTACAAGTGTGGTGGCAAATTTTACCGGAGAGTAACTCCAGAATGGATGTTACATAAGTCTGATCATCCATGCACGAATGAGAATGTAAATATGTTTTATGTTTTAATAGTAGAAGACAATTCACTCATCTGTATACATAACAGATAAAATATACCATATACGTCTGTATACATAACAGATATATCATATACATAATAAACTGCAAAGAAACAGAAACATATTTTACAACAAAGTGAAGAATATGCAAATACTCACCAATGTCACTTTGTAGTTCTTCGCCCAATTGCAATGTATTTGATCCTTTTAATTTGCATTTAATGTGTCTGGGTTCATCAGGAAGTGGTCTAAACAGAGGAAAATTTATTTATAATCATTTTCATGAAGGTAATGACTTCCAACACTAGCACACGTGACAAAGGATGCATCAGTAATCATCCATTTGTAATTGGATTTTTTGTTTTTTAATTTTGTCCTTGCATACATTTAGAGGATCAAATCCAGTGTGCACAAACTTTACATTGTAGCTTTCCTCAAATTTATCAGATGCAGCTTATCAGACAGTGCCTGCATAACAAGACAACGCTGCTACAGAATTTTACTTTATTCATATTAACGTCTACCAGTATTTTACCACAGATCAGATCCATAACCAGATAGTCCAACCCTGAATTCTGATTTATTTTATATCTTGAAAAACCATCCCCAAAGTAACATACAATTGTCTATATATATTAATATTACTGTAAGACCCATAGTAATACTAACATTCATCCTGATGAATGTATACATGTATACATGTAAAAATATCTGTCTCACTATGAAAATATTTGTCTATTTCTTAAGGACTTGATTACAACTAATGTAGTTTAAATTTTTAGACAGTTTTTCTTTAAAGCAAAATAAATCAGAGAAAAAATACATTTACAAAAATTATGGAAAAGATAAACAACCTTAAAAAAAAAAACAAACAACACAAAACCACAACAAATAGATTTCTATTTTCCTCTTTTGTTATGTTAAAAGAGAAGTCATGCCTAAACTATGCCTCAAAAGTCTCCTCAAAACACTTTAAAACAGCCCTAGAATTTCCTTTGGTTTACTTGATGAAGTATTTCACATGCATTATGTGTTGGGTCCCCCAGAATTTGTTATCTGACAACTTGTAAGTTATTTGAGACTTCAGTTATCCAACAAATTTGTTTTGACTCCTTTTGTGTGTTTAAAGCTAAAAATTACATTGAGATCTTCAAAAATCATATCAGAATGATTTCCAGTTAATTTTTACAACAGAATAACCTCTCAATAAAATTTTCCTGGTCTGAGACTGCTTTCCCACCATAACAAGCAAAAAAAGTGCAACAAAATTAAATAATCCACTCTTCTATTTCCTTTTGAGAAGAGAAGTACTAATTCAGTCTGCTTTTCTGCTCTTCATAAAAGAAAACAGAAAATAGTACTTGACCAAAACCTTTTCTGTCTTTAACAATGCTGCATCATAGGTAGTTTACAAGCATTAAACTCTGAGTATTTTAAAGAATCTTAATTCTTTAGATTGGTCATATATATATATATATATATATATATATATATATATATATATATATATATATATATTTAATGTCTAATTGCTGCAAACTTACCCCTGGCATTAACATGTTGTAAGCTAATTACTGAATTTTAACCTACTAAGAATGCAAGAAATACACTAAAGTAATTGCAGTCATTTAGAATTAGATTAATCTCAACAAACTTTATAAAGACACAGCAGCCAAAGCTAGTTGCTTAGATTTACTAAGACTGATAAACATGCAGTTTTAAAGTTTGATTAACAGTTTGTCACTTTTGACCAAGACACCATATACAGACAGGCGTCCTGTATTTGGTTAGATTAATCTTTAGCTACAAAGTAAGATCTCTTGCAAGGCTAACAATTCACTCCATTGATTTTTCTCTATGGTAACCAGTAAGATGACTCCAAAGCCAACAACAATCCTATAAGCTAACACTTGAATAAAGTTATCAACGATTCACAGAATCACAGAATCATCTAGGTTGGAAGAGACCTACAAGATCACCGAGTCCAACCTCTGACCTAACATTAACAGTCCCCACTAAACCACATCCCTAAGCTCTACATCTAAACGTCTTTTAAAGACTTCCAGGGGTGGTGACTCCACCACAACCCTTTCGGTAAAGAAGTTCTTCCTAACATCCAACCTAAACCTCCCCTGGCACAAATTTAGCCCGTTCCCCCATTCTGTCACCAGACACGTAGGAGAACAGACCAACCCCCACCTCACTACAGGTACCTTTAAGGTACCTGTAGAGAGCAATAAGGTCGCCCCTGAGCCTCCTTTTCTCCAGGCTGAACAAGCCCAGCTCCCTCAGCCGCTCCTCGTAGGACTTGTTCTCCAGGCCCCTCACCAGCTTCGTTGCCCTCCTCTGCACCCGCTCAAGCACCTCGATGTCCTTCTTGTAGTGAGGGGCCCAAAACTGAACACAGTACTCAAGGTGCGGCCTCACCAGAGCCGAGTACAGGGGGATGATCACTTCCCTAGCCCTGCTGGCCACACTACTTCTTATGCAAGCCAGGATGCTGTTGGCCTTCTTGGCCACCTGAGCACACTGCTGGCTCATATTCAGCCGACTATCAACCATCACTCCCAGGTCCTTCTCCGCCTGGCAGCTTTCCAACCACTCATCTCCCAGCCTGTAGCTCTGCTTGGGGTTACAACGCCCCAGGTGCAGGACCCAGCACTTGGCCTTGTGGAACCTCATACAGTTGGCCTCAGCCCATCGGCCCAGCCTATCCAGATCCTCCTGCAGAGCCTTCCTACCCTCGAGCAATCGACACACGCACCAAACTTGGTGTTGTCTGCAAACTCCTTCAATGTGCATGCATATGTGTGTATATATATACACACATACACTTGCAAAAGTGATTATAGGGCTAAATATAATCAGATTGTAGTGGAATCTTTCACACAGGTGATGCTCTCATGTTTAAACATATTTACATGCGGAAAAAATGCCCACCCACCCAAGCCTACACTCCCCCTGTTAACCGACTTCCTTATTTCAACTTCTGTAGAATGATTTTTATTTTTGTTATTTTTTTAAAACAGAAGTACAGATCTACAATCCTTTGCCATCATCAATGTTCAAAAAACATATTGCAAATGGACAAACCTGACTGTAAACGCACTCTCCAAAGACACATGGTCATCAAGGTAAGTGATGAGACAGTAGCGTACATCTTTTACTGATGTAGGTACTTTTACATCAGGTAATATTCCCTGCATCAACATTTCTCTATTAATTCTGGGCGTCCAGTTAACCTAAAATTAAAATTTATCAGATTAATCACAAGTTAAATTATTAATCACTAGCAACATAATACATCTGAGATCTTGCTGAAGTAAAATACAGGTAACAGAAGCTCTCAGTGGAAAGCCGGATTTTTTTCCAACAGTGGTTAATGCTATCTATCCAAATATGGAAGTTATTCAAAAAAAAAAAATACACAAAACAAACAAACACAGTTTCTCTTACTATATTTTCTTAAGAAAGATCTGATCCAGAAAAAACATCACATATATAATGATGCTCTACCTTCGTATTCGGCTCCACATTATTCTATGGTACGAACACAGGTAGAGAGCTAAGACTTCTGAAAAGTCTTCAAGAAGGAACATGTCCATACAGCATTCCTAAATGTTGGGAAAACCCCAGATATGAAGAATGCTGAAATTATATTATTGTGTTTAAGAGAAGAGCTGGAAATTACTACCTTACTTTTCGTATTACTACCCTGAAGCATTATTTAATACTTCATTAAATGTCTTCAGCTCATTAAGGACACGATTTTAACATATAATTTTAATTTTTTAAGCAGAGAGTGAAGTTCCTAACAATACAGTCTTGAGGAATATTATTTAGAATCATAGTTTGATGTCTATGGATTTTAGAGATGCAGCATAGTATCATTTCCCCACACTATACTGCTGTTCAAATATACTTGCCTTAATTTTTTCTGCCATGGATGAAGTTATGTGTATTTCCCTTTCTCCTTCATCATACATCTGAAATATAAGGTTCCGCATGGTATCACCAGCAATCCAGTTAATTTCATCCTGATGTTTAATTTGAATAGCTTTTTGTCCATCCATACTTAAGATCTGCAGTCTTGCAACACGACTGCTAGGAAGAAGTTTAATAATCTTTTCCACTGGTGGCACATCTTTACAACTCTGTGTGGGGGGAAAAAAGACGTAATTAAGACATCAGATATACACATAAACACATAAATATTGCTCCATGGCGCTACTCTGGCCTGTTAGGTGTGAACAGCTGCCCAAACATGAAATTAGCTTGACTTATCAAAAGTGAAGTTAAAGGGTATGTCAGAATGCTTACAATGGTTAATGGAAACTGGAACTGATGATAGATACTTAGGAAATATTTTGTGTATAGTATTTAAAAACCTACAATTTCCAAATACTTCTTAAGAGTAATCAGAAGTAATGTTTCATATAGGTTATCTTGCCCCATTAATATGTTTATATCTTTGTCAGGATAAAACAAGGGTCTCATCTTCTCCAGTTGTGTGGCTCTCCTGACTGTCAGTGAACTGAGATGTACAACATAGTTAATAGAAATTAAGAGTTTTAAGACTGAAATGTTACTCAAAAAAATTAATTCCTAACCTTTGGGAAAAAAAAAATCTCAACTTCCTTCTTTACTAAGGTTTTGGGGAACAATTTACGATACCCGTTCTGTCTCTAAATGTTTATGCAACAAAGGTTGGAAGGATCCAGGGAGTAAAAGGGAACATAAAGTCCCAGAAATAGTGCTTATTTCTGAAACACTTCAGAGATTTCAGAAGTAAACTTGAGAGGTGTAGAAAAAAATTGAATTTTTGTCTTTTTATGGCTTCCCAGAGATGAAAAGGGCAGACACAATTTTCAGGCCTACGGTAATTAAAAGAGTGACTTTTGGGGGTAAGGTTGATTCATAAAAAAAAAGTTGGTTTAATATAAAAAAAAGCTTTCATAAAAGTTGGTTTAATAGCAAAATAATACAATAAACAGCTTCCAATCTTTTGTTCACTCAAACATTTCAATCAATACTTACAGGAATTTCAATCTTTGCTTTGAGCATCTGGTCTTTCTTTATATTCTGCACATGTATAACCGGACCAGTTAAAATGTTTGTTCCTGCATTACTGCAGTCCACAGAATACACGGGTAAGTTTGCAGCACCTAAAAACTGTTTAAAATGTAACATTAAACTTCAGTGTTGTGGTTTTTTATTTGTTTGTTTTTTTGTTTGTTTGTTTTTTTGCATAACTTCTAGGATTATTCCAGAAATGTACAACTCCAAAGATACACACAATTATTTACAGATATTTTTTTTTAGATTTCACAAAATCAAACGAAGTTTTTTTTTCCCCCCAGGTGATCCACATATGAAATGTGATGCTTAAACTCGGTTTGTGCATCACCATGCCACTGCAGACCCACATACTTCCACACTACAAGAATAGAATGTATGCACATGATTTATAAATGGAAAGCAGACTATTTTACCCTGTGCAAACCATTTTTATTTATCTGTCCCTGCTGAGAGACTGATTTCACTATAATTGTAAAAGTCACTTTCTTGAGTTAGAAAACAAAACAAACAATAAAAAACCTCTCTGTCCAAACAGGCAAAACCCTTCTACTTTCAACAGCCACAGTAACACCAGCATTCCTTTATGGATTTATTCAAGTGTGTACAATAGTCTCGTCTATTACTAATTTTTAGGCACTAGACCTGTATTTTCATCTTTAAGCAAATTAAAAGTATGTTGTCTAATTCTTTTCCTAAACAAATTTTAGTATCATATGTGGAAAATACATGTAAGTAAAGTATCATATGTGGACAATATGACTTAGAATGTCTTAAAATCTTAGTTAAATATTCTCACATCATGTTTTTTTCCACTTCTAAGTGCAGGTTCCTATGATTCTGAAACTTACTGAATGAATCAATGAATGAGACAAAAGAGTCATAGTGTAGCTCTTCACAGAATCACAGAATCAGTTCACAGAATCACAGAATTGAAGGGGTTG
Source organism: Aythya marila (assembly GCF_965140915.1). Lineage (NCBI taxonomy): Eukaryota > Metazoa > Chordata > Aves > Anseriformes > Anatidae > Aythya > Aythya marila. The sequence continues at coordinate 106,426,013 of NC_139043.1, forward strand.
GAAGGAACCTTGAGAGATCATCGGTCCAACCCTCCTGCCAAAGCAGGTTCCTTAGATCAGGCTGCCCAGGTAGGCATCTAGATGGGCCTTCAATATCTCCAGAGAAGGATACTCCACAACCTCCCTGGACAGCTTGTTCCCAAAAAAAGCACTACTAGATGCCAAAAGATGTCTCTTTTCGCAGTCCTTTTAAAAGTATCAAAATGAAACGTTATAAAATGCAGTTTACCTTACAATGAACGATCAGCTTTGGCTGTGCTGTTACATTGCCTGATTCATCCAATACTTCAACCTGAAAGGGGAAAGCCGTACCATTTTCAATCTTAAGAATTTCAGAATCTGGTTTTACTTTCAACTGACGTGGTGGGCCTGTAAAAATGCACAATTGCAGAACAGCAATTATATTTAGGTAACCTTCAAGACTAAATTTCAGTTTTTGCTATCTTGAAAAGTATTTTAAAGCCACATTATCAAGGTATATGTGGTAACAAACACTTTAGTTCAATTCAGATATACTGATTTATGACAGTAAGTTTCTTGACACTTTCTGTCTTTCGATACATATCACCTGCCACTCTTTTGAATGAATTCAGTAAGGAATAGTTAGACAAACATGGTGAACCCCAAAATATTAATGTTGAGATACCTGATCAATCATAACATGCAGCAGTTTAATAATGAAAACCACCACAGCTACAATTTGCGTGCAAAGAAAAACACAACAAATTTTGATGGTATTACTTAGTAAAGCGAAGCTATTAAAATAAATCTATCCCCTGAATGTATAATTAGTTTCATCAATTTTAAAATAAGAGAAGGAAATCATAGATTACTATAAGATGTTTCTGAAAAAGGACCGTATCTTATACCTTCAAACGTCTTTTATATAAAACCATTAAAGCTTCCATTTGAAACTCAATGATAGAGGAACAGAAAGGACTGAAATAGCTTCTATTCACTCCTTCCTCAGAAAACAGCTTCAATAGCTAAGGGTAATCAATAAGAAAGATAGGTACTTCAGAAGGTCTAAATTGCCAAAAGCAGAAGTTTCTAAAAGGGGATGCAACTGCCTTCAGTCCAAGGTAAATAACTAAGCAGTGCAAAATACAATCTGCCTCAAGTCAGATTGTTCCACCCTGTTTTCTACATGAAGCCTTAACTCCCCATATGGTAACAAAAAAGGGAATAAACCATTCCTTGTTGGCCTAGAGAAGCCTGAGGTACATGAATTCTCTGCAAAATGAGACAGGAAAGCCATCTGATAGGTTGAAGGATGATTTTTCATCTATCTCCCAAATTAAAAAACAAAACAGCAAGAAAATCAACCACCACAAAAACAAGTAAAAATGGATAATAGCAATCATGTAAGGAAATGCTCGGTATCAAGACATCCACAAAACATAAAATTCTGGTAAAGGTGGTGGACCTACAAACTTACATTTCTTGTGTTATGATGAAGTCAATATATAACACTAAAATTCTCATACAAAATCCCATCTTGCCTTGCCACAGCATCCCCCCCCTACTATACTGGGGTAATAAATTGAATGAGAACTTATTCACAAGCTGTCTTCTACAGGGACAGCAAATTAATGCAGGTTAGTACAGGTTAATGTGCTTAATATTGAAGAAAACTGATGAGATAAAAAGATTCAATTAATGGTCCTAGGTTAGAAAAACACTAAAAAAAATAAAAAATGATGAAGAAAATCTCAAGTAAGCAAATTCCAGCTGCTAGAATAACAAACAACGCTGAGCTGTGACTTTTATGTTATTATTACCAAGACTGACATGCTGTTAGCTTTGTCTAATTTCAGTCATCACTTGGACGAGTTAGAATATCTTCAGGAAATGCTTCACTAAATGTTTTATCTCCTTGGGAGAAGAAACATATTAATAGGATCAGAATAAAGTTCAACAGAAATTCACCAAGTATTCAAATGATACTTACCAGGCTGCAATCTTATTTTAAAAATTTGTGTGTCTTCTTTCAAACCAGGAAGAGTAACCTTCAGATTAAAGTTCTAATGAAAAGAATATTTTAAATATTAACTTTAAACAAAACCAGATCATAGAAAAATTATCTCTCAGTCATGTCAATCCATATATATGTAAATTTCAAAAGTACAACCAAATTTTCTTGCACTGCTACATAAATCAAGATTTTTTCACTGCACTAAAATCTATTTTTTCATGTTATTACTCCCAGTGATATTCAGTCTAGGATTTGCACGTTAAACTAGGTTCTGCAACCACCAAAAGCAGCTATCATAAATTGTGTTTTCCTGCTTAGAGGCTTGTTTCACTGTTGTGATTTTGGGAACGGCATAGCTTGAAAGAAAGGACCTGCAAGTTCTGTGTTCACTGTATCAGCTGACTGCCAGAAGGAAGGTGACAGACTTGCTATTCATCTCATCTCGGAATAAAACCATATGAAAAACAACATGTGCTGTACAATTCCATCACTAAAACTGATCTTCACATGAAAGCCACAGAAAGAAGCAGTCTAATGCTAGTAAGTTGAACTATTCATTACTTCATTCAATCAAGCTCTGCATTCATGCACTAGACACTATCCCTTCTATTCTCCCAGCATCTCTTATCTTTAAACCTTTTTCTTCAATATTCATTTTTGACTTGGCATCTTGACACTGTACTATTTTCTACCTCTTATTCATCAGTTTATGTCTTTGACTTCATTCATTTTAATCTTTCAACAGTTGTGTCCTCTTCTCTTGTATCTTCATGGTCCATTCATTTATCTACTTCCCTTCTGCTTTCAAGCATGGTTCTATACACACTCTAGTAAAGAACTACATGTATTTTCCTCTTTAAACTTTATTTCTCACCCTTCTCCTGACTGTATTCAAAATCCTACAGGGGAGCAGTTGTCTTACAATTGCTTACACACTTTTCCAGTTTTCTCACTGATTCTACACATAACACCAGAACACACTTTTCTCTGACTCGACTGGGTGAAATTAAATCTACAGAACATGATGAAATCTACTTCTCTTTCTTGTCTATCAGTGCTTCCCTCACTGATGACTGTGATCTTCAATATTTTGTAGTTCCATCAAATTTCTCTTTCCATTCTGCATTACTACTCCTACATTTTTCCCCTTCCTTCCTTCTCCATCTTGTTCTCTCACTTTCTGCTAAATTATTTCCAGAATCCCTATTACTATCTGTTTTTCTTTTAAGATGCTGAAAATGTCTATGTTCTTCTCTGCTTATTTTAATCACCAAAAATTACACTGTGCCCTCACCGCTGCCACAAGCTAACAGACTGAAGCTGTGGGAAAGACGAATTGCACTAAGTAGAGCCGTAAGAAGTAATTTAAAAACATCCCAAGAAATAGCCATAGATGCTTTTTTTTTCTTAAAAATCAATTATTTCAAGTTTAAGTTCATTAGCATACCTTGCCCTGGTAACTATTTACACAGCCTCTAGCAGTGACACCCTTAATGACGCAATTTGTTCCTGCACTCAGTTTTTCATATTGCAATGTCAATCCACTAAAAGAAAAAAAAGTGAATAGATTAAAAAAAAAAAAAAAACAAAAAACAATACAACAGAGATCATTTTAATTCTCCAAAAAGATATATATACACACACACACATTCAGATATTCCTATGGAAATAACAGCAGAAGTGCAAGTTATTTCATGTTAAAAGTATCCATTCCATCACTCAAACAAAATCCTGAAAAGAATTACCATATTGCTACAAGAACAACAAGAACTAACAAAAATCACCTCCACAACACCCCAACCCAACAACAAGTAACCAACAAACAAAAATATGATTGGATGGCTGAATTACCTAGCTTCAAGAATTGGTTTAATGTCATCTCTCAACTGTGTCGTATGACCAAATTCATCTTGCAATTCCAAAGGAATATTGAAAGGCACTCCAATTTGAAAAGGAAGCTCCAAAAGACCCACTGAAAATTTCTCTGGTTTGCCCTCTAAGAGAAAACAACAATACATTTTTAGAAGCAGTTATGTATGTTCATTGGCTTTTTCTTAATGAAAGCCGCAGTTAAGAGGTGGTTTTCAACTTTAAAGCATTGTAAACAAAAAAAAAATTGGTTGATTGATTTTAAAAAACAACAACAACAAAAACAAAAGTCCAAACAAACATACTAACATTAGAAACAATAGTTAAAACCTACTGCCACACTCTAAGGTATAAAAAAACATAACAGAACAGCCAAAAGTTTATACTTCTGATATCAACACAGCACCTGATAATGGGCAAATTTCTTCTGGACAGCTTTTAACTAAACATTTAATTCCTTTAATTCTGTTAAAATTATGCATGCAGCATTTTTGTTTTACAATTATCCCAAGTTTGGGAGATTAATATGAATAAACAGTATTTGAACAAGATAGCTGAGTGTGTCTTTCCTGTGACATCTTGCCCTGTTAGATGGCCTCCAATTAGGCACTCCACATTAAGACAAAACATGCACATTTAATAATTGTGAAGTCTTTGGCATCACTTGCACAGAGCAATGAAAATAGGAGCCCGTGAATCAAAGTTTTGTGCAATCAAACTTTCTTGGCCTTTGAAAAAAGATGCAATCAATATAGCACAGAGCTAGATAAATATCCTATGAAATTAACAACTGCATTCAAGGTACCTTCAGGGTGTTACTACCAAGGATTTTCTTTTCACAGGATATGTGAAAACTACAGGGGATACAGGGGAACAGAAAATATTACCTTGTATTGGCCAGTTACTGCAATGGTAATGGTAAGTAATAATTTGTTTCCAATGAGATTTAATTTTTTTTTTTTAATGTTCAAAGGAAACATTAATTGCAGGCTGCCATGCTGGGTGAAGCTGTAATACTGTTGAAAAAGATTTTTTTAAACACAGAATGAAGTTCTACAAATTTTAGGATTCTCTTTATGTATCTTTATGTATTCGTTTAAAGATTTTTTTCCCCTTTCTTCTCTTGGAACTTCATAGAAATATCTTGAGATTTCAATGCCAGGTTTTCAGACATATGTTTAAATAATTGCTTTTTGGAAATGATGCCAAACATTTCTGCTGTATCATCACACAAAAAATACCTTCATGTACGCCGCCAAAAGTACTTCAGAAGCTTTTAGAAGAATACACTACAAAGAACTCTGTTCTGCCTAAAGGGTTTGCATTCAAAACCTCCAGTTTACAGAAATAATAGGAGGGTACTGAAAGCATCTACTCTTTCTTGATCTTCTAGAAACAGATGACAGCTTTACCTCCTGAACTTGTGCTGAAAACATCCATTTTAATATTAAATAAAAAGGAAGTACTGTTTTTTGTTGCCTCCCCAAGCCTTCTAAAGTTCACAGAATCATAGAAGGGTTGATGGGGAAAGAGACCTCTGGATATCATCTTTTCCAACTCCCCTGCTCAAGCGGGGACACCTAGAGCAGGTTGCCTGGGACCGCATCCGGATGGCTTCTGAGTATATCTCCAAGGAGGGAGACTCTACAATCTCTCTGGGCAATAAGCTCCCTCCAAGCATTAAGAAACACTTGTGGTTTTGTGTTTTTTTTTTTTTTTTTTTTTTTTTTTACCATGTGGATGACCAAAGCACTTCCAACCTCCATACCCTTCAGGTATTTATATACATTGGTAAGATCCCCCCGAGCCTTCTCTTTTCTAGACTGACGAGTCCCGGCTCTCTCAGCCTCTCCTCATAGCACAAGTGCTCCAGTCCCTTCATCATCTTTATAGCCCTTTGTTGGACTCTTTCCAGTAGCTTGGTGCCTCTCTTGTACTGAGGAGTGCAGAACTAGACACAGTATTCCCTGTAGGACCTCAACAACAGTCGACAGAGGGCAAGCATTACCCCTCATGCGCTACTGGCAACATTCCTCCTTAAACACCCCAGTGCATACCATCAATCTTCCTTTCTGAAAAGGCACATTGCTGATGCACATTCAATGCCCCAGGTTCTTTTCTGCGAAGCTGCTTGACGCCTTTGCATAAAGCTGTCAAGCTGGGAGAACCCCAGCATGTACTGGTTTACGGGGTTGTTCCTACCCAGGAGCAGGACTTTGCAGTTCTCTTTTACTGAGGTGTATGAAGCTCCTGCCAGCCCATTTCTCCAGCCTGTTGAAATCCCTCTGAAAGGCAGCACAAGTGTATCTTACCAGCCACTTCTCCCAGTTTTGTCCAACTTGCTGAGGGGACACTCTGCCTTATAATCCAGATCATTAACGAGCATGTTAGATAGGATCAGACCCATTATAAACCTCTGTGATACACCATGAATTGGCTCCAATTAGACTTCACTGTGCTGGTCATCACCCTCTCAGCCCAGCTGTTCAGAAAGCTGTCAATACACCAGTCTGCTTATCCAGTCCATACTTATCAGCTTGTCTGTTTGCATATTGTGGGAGATGGTGCTGAAAACCTCACTGAAGTTTAGACAAACAACGTCCGCTGCTCTCATCTCATCTACCAGACCAGTCAATTCATTATGAAGGGTTATCAAGTTGGTCAAGCACGACTTCCACTTGGTGAATTCCATGCTGACTACTGCTACTGACTTTCTTACTCTTCCTGTGCTCTATCACTTTGCTGGGGATCAAAGTGAAGCTGACCCACCTATTCATAATAACGCCAAGAAGAAAAAGAGCGATTCTAATTAAGTAAAAATTTATTTTTGTAAAGTATGTTAAGAGATTTCACATCATGGAAAAGCTTTTGATTCCATCATCACTTTTTTTTTTTTTTTTTTTTTTTTTTTTTACATCTATTAGACAAAAACCAAAACAAAACAACCCAACAGATTGTATCTTGGATCTACATCATATTTTACATGCGAGTATTACGTTTCAGGGCTGAAAATTACCTCTCCCAACTAAAACATGAATAATTTTGATACAAAATGAATCAAAACAAAACACAAAAAGTAAAAGAAAACTGGCATGGCTGGAGTTCTTACCTATAATAGTAAATTTAAATGTTTTAGATGGCAGAGTTCTTCCTGCATATGTGTCTGCACTACTTTCATTTAATACAACTTGCAGCTTCAAGGTGTAGTTCCCAAGTTTCTGAAGATTTTCTAAAGAGAAATACAAATAAATTTATAAAGAAAAAGTGAAAATTATAAATAAACTGAAAATATTTCCCCTAGGAACTCACCCATTTTTTTAAACCAGTATGGCCATTTGCCTCCATGCTGACTTATATGGGAAATTATCTCTTTATTTCCTGTAGGTGCTGAAAAATAAACAATTACCTACATGTATTTAGGATTTATAACATAATTCTCTATTATATAAAAACATGTCACTTTTAAATCTAAGAAACAGAAATTCAGATTCAGTTTATCACATTGATTACGGCTTAATAAAATATTTATTTCCACATCTAATCCCATTTTAATTAAAAATTGCTAGCCCCAGACACGTTAAAATGTAAGCAGCAGGTTTATGAAGCTGTGTTTTATCAGCTCTTTCATTATATGTTCCCTGTCAAGTCTGAGCACTTGCAGGCTGTGCAATTCATACTGTCAACTGATCAACTTGACAAATGATAAAACAAATTAGCTTAAATTGGAGCAATGGTAAAAAACATGAGGTCAACTGCAAGTATATCTGAGCAAAATAGTAACGTTCTTTTTTTTGCTTCAAATTGTTTTGTTTGTCTTTATAAACACTTCTGCTGCATGAAACCACAGCCTGAAAAAACGTATAATGAAACTGAGGTAATTTTTAGTGACTGGTGCTATAACATCAGATAGTACAGGAACAATACAGTTAAAAACTCTGGCAATAATATATTCAAAATAGATTTTAGTGTAATTTAAGTAAACACAGAATGCAACTGCAACAAGACTACATAGAATAGAAAGAAATGCATGAGAAGACACAACTTGATCTATTGGTTAATATAAACAATTGTTTCACATCCTGCTTTTTCACCAAATGACATATATAAAGCAACATTTGCCAACATTTTTCAGTGTATTTCTTTGAACATTTAATTTTGGAAATATTGGGTTATTATAGTAAGTTATGATGTTTTTTACTGTAACATATAATTTAGAGAAATAATTTCTAACATAATTTAATATATGCACATAGTTTAATATATATACTACATATTTTCAGCTTTAGCAGTTATCAACACTGAAAAAACAGAACTTCTCAAGTAAGTAGTTTTCCTATTGCACTGTCAACTGCCAGCAACCTAAACTGAAAGCCTCTATATATTATGCAAGATGAACACCTTGAAGATGCTCACATTTCTTGTATTGCCCCTTTATAGATTGATCATACAAGGGGCAAATTTATCCATAGGAGAAATTTCTTCACTTCTATGAGAAGTGAAGGAAGCGTAACACTTCTGTGCATACTGATATGCAAAAGTGACAATAAAACTAATGGGTTCTTAGAAGAGAACCAGTGGGAATACCTGAGCTTTAAAGGGAGGGCACCATTACATTCTCCTGTTCTACTGTTATGAAAGAGGACACAACCCTAAGTTATTTACGTTTAAAATTTGCAAGCAACTTTAAAGGTAATATTTTTAGGTACCAAACTAGTCCGGTCTCTAGCTTTACGTAACTTGAATGAATTGCTGTGTTAATTGCAAGTTCCTTTAAACCAGAAACTATGCATATTATGAAGAGAATCTGAAATTGATACGCTCTCCTTTTATGTGTCAGAAGAGTTAATAGTAATATAGCATTGAGACGTTAAATATTTGGCCTTAAGGCAACTGTCATTTCACGAAATGTGGCTTTGGATGCATACATGAAACTCTGATGGAATACTGTCCTTGAAATTAAAAGCTTTACAAGTCTACCAAATTCTAATATATGCACAAGAAATGATACACAAGCAAATATTTTACATTTCATGCATTTTTAAATAATAAAGACTATTTAGAAAATAGTCTTTAAAATTAAAGATACTAAAGTACTTACAATGTAAAATAACCTTGAGTTCAACCAGAAGTTTCTTTGAACCTCCATGACTGGTACCAGGAAGTTTTTGCATTGCTTCTCCTTTTTTATTCAAAATTTCTATTCTTAATGCCCCTATATTTAAACAGAAAAATGAAGGACTTTTAAAGTATGCTGTTTTTAAGTGACTGGAGATTTCTGTATTATTATTTTTTTGTTCGTTTGTTTTTAACAGAGGTGAACACTATCACTTTAAACTACCATTTTCCCTTTGAGTATTCAGATAATGAAACTGTACCTATTGGTGTACCAGCAAATCTTGTTTCATTTGGTAATAGCTCATCTCCTTCAGGCCATGTTACAGACAATTTGTCAGGAAGTCTAGTGAAAATGAGAGAAAGAACAGTTTTTCTGTGAGTTAAAAAAAGAAAAAAGTAATTTATCTTTAGAACATACATGAAGCTCCTTTTCTGGAAAAAAAAAAAAAAAAAAAAAGGTTCAAACCCATTTGTTCTTGTTTAAGAGGGTTTTTTTGTTTTTTTTTTTGTTTCTGCTCAAACGGTTGACTGCCCTTCCATTGGGAATACAACTAACCATATGTTTGTGCTTCCTGAAAAAATACTAAAACTCTTAGTAGGAACTGCACAAGTAAATCACCACAATTCAGAGCTTACCTTGCCATTTCATCCTCTATGTATTTTTTAACAGCTTTGTCAGACACTGTTCTGTCAAGTTTTGAGATTGGAATAGTTTTCGTTTCAGCATACAATGCCTTAGGTTCCTGGAAAAAAAATAAGTCAAGTTAAAAACAGCCAGATTATAGTACATCTGAGAGAAAAACTTCTCTATCAAGGGACCGATAGGTAGACACAAACATAATGCAATATGCTAACAAATGGTGACTCTTTGAGCACTGTGGTAGAATTTGCTGAAATCACAAGGGTTAAAAATGGGATTGCAATATACTAGCGAGCCCAACTGTGATGCTAATGTCGTACGGAAATTTAATTAATTTAAATTCATTGATCATGAATAATTATGTTTAATATGCGATTTATATTAAAACTGATGTAAATAAGCAATTTGATTCTTTCTAAGCAATTTGATTTCTTTGCTAAATCCAGAATTGAAAAGTTGTTGAAAAAAACAAACAAAAGAATTTTTAAAGTCTACTACAATTCAGTTTACAGATTCCATAAGCATATGAGGTATGAGAACTCTTTTTAGTATTTGTCTTACCAAAGCAATTTGAACCTCTCCTCCGGTGGCAAATATATCTCCATCATGGTCTCCATACAAAAAAAAATTCTCAATGCTTCCATAGAATATTGGAAGAGTCTTAGTGGTTTTCACCTGTTAGTTGAAGACAACAGGTAATTTCAATACATTAAATCTGCATTAAGTGTATCGTATTTGCCTTTTATACAGTTCGAATGCTGTTACAAAATAAACAAAAAAAAATCCCAACATCAGTGAGGACCTAACTTACCAGCTGCCCAGTTTTGTACGTTTTCCCATCCCACTCTATTGCAGAATATACTGTCCAAGGGCTCTGCATTCTTTTGGATGGCAAATCAGTACGTGTCGTTATTCCTTTAAAGACCGTGAATTTAATCTGTTTGTCATATTTCTCATGACAGTCTTTGAGCCACAAAGCAAATTCTCTGTCAATTTTCATTCGCTGCTCCTATAAGGAGATAACAAAATAAATGCGTATTATCAATGCATTGCACAGAATGCAAACCTGACAATTTGTGAAATATGAACGATTATAGGAGAAAAGAGATACTGTAGTCTAAAAAAACGGAATCTTCAGCTTGGAAACAGTACAGTATTCCACAACAGTTAGAGAAGGAGTATTCCACTTCCAGCCAGAGAAGGAGTTTCCCTCTGTACTCATATTCTGTTATGAGGACAGTCTTTCCACAAAAATTGTTAAAGAAAATAAAAGGAAAGACAAATTTTTTTTTTTCAGATTTAAAGAGTTAGCTTTAATACTCACTGAAATTGAGAGAAGCGTCTGCTACAAAGACTGCAAAAGTGTCCAAGGTGAAAGTTCTTCAGAAGCAGAGAAATAACCAGTGGCACGAACAAATGACCCGGAAGTACACATTTCATTTATGCCAGAAAGCAAGATGTAATAGATTAAAATAATCACCTGTCCATTGAAGATTCTTGTGAACAGAGTATTCTTGTCTTTTAACTTCAGTTCTAGATCCATGAAAGTGAGTTTGTTTGTGCTGACCTGAAACTTATCATTGGTAAACAATGCACCAGAAATTCTGTTGTAGCATTCAATTGGTGCCAATCCTCTCTTCTTTGGAGGAGCACACCAGTCAAAACTTAAACAAAAGAAGACAGACATTAAAATCTGTACAAAGGAAGGTGCTTACGTTGTAGAAAAAGATTGATCTACATTGTAGAAACTGATTATTACTTACTCTTCCACAGTTGTGTATGGGATTAATCTTCCATTCCAAAAACATTCAAAAATAGGTCTTTTTCCTCTGGCACCCTTTTCTACTATAAAGCAGTCGTAATCTTCATCATCATCATTTAATTCTTGATTACAAAGAAGACAGTCTCTATGAATAAAATTCTTAAAACCCAGTGTAATATCACACAACACAGCATTTAATGATTATCTGTGCATAATAGGTTATGCCCGGTAGCATTACACATGATACCAAGTTGGGTATTTATTAGCATTTTTTTGTTTAAGAAATACCAAACAAAAAGTGTAAGGAAAATTTTAAACAGAGATTGAACATTTCCAAACATTAAGTATAATTTGAATAAATAATACTTATTTCCCCCCCCCTTAATGCCATATGACATTCTTCTAATGTCAAAAATCTTGTCATTATTAAACTTCATTTATTGTGTTAAAGGAATTTCAAGGGGTGATGATTTTTTTTTTAAACCCTAGCATTTAAATCTGAAAACCCATCAAGACTGCATAAAGCAAATTTTACATTTAGGGCTTAGTCTGCATGTTGTCTACTGCAGTATTCTGGTGTTATAATGTCTTGAATCAAACTTCTGCTCATTATTTTCTCAAAAATCTAACAGTCAGGAAACCGAAAATGTTTCAGTCAGACATTTTTGTAAGAGCTTATAGTTTGATAGCAGAGGGAGTTATGTCAAAGAACAAGTTTACATGGACAAGTTACCAAAATAACCAATGTCAAGAGGTGAAGTTCTCTGTTTTGCCACAATCCCATTTAGATGATAATTTATGCTTCAATTTAAATTTCTTTTTCTAACTTTAAAAGATTTGTAGTAGTAGGATTGTTTATAATATGACTTTACCACCGATTAGCAGCATAACATTTCACTCACTTGATGGATAACATGGATCATCGGGGTATGTTTCTTTATCATACAGGAAAGGATGATATCGGATGATGCCTTCCACTATACCTTCTCCTTCAACAAGCGCCTTAAACTCAAAACTATCTGCCGTAGTATTTATATACAATGTCTGCATGTCATCTTTGATCTCTCTAAGATTGACAATCTTTGGTACTTTTCCTTTTTCAAACAATGAAATCTGAAAAACAACAAAAAAAGTTGATCCTCCTTAGACCAAAAAACCTAGAGTAATTAGCATTTCTGGCATTTGTGTTAACTATTAGCAAAATGCATTAGCTTCTATGCTGCAATGATAAATAACGTTACTTCTCAAAAACTAAATTACTTTTGTATCTTAAAACGCTGCTGTAGTTCAAAATACATAATTTTTACCCATAGATATAAAATTTCTTACCTCAATGTCAATGTAGTTGAAAGGGCTTATGTCTTTTGTTACAGCATTAGTTTCATTCCCTTTTGGTCCATGGATATAATAGTGATAGATATGTCTGTAATATTTTTTAAATGAAAAATACATCTCCAAAAATTGAAATTAGAAAAAATGAACATTATAATTTTCAGTTAAACTCTGCAAACAACAAGTATACCTGATACAGAATATTTACTAAAGACTGCAAGTTGTTCTTTTTCATTTCTTTGAACTCTTATCTCCTTCACACATAGTCATTCATACGATCAACTTTTTGATAAAAATAATCAAGAATATTACAAATTGGAAAACAATACACGTGAAAAAAATATTGTTGTTACATAGCTACAGATCCAACATCAAACCACAAGCTAGTAAAACTGTAGGCTGTTTTGCACTCTAGAGATTAAAATGAACTAGAGCCAAAAAGCCTCCCACATTGTTTCCAATTTTTTATATTGATCATTTGAATAGTAATAGAAGTATTTAACAATCACCAGCCTTACATTATTAAAAAAAAAAAAGTTACCCTATTTCAATATAGACAAAGCTATGGATATGACCTGCATATTAGAAATACATCTTTTAAAATCTGTAAACATTATGCACTAATAGCACCCGCATCCATTTCAGAACTGCAAAGATCTATACTGTCAGATAGGTTAATTCTTTACGTAGAGATATGAAGTTTGAGAAAATTTAGGAGCTTAAATTCTATTTAATTCAACTTTTCAACAAGCTAGCTAATTCTTCCAGCTTCCAAAGTCTGAGTCCTTAAACCTCATGGTAGTGGTTTGCAGAAAAATGAGTTTATACAAGCCAATGAGACTGAATGTACAAGGAACCTAAATCAACCTGCAAATGTTTATAACCTCTTTGCTTCTGACATCTACCACACTAAATTCATCTCAAGGAGAGATCCCAGGTCAAAATTCCTCATGCTCTCATTGCTCTTGACTTTAGAGCAGACTGGTATGTCCTCACTGCAGAGCATTTTGCTTGCACCTCCTCTAGACCTCAAGAAGTGCTCTTGTGGCCTTAAAGCAGAATTGTATTGGGATTGATCTTCCCTCCCTCCAGTTCAAAGCATCTGAAATAATGAGGGCTGTTCTGTAGTCCAATAGAGCAGAATGAAACTGGTATCATCCTGTGTAGCAAAAGGCATGGCAGGAGGATATTCAGAGATGTTTGAGGGAATAAGGCCAGCTGAAATACTGGTAATGAATTGTATAACACTGTGAAGCAAAAATCTTATTAGATTTGCTGTAACAGCTGCAAGGGTGTAATTGAGTAAATGGTGCTTGGCTTCCCTCTCAAGTGGGAACAGTTTTTTCCACTTTGGGAGACCTCTGGAATGAAGACACGTGTAAATGCAGCTAATCATCAGAATAGACCCTAGAAGCTAATGGGGTACCTAAGTTATTTATCAATGTAGATGTACCCCAAAATTTTCATACAGTTATAAAAGGTTTCAGTCACAAGTTATGTGAACAGTATTTAATATATTATCTAATCTAATCATCATATTATGTATGACCCATTACTATTACACTACAGTAACAAAAATAAATAAATTATAGATTAGAAACCAAATTCTAGTTCACCAGTTTTTCAAAATTGGACTACACAACACTAGCAATGAGTGGACAGTATCATACAGAGTTCTCCCTCTAAGGCTGGGATGAAGCAGCATTTTTCTATATATATATATATATATATATTTAAAAACACTACGAACACAAAGTTAGATACTAAGGTTAGGAGTACAGCTGTCAAAGTAACAACATATTAAGTTACTCATAATTAGATTAATGATTAATAATGTAACAACAAAATTGAATAGGTTAATAATTAGAATTGATAATTATATAATAATTATAAAGTCACACTGATGCTGATGTTTGTAAATATCTTTCTTTGGATTGGGGACTTTTTCAGTTGTGCTGATTTTAGGAAAAACAGCCAAGAATACATCAACAAAATATGCATCATCAACAGTCTTAACAGGAACAAAGCCATTGATGATGTACTAATAGGAAGCAACTTGTAATTCTCTGATTTTGTTAGTAAGCCTAATTTTAAATCAACTATAAAGCACCAACTTACGCCAGCTGCCTTGTCCAAAGATGAAAGTAGTTTTTCAAGTACTGCATATGATCTAGTTGAACACCTGTAATGACAACTGCCGTGAAACTCTCTTTATCCCTTTCTTCTAATATTAGATTATGAAGAAATCTTTCATCATCACTTGTGATATGTGTAGAGTCAGTTGGCTACAAAAAGAGTAAAATAATAAGAGCAGGAATGTAAACTGAATTGCTGAACTCCCATCAGCTTTGAAAGGACTAAAAATCAGAACAGGAACGCAAACACACAACACTATGTATCACAAAGGACTAATGCTCAAAACGAAAGCTTCCGTATTCAAAACAAATGAACTGAGAATCCATGATCCAGTTCATTTTCAACTCACTCATCACAGTATTTTAAATGTTGAGAAATGCATTTAATCATGCTTAACGTAGCACTGCGTAGTACCTATGTCCTCATTTATCAAATGAACGATCGTGTGTCCAAGACGTAAGAATTTATACAGTAAATCACGCCAGAAAAAAAAACATTTTTGTTTTTAAATGGATAGTCTGCTTTCTAGAATAGAACTCATAGAGGAGAAACATGCTTTGGTTGTGAAACAGAAAACATGAATCCTCGGTTCCAGCTGAAATATCTACCAGTCTCACAGAAAAAATGAAGTTGTGATTGTCTTTTCCTGGATGAATACACCTTGCTTTTATATGACAGGTTCCTAAGCTGCATAAAAACACAGTGGTTACTGTAATGCTTCATGCTGGACCAGTGGATAGTTTTTGCATATGCTCCATCCAGAAAAGAAGGTATTTTGAACACAAAGATTGAGATCTTTCTAGAAATCACAAATGCCTGATACAGCTTCACGCCTCATTTTGCAAGAAAGCAGGCAAAAAGGAAATGTTACTAAATTACTAAATGTTTCTAAATGTTATTAAATTAAAGGATGCACCTCTGAGCTAACTGTAGGTAGTGAAATATGTTAGTCACCAGTGTCCTATTAAGGCTTACTTTCCCCAGGGAACCAAAGAGCTCTCCTTAACCAAAAAGATAATTAAACCAGTTTTGGTGCCTTTTATCAAACTCAAACTGCAGTAATCCATTACAATTTCTATTTCTGCCATAGCATTCACTTGGTCACCTACGTGCACTTTTTCAGGACATGCATGGGACAAATTCTGACATTTAATTTCACGTCGGTATTCCAAACTTGCCTGGCTACTTCAGTCATTTATATCAACTTCTTTAGTCTCAAGTTGTCTATCCATCAACTCCACACTGTTGAGTTACTCTTCTATCACTGAGTGCTTCAGTATCTATGAGTTTCTCATTTCTTCCTTTAACACTACACATTGCAAGTGATGCAGAAGTAAAGAAATCCCCAAACAAATATTACAAAAACATTACACAGGAATTATGTTACAAGAAATACTACAGGAAATCATGTTAGCCTGGGAACACTTTCAATTAAAAATGAGAAAGCATCAAGCCTACTTACTTTCCTATTTCGAATATATCCACTGTATATTGCTTCTTTGTTCTTCTCCTTCTTTTCAAAATCCTCTTTGGAAAGGACAAGTTCATGAACATCCTGAGAATCCGCAGGTTTGCTTATCATCTGTTTATATTTTAGTATTTAAAAATCAAAATGAGAGTTAAAATGAATACAATAAAATAATTTAGTGACATGATGTGACATCTCTAATGTTTTAAAATGAACCCAAGGATTGGTATCTACTTACCCTGGCAGATTGTCCAACGAAGAATACTGCTTGTTTGCCGCCAACTCCAAAATATGAGATATCACTATTTAAACTACGAGGTACTGGCAAAGGGCGAACATATCCTGAATGATCACTGCGAATAAAAATGGCTTTTATAAGTTTTCTCAAGCCGATTATCATTTAAAGGGGGAAAAAAAAAAAAAAAGAAAGAAAAAAGATCCTTCTGATCTAACCAGCTTGTATTAAACTCTTCCCTGCAGTCCCTCTCTTCTTGTCTTTTATTGTCTTTTATTTCATAATTATATGAAATAAATGTCTTTTATTTCATAATTATAATTTCAATTAAAAGCAATGTGCCTAAAATTCCTGATGTACTTTTTTTTTAAAAGGATGTCAATAGAGTAACTTCTTTCTCTTTAAGTTATCTTATGTCTTCTGTCCCTTCTAGCAAACCAAACTGCATTCAGTGAAACACACCTGACCTTTTCACCTAATTATTCTTTTGCTTATGTACTTTTTTTTTCTTTTTTTCCTTTTTTTTTTTTTTTTTTTTAACACTGAAAGACAGAAAGGGATTTGGCAGTGAAAATCTTACAGAAAAAGAAATATGCTACTGTACTTAAAAATTCTCTCCACTGCTAACTGAAACAGTGACATTGCCAATAGGTCTGCATAATAGGTACTGTGGTACCAGCAATTATCTACAGGTTTAAATGGTACAAGATAAGGGGCAAATCCCTCAGTGCTCTTCTTTGACTACAGCAAAATGTTAGCTGTTCTGCTTATGCTAATGAAAATAGATCATTAAGTGAGCCTTCTTCCTTATGACATAACACCTCAATGAAAACACTTTTGAGTCAAAATTGGAAATGCCAGCCATCTCTTAAACAGTCTTGAGGAGATGACAAACACCATCAATAACTCAATTCCATGTCTTTTGAGTCAGCTTGGATGGATTAACAGTCTTACCTAGTTTAAGCTAACAACAGCAAAAACACCTATTTCTCAAATTACCACAATAACGAATGAAAAGGTGCAGACAAGTATCCTAGTGTAATTTACAGCTACGCTCTTATCAGTATCAACCCACAATTTAAACTTATAGTTTAAAAATACTACACATTTCTATTGTTATTCAATTCACCTAGAGCAATCTCAAAAACAGTGTTTCTTTACTAATGACTGGACAAGATAACCTAGTTATCAAAACCCCAAACCTTTTCATCTCTATTATCACTTCCTGCTGCTCCAGTACTCTTCACGTTAGTTTTTCATAGAAGTTATTTATGATTAAGGCTATGATCACGATCTTCAAAGAATCCTGTCCTTGGCCTAAGGTATTTTTAAGGTATTCTTAAATAAAAAATGACTAAAGCTCAAGAATTGTACGTAATCACTTGTCTGGAATTTTTCTACAGTAGGGTTAACTGTCACTGTACAGGTTGAAAGGGAATGGACTGAAAACCATAAAATGTATTATTGCAAGCATCAAGAAACACCATAAACTTCTACTTTCTTCTTTAAAGGCAACACTTTTATTTTGCCTAGCCTTCTTCAACAGATGCAGACATCTTCAGTTACAATTTTGCATTACGTTGTACACAATTAAGTCAAAAGAAAACCCTAACCAAAACCCTGTATTCACTATACCCTTGGGGAACCTGTCACTGAATGCATTGTTTACTGCACTACTGAAAAGCTTTCAGGTAATAGATGAACCTGGCTTAAGAGCTCTGCAGAACACAGAATGCTCTTAACTGTATGCAGATGAGTTGAAGACAGCTTAGAAAAGGCCACGAGAATAAAAAAAAAAAAATGTTCTCGCAGTACCATAGCATCAGGAGAGTATTTCTGTGTTATGAAACTTCTTTATTTTCTCCTCACAGAATATACGTACCTGATGTGCAATCATAGAATGGCAGGTTTCAGGTAAGCACTGCTGAAGAGCTGTGCCTTCAAATGACAAATTGTACAAGTGTTTGTACAATTTGCCAATTGCAAAAACGATTAAAACATTCTAACCTCTCAAAGTCACCTTGCCTTGTAAACTTTGACAATCTGTACACCGCCCAGTTGTTAAGCTCTTTAGAAGTCATTCCTCTTCCATTATCAATCACAGCAACAGCTGGTTTTCCATTGGAATCATCAAATAACTGTTTGGGGAAAAAAATAAAAATAAAAATTAAGGAGCACAAAAAAAAAAAAG
Source organism: Aythya marila (assembly GCF_965140915.1). Taxonomy (NCBI): domain Eukaryota; kingdom Metazoa; phylum Chordata; class Aves; order Anseriformes; family Anatidae; genus Aythya; species Aythya marila. Next base: position 106,444,736 of record NC_139043.1, read on the forward strand.
GAAACCCACACCTGAGAAAAGCAGAATGTTTCTATCTTACCAATTTGATCTGGATGCTTCGAATACCAGCATTTCGGGATGTAGCTGATAGAGAATTGTCAATCAACTCGGCAAGGGCAAATGCTAAAGAAATTAGAGAAAAATCAACATATTAAAATCCTGTTCTTAAAAGACAACACTTAGACGCACATTTGCAGGAGTTTCTTCTAAGCCATCAGGATAATACATTCCCGTCCTGGGTTTATGTGGCAAGGTGTTGGTAGTGGGGGGAAGGGCTGCAGGGGTGGCCTCTGTGAGCAGAGCCCTGCAGCTGCCCCATGTCAGATCTGAGCAGCTCCAAAAAGGACCCGCTGCTGGCCAGAGCTGAGCCAGTGACTGAAACTGATTGCATCTCTGTGATAACATACTTAAAAAAAAAGATCTGTCAAAGAACTACTATATTCTACCTTCAAGCCACGCTGTAAAATGTAATGTTTTTATATGCCAATAGAAGATTTGATGTTGATAACATCTTCTGTTATCCAGAGGTTTTCTATCACTGGAGTTATGTACTTTGTTAGCTATATGGTAATGCACTTTAATACTGTCCTTTTGAAGCAGATGGCAGTGGACCTGATTTTTGCACATACTTCATACACTTTTATGAAAAAGTGTACTAAATGATGCAGGCATTGATGCAATCAGTACAGCATGGAAGTGAGCATAATGTTAAGTGATGAAAGTGAAAAATGTCTTATGAAGAACAGAAAGGGAACAGCAAAGAAATCACCTGTGCCAGTAAATAAAGGAAAATAGAACATTATCGTTTCATTTCACAGTAACATTCTGAGGCCTGCTGAAAGAAGGAAAAGAGGTTTTTCTACCAAGGGAATGATCAGCATTTCATAGGAGAGGAGCAGTAGCTGCAAAATACATGACCACTTATATGAAGTGCAGTACTGAACGATTTCATATTCATCAAGAACTTATGAGATTTAACAGTTCCTTCTATCAAACCGTTTGTTTGATTGCAGCGCTGTTAAAGTGAAAATAGAATGAGAGTTGGATTGTTTGTTCATTTGAGTCTTGTTAAATTCTGTGACTGTGGAGAATGGAAATGCTTCTAGTTAACCCAACTCTAGCAGTGAGGACAATACTTCCGTGTTTTTTGGAATTAACACATTTATCTAAAAGTATTTTTGTCACATTTTTTTCTATCAGCCTAAATTAATGTATGTAAGCAAGCAATAATTCAACACTGATGAAAATCATGACGAAGAAATCTCATCCTACTGATTTTGTTATTTCTCTTGTAATCTATTCATATATGCAAAACACACAGCTTAAAACAACAAACGACTTCAGAATCCAAAGATGAGACTGGAAAAAGAAACAGAGAACATTGCCAGTAACAGAAAGAATTCTGATGAGTGAAATTAGCAGAAAAGTCAGATAACCTAAGATAAGATGCTAACCATCTACCTCTGGGCGGCTTCAGTATCCATAACAGGAACCTCCCAATACACCACAGCGCATGTCACTGAAATATGACACGAGGTAGCAGTATGATGTTGCAATGTTTCATTTTCTGAAGAACAATCAAGTCCTGTTCAGCATTAAGATCTATCACCCTGACACAAACACATGGTATCTGCTAGCTTCATACAAGCTAGCATCATCTGCTAGCTTGTATCTGCTTCTTCTTATTCTCTGAAGGAACAGTCCCACTGTTGACAACACTTTGACAACCCAAAACTCGGAGTTGGAACTAGTGAGGGACATGAAAAGCAATGAGAAGGGCTTCTGCAGGTACATTGCTAGCAAAAGGAAAGCTACAGTAAGCATGGATCTGCGGATCTATGTGGTAGGAGAACCAAGGACAACAGGCACTGAAAGGGCTGAGGTACTTAATATGCTTTCCTGCCCCACCCTCATCCCTTTACCTTCACTTGCAAGGTTTGCCCCGAGCTCTACCAGATGCTTAAAGTTACTAGCAGAATGTGTGGGGAAAAAATCATCTCCCCTAATACACGAAGACACGGGGAGCTCACATAAGCCCATGCATGCAAAGGACACTACGGAAGCTGTCTGATGCCATTGCAAGGCCACTCTCTACCATCTTTGGTGACTGTTTAGTGGTGACAGCAGAAGAGCAAATATCTTCTTCATGAAAGGCAGGAAGGATGTAGGGAGCTACATCCCTGACCTGTCACTACAAAAATATCACAGGTCCTTGCAGAAGACATTTCCAGGCACGTGAAAAGTGACACAGAAACAACCGGAGTAGCTTTACCAAAGATGAATCATGCCCAACCAACCTGATTACCTGCTATGAGATGACTGGCTCTGTGGACAAGGGAAAAGCAGTGATGTTATATATAGCTTGACTTTAGCATGGTCTCTGACGTGGTGTCTCACGCTAATCTTATAGACAAATTGCTAGACAGATGAACATAATAGGTGAGTTAAAAATTGGCTGGGCCAACAAACTCAGAAGGCTGCAATTAGCAGCACAAAGTTCCAACCAGCAGCCAGTTACTAGTGCTGTCCCACAGGAAACAAAAATAGGGTCAGTAACACAGTCTCTGTGCTCTCAGTAAGTTAGTTCACGGCCAAAACCAAATTTGGGGAAGTGGTGAATATAATGGAAGGCAGGGCTACAGTGCAGAAGGACCTTGATGGAAATCTCAAGAAGTTCAACAAAGGCAAATCCGAAGTCCTGCACTAGGGATACGTTAAGCCCATGCAGCAGTACACACTGGGAAGCACACTTGCTCTAAAGCAGCTTTACAGGAAAGTATCCGGATTGGCATCATGTTGAATATAAGTCAACAGTGTGCTCCTGTGGCTAAAAGAATGCCGACAGCACGCAGAGCTATATCAACCACTGTAAGCCAGCCCATTAAGGGAAGTGATGCTTCCTCTCTGTTCAGTACTTGTCAGACTGAATTTCAGGTCTTCTCTGAAAGACACTAAAATACTGAATTGAGTCCAGAAGAGACCTCCAGATGATAAGAGGGCTTGAGCACAGGATATACAAGTAGAGGCTGAGGGAACTGAGATCATTCAGACTTAGAAGAAGGGTAAGGGAGACCTTATTGTTCTTTTTGTGTTAGGAGGGTACAGAGATGAAGCCAAACTCTTCTCAGAGCTGTACAGTGACAGAACAGGAAACAATGGACAAAAGCTGGAACATGGAAAATTCACTAGACGTGGACACACACACACACATATATATTTTATATATATATATATATAATATAATCATGGCAATGGGAATGCATTAGAACATGCTGCCTGAACAGGTTGTGAATGTCTCTCATAGAAACATTCAAATCTTCAGTGGGCTTGTCCAGACACCTCATCTAATTAACTCTGCTTTGAGCAGGGGTGATGATACAACCCATAGAGAACCTTTCTGACTTAAATTACTCTAGGATACCACGAAACAGTTACACATCTCCAAGACTTCCCAACATTTCCTTGAAAAACCCTTGGATGGCTACTGCAGGTAATGATTACCATATACAGACTGTAATTTTCAACATCATCAGTTTCAACCATCAATTTGGTGTCATGAAGAAATGAAGTAGTAGTCTACTTTTACAAAAGCCTTGAGCTTAACCTTAAGGGCAGAAGCATCAAGTTCAGTTTGAGAAGTTATACACAGACAAGAAATGCTCAGGCTACTTTGTACTGTTGTACCTGGGTTTTATTTTGTTTAAAAAAGTACAAACAAGAACCTTAATTAAGTAGAACACAACGTGCATGCCTCGAAAAAAGAGCTCCTGTGATCCATAATTGGTATAGAAAATGTGAACAAGAATTGATGCTTTATGGTCTCTCCCCTGGCAGACAAAGTAGAGTTTAACAATGAAAAAAAGTCACATCTCTTTGTATAGATTGAAGTAGTTAACACTTCACATCACATGCAATTAAGCTGGGGGCTCAAAACTACAAACTATTACAAATGCTAAAAATTTACATGGTTCAAAAGGTAACTGGACGTATTTATGGAAAATAAAAGTTTACAGGCATGAACTCAAAAGTGCCCGAATTACATTTTTTGCATCTCTGCCTTTCTGTTCTCATATTACTTCTCAGATCTCTGATAATAGCTGCTGGTGGGAACAAAACCAAGAACTAGGAAGGCACTGAACCAAAACAGTGTCTTTTCGTGAGCAGGGAAGGGGACCAGTGAATGAAGAACAGGAAAAGAGTGAGGGGGCAAAAAGAGAATGTTACTTTAAACAATGCAATTGCTATTTACAGACACTGATGAGGTTTTTTTTTTGGAATCAAAAATCTGCGGGAATGGTTTAATGTTTGCGTCTTGATGTTTGCATTTTTCCAGACAGTTTTTAGAGTGTTGTACCTAAAACGTACATACTTAAAAAGCAGTCGTAACTCCAGATATCTTTTTCAGAGAAACCATGAATATTTTTTTTCAATAAAATAATACAAAATGCTAGTTATGCATTTAAAATATGAGTTAGATAAAAACTAAAGCATCTCTCTCTCCCACTCCTCCCCCCAAATTTGAAGTAAATTTTACCAATGAGAGCAAGCATTAAGTTTTGTAGAACTACAGACAGAACACCAGGCAAAAGACTGTGGTAGCTCATATTAAAAATGGTCATCAGATTCAAACACAAATCTATTTTAAGTACAACAGACAAAATACTGATAATAAAAATGATGATCTGTCGTAATGGCATGTTTAAGATCATCATCAAGACTCATGTCTAAAATACTCAAACTTCTTACACATATATTTGGGAAGGTATTTCTGTAAAAATGGCCATGAAAGAATCCAGACAAAGTCATGTTTCAAAGAACCATTTGTTTAAACACCATAATTAAGTTTCCTTTTACAGCTACTGAAACTGTATTTTCTGCCAGCTGCAACTACAAGTTACATTATTCATAACCATTACATTCATATAAACAATTTATGTAAGATTATTTTGTCAAATACTTACGCAAAGGATTTTGCCCTTCACTGGCATAATATTCATACATTCCACTTTTGACAAGTGTATCATAGTGGGGCAGGAAGTCAATTCGCTCCTTTGTTGCTGTAAGTAGCATTTGATCAACTGACTGTAGTAGATATAAAGTAACTCCATCCTGAACAAGATCACCTGCAATAAAGATGAAATATAAAGTATACTGAAGAGCGTTCACTGCACTCATCAGCTTCTAAGAAACAGTACATGTTTAGCCTCAAGTATTCTCTGTATTTGCTTAGGCTATGACTACCCAGCCTCCTGGCACAACACCTAATTTAAAATCTTTCCACATTTCCAAGCTTAATAATGTAATAATAATAATTCTCTGGTAGGAGCTATTTATGAGCCATTTTTCCTATTATTTACAGATTTGTGATGGAAGTACAAAAAAATATCTTTTATAGTTGTAAACATACTATCAGTTGTTAAAAACTTTTCAATTTTGTGAAACTCAATGTTGTAACAAATCTTGACAAACTTACAGAATTTTTATTTCCAGTTAATTGCTGCATGTAATAGTGTTAAAAAAAAAAAAGTATCATGTGATCTTTACAGTCAATATAAGAGACAGCTGTATTTATTTTGCCTTCTAAGATACTTACTGAAGTTGTCTTCTGTAATTTCTTTCCTGTTTGTTGTGGTGATAACAAAGTTTTCATCAGAAGCTATGCCAAACGCCTACAAAATTAGAGGTCATTTAGTTACGATAAGAAACTACTCCATCAAGTGTTCTGATAAATGGAGGAAAAAAAAAAAAAAAAAAAAAAAAAACAGTGCTCTTTCTATTCACTTTGCCACAAATTACTAAAAAGCAACTAGGTATTTCTCCCAGAAGTAGAAAAAACTAATTCCAGGACTTAACTTTGTTTGCTTTCTCAACTTAGCTGAAGTGATTTGCCTTCTTAAAATAACATTGTAGGGAACAGGAATTTAAGAAGGAGGAACTGTCTTACAGGTACTCACCTCGGAGGCTGAATAACGAGACTAACAGTCCTACCTCAGACTGCACAACTTGAACAGTAATGAACTAGGTGACCGATATTTAATTATGCTTGAAGGCATTAAACCAAACATGCTGAAATACTTGTTTTCCAATTATACATGTATCATACATGGAATATTAAGGTTGCTTTTAGAAAATTCTTTATCATTAAAACACTCGAGTATATTCTTTGAAACCTAAATCATTTGCCCCCTGCTCTTTCCAACTTCTGAATGCTTCTGCAGCTCTGGACTTTCTATCCTGCTTTCTACATGCCTCTACGTACATGTCTCTACACACCCTGATCTCTGCACCCTGGCAACCAACATTAATATCTCTTTCTGAAAATAACGTATCAGGTATCTGTATTTTTTTTTTTTTTACTGCCTCTCCAAATCTTTGAGACTCCAGGTCTGGTGAAAGCCAACTCTGGTCATGTTTAACTCCATCAACCCTTTTAAGCCTGCGGTCACGATTCCAACAGGTCCAGTCTTAGCCAGACCTCTCCCTGAAGCTCTTGCACTACATGTAGCAACCTGCTCTGATCATTTCCCATATCTCTTTCTTTCTATACCTAGTGCTAAAACTCTCAAAAATATTTTTAAACCACCATTTAAGGTTTTGTCAGAGAAGTCTGCTTCTTATCTTCCAATTACTTTCACCTTGGTTGCTACCACGTTAAAGATACAGCTGGCATCCATTAGCAAAATACCTCAACAACAAATTATTAGATTTCTCATAGCACTTGGTACAAATGAAACAAATGGACATGACATGAAGTGATTGATGTTCAGACTCAAAAATATAATAATTACTCTAGACTTTTAACTGTTATGTAAAAGTCACTTCAACTTAACCTCTCACACTGCACCGATTTCCATATGGCAAAGCTGTGCAGGAAAGTAACACTCAGAACAAGGAAAAGATGGGCAGAGGCCAATGGGGTGAGGTTCAACATGGCCAAGTGCTGGTCCTGCACTTTGGCCACAGCAACCCCATGCAGCACTACAGGCATGGGGCAGAATGGCTGGAAAGCTGTGCAAAGGGAAAGGATCTGGGGGTGTAGGGTGATGCTTGCCAGCAGTGTGCCCAGGTGGCCAAGAAGGCCAATGGCATCCTGGCTTTTATCAGGAACAGTGCAGCCAGCAGGAGCAGGGAGGTGATTGTCCCCCTGTACTCAGCTCTGGTGAGGCCAAACCTTGAGTGCTGGTTTCAGCTTTGGGCCCCTCACTGCAAGAAGGACATGGAGGTGCCGGAGTGTGTCCAGAGAAGGGCTACGAAGCTGGTGAAGGGCCTGGAACACAAGTCCTGTGAGGAGTGGTTAAGGGAACTGGGGATGTTCAGTCTGGGGAAGAAGAGGCTCAGGAGACCTCATTGCTCTCTACAGATACCTGAAAGGAAGGTGTGGGGAGCTGGGGGTCGGCCTCTTCTCACAGATAACCAGTGGTAGGTCTAGAGCGAATGGTCTCCCGTTGTGCCAGGGGAGGTTCAGGTTGGACATGAGGAGCCATTTCTCCTCAAAAAGAGCAGTCAGGCGTTGGGACGGGTTGCCCAGGGAGGTGGTGGAGTCACCATCCCTGGGAGTGGTCAAGGAAAGGTTGGCTTAGGGACATGGTTTAGTGGGTGACATTGGTGGTAGGGGGATGGTTGGACCAGATGATCTTGGAGGGCTTTTTTCTTTTAATCTTACTGATTCTATGAAATAAGCATTTAAAAATACTAACATCCTACCATGCTCTTGGAGGTTAACAGTGAATAACTGGACTGGAGAGTTTTGAATCTGAGAGCACAGATTAGCATATTTTCCTTCCAGATATAAAAACAACTTCCCTGTTTTCTCTACACCCCCTCCCCCCCAAATTTTCTTCTACTTTCAAAACCTTGTGAAGAGTCCAAGATTTATTTGAAGTGTAAGAAAGCAGGATGAGGTAGTCCTTGCACAAGACACGAGCCTGCTGTCTGAGTAGGGGCAGCCTTCTCCTTTCTGTGCTCTCACTCACTGCACGACTGGATCTCAATGAAGCTGATGTAACTGCAGGCTCGTAGGCAGCTCCACACCTGCATTTCCTGGGTGAGCCCAGCGTTACTCCATGTACTGGAGGCAGCTCCTTTCTGCATAACTCTGGTTGTCCTTTGGAGATAAATTACTAGACAGGTTCACAGATCAAGTTCAGTGGTCTTAACTGCAGACAACCTGTTGTTGTTACCCACATAGCAATGTAAGAGGCTTTGTAAACTGTGGCCAACTTATCAAAGTTCCGTTTGACAGCTTCACTTGCTTCCTCCTTCCCTCCACCTGATAATCTCAGTTCTCCCTATCTCTGCCCAGGGTTCTGGTAGCAGTGAGGGAGCTCAATTGGTGTCCCATTATGTGGATGCAGCCTCCAGCAGGATGAGCTGGTCATTCCTGGAAAAAAGATTAACTTTCTGGGTAATTTACTTCAACAGTTGATTCTGTCAGCTGGTGTTCTGTCATGTTTCATCTTTCAGTACGACTCCAGCATGTAAGAGAGATTTTATCTTTTGATGACTTGCTATCAAGTTCAGATCTCACTGCTAAGCCCTTTTCAGCCTGGCATTATGTCTTTTTTCAAATAAGCACAAATAATGCACCTAATTCTTGACTTCAGAAGGTTCATATGACAACCTAACGCACGTTCAGATTATACATTTGATTATTCTTCTACAAATTTTCCAGATGCACAACCATAATCTAGCTTTTTGTCTAAAGTATTTATGTTGTTGTACACCACATTTAACACGAGCCAGCACTGTGCCCTCACAGCTAAGGTAGCTAACAGTGCCCTGGGCTGCATCAGGCAGAGCACTGCCAACAGGCTGAGTGAGGTGATCCTTCCCCTCTGCTATCTGCTGGTGAGGCCACACGTGGAGTGCTGGGTCCATTTCTGGGCTGCCCAGTACAGAAGAGACATGGACACACTGGAGAGAGACCAGTGAAGGACTGTGACAATGATGAAGGGGCTGGAGCATTCCTCCTGTGGGTAGAGGCTGAGAGAGCTGAGACTGGAAAAGAGGAGGCCTGGGGGGTTCTTATCAACATCTATAAATACCCGGAGGGAGTGAGACAGGGAACAAGATAAAGGATGTTGATTCTGTAGGTCTTAGCTAGCACATTGTACATTAACGACCCCAAAGACAAGGGAGTAAAGGAGTATATGAAAAATGGAACCAGGAAGAACTGGCTTGACTGCTGAAGTCTGTCAAAGAAAGGAAATATCAGAAGCTTAGCAGCGAGGAAGACTTCTGGCCTTCATCAAAAGACCACCAGAGTATGTCCAATGACCACCCAAGGACTCCAGTATGCATGCGAATAGGGAAGGGAACCTATGTTAATGAGTCTTTGGAGACTTGATGAATATGCAAGAGATGGAAATGAAATGAATACGTATTTATCCCGCTAATGTAAGCGCACTGCCTGTCATCCTTGGTGTGTGTGTTAGGCAGAGCTATCCCACACACACCCAGCACCGTAATAAATAAGAGCTGCTTACTAACTTTGGTTACCGAGTTTTCACTGGGTCAGGAGGGAGCGAAGAGGACAGAGCCTGGCTATTTTCAGTGGTGCACAGCATCAGTACAAGAGGCAATGGGCACAAACTGAAGCACTTTAGGTTTCTTCTGAACATCAGGCAACACATTTCCCACTGCGAGGGTGCCTAAGCACTGGTGCAGTTTGCCCAGGTGTGGTTCACATTTCCCTCCTTGGAGATATCTAAACACCACCTGGACACATCCCACACAACCCGCTTTGGGTGGCCCTGCTTGAGCAGGGGCTGGACCGGGTGACCTCCAGAGGTCCCAGCCAACCTCAACTATTCCGTGATTCCATCAACAACATCTTGAAGAGTACAACAACATCACTACACTCAGAGGTGTCCCTGTGCATTCACAGCAAAAATGTGCTTGGATGCTATGTCAAAAGAGGTATGGAAAATGTGGGGTTTTTTTGATACAAAGAAAAAATAAATAATTTGGGAAAGACCAAGACAAACTGCAAATTAACAATCTAAGAGAAAAAAAATGAATGTATGTTCTCTACGAAAACGGATGCATTTTGAAAAGACAAGGGCTCCTACATGATTGGTTAGGTAGGATCACTACATGCAAATGTAAAAATGGCAGTGTTACAGAGATGCACAGCCACATCCATAAAAAAGAGACACCAGAAAAATAAAAAGCACAGAAGATGGCAATGAACCAGACTCTGAATAGGCTAGGAAAACAACTACAGCTTGTTTTCTTTGTACTCTTAAGAGCCATTTACATTGTTTGCTGAGTCACAGACGATAATTACACTTAGAGGAGCACGGCCTGTGTTTTGCAGGGTTTTGTTCCCAGAGGGCCATGGGGAGTGACCAGTGAGGGAGAAGGCCATGAACTGCCCTGAGTGACTGCCAGATGAAACCAATGAGGACAACCCACCGCACACCAAAATTTCAACCACTTGGAGGAGCAGATGATGCTTCTGCTCAAACTTAATGGGGAAGACATGGAGAAGACACATGAGAAGCAACAGAGGAGACATAGAGCAGGAGACATCACCAGTGGGTGCTACAGACAACGTTGAAAGGAGGTGCACCAAGCCAGAGCAGCAATAACCTGAAAAGTGCAGTGGCCTGTGGAGGAGCTATGTCAGAGCAGGGAGTTTCCTGTCTACCCTCCCGCCCCCACAGGTCTGTGGCTTGTGCCAGAGCAGAAGAAAACCAGTAAGGAGCTCGGAGGAGTGGCACAGAGAAACCCTTAAGCACAAGGCTCTATCTCATGCCTCACGAAAGGAGCTGACAAGCAAAGTTTATGCTGGGAATCAGGGAACGGAAATATAGGGCAGAAAGTAAGCTTGGCGAAGGGGGAGGAAAGGTGTTTCCCTACATGTTTGTTTGATCGCCCTTCAGCAAAGTACAATCAAAGGTTTCTGTTAATTGGAAATAAGTTAAACTAAGAAACATTTCCCGCGCTGAGCCTGTTTTGCCTAGCTCAAGAAGCCAGGTACTGCACCTATGAAATGGTAAATAAGCAAAAAAGCTGTCTTTACTCTAACAAAAGAAACATATTCTTTATAAACTGAAGGCTCAGCCTGAAGCGCTGCCTGTGTTTCATGGTAAATAGAGTTAATGGCTCTCAGTTTGTTGGTGGACGTGTACGACATGAGATGAATATCAGGCTAGAAGGTAAGAGTTTGAAACAGCCAGATGAAGAATGCCAGACATCCGAGAAGCTTTCAGCAGAGCAGTTTATAGCTAAGATGAGTATATGTATGCGTGTGTGTATATATCTCAAGTGTCAATGAACTGTGATCTTCCTAACTCTTAAATCTCAATCAAGAATCAAGGTTCAATTTAACCTGTGATTGATGACTTTCTTTATATACTAAAAACACACTCAAAAAAAAACCTCAGAAGCTAACAAAAAACAGAAGCTCACAGATTGCAGACACCTTATCAGCAGCTAAAACTCCTTTAATCAGGTTTCACTTTCATTTTTATTCCCTTGTATATAATCACACAGGCACCCAAAGCAAATTTTCCTGTTTGATCTGAACATGCACTGTGAGTCTTACCTGGCTGCTAAGCCAACGGCAACACTTAACATGAAGTCAACAGATTTTGCCTCTAGATTTACCATTTGCTTTGGAAAAGATGTTCAACAACCAAATGTCCAACTTTGTGTGCATATCACCATGGCTTGGAACAACACGGATGGACTTAAGTGTTAAATGAAGAAGAAATAACACACTGTAGGTTAAGAATCACCGGTCTGCTTCTAGTGGTCCTCTGGTATTTTACCTAACACTGCAAAGTATAAAATAATCATTGACGGGGTCAACTTTGCAAACTGAAGGAAGGGAACATTCTCACTGACTCACTAGAGAGCAGCTCTGCAAAAAGGGGCCTGGGGGTGCTGGTGGCAGCAGCTCAGCATGAGCCAGCAGCGTGCCCTGGCAGCCCAGAGAGCAAAGTGCATTTTGGGGAGCATTAAACACAGCATGGCCCCGTGGCTCTCTGCAACTTCCTGGGGAACGATGGCCTCGCAGCTTAGCGATGTAGCCAGAGATAACACAGACTTACCAGCCATGCAGTCATCTTCCATAAAACAGCAACTAGCCCAGAAATAATTTTCTGGCTACCAGGATCAGACTGGAGGTGCAAACCTCTTAATGGGAACCTGAACTGCTTCAGTTAATTGTACCAAAACTCAGCATGGGCATTTTCAGTGCTGTCCTTTATAGCTACTAATTTTCTCAGAATATACCTACGTATCTCAGCTACATAATATAAGTAAACACGGCTTTACTTTGAGTATTTCACATTGATGCAGGAGTTTTTTTGCTGCAACTTGTTCAGGAATTTTTAAAATAAAACAAAAGCCTAAACGCCACATCCAAGCTCTGTGAGCTTGTAATTGCATGCAAAGTTGCAGGTTGGCTGAATTGGCTGAATGTTTGGTGCTACCTGCCAACTTATCACCTGAAAGACGGACACTTAGCAGTCAGCTATCCTGCTTTATGCACCATTAAGAAGACTTATCAGTCCAAATGGAAAGAAATCTGTTAGATCAGCAAAGGAAAGAAACTACAAAACACATTTAAGGGAAAAAATGTATTCTAAAATCACAGATTTTCAAACCAAGAACTGTTTTTCAGTTGCGCTTACTGGATCTTTATATCACATCTCTCCATTATTCATATAACTGAATAATATTAAGGTCATTCATACAAGATAGCAAATAAATAAGATTAAACATATTGAATGGAGACTAATGTCTTGCTGGAAGTAACTGAGAACAGCTGCATACAACAGCTACTATGTGCATTAATCAGATAAACTTTTCCAGTCTGCTGTTGGGTCACCCAGTCGGTCTCTAAAGATGATGATGAACTGCTGAGGATCTGGTAGCAAGGACCTAATACCAAGCAGTCATGGTAGCAGAGCAAATGAGCAGAGCAAGCTCATTTGGATGTAATTAATGTTATCACAGAAACATAAAACATCTTTGTATATCAACAGAAAAAGGTTCCAAAGGTCTCTAGAAAAGGACTTGCATTCAAAACAGAAGTTATCTGTAAGCATTTCTCAGAGCTCAGAGTTGTACATGACAGAAATACAGGATTACTCAGTAGCCCCTGGGCAGATGGTCACTACAGACAGCCTACTTACAAAACAGAGCACTGAGCATTAGCGTTCTGAAACATTCTTTATTGACAAACACTTCAGCCTAAAGAGCAAATTGCACAAGATAAAAGAGCAGAACATGAAGTGCCTTGCCCTCTCTGTAGTGCTTGTGGGTTTCTCTACTTTCAGAGGCTACTGATGTAAGTATTTACAAAAAGATACTTCAACAGAAACATTAAGAACATCACTACGTAGAACAAAAATCAATAATAAAAGATGCTTTACTTGAAGATACCACATGAAAACAGTATCACAACTATAGCAGAAAAAGACAAAGAAAAAAAAACAAAAAACAACAACAACAAAAAAACAAACAAACAAACAAACAGAAGGTAGCTGCATGACAGAAGCTCTCTAAAGAAGCTACATATGGAGATCTAAGAAATCTTTTCCAGAACAGCGAGTTAACCTACACAGTCTTGCAAGGCTTACGCTGAAAGATGAAGACCCTATAACTTATACAAGAAACATGCTGCCATTAGCAGACTTGTTCAAAGCCTGCGCATTTATAGTAACTCTCACCAAAAATTCACAAGCACAAATAACAAAGTTATCTGCCAAAGTTAACATCAACTCCATGCAGCTTCCACCATGAAACTGTATTGTATGGCATCACTTGATAAAAGTAACAAGGATTCAGAAGCCACTCTTCAGAAGCAAAATACTTTGTGACATCCAGGAAGTTGCCCCTGGATAGCTCATGCTCAAGGAATGCAGACACTATGCATCTGAGTATCACCACTGTTCAAATTTGAGCGTGAACTTAAAAACCATGTAGCCTTACAAATACATGTAATAATTGGTATTACATTATTAAATAGCACTGCAAGCCCACAGAGGTATGCAAACTGTATCCTCTTCCTTCTGAAATGTCAGTAACAAAAGCAAAGGTGCTACACACAAGCATTTCAGTGAAGCCTGAAAAACAGTATGGCAGGTTTGGGAAAAAAAATCTCAATATTGTTGGGTCTTACATGTGCCCTACATTTTGTGTATGTATGGCATGTTTTAACATTATCTATTTTAGTTCCTGATCATGTAATCTTGAAAAGTGAGTGACCGAATATAGGTTTTCTAATACAAAAATATAATCATTGCAAGATGGATTGATTTCATTATTCAGAATGGAAGTACTTGCATTGAGCTCTTAAAAGGATTTAAGAGTTACCCTCTGGTGATAAACAGCTTAAGGTGCTAATACTTGTTCATTGATCACAAGTAATGTCATTAAACGTTACTTATTAGGCATTGGCAAGCAAATACAAAAAAAAAATATTACACTTATTTCTTGAGTTCCTACCACAGCTGTGTTTTTCTCTCATTACTCCCTTTCAATGAACACCTTTTTTTGCCTCAGCATAGCGATGCACTGGAATTTATTATGGAGGACTGGAAAAAGAATCTTTTTAAGCAGTTGGTAGAATGAAAGGACTCAATGGGAAAGATACAACGGAAAGCTCAACAAAACATTTAAAGTAAAATATTTTTGGCTTATAAGTATGTTTGAAATTTCAAGCATATACTTAAATTACAAATCTTTACTCTCTGTACACACATACTTTTCTTCAAACCATGTGGCCACCATGATGACAAGTGTCAAAATTAAATGAGTCCATTTTATAATTATGTAGTAACACTGAATTCAGTATCAAAGGCACCCTTCAGACTCATTTCAAATACCCCTTTACATGTTACAACATTTCTCTGCAGTTTTCAACACAGGGATCTTTCTGCTTAAAAAGCAGCGTGCCCTCTACAAGCACCTGGAAGGATTCCTACTAGTTCAGCATCAAACTGAGGTGTTCCAACTTCACTGAGTACTTGGCAACTTAAGCCACGGATGGAATTTGGGATTAGCTGCTTATCTCCATTCCCCTCACTGCAAGCAATCACCTTCCAATTAAACTCTAAACATCAGAGCAAACAGTGCCATAGACCTGATAAAAGATTGAAAGGTGTGCAAGCAATTTCACTCCCACAAAGAGATAAAAATCCCTATTTATTTCACTTATTCATCTCAAAACTTCATGGTTCTGGGGACTGAAGTTACATGAATGCTCCACCTACGCTCTACAGTGCATAAATGGAAGAATCAAACTAACAGATCATTTTCAGTTAAGAGGATACTGCTTTAGGATCACTGCAAGCAAGAATAATGAAGACTAGATACACTCCAACCTCTTTTATATATAGTTTTATGATCTCTCTCCTCTCCTCCCCAGAAAGGAAAGGCTAATTTATAACCATATAATGCCACATCTAACCACGCTGTCACCCATGCTGTTAGGGGACAGTTTCAAAAGTCCTTAGGTGACAAGTATCTACTTCAAAACCAAAACAAACAGAAGTTTCAAAACAGAAATACAAACATCTTAATAATAATAATAAAAAAAGAGAACAGAGGAAATGAATCAGCTCCTAAACCCAAGTCTCACTTGCTGAACCACCTGTCTCAACTCTCAATTTTTTACACCAACAGGAATGCACTTACCTTATGTCAGCATAAGGAATCATAGAACCATTTTGGTTGGAAAAGTCCTCTAACATCATCTGGTCCAACCTTGAACCTAGCACCACCAAGCCCCCCATTAAACCACGACACTAAGCTCCACATCTACACGTTTTCTGAAGACCTTTCAGGGATGGTGACTCACCCACTTCTCTTGGTAGCCTGTTCCAATACTCTGCAACCTTTTCAGTGAAGAAATCCCTCCTAATACCCAACCTAAACCTGCCCTTGTGCAACTTAAGGCCATTTCCTTATCTTATCACTTGGTGCTTGGGAGAAGAGCCCAATCCTCACCTCCCTATACCCTCCTTTGAAGTAATTGTTGAGGAGGATATTGTTACCCCTGAGCCTCTCTTCCTCCAGGCTAAGCAGCCCCAGCTCCCTCTGCCACTCCTTCTAAGACTTATTCTCTAGACCCCTCACCAACTTCATTGGCAGTCTTTGGACACACTCCAGCACCTCATAGTGAGGGGCCCAAAACTGAACACAGTACTCGAGGTGCGGCCTCACCAGAGCTCAGTACAGAGGGACAGTCACTTCCCTAGCTCTGCTGTAAAAAGATTAAAGTATAAGTCTCAAGAAGCAGCAGCCTGAGACCATGCCTTCAAGTACTCAGATATTCTCAGCTTGCAATCAGCTTTAAACATTATTTTCCAAGATACACATCCTCCTTTAACTCTTATGTGTTCAGGAATATCTGAAGTAACTCTCCTGCCATAAGATGATGCTCAGAGCAAAAACAGTTCCAACAGCTGAACACATACCCAGCACCTTTGCCAGACACTGCCATCCTTACAGCCAGCTGGCATACAGAAAAATGCATGCCCACCCCAGCTGTGACAGCAGAATAATTCAGTCGTGTGACAAACTGCCAATGAAAGTAGATCTAAAGCCAAGCATGTACTGAGGCTGAGCCACCAGACAGGATAACTGTGGAAATAAACGCTGTTAGATACACTGTGTTTGCCTCATCTTTCACTCAGATGGTCTCTAATAGCTTTAATTGGAGAAAAGTGAAGATGACATTCCGCTTCATCTTATCTAAACAATTCAAAGCTTGCTTATCAAAAAGATTATTTTTTTTTCCCCCTGAACTTTCATCACTTCCCTGAAAGGTTTTCAGCACTATAAAGTGGGGAAAGTCTGTCTCGATCCCGTGAATCCATTCATCATCTTTCTCCTGAAAGTAGTTAGTTCCAACTTTCGGGATGCCAGGAATTCTGCCTTTTGCAGGATGATGCTTGGTGAACTGCAGTGTGCAAAACTGCCAGAGGCAAAAACTGAGATGCCAGAACACTCTTCCAAAAGCCCAACAAGAAAACGTCTACACTGTCAGCGTGCCACACACCAGACGCCAAACTTCCCAAACCCACCAAGCCCGACAGTTTTTGCTGTACCAGTATTTACTGGACATGTCAAACAATCTACCTTGAGAAACTGACATGCATTCAGAATCAGACGTTCCACAAGATAATGAAAGCTCTGAGCTGTAAAGTGTGACCTCGCTGAAATTAGCTGTGATGGAGGCATCTCTGGCTGAATTCGCAGACAACACATTATTACAGATGCCCTTTCCCTGAGGGAATGATCATTCAAGGTTCTTGCTGCACAGGTTTTTAACAGCATGGACTCTATTATCCTAAAGACTTCACACCTCAAAACAAGACTTAACACCTCAAAACAAGACTTAACACCTCAAAACACGACTTAACTCTACCAGGAGTGGTGAGAATGTTTTGGGTGTTGACATGCTAAGAACTTCTACTTGAAAATTCCACTTTAAGTGCCACCAAATCCAAAAACATCAAGTTCTGCTTTGCAGAGCCGAACTTCTCAAGTGCTGTGTTCGAGTGGTCTGCCTCGTGGCAAGGAAGTCCTGATATCAATATGTTTTTGAAATCAGAAAACCCAGAATGGCACATGTTGATGGTTTATTGCTAAATAAACCTTTAAATAGGCCCAAACCTGTGAACCACCAGACATGGAAGAGGCATGGAAACAGAAGTTGCTGGAGCACGCTGCAGAGATGAGAAGCAGCAAAGCAAGGCAGCTCGGTAATGTGCCATCCTGAACACTGACAGGAGAGAGCTGTGCAAGGGAGAGGCAGGCGTGTGTGAGAGGCACTCCTGCCCACCCTGGTAACTCAAAACACCCATCCCAGAACGAAAGTATCACCGTGAACACTGTCCAGACGGAGGGCAAAGCAAGCAACGCTCTGCAAAAACACACAGCCTGGAGAACGGCGTGGAAATTCAACTGGGCAAAGGAACCAAAAGCGAACGTTTGGTGAGAGTGAATTCGTGCACAGCTTACGATGCGCACCACGAGTTAAAGGATATAAGATAAAGAGATAAAGGCGGTTGATGAGTTCGTGCTCTCCACAAGCGAGCAGACAGCAAGTGACAGAAAAGAAGGGGTCGCTGTTTTGAAGTAGCAAACTAAGCGGCACGAAACTTCCACCTGAGAGCGCCCGGAAGCCTCGGCGGGCCGCCACCGAAAGCGAGAGGCGCCGAGGGGGCAGAGCAGGGCTCCGGAGGCCCGGCTCCACCTCCCGGCAAACACCTTGGACAGCACAGGGCCGGCCGCTCCCTCCCCACACGGGGGAGCTGCGGGGCCGCCGCCGCCGCCGCCCTCCCTCAGCGCCCCGCCAGGGGGCCCGTGAGGGGAGGGGGGGGGGGAGGGGGGAGCTGCACCCGACGCCCCTCATCTCCCCTCAGCCCGCGAGGCGCGACCGTTGGCGACCGTTAGGGGCCGTTGGCGGCC
Organism: Aythya marila; assembly: GCF_965140915.1. Lineage (NCBI taxonomy): Eukaryota > Metazoa > Chordata > Aves > Anseriformes > Anatidae > Aythya > Aythya marila. Next base: position 106,463,171 of record NC_139043.1, read on the forward strand.
GTTGGGGCTCCCCCACCACACACACATCCCCCCCACCCCCTTGCCCGTGCCCGCACCTGGCAGACGGCGGCGCGGAAGGCGCGGTAGCTGTCCCTGCCGCAGCTCAGCACCTTCTCCTCCGGGTCCGCCTGCTCCCGCCGCCGGTCGAAGAGGAAGACGCTGCGCTCCCCGCCGCCTCCTCCTCCTCCTCCTCCTCCTCCTCCTCCGCTATGGCTGCCGCTGTTGCTGCCGCTGCGGGACGGAGCCGGCTTGCGGGAGCCGCGGCCGCCCCCCGCCGCCGCTGCCATGTTGGGAAGGCCGAGAGGCGGAAAGCGGCCCGCGACGATGGCGGCGGCAGCTGCAGCAGCGCCGCCCGGAGGGGAGTGTGGGGGGTGTGTGGGGTGTGTGTGGGGGGGTGCTGGCCCGCGAGCTCCCCCGCCTGGCGCCGCGCTGCCGCCGGGAAGCGAAAGCGCCCCGCGGCCTCGCAGCGAGCCCGGCTTCCGGCACGGCGGCAGCGGGGCGGGGGCAGAGCCGAGGCTTCCGCCGCCCGCCCGCCCGCCCGCTCGGCCGTGTGCGCAGGCGCGCTGGGCGCCGCCGCCGCGTGCTGGCCGCGCGCGCAGAGGGCGTTGAGGCACAACTCGAGCGGCTGCGCACGTCGAGCGGCGTGTTGTGGTTGTTGTTGTTGTCGTTTCAGAGTGTCCGTGTTTGTCATTGTTGCACACAATCTGAATCGTTAAAATTGGAAGAGACCTCCAAGATACCTACTCCAACCACCCCCCTACCACCAACGTCACCCACCAAACCATGTCCCCAAGCACCACGCCCAACCTCTCCTTGAACACCCCCAGAGACAGGGACTCCACCACATCCCTGGGAAACCCGTCCCAGTGCCTGACTGCTCTTTCTGAGGAGAAATGTTGCTTCATTTCCAACCTGAACCTCCCCTGGCACAACTTGAGGCCATTCCCTCTAGCCCTACCACCAGTTATCTGTGAGAAGAGACCAAGCCCCGGCTCCCCACACCTTCCTTCCATGTAGTTGCAGAGAGCAGTGAGATCTCCCCTGAGCCTACTCTTACCCAGACCAAACACCCCCAGCTCTCTCAGCTGCTCCTCACAGGACGTGTTCTCCAGGCCCTCACCAGCTCCGTATCCCTTCTCTCACAAGTTCCAACACCTCCATGTCCTTCTTGCAGTGAGGGGCCCAAAGCTGAACACAGCACTTGAGTCACGGCCTCACCAGAGCTGAGTACAGGGGGACGATCACCTCCCTGCTCCTGCTGGCTGCACTACTCCTGATAGAAGCCAGGGTGCTGTTGGCCTTCTTGGCCACCTGGGCACACTGCTGGCTCATGTTCAGGCGAGCATCACCCAATAACCCTAAATCCTTTCCCTCTGCACAACTTTCCATCCACTCTGCCCCACGCCTGTAGCACTGCACGGGGTTGTTGTGACCCACGTGCAGGACCCGGCATTTGGCCATGTTGAACCTCATCCTACTGCCCTCTGCCCATCGACCCATCCTGTCCAGCTCCCTCTGCCCAGCCTTCCTACCTTCTGGCAGATCAACACTTTCCCTCAGCTTGGTGTCGCCTGCAAACTCACTGAGGGTGCACTCAATTCCTTCATCCAAATCATCGATAAAGATATTAAAGATATCAATAAAGAAAATAAAGATATTAAAATCATCCCCAGCACTGACGTCTGGGGAACACCATGGGTGACCGGTCACCAGCTGCCAACTGGTGACCAACTGCCAACTGCAATCCCAACCAACTCCCCCCTCTTGGTTCTCTGCGCTTCGTTAGTAGGTATCAGGGCTATTCTGCAATACCCAGAGAATCCCTTTTGCAAACAGTCTTCCTGATGATGATTTCCTCTTGGCAAGCAACTCTTCAGACTTACTTTAAATAAGAAAATTCAGAAAATAATAGTATTTTTCCAAGGGAGAAGAGTAATTTTCTATATGTATATATATATATATTTTTGGTTATAAGTTCCTACTGAATGGCTTACACAGAAGGATTGATATAAATGAAAGAGAAGTGGTGGTGAAATCCTTAATTAAGATCCATAAACTGGTTATAAATCTTTTTAATGGTTAATGCTATGGACTTGTAACACCTCCATTTTCTGAAGGAAAGTGTTGGTGTATTCCCTTCAGTCTTAGAATCAAATTTCAAGTAAAATTTAATTTAGGTGAAATTTAAAGTTAATAATGTTCTCATATATGCAAAACTAATGATTTTGCATGTGCGCCATTTTTGAAGAGTGGTAGGACGGTAGTAAGTGCAAAACAGCAGTTGAGGTACAACAGTTAAAGAAAGAAATAAAGTCCTTGTGGTCTTTAAGGAACCAGAGAAACATGCTTGCGAAGAAAATCACAATGTTTAGATCTGTGATTCATTCTAGGTTAGGTTAATAGCTTTTCCTCCCATCAGTAACAATAGGGACATTGTTGGGACACACTTGATAAACTGGCTTAGAGAAAGAAATTCAGTAATCACAGTGTTGGCATCCGAATTTCCAGAAGGTGCAGCTTCTGCTTCTGATGTGGTTAACCCAGACAAACTGAATGTCTTCTGAGCTTTGTGTGTTCATGCCATACATACAGTTTGTTCTTTCATGCTGGATGTTGTTCATGTATTTTGGCTTTATGCGTAGCCTTTCAGTACTGTCAGTTGAGTATAACATTTTAAAGAGTTTCCTCATTTGCTGACATTTCTGAGAGAAATCTGGTCAAGGAATATATATATATATATAAACCATATCTATGCGTAGTTGCTCTTTAATTTGAGGGTGACATTTTCATTGTCTGGGTCAACTGCCTGTACTGATTCAGAAACTGGAAGACATATGTGGCTGGACACTTTGATCTATGACCTAAGGTCACAGGTATTGTGACCATTTTTTTAAAAATGTACAATAGGTATACATGGCGTATTGGCATAGCTACTTCAGGTCCTCTAAAGAGTGTTTATTTTCCCTTTCCCTAATTATAAATCAATTACTTTCAGACTTTCTTGGTACAAAAGCGTATGTTCACTAGTAGTGAAGGGAGTACGTAGGGTGTGTATTGTTCTTGGGGTTGGAATAAGAAATGAAAGAGAAAACAGTCTAAAGGAACGCAAACCTTCTCTGGGCTTTGCCTCTGCTTGTCTAGAAAAGGTACAAAGAGCAATGCTCAGCCCAGTGCATCTGCTAAGTAAATTATGGCACTCAGCTTGAAAAGGAAATGTTTGTGAAGGAATATGGGGAGGACCTATAAGGCTGTGAAATTTAATAACAAGTAAAAGAAAACATGTCATGCCAGGATTGAGGTTCATGCAGTTACACCATGAGGAAGAAGATTTAAAATAAAGATTTTTTTTTTCCATGCGTGATTGCATAGCAGAACTTGGCACTGCAGAGTTCTGTGAGATAAAAAGAGCATGCCTACCACCCAGTTAAGGGGGAAAGGGTCTCTACAGGTGCTTTTTTGTTTGTTTTTGTTTTGTTTTGTTTGTTTTAAAGTAGAAGTATAACCTGTGACTCAGAGCCCATCTAAATCATGGCTTGATGAAATTTGGAAGAATGTATCAAACCTTATTACTTTTCAAGTTCCTCAAAAAAAATTTTGTTTTTCAAAAGATTTGTAGAGTATTTCCAGACTTAAAGACAGCGCTTCCATTTCAGAATGTTAATTACTTTGGGCAGAGAGGAAAAAAAACAGCAATCAAACTGGTGAACTCTTTCATCTAGCTTCAAAATAAGTATGCCAAAGGGGAAGAATGGTTCTACCTGAAGTGCAAGCACTTCACTTGCATAAAAACAAGGTCCTTGTTATTTAGCCTATTTGCAAACTGGATTAAGAAGTACCCACAGTTACAAGTCTTTTAGTTTTGCAATGTGAAGTATTTTTATTTTTTTTTTAAACTGTTAACTAATCATGTTCAGTTCTCATGGAAAACAACTTTCTCTGCTCGAAAAAGGGTTATTGCTTACAGTGATTGATCTACTGGATTATAAAGTGAGATGTTAATTTTCAGAATTAATAGTATCACTGGAGTAACCAATTATTCTTCATGTTGCTCTTCGATACTTCATGTGATGCCCAAGAATGCTTTTTTTGTGTGTGCGTGTGAGAGTTTATCATTGTGTCTTGCCTGTACCCAGAATCTACATTTTTCATTCAAGGAATAAATTAAGTAGTTGTTGATTTCTTTGTATTAAGGGAGAACATTAACTAAGTTCTAGCACTACATATTTTTAGATAATGTATTTTGTAAATGTAATGGGAATTGCTTGGTCTTGTCTAGAATAAAGTGCATGGCTCCTCCAGCAGTCCATTGCTGTGCACTGTGTATTGAGTGATATTGGATGTTACCGCCTATGTATGCTTTATGAGCACAAAACTGCAAATTCCAAATTATCTAACAAACCAAAGGCTTTGTTAAGGTAACAAGATTTTATATTTAACAGGAGGAACCTGGCATCTTGCATTTAGAACTCCATTGACCTTTTTACAAGGTCCACTGCAGAAAGTACCTTAGGGAGAATCCCTGAGGTGTTGAAAAGGCAACAGCATCATTAAAGAGAAAACAGTCTGAGAGACAGGAATCAAAGAACAGAAATAAACAGTGAGTTGTCATCATAGCACGTGAGTGAAAGTGAATGTGGAGAAGTGGATTATGAAGTGTGCTAGCTGGTATTTTTTATTTACTTCTGAGTAACCTGAAAAAGAGAGGTGAGCAACTGAAGTGTCAAAATTTGTGAAATACAATCCGTTTGTTGGCCAAGAAGACTGTAAAGGCAGCCCATGCCTCTTTACAGATCTGACCAATGTGGTTACAGATGAAATTATATGTTAAAAAACTGGATACAACACAGGGGGAGATGGTGGAGAATGACAGTGAACCGTTTGTTCACCCTTTTGTGATCCAGAATAACTCTACCATCTGGGCTTTATGCAACATGCTCATTTAAAAATCCAACAGAGTGTCTTTGGTGACTACAGATAAGGTATAATTAGTTGTGGAAATTGTGTCTGATAAGACTGGGATTGTTCATTTCATAACCAAGAAATAATTGGAAGTATAAAAATAGAAAAGATAACCAGGGACTTCCAGTCGCTCATATAAAGCAAGAAAAAGGGACATGGAGTTGCATGGAAAAACATGTGGAACTGATACAAGGATATACTTTTCACATTTAATTAACTGTGGAACATGTCGTCACAGAATTAGAATCAATAACTTGGTGAGATTCTTTTTTTTTTTTATATATATGCATACAAAAGGAAATCAAGAGCTAGAAAAAAAATTAAAAGTGAAATGATCATTGGGAGACAAAAAAAAAAAAAGATCTCCTTTGGTCTTAGAGCAGAAGACCCAAATATTCCTGAGTAGTAGTTTAGGTTGGAAGACTTAAGATCCCATATGTGAGCATTGCAAGTTTTTTCATCATTTCCTGAAGCCAAAATTTGAAGGACAGCAAACTAGATGAATACTTGAAGGCTCAGATGCTGGGACTGTTGCGGAACTTTGTGGAAGACGTGGCAATACCGGGAAACCTCTGTGTAAAGTGAACTGCAGTAACCTCTTGCCATTCACCCACCAGAGACAGATCACTACAGTCAGAAATGCAGTGGTCATGAAATAGGTTTGACAGCAATCCGTTGCATCCTGTGAGTACCAAAGTCACCTCTCACATGGGAAATGATTGCATGGACCAAACCTTAAAAACTTGCTTGCTCTATGAGGCAAAGAAATACAAATGACTCTTGAAAAAGTCTGAGAAAATGTGACCTACTCACTGGGAGAAAACAGTTTAATTTGTGGAAAGACTTGGAGTGTGAGACAAATTATCATTGAGCATTAACATTTTAAGAATTTCTAAAAAATGCTGTTGCGGTTAGGTTAGCAAAGATTTTTTTCTAGACCATATTTGAAGAAGTCCTTCCAGCCAAACCCTTATAGGTCATAAAGACTGGGATCGAGTCCATCATACTCTCTGAGATGTGTAACAAATAGGAAAACTTCATACATACATTGTCACATACATGGTGCTTTTCATTTCAAGATGATACGGCTGCTACATGGGGTGGTGACACAGGAACCATTGCCCCTCCTTTGTTGCTTCGGACATCTTTCACCATGCAGAGATCCTGGAAGCATGTATGACATGGACAAGCTGAGAAGTGGGGCCACGTGAACCTCAGGAGGTTCAACAAGTGCAAGGTGCTGCACCTGGGTTGTGGCAATCCCAGACATGAGCACAGACTGGGAGAAGGACTCACACAGAGCAGCCCTGCAGAGAAGGACTTGGGGGCTCTGGTAGATGAAAGGCTCAACAAGAGCCAGCAGTGTGTGCTTGCAGCCCCAAAGGCCAACTGCATCCTGGGCTGCATCACCAGAGGGGTGGCCAGCAGGGGAGGGAGGTGATTGTGCCCCTCTGCTCTGCCCTTGTGAGGCCCCACCTGGAGTGCTGTGTCCAGGTCTGGGGCCCCCAGCACAAGAGGGATGTGGGGCTGTTAGAGCAGGTCCAGAGGAGGGCCACAAGGATGGTCAGAGGGCTGGAGTACCTCTCTTATGAAGAAGGGCTGGGGGTGTTCAGCATGCAGAAGAGAAAGCTCTGGGAAGATGACATTACAGTCTTTCAGTCCTTAAGGGGGCTTGCAAAAAAGATGGAGAGCAACTTTTTACTTGAGCAGATAACGATAGGACAAAGGGGAATGGTTTAAAACTTAAGAGGGGAGATTTAGATTAGATGTTAGGAGGGAATTCTTCACTCAGAAGGTTGGTGAGGCAGTGGCACAGGCTGCCCAGAGAAGCTGTGGCTGCCCCATCCCTGGAGGTGTTCAAGGCCAGGCTGGATGGAGCTTTGGGCAACCTGGTCTGGTGGGAGGTGTCCCTGCCTATGGCACAGGGGCTGGAACTGGGTGATGTTTGAGGTCCTTTCCAACCCAAGCCACTCTGTGATTCTATGACAGTTTTTGCTGTAGCCCACACAGAAGATAACCCAGCATTTAAAGAGCTTCTAGGAAGAGCACTTGCATGTTCCCCAAAGAACAGATGCTCTTGAAGGACCCTTCCAACCCAAGCCATTCTATGATGTTCAGCACCCGCAATAAAACACTGAAGAAAGGTCTTCTGAGTAGTCAGCCAGATACTGAAGGTTGATCTCTGCTGATTGCTGGAATGGATCCTCAGTGTTGCTGAATTACCATTCTCTGACTCCTTGTTTATTCCTTTACCATTTTCTATCTTCTGAGTTGGTGTTTTTCTTCCTCAAAACCTACACTTGTCTGAAACAGTACAACATCTGTGTGTAGTTTTCTCTTTCTTATCTTGTATGGCTTTCTTTGTGATTTTCTTATAGCTGATGGCCAAACCCTTAGAAGCGGGAGAGGACGGTAAATTGCTGTACACCATTAGTCAAACAGAGATCTTTACCTTGGTGTCCTCTCTGCGCTTCAGATGTAACGTAGAGCTGCTCACTAGTTAAGATGCGCTGGATAATTAGAAATGGTAACTCTGGGTGCTGTTTTCTAGGCAGCATAGACACAAGTGAGAGCCTTTCCTTTCAGCTGGGTGCACCAGTAGTTGTGTGTGGCTCTCCTGGTGTCCAGTGTTCTCACAAGGGCTGTGCAAATCCTACGGATGCAAAGGCACTTGCTACTGTGAATCCTGGTATGAAAAGTGAAACAAAATTCAGTACATCATCTTGGTTATTTCAAAATATTCATACATCTCCCTTCTGCTTTGGAGTCTTATCACAAAGATGTTGCTGAGAACTTGTAGAGTGGAGGGACAAACAGGAGCAAGCATCCTGCAGGCAGACACGCAGTCCTGTCTCCTGCTTTAGGCAAACACCTGGACAGATAGGCCCTTGCTAATGGTTTGAGATTGCCAAAGGGCTGGGTCTTCAAAGGGGAGCAGAACACAACAGCCCTGGCTTCTGCTGGATTTTATGTAGTGCCCAAAGGCCAGTACCTTGGATGGGCTGAAGCCTGTCCCTTTTGGTGGAGAAGTGGTGCTACTGTTTTTAAGTCATCTTGTTGCGTTTGCTGGCAGGCGCTGAACTTTTCCAAGGGTCAAAAATGTAAGATAACCATCGCACACAAAGATTAACTTTTTCCATCTGCAACAAAGCAACCTCTGCAAATCCCCCAGTGAAGCAATAAACAACTTACTCCAGAGATGAGTTTTTGAACTGGCACAAAATACTGGACAGAAACAGATTTTCAGTGTCACAGATTATGCAAAATAATACTGTTTAGGGTGAGAGAAGATGATTAGTCTACAAATTCCAATAAATTTGCCAAAGAACAGCGTTGATGATGAGATCGTCCTTTCTTTTCCTAAGCCGATTTAAGAATCTCTTGCAGCAGAATTTTATGGAGATGGTTTCCATGTAGGTGACACAGGGTTTATCGTTCTTTTGTGCCAGCATACGAAGCTCTTAAAATAGGAAATGTTAACAAAACATCCAACCAGCAGGTTAGTCAGGTTTTCTCAGACATCAGATGCCAGCAGTAACTGCATTGTCCTGACATTACCACGGAATATCAAGCCATAACCTCGTGCTTTTTCTCTAACTGCAGTTGTTGCCAGTGCCTGGCCAGTGATGGATAACAAATGCCTTTTATTCCTTTAGCACATTTGTAATGTGCAAAGCTGAAAAACAGAGTGCAGAGTGGCAGAGGCATACTCTTCCGCCAGATCCTATTGTTGTACTGGTGCAAACTGACATCTACCAGGAACATAGAAAGAAACAACATAAAATATCAGAGCAAGTTGTACAGAAGAAGCCTGCAAAATTATTTAGGTTTTCCTCAGAGTGACTGAACAGTCTCTACTAGTCTCCTCATACAGTACTGAAGATATAGGTGCACTCTTCTCAGGCGTGACATTGTCTTGGGCATCACTGGCATGCGAGGATGCTGAGGACTGCATGAGTCTTCTGCACTGCTGTTGCTTAAAAAGGAATGAATGCTATGAAAAACTTTCAAGAAGCACATAAAATGTAAAGCTCTGATAAAGATGTAATAGTTGTATGCGCTGGAGACCTTTCTATGAAAAAACCTCTCAACAGTGTATTTCTTCATAATGAAGCCACCCTTCCACAGCCAAAAATCTGGAGTAAGTACTGAGAGAAGAGGTTGATTCTCTGTTCCATACCATTGTCAAACGAGCAAGGAGTGACTCAGAAGGAGACACTGAGGTTTCCACTATTATAACAAAAGAGTGTGCCCCAGAGCAGGGTAAAAAGCTACTAAATTCTATGAAGTTTAGTCTGAGTCCTTTGTAGTGCTCAAAATATTTACGTATGAAACAATCTGGAGTAAACAGAAGTAGTCAGTACCGTTGTTACTGTTGTCCACAGAAATCTCTATTCCTCTGCATAGTTACTTGACATGGACTCTGATTTTTTTTTGTTTTACAACACCACTGCAGGGAATTTATCTTGTTCTCAAAGGAATGCTTTCAGCTTTGGCCTTTCCTGCTCTTATCAGAAATAGAAAAAAATAGATATTTAACATTTAAATTCTATTGCACAAAGTGGAGCTGGGATGAGAATTCCCATTAAAGACTGAAATACACAGAATATTACAATTATTAGGGATCCAACACAGACAAATATATTATCCAGCTTTGCACGGACAGCGCACTGCACCTAAGAAGGACCTGAGAAGTCTCATACATACAAGCCAAACAAATAGAGCAATTATTATTTTTTATTTTATTTAAGAATAAAAAATAAGAAAAGCACATACAATGCACTCAAGAAGCATTTCAAGCAACCACCCTGTCCTTGACAGTGATGTATCTTGATGACAAACTTGTAAAAATAGCACAGCTCAGGGAAGAAAGCAAAGCTATACACAAAGCTCTACCACATTTCTACAGTATCTATTTTTTAAAATTTCAATAACTATGTTAAAAAAAAAAAAAACACACACAAAAAGTGGTCATGTAAGGGAAATAGTCCTTTAATGCTTGAGGTACCAAAAGGCTGGATGGGAAGACCAACACCAGAGGGATTCCTAGGTTCATAAATTGTCAAAGTAACTTCTGTTTTTTTTTTTTTTCACGTTTTTAAATTGCCTGTTTTTAAAAGGTTAAAACAAACTAGTTTGTATTCCTTTGCTTATGCAATTTATACGAAACTTCTTCATTGTCCTTGTCATGTTTCTATCCCTCCAGCAAGAATTCATCCTTCAAAGAAACATGTTTAAGAAATTTTATTGAATTTGAAATTATATAAACTTAAGGCATATTAAGTATCTTTTGTACAGCTTACATTAGCAGTGAGGGAACTGTACCCATACAAAAGCCAAAAAAAAAACCAAACTATTGATACTATTACAATATGCAGGTGCCAGTGGTACACTTTAAGACTTCAAATTCTGGTTTAAAAAACAAACTCAAGAGCAGTAATTATGTCCTAGTGTCTGTTGCATAAATCTGAAAGCCACATCCCAGAATATAAATTAAAAAATAACTGAAGTAACTGACCTAAAATATCCCACAGGGGCCTTATGTTCAAGAAACATTGAAGAGTTCCCTGCATTTTAAAGTGTGAAGACATATGAGACTAACATTGGTTGATGCCTACTATATTGTATCATGACACAAAAATCACCATAGTATTTTACAGAACCTAGGTCAAACCCTGAGCTAATTCTAAAGTCAATTCTGTTTGACATACAGACCAACAATACAGCCCAATAATGAAAACACGTTGCCAACACTACCTGTGTGGACTTCTTTACTTGGACTAATCTAACTTCAGAATATTAGCTTTGCAAGCACACGAAGAAAGGTCATTCTGACCTTGATTCCTTAACCCTTACCATTGGGTTACAAATTGGCCTTCAAAATTACATTTATTCAGTCAGCTGACTACTCCCTGTGGCAAAGAGGCTGCAGATACTAAGAAACAGGAACAATCAGTTACAGAAGCAGAGAAAAATCAGGAAGCCAGGAAAGAGTGCAATCCGTAAAGAAACACATTTTAAAGGAACATGATTGTTCTGTATTTCTAACAGTTTTGCTTAATTAGGAGAATATTGTTTAGATAAATATATTATAAAGGTCACAGAAACAAGCTTCTAAAAAGAAAGAATTGAGATTTGAGGAAAAAGCAAGAGTCTGTAAAGGTAAGACAAAAGAGGAAAACAGAAGAAAGCAGAAGCATTACCTGCTTGTCAGAAAGCCTTTATAGCCGTCTAATTAAAATTCCAGAATAGAACAAAAGATCAGGGATCTTGAAATTTAAATACTGCCATAATTAAAGTACCTAAAACAAAATACTAAGACCAGAGCCAGAAAATTCACATACTATGTTAATGAGGACAACTGAATTCCATGCAAAAGAATAGCCTAGAATTAAACAATTCAGCTTTTAACTTTCAGTCTGTGTTTGGAGGGTTTAACTTAAGCTTTGATGGGTATCTGAAAGATCTGTGTTTCACGTGAATACTTTGTCTAGAGAGTTAAGGAGCAACTTTATTTAGCTATGAGCCACCAGAAACTTCTGAATAGACTGCAGAGTTTTTGTTGATTTGAATCAGTGATTTATCACTGAACTCTATTCAAAAACCTCAAACACTTCAATACAATAGGGAATACCATCATAAATTACACCATGCAATACTTTTTAAAAAAAAAACAAAAAAGAACACAGAAATATATAACAGAGCAGATAAGCAGATACTACTTCTGCTTTCTACATGGCATTGAACAAGAAAAAAGTACATGCTCAAGAGATGGGGATACATTTTCTTCAATGCATTTGGACTGGACCTCCCCATACACTAACTTTACTGCTACTTTCCCGAGGAAGAAAAAAATCCAGTATGGTCTGCCCTGCTGGTCTAGGCAAAGAATGCAGACTCATTTTAGATTATTTTCATGTATACAAGACTAGTTACATCTTCAACTGATAAGCTAGATTGCCAGAATTCATGTTGCCCTACTTAGAGTTGTCTCTAATACACATACTCAAGAAATACAGTGAGTTTTCATCTGGTGTTATAAGCACTCAGTTTTGTTTTCAAAATCTTTCATTCTCTAGATGATATACAAGACTGCCATGTAACTACTATTGATCTTTCCAGAGAGGCTTTTGCTAAAAGAAAAATAATAAAAATCTTACACATGTAAGGGAGGATGTCTCTGAGCATTTGATAGATAACAGAACAGACAGGAGACTGGAAGACATTTACATTTGGTCTTGATGGTAAATTGGAGGCTTGAGGAAGGATGTGCACCATCATATGTGCACACTAAATACATACTTATACCAGCAAACGCGCAAACTATACTCCAAAAAGGAAAGCATGACTCTCTTCTCAGTTAGCGATCTTCCAAGTGTAGAAAAGCCACTAGTTATTTTATTTTTGTCACTATCCCCTGCATTTGTGCTGTCACTTGCAGTCTTATCTGTAAGTTCATTGCAGCTGGTTATTTTTAACAGGCCGACAGTACTCACCTTACTGAACTTTACTAGAAGAGCACATATGATTTATTTATACAGGAAAAATGTGAAATTAAGTTGTTCCATAGTTGCCCTGTTATAGACATTTGTAATTTTGTATAAATACATCATAAGGAGGAAGTATAAGCAAACTTCTTTTAATCACAAATTGTTTTTTAATCCTTTACTATATTTCTATTAATAAAGCAGAGGAGGTTTATGAACATTTCCTTAAAAACAATTTAGTTGTTAAAAGGATGGTTGCTTCCTGCATTTAGGACACACCACAATGGCCTCAGAAGCACAAAATTTTCATCTTCACCTTTTTGGTGAGTTACACACTTTCAGCCTTCTTTTTATAGCTGTCTAGAATTCCAGTCAAGACGGACAGTAGATCTTCAGACATGAATTCTTCGTAGTCTCTGTCAATTTTCGCATTCTGTTCATCAAGATATTTCTAGAAAAGTTACAGAAAGTTTATTAGATCTATTGTGGTCTCTATTGTACTGGTTCTGCTAAAGCATTCTGGGCAGTCATTACAGGGGTTAAGTGACTTCAGTTAAACGCTAATACAAAGGCACGGAGCAGATGCAGATTCAACCTGGCAAGATGTTACTAGTGAAATATAGCGAGCAGTTCTGATTACTTTTACCAATGTTTCGTCAATAAACTTACTAGAAACCATAGACTCAGTGCAGCGTAACTAACTGATACTTTACTGGATAGAGCAAGTTCTAATGTCCATGTGTTCAATTGCAGTTGCCGTTATCTCTAAAAAGATTTAATTTTGAATATTGAATTTCAGCTTACCTCTATAGATACTACATGAGTAGCAATCACTTCTAAAAGACGATTCAAATTATCGCCTGCTTTCCTGCTCTCTTCCGTTGTTGTTTGCATAACAATTTGATATCTGAAAAGTAAAGACATTCAGAAAATCGTGACTGTAATTCTAAAGTTCCTGACATCAACAAATTCTTTACCACGGTAGATATATCGTCATGTTTAGTCATAATTTTTCCCTATTAGTATTAAGTCAGGTTAGATTTATTAACATGCAACCCAGGAGAAAAAGGACCGTATTGTGCTAACCGGTAAGAAACAGAAGTACTGTAGAGCATCACAGAGCCAGAATAATCTTTACAGAATTTAGACTGTAAAATATGGTTGTATATATTGGTAAATATATTAGTGTAATATATTGGTAAACTAACTCTTATCTTTACTACAACCACGAGTCACAGAGGTTGGAAGTGACCTCTGGAGGTCGTTTTGTCCAATCTCCCTGCTCAAGCAGGACCATACAGGGTAGGCTGCCCAGGACCACATCCAGGCATCTTTTCAAGATGTTCAAGAAGGAGACTCCACAACCTGTCTGGATAGCCTCTGTGACAGAGGTGCTGCCTGGTGTTCAGAGGGAGACTTGAGTTCCAGTTTGTGCCCATTGCCTCGTGCCCTGTCACTGGGCACCATTGAAAAGAACCTGGCTGCATCATATGGAAAAAGCACATGGAAATCAGGAGTGCTGATGAAAATATGCTTGCAAAAATAAGTGTCGAGAAGAAAGGTATTTTAACTGTGAATTTGTCAAACTAATATACCAAGATGGATACCCACTCAAAGAATTTTTCATTAGGACTTGAGAGAATGTCTTTATCCACTCCCCCACATAATCCACACAAACAACTAGAAGTCATAGGCCTTACTGTCGTTGAATATCATGCAGTTCATTTGTGGCTTCACTGAGACCTTCATTGATACCACTTTCAAGTAGTTGTTTATGCTTCTCTAACAATTCCAGTTCATTTGCACATTTTCGCTCCTCTTCTTCTGCCTCCTGTAAATATTAATAAAAAATCACATATTTTAGGAAAAATTAGATTGTTTTTCCACTGTATATTATTCATCCTGATAGTTGAATTAGGAATTCATGACACATGGAACTTCACACTCAGAACTCAAAAAAACAAAACCAATCACAAACCAAAAAAACAACCCAAGAAAAACTCCCTCTCACCCCCTACTCAACCCTAATGTTTCAGGTATTTTCTGTATCTTCTGCCATTCAAAGCCAACTTCACCTTCTTATTTTTCTAACAAAATTTCAACATCTGCGTTGCTGCTGTCTTCCCTTCAAAAATCATTTCAAAGAGATATATGTATTTTCTCCCTAAATAGCTTAGAAATAGAACTTGCAGACAACTGTTTTTAGGTTTTGACTACAAAAAGACTTTTCCCTTTTGCCTCCGAAAGGTATGTAGGAAACATAAGTAATCATCTATCCAAGGAGACTGACACTATTGACCATATATTAGTACAATCAAATGCACAAAACCAAAGCCAATTCCCCCATCATTAAAACATTTAATTCTGGTAAATTACTGAAACATAATACTTCAAAAACACTAATACTGAAGTTTTATGGATAGTATATTAAAAGTTACAAGAGAAATTACACAACTATGTTCTATTATAGCCATCCAGATGTTATTGAGTATTTTATGAGTTTGTCTTAAAAGAAAGGTGCATGTAGTGACATGGTTCAAAAGCTAAATTTCAGGAATTTTTGAAAGCTGTAAACTAAACCAATTGCTTCCACCCACCTAAGCAGTGTAACTGCTGGCGGGAAGAACAAATACAAAAAAATATTATATCATTTAATATTTGGCTAAAAGAACATTAAGCATATGTTTTCTTCAATATTTAATGTGGTTACAGGCTTACTACAAACTATAAGCTTATTTACTGTATACAAAGCTTAAAAAAAGGTAGATCCTATTAACTCTAAAGTGAGTTTAAAGCAGGTTTTGAGACATCTTAAGGTCAGGAGATGGACATAGCTGTTTTATTACTGGTTGTAGTAGCTTATGATTTATTTTGGCTCTGCCAAAGTATGCCATGATCTTAGGAGAAAGTGGAAACTAACTCTTCAGATAACCCCACATTAGTTCTGAAAAGAATAAGAGAACATTGTATTATCTGCAAGAGGTGTTGTCAGAGGTTCAAAACAAACAGGAAAGCAAAACAAAATCTTACATATAAATACAAGGATTAAGGATAAGGATATCATTAGTCATAAATTGTTATCAATATACAGAAAAGTTTTACCTTTAGCTTCTGATGGTAAAGATCATCCAGCTTTTCTGCTTCTTCTTTCAGTGCTTTCACACTACTTTTCTTTTCCACTACCATTGCATTCATCTAGAATGAAAATGCAACTAAGAAAATATAATGCAAAATGAATTCCTGCCTATATCTCTATGCTGTCGTAGACAACACATTAGCCATGAAACACTGTTAAATTAGGTCTGGTCAAAACGGAAATAACTTTCGTGATAGCAGGCTGTATGGTGTTTTGTTTTGGATAAATGGCTAAAGTGGCATTGGTAACACTGATGTTTTTGATATTGCTCAGCACCACTTGCGCAACTTGGCTATTGCCAAGGGTCAACCCACACCCCAAGTGCTAATGCAAAGAACTGTAAGTGACATTTGGTATCTATACAATCATATCTTTTGCCACAGAATACTAATTTCACAGAGAGAGGGGGATGAAAAAATAAACACACTATCTTTGGTGCATACAATGCTAATAAAAGTTTATTTGCATTACATCTGAAAATATGTTGGGCTAGAAATGAAAGTTCTTCTAGAAGAGTAGGTTTTGAATACATATCTGCAAGTTTTCAATGTCAGCTATGTATGGTTTAGAAAAATACTAATATACTTTTAATCCTTCAGTTGATTTCAACAAAACCTTACTGACTCTGAGCAAAAAAAAAAAAGAAAAGTAAATAAAATTGGGGCTTTATATGTTCTGAAAGAGTAACCCATAATCTTGAACATTAACAAAGGTTTTTGGAAATCTCTATACAATGTTTAGCAAATATTTAATGATCTAATTTTTGTGCTAGTAACAGGGGGTTTTGTTTGGTTTGCTTGGCATTGTCAAACAATTGGTGCATTAAGTTTTTCATGTGACAGCACACTAGATGACCAGAAATTATCCTCCTTCCAATCCATACTGAATCCAGTATTGCTAAAAATCTTCCTATTTACAACATGCCAGTGATAAGCCACACAATAGAATAGAATTGATAGTTTACTAAGAACAGCTCTTTCAAAATTTTTATGATCAAATGTATAGCTGCATTACTTTCAGCATAGGGAGCGCAACTATTTCAACCAACATAGGGAGACCCTAATTCTCATAAAAGCTTTCAATAACAAAAAACAATTAACATAGCTAAAGCAGTTTTCTCACAGCTTCCCAAAAATCACACAGTTCACCCATGCAAGAGGTCAAAAGAGACCAGCAGACAACATTATGGTATCTTGGTACTACTTTTCATTAACCAATATATACCTGTACCAAAGCATCCTCCAAACTCATTTTCTTATCAGTAGCTTTCTTAATTTCTTCTTCAGTCTGTCTTATGATCTTCAGAAGGGGAGCCTGTAATACACACACAAGAAAATCTAGCTAATGCAATTTGCTAGTTTAAACTAAGTTATTTCTTTCTCCAGTTTTTAAACTTAGGCTGCTGTACCCTCCAATACTAAATTTTCTTCCTATACCAGAAGGTAGCTATGACAATTCATCACAGAAGCTTTTCACTGCAATTTCATGGGGAGTTTAAGAGAGACTTTCCCTACTTTTCCAAAGAAACACTAGCATTTCCTCGTGAGCGGTAAGAGGTATTCAGTGTTGACTCTACTTACCTTAATCTGAGTTCTATAAGTGTCTAGGCAACTTGATCCTGCCTCAGGATTAAAGTGAATCTTGAAGTCATGGCCTTCGGAATTCTCAGCACTTCTTGGAATTAATTTCAGCTTTCGAGCCAGTTTATGATACTCTGCCAGCTGTGTTTCAATCTGTTCAGAAGTGAAAAGTGAAAACATCATAGAAGAAAGACAAAGTGAAAAGCTTTGCAAAAAGTATTTGTATGGTATTTTAAACAGGTTTCTAAGTTGCTCTGCACTAATAGAATTCCAAGGCATGCCACAGTACAAAAGAGCTGTATGTATTAGCATTCCAGCAGTTTGCACTCTTTGGAGTAAGAGCTGCTTTAGGAATCTTTCTGAGCTTATCCTACAAGATTTCTCAGTGTGTATGGGCAAGACTGCATGGTTTCGCCTATGGTTTTCCCTACTTCCGTATTTTTTCTGCTTCAACCTTTTGAAGATTAGTTGATAGGAAAGGAGAAAAGTGCTTAGAAATAATACAAATTGCTAAACCAATCATCAGTCATCATGTCGATATGCTTTCTCTCGTTGGTTTTGCCAGGATGTTACATAGCCATATAACCTAACATACTTTAACTTCACCATATCTACAGACAAGGTTATTAAATGCTTAAATTTCTGATTTTCTGCCATTTATATCAAGTGTTAAGTATTTTTTCCAGTTTTATGTGTTTCATAGTTGTACAATATGAGGAGTTTAATACCAAGTGCTTGAGAAAGCACAACCCTGCCAAATGCAAAAGATATTTGAAACAAATGCGGGTTTTATTTTATCTTATTTTTCTATGTAGCGAAGCAGCAGTTTTAAACTCTCGCCACTTACAGGGCTGCCTCTCTTCATTCTGGGTAAAAGGGAATAAATTCAGCCCTTAAAGTCCTTCTATTAGAATTTCCACATAAGGTGCCAGTCTGTCCGTAAACACACGCAGATACTGATTCAAAGCACTAGTTTTGCAGTCCTTGTTGTGACGTCTTAACAGAATCTATTTCAGGCTAACGTTACCAAAGCTCTTCAGTTAAGACATATCTATGCTGTTCTAAAATCATTTAGCAAAGTTAGCAATAGCTCAAGTCCCAGGCTTAAGCTCACATCATGAATACTGATAGTCATCTCCCATTACGGCAGGGTTTTCACATACCGCCTCTTTACTTCTAGCATATTTTAGCTCTTCATTCCACAGTTGATGTTGTTCTTCTTCCAGCTCCTTAGTCAGCTTGTTAATGGTTTGCTGTAACTCATTTCTCTCATGATTTATTCTCTCGATATCCGCAACTGAGTACTTCTGGTTATCAAAGATGTGCTGGAGCCGGGCATTCTCCTGCTTCATTGCTTCTACTTCCATTTCTAAGTTCATAAACCATTTGTTTACATCAGTGTAAAAATATTAGACTATATAGTTAAGCCTTATCCCTGTATTTTTATGAGTAAATACTACCTGTATTTCATTTCTCTAGCTTGCCAACAACCGTAAGCCCAAATTCTCTTTAATTAACAATAAATTTTGCAAAGTTTATTTGTAGCATTGGCATACACAATAAATATCACACTCTTGCCTGAAGCTGTTTTGAAACTATTTTTTTAAACTTACTTGTTGCTTCACTAATCATTTATGACCACAGTCAACTTACCTGCTGCCTCAACTTCCTCATTAACACCTTTCATTTTCTGATCAAGGATGTTTGTATGAGATTCCAGATTAGCCAGATAAGCCTGGTATTTCTGAACATCTGCTTGAAAAGAAGATCTCAGCTTTCGTAGTGATACTAACCGGTCCTAGTAAAAACAGATGGAAAGAACAAAGAGTAAAATTAGCCTAAAATAATCATCTTACTTTCCAGTCAAGATGGTAGAACAATTACAATCAATTTTAATAGTATGAAATTGAAGAACTTTTATTATTATTTTTTTATTTGTGACAGCTGACTCAAGTTAAAGTCTTATAGACTATATAAGAATAATAGCAAGAGAGGCTGAAAAGCCTAAGTACCTTAAATCTTTTATTTCAGCATTTAAAGCTTTCATTTGCATTAGGCACTAAAAATTGCATTAGGCATTAAGAAAGTCGCATAAAGAAAGTTCTTACTGCAGGAAATTCACAACTTAGGTATAAAATAATACACAAAAGGCAGATAAAAGGGCAAGGAAAGTGGGAAGACATGTAAATTTTGCACAGCAGACAGGAGTCTGTTTGCCAGCTGCACAGCTGCTAAACTATTTTTAGTCTCAGGATGTATTAAAACCAGAAGCCACTTTTTCTAACAAAGTATTTCCCCTAGAATATATTTTTACTAATTGCTACCACTGAATCTTGTGCTTTCATCCACTAAAGTTCTCATACCAACATTTTTGGCAAAGACACTAGATTCTGTTCTACTAGAATAGTATAGAATACATAATAACCAAGTCTAATTGGTATCTTATAAAGCATTGAAAATAATTTTCCATTTTTATGATGTATAACCAGACTCTTTCTACAGAATAATGACAAAAAGGTTAAGTAATTGAAAAGTCAAGCCCCCCACGTACACAAGGACAGACAGTTTACTAACCGGCTCACTTTCCCTTTCTTTTTCTAGTCTTGCAATTTCTTCATGAAGTCTTTTGTTTTCTGCTGCTAAGCCTTCGATCTGGAATTCATCTATATTAAATAAATCCTCTGCAGCGGGGTGAGAAGAAAGTGGGGTTATAAATTAGTCTCACTGTATATCACCATCTATTCAGAATATCTGAGCAATTGTCTTTGCCTCAGCACAGTGAATATGTTACCTGAACAACTATTTTAAATAGAAAACTAAGAAAAACTATAAAAAAGATTTTACTACAAACAGGCAACAGAACAAGCCAAACATTTTTTTGCGCTTATAAGATTACAAATCACTCCTGGGATGTCAGTTTCCAAACTCCCATAAAACCCACGTGATAGGACAGTGGTGGTTAGACAAGTTTCCTCTGTTCCAGTTTTACAAGTTCAGCATATTTGTATACTCCTTTCTCATCCACGTGCTTCCTTGCATCTTGAGACTTCCTTTACTTCCCTCAGTCTTTGCCAAAAAATGACTTGATTAATTTTTCCTACTGATATGTTACCAGATATCATACATGAATCATATATGGGAATCTTTGCAACAGTTTAGAACTCATGGTTTTCAGAGCTTTTAGAAGAAGCTGAACTTTCTTTCTTATCAAATGTGCAGTCTATGGCTTTTTGTTTAAATAAAAATTCTGTCAGATAGAAACCAGAGTATTTGCACAGATGGGATTTGCATCTGAGGAACAGCATATGGCTTTTCTATTAGAAAGCCATTGAAAACATTAGGGTTACATGTGTACATCTGAGAGCAGAACACATCCTGTATATCTTTACTGATAACAACGCATGAAAAGAAGAAAATCAAGGCGGTGCAACTGAGGTACTT
The DNA here is from genome assembly GCF_965140915.1 of Aythya marila. NCBI lineage: Eukaryota > Metazoa > Chordata > Aves > Anseriformes > Anatidae > Aythya > Aythya marila. The sequence continues at coordinate 106,483,774 of NC_139043.1, forward strand.
GGGAATTCTACATTCCTTCACATCAGATCATTTTTACTTGTAAACTAAGCAAAGCTCATGTTAGGAGAAAAACAACAAAATAAAATACTTTATTAAAACATGAAAACTTACTTAATTTTGACTGCACTTCTGCATCCAATTCTTCAAACGTATCTCCTCCTTTCATGAAGTGATCATAACACTTCACAACGTACTCCATGAAAAGCTGAGAACAATTTTAAAAGTTTTCATGAAGATTCAAAGGATTGTAAAATAGCTAGGTAGTCTCAATCTATTCGACTAGTGGAATTAAACAGCTGATGATAAAAATATCTTCCAATGGTTGACTGCACTTCTTTCTGTAGAAAAATACCTTTTTTCCCCCTTTAATCATAAAATCGTAAGACTACATCTAGACAGAAGGTATTTGGAAACACTTCACACATTTCTCAGGGATACTTAACAAGAGTAGTAGGTAAGTAATTCATGATCTTGGAGTATATCATTCTCTGAAGCTAGGTAATAGAAACTGTAGTTCTGTTTAATGCACCTTGTAGGTAAATATACTTTATAAAGTATACTTTATACTTTATAAATTATACTTTAGATGTGCAGATGGTAGAGAATTACTCCTAGAATTAGAGGAACGTTACCCAACAATAATTTGCTGGAGACTTTATTTCAGCAACTATACTGGTACTCTAAATTTTGTTTTAATATGTGTTTTACGTGCATATGTATGAGTGCATAAATGCATTCACTTTAACAGCATTTTTCCTTGTCTACCGTCAGGTTTGTAACCTTGATCCAAAATCCCAAATTCTGACCCCCCCCTTCCTTCAATTTTCTTAATTAAATCTGACACATCATAACATCCCTTTCCAAATCTTCAACTGTGAGTTGAAAGAGTTAAAACTGAATAGTACCAGTAAAATGTGATAAAACAAAGCTTGCAAGCTGCTGGATTTCTAAGTGCCTGAGTTACATTGCCACCTATTTTGTAGCTAAACATTACTACAAGTTTTTAAACGGTAATCTGAATAGATATCAACAGGAGCCACATTTACAGTTAAGTAACTATCTTTACACTGTACTGCTGTTAACCACAGAAGACCTGAGTGCTAAAGAGAGATATACCTGAGATCCAATTAAGACAACAAACAGCATAATGACTCCCTTTCTCCACAAGGGAAACAGATACATAGCAACTCAGCATAAGACATTTCAATTTAATACCCAGTCTTGACTGGCCAGGATGCCTGCTCAGGAAGCAAGTTGAACAGGCTTTTTATATAATGCCATTACACTTCCTAGAGAGCTCTAAATATAAAATGGAAAAGAATATACAAATACAGTTCAGTTCAGACTATTCTATCATACTTGAATTGTTGTGTTACAGCATATGGCAAAATTCAGTTGAACAATTCTGCTAATCATTTACATTTTTCACAGTACCTTGTTATGTACAATTCCGTCATCTGTCTCTCCTCCCCAGTTCTGTCCATCATCAAATGACGATGAATTTTCCCTCATGGCAGAATATAACTGAAAGGCACATGTTGAGATACAAAGAATTTTGAATTATCTCTATTAGTTGTCATATTAGGTTTATATTCATAAAAGTCACAGTAACATCAGCTTAGGATTTCAGCAAGCAATGTGTAAGGGTGCTGCCAATCACACCAGAGTAACATGCCCTATGTTTTGTTAGCTGAAAGCACCAGTGAAAAGGCATTAACTGGACTATCAACACTGCCAAATTGCCTTGGTAAGCTAAATGTATACTTTCAGCAAATAATTGATGGGATTTTCAAGTGTATACAATTTAGCAGTGTTGAAACTCTGTCACAGACTCCAAACTTGGTTCAGACCTGAGCTGGAAACAACAGTGCATTGCCACTATTAAAAGACATAAGCATACAAGAACACTCTGTGCAAACAATCGCATGACACTGGAATAATTGCTATTGAAAATTCCATCCTTAAACTTCAAATTTAGCAGAAGATGGTAGCTATCATATGAAGTTCAGCACAAAAGATGCTTGATCATACTTATAAACTTATCATATTTCTATATATATAAATATATAGAAATGTAAAAAGCCATTTTTCCTCACACAAATATATCCAGTGCACAAAGTCACAAAAACAAAATTTTAAATCATAATATTATATTAAAAACTTCAGTTTCTTCAGTTTACTAAAAGTAAGGACTGAATGGCAAGTAAGAATACCTATTTTTTTTTTTCACATATATAAAAAAAGAAAGTTTTTAGAACACCATTAAGACATCAGGATTGAAACCAACATTCCAGCCTGAAAAGTGGAAATATTTTGCTTAAGAACTCAGGTGCTACCTTGACACAGTCGGTTAACCAAACCAAAGCTATCATGATCTGAGGCCATGTGTGTGGAGCTCCCACTGTGTACATGGAGCTCTTCGACAAAGCAAAAGGGTACCTACAGGGGAAAAAAAAAAAAACAACAACAACATTTTTAATAGCTGTTGAAAACAAGTAACTAAAACCAGCACGTTTCTACATTTAGATCAAGCCACACAAGGAAGAACAAACTCAATTGTACTTTATACTGTACATCAAGAGGTCTAATATCACAGTATGTTATTCCATTATCATGGGTTTCTCATTCTGTAATGGAATGAAATGCTTTTTCTTTTTCGTAGGCAGAGAAAAGGAACAATTAGGGCCTCATACAAAGAAGCGTGCACTATTAGCTTCTTAGTCTTTTCCTACAGAGTTTACTACGTTGCCTTGGGTCTTGGTAGCAAGTGCCTTAGATCAGATTGTCTTTCTCAAAGACCTCAAAATGGAAGACAACAAACACAAAAGAGGGAATAATAGTTTGGTGGATGCTTAATCCACTGGATGTTCAAGCCTGGAGTTCCTAACACATGAGAACAACAACTGAGATGCAGGAGTCCTGTTCTTATAAAGCAAGATCCTTACCTCTTGGGTCAAATGCACTTCGAAAACGGAAGAGCACCTGACAATGAGCTTTGGGCCACGCAATAACAGAAAAAACAATTTCAGGACAGCTTAATATCAAAGTATTAATATTACCCATAAATACGGGACACGCAAAGGCAGTAGTACTAACTAGAGGCATCCTCTCAAAGTCTTCTACAAATCAATGAATAGAAGTGCCGATGTTATTCCATCTTTCAACCGACAGCTGCACCAAGTCATTTTAAGGGCATAGGACAAGAAGCCACTGATACAGTGACAGTTCCAAATAAATGCTCGTGAACCTCTCAACTTGAAGACCTTTTAAAAATGAATTATTTACATCAATTTTCTAGCTCTCAAAAGACTTTTTGAAGTGAGTTTTCAAAATAACTTTTAATCAGGGATTACGCTCCTGGTGCAGCAGAATAAGGCCTCTTGAGAGCACTTCCTTTTCAATATTTCAGCTAGGGCAGCAATTTCATATGTTACAGATTAAAACAAAGCTTTATTAAAATACTGAGAAGTAAACAGAACAGACATGAATACACCAACAGAACCCTGGCACACCATCATGGATTCAAGTCTACAGAAGCTGAAAGCAGTTGCCTTTTCTGAGACTGAAAATTAAACATTAACTATGTGCAGTGGATTTTTCTTCTTGGAAAGTGTTGGTGCATTCATGATACCAAACACTTACTGTATCAAATCATATTCAAAATAAAATACCCAGCTATTTGGTGGTGTTTTAACCTCAGCAGCATTTTTATTAATTCTGTCCCCTGCTTGAAATGCACAATGAAAGAACTTACAGGAAAAAATGACTTAACTAAATGAAAAGGAGCCAACAATCTGAAATTGTTTTCAGTGCTTGGATTTGATCAGAATGTGTCTGAAAAGTCTGTCATAAGCTACCAATTAAGACGAAGCCTGCAGTTTTCATTCAAGAAAGTGGTCTTTCAAAATCCAATACTAATAAAGGTCATGAATTACATTTTAATTTACAAAGCAAGCTTCCAAGAGCAGAAGTAGCTTTGCAACTTCAAATAGAAAATGTACAATCTTGAAACGAGTGAGTAAACTTAGAGCTATACAAAAAAAGTGAAGCAAAATAATCACAACATTGTAGTTTCATAGTTGAATCTGAATAAAGAAGCCTATCCATTCTTTACAGGTGTAGTTCAGAATCCTTGGGATTAACTTCTAGCATTGCCATATCTGTTTAGCACAGTAACAATAAGAATCTTACCCAAGCTCTTTAAAAACTCTAGGAATTTCCTCTTCAAATTTCGAGTCAGGCAGCTCATAAGAAGGGCAGAGAAATCCATAGATAAAAGTGAAGATTTTTAAGAAGTCCTTTGCAGATGGAGACTGTAGGGTTTTCATGGAGATGTTATGAGCATAACCATTGTCAACAAGAAACTGAGAAAAAAGATATGTAAAGTAACATATTAGTCAAAAATAAAATCTGAAGTCAAAACCATGAAAACAATATATCTTTATTAGTTATTTTTTATGCCTAATAACAAATTTTTAAAATAATTAAACAAGTTACCTCACAAAGCTGTTTGATAGATTGTTGGATGAATGCCTTGTCATTAACTGGCCTGGGATCCTTGATCTTTTCTGTTCCAAACACACCATACTGACTGTTGCGTGAACCTCCAGCCCCACTAGTTCTAAGAACAAAAAAATATTTACACTTCTTGTGACAATAAACAGAAACAGTTCTTCAGTAAGTCCTTACTATATATATTTTAATGTTTCTTTTACATTTGTTGTACAAAGGAATACAACTAAGATGACAAAACATCAACCTGGAAGCCACGCTGCCCACATACAGAAGGATTACTACTTCCTAGATTAATATTTTCTTCAGTTTATTAAACAGAAGTGTTTTACAAAGCAGAAAAATAAACTAGAAGGTGAAGAAACAAAATATAGGTGGCTGAAAATAAAAACTAAAATATTCAAGGAGTATTTAAAAGGTTCCCTGGAACAGGGGGATCCAGTGAAAGGGGATACTCATAGGCATCAGAACACAGAAAGCCATGAACTAAGATGAAAGGCGATAGGATTTTGGAAGGTTTGTCTCTCAGAGTAAAGAAACTAAGACAGAATACTGATATGATTCTCAATTTGCAAGATCAGTACCTCACTTAATCTTGGTTTAGCATTTTTTTTTTTTTAAATCTTTCTGAAGACGACATTGTTTTCCTGAGCTGAGGAGACAGAATAAAGCTAGATAGTCAGAATACTACTGTAAGACTGATCAAAATCTGCTATTAAAAACAAGTCCCAGGGTTGCTTTGAGGTGGATTGTTCTTCCTTAAACAGGCTAATGTCTCGAGCAGCTTTTAAGTTCTGGATTGCATACTTCTCCCCTCAAAATACCAAGAGAAAGAAGATTTCAAATCAGTTCCTCCTCCACAATATTGTTATTTAGTGATCAGAGTGCAGAAAGGTCTCAGATCCACTATTGCCTGTAGTGAAAATCTGACAAGGAAGAAAAGATGCCATGGGATTGTTATTGTTTTAATTTACAGCACAAAGAACTAAAGCTGTCAATACCTCTTCCCAAAAAAGCTAACTTTTCTTTCCGAAGCTCCAGACATTGGTTTGCTCATGCTCAGCTTCCCAAACGTTCCTCTGTCTTTCCTGAGGGATAAGAAGAATCAAAGTGACTATTTCTACCATTTCATCTTTTACTCACACAAAACTGCAAGTACATTCATTTAAGTCTAAGGACACTCATCGTGTAGCAGTGCCTTAGAAACATCAACTGATTTTAATGCATTATTTGTCCGTTATTAAAGCTACTTTTGCAAGAAGTTTTATAAGTACACATTTTATACATACACCCAAGCACCTTCTAACAAGTATGCAAGGAAAAGCATTATAACATGAAACATACCACAGACATACAAGTAGATCAAAGTTTTATCTTAAGTTATATGCTGACCATACCACATATGCACATATGACACTAGTTCTATGTCTGTAGATCTTTAAAACAAAGAAGACAAAACCCCAACCAAAGATAAAACAAAACAAAACAAGAAAAGTGTTTTTCAGAACTAGAGAGTTTTAAACTCATAATCACTCCAGCAGTAGGAGGCATATGTATGGAGTTAAGCAAGAGGTTTTTTGAACAACCAGAGTACTTCTGCAGATATCCTTGGCTGCAGGTAGCTTTCTTCTCCCTGCTTCAATCTTCCAGTGTCTACTCACACACTCAAACAGCAGCAAATCTTCAGGGACTTAGGCTTCACATACACATTCTTAGCAACATGATCAACACTTACATCTGAGGTGTTTGAAGACCCATCTTGTTGTTGTCCTGCACTCTCAGTACCATCGTAGATTGCCGACTACTACTCCCCGCAATACTTGAGCTCCGTCTCATTGTGAATGAGCTGTAAATCACAATCTGTCAGTAGTGGAGAGTCTCGGCTCTGAGAATACTTGCGTTTTTGCAGACACCACAATGACTTTTTAAGGGGGTCAGAATATGCAAGTGGAACTGTATGTTGGACCAACAAACTTGCAACAGGAAAACCATTTCTAGACACATTAGCTTCTTTTAAAAATACAGTTAAAGAATTAAAAGCAGCAAGGCACACCTGATGCCACGTAGCAGCAGCCACAGCCTTTTATGATTATTTTAGCGACAAAACCCGCTATTTTGTTCCAAACCCGCTATTATGCCTTTATTTATATCTGCCCATTTTCAGCTGCAAGCTCCAAAAGCAGAAGAGCTGCACAAGTTCCTCAGTGCAGACAGCTAGAAGGAAAGCTGCAGCAGCGTCCTGCAAATGATCTGTCGGAGAGTGCAGTAACTGGAAAGGCCACGCAATATTACAGGTCTTCAGGCTACATATGTAAGATTGATAAAGGTCAAACTGGAAGCCCTGAACTGTCTCCACAGGGGTGTTAGATGGAAAATATAGATAAAGTAAGCTAGTGAAAGGCGTTACCTTCTGCCCTCCGTAGAGGGCGTATATTATTTACAGAGGGGGCTCAGAGCAGCCCCTACCCAGCCCCCTACGCTTCAGATATCACCAGAAGAGATCGCGAGGGCGCGATAAATCGCGACACGCCACGAACAGGGCAGACGTTGGGCCGCGGCCCTCATCTCCCGAGGGCGGCCGCCTCATCCTCCCCCCTCACACCCAGCGAGCCCGGCCAACGGCTGGCACCCGGCCCCGCCGCGTTACCACCGGAGAAAATGGCGGCCCCCATCCCCGCGCCCCCCACCCCGGGCAGGGCCCGGGCACAGCCGCCGCCCGCCCGTTACCGCTAACGGCGCCGCCTCCTTCTTCCCCGTTTTCAAATCCGCCCGCCGCGTGACGTCACACGGGAAAAGGCAGGGCGAAGCTCGCCGCCGTTCCGGCCGGCGCCGCAGCTGCTGCCGTACAACAAGATGGCGGCGCGCAGGGTGAGTGAGGCGGTGGGGCGCGGCGCTGGTGCCGTACGGCGTTGGGGGGGGCGGGGTGACCCCCTCCTGCCTGGGGGTAGGAGGAGGGACGCGTGTCCTCCATGGGCTGATTGTTTGGAAAAAAATAAAAATAAAAACAAAGCACTACAACCCATCCCGTTTTATAAGAGACAGAAAAAAAAAAAAAAAAAAAAAAAAAAAGCTTTTTTTTTTTAAAGTAATAGGGCAGAAAAATGAAAAGTCAAACGTTATCAAAAGGCTTTAAGGCTCTCACAGCTCCATTTACTCCATAAAACTCATACTGATCAACTCATTTTCTGTCTGGGAAAACCTGGGCAGGGTCCAGAGATGCAATAAAAGACGACGGTTTTCTTCAAGAGCGTGTAAAACGTACTTGTGTGTTTAACCATATCTTATTTTTTTAAACTATACATCAAGATGTGATGGTTTTCTTCAAGCGTGTAAAGCATACGTGTGTTCTTATGGCTGAGTGCTGTGGTATAAAGTGTTAACTTTATACGCCAAAATGCCATTTTCGAACTTGTGAAAAGAAGGATCTTAAAGTAAATAATTATACACCACGCTAATTTATAGAAGATTATATAATAAAACGCAAACTTACTGTAAAAGAGTGCACTAAGGATCAGACAGGCTTTAACAGGGAAAGCAGAAGAAGTTTCTGTAGATTTTCTTTGGGGCACATGGAGACGTCCATCACGAGGTAGGTGTTACTCTGTTAAACAATAATAATTCTGAAAAGTGAACTCTTTAAAAATAAACAAATAAAAAAATATTTCCACAGGAGGACTTTTCGCCAGGAATTGTGTGTGATTGCTTGCTGTGGTTTCAGGAAATTGATTTTTCTCCCTGAAGAGGGGAGCGGTGATGTCTGTGGTACATCGTCTGAGGGCGGGATGGCTCCTGGATCATCTGTCTTTCATCAACCAGTGTGGCTATGAGATCTGTGACTCCGTTGCAAACCCTGGTGGTGTCACCCTCCGTCCTTCTGTCACTTCTTCCGAATATCATGCTCCTTCTACGTTTCCTGCCACCTCCTTGAGAGATGGTCCGGGTCTTGGAGATGCTGTAGAAGAAACAGAAGGTAAAACAGCTAAAACAAGATATGTATTTCGAGAAGAATTCTTTGACATTTCTAAGCCCCACATAGCTGCAGCTCCTGAGCAGCAGCTGTTGCAGGGAGATCCAGAGGTGAGTCTCGCAGAAATAAAGGCCAGCAGCAGTGCAGAGGAACCCCAAGAAGGAGCCAAGAGTGGTGGTGAAGATTCTGTTGCTGGTGCTAGGAAGGTATGTTCTCCGTAATACAGTAACCTACACTAATCCCCAGGTAACTGACCTACGTTAACATTGTCTTGCAAATTTCTGTTTCCTGAAGTTACAGAGGAGATCAAGAGCTTTTCCACAACAGATTTCAAGATGCATGGAAAATGTTAGCACTCATAAGGGTATTCTTGGGTTCCTTGTGTCAGTAATCATAGAATCATAGAATATCTGAGTTGGAAGGGACCCACATGGATCATCAAGTCTAACTCCTCCATTCCCCAGAGGACCACCCAGAAAATCAGACCATATGTCTGAGAGCATTGTCCAAATACTTCTTGAACTCCGGCAGGCTCAGTGCCCTGACCACTGCCCTGGGGAGCCTGTCCCAGTGCCCAACCACCCTCTGGATGTGCCACTTGTGACTCAAAAGCTGTCAATTGCTCATGAAATCTTCTGATGGTTATTGTGATCATGGACTCAAGCTAAACTGTGGTAGTTGTCATGATTGTCCAGATTAACAAGGTGGGAAAGACGGTACGAATTTACTTTCAATATGTAGATTGTTCAGTACTGTTCTTTGTGGACCAAAAAAGCCCCAAAGTGTCACAGGTCTAAACCAACAAATGTAACTGGGAAGACCTGTTTAATGTTCTGTTACTGGTAAACTGGCAGCTGAACAAATATCTTCCAGTGTGAGCCCAAAGGAGGCCTGAAAGTGACCTGTGGCATGCACTAATGCCACAAATAATGCAATAGCTTTGTTAAGCCTTTCTGTCATGAGAATGCCTACAGTAGGCTAGGCATTTTGAGATGTTAATTTTGCTTACTGGATTTATACTTGTGATAGGCAAAAGATGGAAAGCTTCTTCCAGTTTAAAAGAGTTAATTTGTTATTCATATATGTTTGATTATTTATTTTTTCATTATGAAGTAATATGTTTTTTTTTTTCATTGCTCATTCTGCAGAAACGTAAAAGGAAACGTGTATTCAACCAAGGTGAACTGGATGCCTTAGAATATCATACAAAGGTAAGTTTGAAGTATAAAAAATATAAAAATATGTACTTGTATAAAAATATGAGTATATTTTGCAAGTATGTGATACTTGATTTTGGGCTATATACGGAGTGCAAGACATTGTTGCAAATAAATTCTATTTTTATAGCTTGCGCCATTAATAGAAAGGTCATCTCTCCAGTCCATAAATGAATTAAGTGTATACTGAGAATATCTGCTGGGTAGATATATGTAAAAACAAACTAGACATCGAACTGTAGCTCAGAAATTTCAAAGGGCTGGAAGCTGTATTCACAGAATATTTTTTGTTTATGGATTACTGAACTTTATGCACCGGTGAGTTGAATATTGGTTGAACAGGGAGTAACTGATTTGAAATAAGCAGCATAACCTGTGCTGAAGATTGACTCATTTTTAATGTATCAGGACAGTGCTGAAGTTATTTGAAGCTTCTCTGACCAGAAGTGCTCCAAGGCGTCTTGTTTCTGCTAATGAGAAAATAATTATTTTCTCAAACATTTTACATTTTCATAATCATACTAAAGCATCGTGAATGAATTGGAATTCAAACCTCTATTGAGGCTTGTGTCAGTGATGCACTGCTGAAACTACTATCACTCAAACATCATAGTAAATCTTGAATACATCAAACATTATCCACAGATTAAGTTTACTTGTGCTTTCCTAAGTAGTGATGTGAATCTAAACAGGGACCTACACTTACTTGCCTTTCTTTATTGAATGTGGTAGTCATATTAGGCTTTTTGTTTAATTCTTCCTAGACTATATTTAAAAAACAATTTTTTTCTTTTACATGACAATGATTTTGTAGTGAATGTGTAGTTTGCTATGTTATGATGCAGATGTCCTGTAAGTATTGCTGTGAATAAGCTATGGTTGTAAAGAATTGCCTTAAATGAGAGAATTTTGAAGTTCAACATCAAACATAGGTTTATGATTGTAAACCTTCAAGTTAAGACAAAGCCCTTTAACAATAAGAATAAGGGAAGGAATCAAGAGCTTATTGTCTTATTTGTCTTTTGTTCGAAGCCTAAACTTGAAGACATTCTTTGTCTCTATAATAAGACATCTAAGTTGGTAATTAGACATCTAAGCTTTTCAAAGTGATTTAAAACCTGGAAATTACTGGTTTTAGAGCCAAGTACACATTTCAATGAAAGTTATGTTTGTGGACAGTAGCGTGAAATTAGATTAGAACTTTAATTTATGCATTCGTGCTTGTTTAGAACAATAGTATTCCACCTCTGTCTGTAAAATGTTTTATTCATCAGCCTTGGTATCTTTCTTCAGACTTCCAACTATTGCCACTTTGTCAAAACAAACAATCAAAAAACAGAAGTTAGCATGCCCCTATTATCATGCACACATAGCTTTTCAGTCAATGATATAAGTTTTTGGCAAGAATTCTTCTCCCGTTTTGCAAATTGAAAATGTTTTGATTTCTGTTTCATTTCCCTGATGATACCACACATACTCAAAAGATTTTTTTTTTCTCTATGACCATACAGATCAGGAAGCTCATTTGGGAAGGCACTTTGCATTTAGTCCAAGAAGGACTCAAAAGTGGTTTTCTTCACCATGCTACTACAGAACTCAGTTGCGGGAAGAATGTTGTTCCTGGGCACATTGACTGTGGGTTGGCTGAATTATGTGAAATGGCAAAGCAGTTTCCAGCTGTAAATGACAGTGACCATCCAGCTGTGCATGTGCTAGACGATGAAACCTCCAGTCCAGAGCAGGACCTGCTTTCGTGTGTTACAGAGAACAACTCAAACTGTGCAAAGATTGTTGTGTTAATGGGGCAGAAGTACTTGGTGCCACCAAAAAGCAGTTTCCTTTTATCTGATATTTCATGTTTACAGCCCCTGCTGAACTGTAAGTACCTTTAGTCATTAGAATGTATCACTTGTCCCCTGCCTGAGAAGGCGGGTTATTGTCAAGATAACTAAGGAACTGTTTTCTTAACATACAAGCTTTCAAAGTGGTGTTTTTAACTTTGTGCAGGTAGGTGGGGGTTTTCACAGGAGTCTTGAATGGAGTGAGGAGCCTGTGTTATGGGGAGCTTATTAGTTAGTGTCCAGGAGGCTCCTTTGAAAATCTCAGTCATGGTATTTTACGTGAAACTCAGAATGCAGCAGCTGGTGAGTGTGTTCTGAACCGTAGTGGGTCTAGAAGTCATGTAAATGCATTAAATTAGGAATAGCTATCGTGAATCATATCGTGGAATGGTTTGTGTTGGAAGGGACCTTAAAGATCACCTAGTTCCATCCCCCCTACCATTGGCAGGGATACCTCTGCCTCTTCTGTGAAAAGAGCTCCTCTCCTATGAGGAAAGGCTGAGAGAGCTGGGGATGTTTCCCCTGGAGAAAAGGCTCCAGGGTGATCTTTATACAGTTTTTTGATTGCTTAGAGGGGGCTTAAAAAAAAGGAGAGCAACTTTTTGCTCAGGTGGATAATAATAGGACAAGGGGGAAAGGTTTTAAACTAAAAGGGGGAGATTTAGATTAGAAGTTAGGAGGAAGCTCTTTACAGTGAGGGTGGTGAGGCATTGGAACAGGTTGCCCAGAGAAGTTGTGGATGCCCCTGGGTAACCTGATCTAGTGCATGGCATCCCTGCCCATTTCTGGGGGATTGATCTTTTAGGTCCCTTCCAACCCAAACCATTCTGTGGTTCACTAGACCAGGGTGTTCACAGCCTCATCCAACCTGGCCTTGAACACCTCCAGGGGTGGGGCATCCACAGCTTCTCTGGGCAACCTGTGCCACTGCCTCAACACCACCACAGTGAAGAATTTCTTCCTAATGTCTAATCTAATCCTAGCCTTGAAGCTGTTCCCCCTTGTCCTAACGCTACACTCCCTGACAAAGGGTCACTTCCTAGCTTTTCTGTAGGCCCCATTTAGGTACCGGAAGGCTGCCATAAGGTTTCCCCCAAGCCTATTCTTCTCCATGCTGAACAACCCCAACTCTTTCAGCCTGGCCTCACAGGAGAGGTGCTCCAGCCTCTTGATCATCTTTGTGGCCCTCCTCTGGACCTGCTCTACCAGATCCACATCCTTCTTGTGCTGGGGGCCCCAGAGCTGAACGCAGTGCCCCAGGTGGCAGTCTCAGAGTGGAGTAGAGGCAGTGAGTCACCTCCCTCGGCCACGTTTCTTTCAATGCAGCGCAGCATACAGTTGGTTTTCTTGGCTGCAAGCACACACTGCCAGATCATATTGAGCTTCTCATCAACCATCATCCCCAGGTCCTTCTCCTCAGGGCTGCTCTCCATCCATTCTCCACCCAGCCTGTGTTTGTGCTGGGATTGCCCTGGCCCAGGTGCAGGACCTTGCACTTGGCCTTGTTGATCCTCACGAGGTTTGCACAGCCCCACCTCTCCAGCCTGTCCATCTCCCTCTGGATGGCATCCCTGCCCTCCAGCCTTCTGACAACACCACACACTTTGATGTCTCTGCTGATGAGTCCTATCTCTTGGGATGGGGCTTTAATATAGGTAAAAGCATGCTGCTGCTGGAAGGCTGTTCCTGCTGTCTTGGTCTTCAGATGGATTAGACATGAGACAGGCCTGGGGTTATGCGGTTTAAAGCAAGCATTCCCTTTCAGCTTCCTCCTGTACGACGGCAGTGTTTATATAGACTGGCATTAACTTGACTGTGAAACCAAGTCCAGTGTCCCACTGAGATGACAACAGTTCCAAAGGCTGCTGCACCCAACTGGAGGTGAAAACCACTGTAGCAGGAACAGGAGTACCAAACATGAGCTGACTTCTCAGCTGATATATTTCACGGCCAAGAGTATTGGCTTAAGCTAGTGACAGGGAAATGGTGGGATTTTAGAATTAATACCTCCTCTGTACAAGTAATTTGAAAGCTATCCAAGCCAGTGGTCCCCAGCCTTGATGGGTCAAGCAAAAAGCTTTAACCTGACAACATGCAGCAGTCTTCACCAAACTGAATCATAGAATCATTAAGATTGGAAAAGACCTCCAAGATCATCTGATCCAACCATCCCTCTACTACCATTATCACCCACTAAACCGTGTCCCCAAGCACCACGTCCAACCTTTCCTTGAACACCCCCAGGGATGGTGATGCCACCACCTGCCTGGGCAACCCGTTCCAATGCTTAACCACTCTGAGAAGAAATGTCTCCTCATTTCCAACCTGAACTGACCCTGGAACAACTTGAGGCCATTTCTTCTTGTCCTATTGCTAGTTATCTGCTTAAAGAGGCTGACCCCCAGCTCCCCACCCCTTCCTTTCAGGTAGCTGTAGAGAGCAACAAGGTTTCCCCTGAGCCTCCTCTTCTCCAGACTAAACACTCCCAGTTCCCTCATCTGCTCCTCACAGGACTTCCAGGCCTTCACCAGCTTCATAGCCCTTCTCTGGGGGCTAATCATTTCATTTGCTTTCAGTTTGACTACTACTACTGATAAATTATATATTATTATTATTATTTTTACCTGCAGCTGAGCTTCATCAAGCAGTCTTTTAGGAAAGATGTTGCCTGTGAGTAGGAGCTAGGGATTACCTCTCTATCCTCTAACCAGTAATTTTGGATTTGTGAGCAATATTTGCTTCCTCCAGTCTAATACTAAACTTAGATGATTACTGTTTCATATATATATTTTAAATTAATAAGGCAGGTGGGAGGTGGTATCCTGTTATTGGAGTAACAATTCTATGTCTCAAGTCCAAATTTTAGCCAGTGGGCTTTTTTGGGGGAAGAAATAACTGTCTTCTGAGTCACAATTGTGCACGTAGCAGGTTTGGCTTCTCCTGAAGATCAGACAGCAGTCTAAGAAATTTTAGAAAATGCTTTTTAAGTAACCAACAGTGAATATTAATATAATGCTTTGACTTCAGATTTTTTTTTTCCCCAAGATTTCTCTTTCTATTGTCCACTATTTTCAATTTCCCACACTGTCTCTTAACCTCAAGTAGCATAAAACATGCTGTTTTTCAGGGCTGGTTTGGAGCTCTGCATGTCCAAATTGGCCTGCTGAAAGATCAGACAGCACAGGAAACTTGTGTTCAGTGCTGCAACGTTTTACTCAGCTGGATGCCTTATTACATCGCTTTTTCAGGAAATCTGCAAAACCTTTCATGTCTTGGGGAATTGTACTTCAGATTTTTATTTGAAATTCCCCACGAGGTTCAGCATTTCTTGGAGGAATCACACCCAACTTACACAAACTTTCTTTCCTCAGCTTAGAACTATGAGAAGTATATGATTATCTGAATTAAAACAAGCGTGCTAGAAGTCTTTAAACTTTTTTATTCCAAATAATGAAAGAAAAGAAAGTTTGCATCTTTGTTGCATAGTGTTGTTGGTATTTTGGATGTTGGTATATAAACCTTTATCAATTTTAACTAGTATGTTTATTTTAAAACTTAACTTACTGGTTTCTTTGATTTTTTTTTTTTTTTTTTTTGTAATTTTACTTCCCAGACAAGAAAAAATATGATGTAATAGTGATTGATCCACCATGGGAGAACAAATCTGTTAAAAGGAGTAACAGGTAAGTTTTACTGTAAAATCAGACATTGTCATTTCTGCTTATAATGGATAATTGACATGTTAATGTAGTGCAGACAAATGTAACCGTGAGATTGTAGCTTAAACTAGCAAAGTTTTGCTAGTAGGCATTTCGACATTTACCTACCTTCAAGACAAATAATCGTCTCAGGGATTTTACTGAAATGGTTTGAATACTTCCCCTACAAAATATTTTCAGGAGTAAATCTTAAACTACCTAACTGGTGAAAGAACAGTAGCTCACTAGACTGCTAAGGAAGGCCTGGAGTCTACTGTTTTTTAAGGTCTAGGTCATGCAGATACTCATTTGAAATTCTTAGAGTTACTTTAGAGGACATAAAGCTAGATAAATATTTCAAATATTTCTTGGACTGAGGTCCACTTCAGAAGTCCTAGTTGTTTATTTTTTTAATTTCTTTTTAATTTGAGCTTCAGTCTGAGGAGAAGAGAAAGTGATAATGCAGCAGTAAAATCCTCAAGCGCAATAGGAACTTTCAGAGTAATGTGCTTTATGAAGTCATTAACTTAGAACTTTATGGGCCTCTTTTTCTACTGAGTAACATCAAGTTTATGCCAGTGGAGCTCCCTTGATTACCATAGAACTGCATCCATGTGAAAAAGAAGGACAAGGGGAAAATACAGCCTTGTAACTTTCCAGAATAATACCTGCAGTAACTTTTTAAACGTGCTATGAAGATGTAATTTCAAATGCACAGATTGACTAGTAGGTTTTACATTAAAAGCCCTACAGAAACCTCTAGGAACTTAGTGAAAGTCATTCAAGTGTATTTCTTACCTATACAAATTACTCAAAGGAAAGTTTTATAAATTCACAGAGATGAATTAGCCATCTAGACCCTCTCTCCCTTACAAAATAAAGCCAGAAGGTGGCTTTGTCACTGCTGTTAGTTACCTTATTGATGGATAATCTTTAAGCGTTTCACATCTGGGTTGTGAATCCTGTTTTCTCTGAGTGATATAGTCTAGAAGGTATTTTGGATTTCATCCTTGTTACCTGGTTCTCGTGTTCTTGCTGTTGTGTTGTATAGGGATCCCAGGTGCCCAGACGGTGGCTATGGATTCCAGTAAGCAGTGTGCCAATGTTTGTGATGCTGTAATGTGTAGGTTTCACAAATTGCAACTGTCTAAAAATGTAGAATAACATTACAAGAAAAATGGTAGAACAGGACAGAATCTGGGAATACATACTTGTATTCACCAATGTAGAAGACAGTTCACTCAAAAACATGCAGAACTGTTCCTCTGAATAACAACCCACAGAAACTTAAAATCATTGATAACTTTTACATAGTTGGAGAAATCACAGAATCACAGAATTGTCTAGGTTGGAAGAGACCTCAAGATCATTTAGTCCAATCTTTGACCTAACACTAACAAGTCCTCCACTAAACCATATCATTAAGCTCTACATCTAAACGTCTTTTAAAGACCTCCAGGGGTGGTGACTCTGCCACTTCCCTGGGCACCCATTCCAATGCCTCACAACCCTTTCGGTAAAGAAGTTCTTCCTAATATCCAACAAATGATTACTCTTTTGTGACCATTTAACTTGCCAGTCAAAGAAGTGTTGCCCTTGTACTTGTAAATGACTCACTCCTCATTTTCATTCAGAGGATAGATAGCTTAGTATGAAAAGTGAATAACGTTGACTAGAGCAAAGAGCTAATATCATAATAGTTAAATTGGGGGAATAGAAGAAATAGGTAGTTATAGGTTCTGCTCAGTAAAACTTTAAGTAATGATTTTATATCAGAATCCAACAGATTTGGCCACTGGGTGTCACTCTTGACCTATTGTTTATGAATTCCTCTGCTGTCGGAAGATATTTCTTAAAGCATCTTGGCAGTGTAATTTCCTTATCCGTTTTTGTTGCTTTACAATTTTTATTTTTGGTGGGTGCTAACTTGCTTTCTCACTGTATTGGTGTATAGATACAGCCACTTGTCTTCATGGCAAATCAAGCAGATTCCCGTAGCAGCACTGGCTGCGCCAGATTGTCTTATCATCACGTGGGTGACTAACAGACAGAAGCACTTGCGTTTTGTTAAGGATGAACTTTATCCTCATTGGTCCGTGAAAACGCTTGCTGAGTGGCACTGGGTAAAAGTAAGTTCTCAGTTTGCTTTCTTTCTTTCTTGGAGACTGAGAGGGCTTGCACTGTGATACTTCATAGTTTAATAAATTGTCCATTTATTACCAGGTGCTTTTCTATTGAAAGGTGTAGTGTTGTCAATGTCTTCCTTTTTATTAAAAAAGGTGTCTTGTTGGGAGAATCAGATATGAAAATTTTCCACTGTGTATCTTTAACTCCTTTGTGTCAGATTACTAGATCTGGAGAATTTGTTTTACCCTTGGATTCTTTCCACAAAAAGCCATACGAAGTTCTTATACTGGGGAGAGTTCAAGGAAGCGTGAAGGAAGCCCAAAGGTATGCCAGACAATGGTACACGTCTCTTTTTGAGGCTGCTGTGTATCACTACTTGTGTGTCACTTGTTCATAATACAGTATTATGTCCCCAGATCTCCTTTTGACGTCATCTTTTGGATGGCTTTGGGGTGAGGGAGTTCTTTAGTGAGATTAAGGGACAGAATGCTTTGCCTGTTCCTTACGTCTGTCTTTGTTGGGGAACTGACTCAAATAAAAGTTGTGTGGGCTTGCTTTGCTGACAAGTTCCATTTGAGCATGAGTCCTTAGCACAAGCTGAAGCCATTTTGGGGTTGCTGGTGTTTTTCTATACATGAAAACATACAGGACTGTAGTGCTTCTCCTTGATGGCTTTGCATGGCCATTGTTAACAATGTTTTGGCTAAAGCCTCTGTGGATTTCAGAAACTCCTTTTACATAATATGAGTGAGCAACATTTAACTGCCCTTACACCTACCTGAAATTTGATGGTGAATGACCACAGTTTGTTATCAGAGGTAGCTCTGTGAGAGCTATGTGCACCCCATTTGGTGGTATACATTCTCATGCTTCTTTTCTTCTTCTGGTTTATACAACAGGAAATCTGAAGACATACTTCCAATTCCAGAACATAAATTAATTGTCAGCATACCCTGCAGCCTGCATTCACATAAACCCCCTCTCACTGGTATGTTTTTGTTGATTTGTGGTGGTTCTGTAGAGCATTTGACTCGGATATCGGAGGTGGTGTACCTAGAATTAGATATCTTTATAAGTGATGTATTTTAATTTCCCATATGCCAAATAATTTGAGGAATCATAGGTCCTGTTGAGTCAATGTTTCTAAAAATTCTTTCAAGGCATCTAAGTTTTAGTCCCTAAAAATGAGTATGAAGAGTAAAACTTCATTGTTGTGTGAATATTTGGGGTAGAATTTTTTTTTTAATTATTTTTAAATTTTCTATTTAAAAAGACTTTTCTTCATTTATTTCAAAATCCTTCAGGAACAGATTACAAATACTGTTTATATTAAGTTGTTCCAAAGGACGTAAAGTTCCTTTGGTGGTGGTGGGGAGCTTTGGGAATATATAAAATGAAATATCTCCTAGTTAGCTAATAGAAGCAGAAACCTCTTTAACATATCATCCTGAAAAAAATGTTTTTATTTCTGTGTGAGTTGTTTGTATGCCTGCAGTACAGTTCTGCCTTTAAATCCAAAATCTTAATCCTTTACAAACTGTTAACAATAGGCAACAAAGAAGCCACATCCTGTTTATTTCTTATGAGCAATATTTAATTTACTGAAATTGGTGTAGTAAATTCAACTAATCAGGTAGAAAGGGCATGAATAATTCCAACTTTTCAGAGTTTAGTCCAAAGGATTTAAAGACTTATGTGTGATGTGTTACCTTTTGCGTGTTATTCTGGAGAAAGCCTAACTTGACTGCTTTTATCTATACATAGTCATCCTTCTTTCATCGCTGTAGCACCTGAGTGCCTTACAGTGATGTGGTAAGAGGTATTAAATATGTTTATCACAAAAATGATGTCATCCTCCCCCAAGGGGAGAACTCATGATGGATCTATAAATATTCCTGGTTCACATGGTGCTGTGTAATCGCATCACAAAAGGCAGGTAGAAGAAATGCAGGCTGCTGTTGGAGAGGAGAGGCATCACAGGCAATGTTCCCTTCATTGTGCTGACATGCTTTCCTCTTTTTGTGCCCAAGGAACAGAACGACTTCAGTTGAGGAGCTAATCTGAACCGGTGTTACTCTTCAGGGAGGCTTCCAAATTTGTGTTTGAGGCTTCTATTTGTTATTAAATTAACATGCATATATATATCTGTTCAAAAACTAGTAGTTGACACATGCTTTGGTTAGGTTAAAAAAAAAAAGAGCTATTCTGGGAAGATCTGTTTCCAGCTCTGAAGCTACATCTTTAAGAATGATGGCTACAGCAGAACGTATGTGTGTTGATTTAAGCTGATGAGTGGCAGAGCTCTGATTTGTGAGGCAGCCACCTAGGGCCTTTTCAGAAAACCAATACTTTAGCAGCACACTTGTACACAAACAGGAAACCTGTGAGGTATCCAGGGGTGCAAATCAGCAGTTTGTACATATTAGAGAGAACTCTAGTGCCAGCATGGTCCTCAGAACACTTCCTCTCTGTGGGGCAGAATCTAGAAACTGTATCTTTGAAACTTTTAAAATAATGATCTTGAATGGGTTTTGAAATAACTTGTCTGTAATGATTTCTTAAGTCTTTACTTAGACATTTCAAGTCTTTACTTGAGAGATTTGATACCACTGTGCAGCATTTATGTTTCTGCTTGAAGAATGAATTTGCTATCGAGCAGTATCAGTGGCTAACAGTTTTTATAAGAAATCCGTGTGCATCTACAGTACTGGCAGCTTCATTCAGAACAGGGTGTGGAATGAAAAGGTAGACTATAAGACAAAAACTAATTGCTGATGATTTGATTTCGGTATTATGAAAGGGGATTGCTTTCACGATCGGACAATATTCTCAAGTGGCCAGTAGAGAGCAGCTGAGCTACATCCTAGAGTGGTTCAGAGGAAATGTGAACAGAAGCAGAGATTCGGCAATGGGGGAGAAGGACACTTGATGAGTCACACACATTCTTTATGCTTTGTTTAAGTAGTAACAAAGCCAAAAATATTAGTATTTACTGATGCTGTCTGGCACTTTATTTCTAGTTGCTACTGTAAAGGCTGTATGTTGGTACATACATAGCCACTTAATGACTTATTATAACAGTTTATCTCTCTGGGGGAAGAGGAAGATGTAAATTAAAGTAAGCCATCAAAAAGAGATGTTTGGGTTCCTGCAGTGCATTTAACTACGAAATTGCGACTGTAGGGGTTTTTGGTGATGCATGTGCTGTGTTCAATGCTTAGAGCCCTAATATGTCATTGTAAATGTACTTAAACTGCTTTATGCAAATGCATTAAAATGAAATTTTATCATGTCTGGTTTTGATTCAAGTAACAGCAGGTTTTCTTCCTAATTCAATTCGCTGTTGCTCTTAGAAGACATAGAAGGTATTCTGCTACACAGACGTTGTAAAGCAATGTTGAACTTCAAACACCTTTTTTTTTTTTTATAGATTCTTCTTGTTATAGGCGTTTCTCCTTCAGTATTCTAGCATGTACACTTATTACTAGAAAACAATATTGCCATATAGGATTATGCCTAAAAACATTGGTATTAGTTCTTGGCTATGTTCTAGCTGCTCTGCAGATCTCCAGCAGAAGTATGCAATGGAAAGTCCTAGGAAGTCACTTCTTCTGCAGCAGTCTATGGCTTGTTAGTCAGTCATGAAAGTGATCTTGGAAGTAAAAAGAAGTAAATGCTTCTCATTTCCTTATGTACCTTGTGAGCCCTTGTGTTTGACTAATTGGTAGGTACATTAAAATCTGGGTTTCCTGAAGCTCAGGAAAGATACAGAAGTATAAGGCCGTCTTTGTTCTCAGTTTCTCATTGTTTTTTCTGGTCCTGTTCTGGTCAAGGATTAGACAAACCAGGCAATAAGGGCCTCTATATTGCAAAATCTTCTGAAGGGTTACTATGAAATGAGTTCAATCACATGAGGGCTGTGCTTTGTATGGCTCACAAATCAGACAGTAAAAAGACAGTAAAATTGTTTACACATTACATATCCAATTTGCTGTGCAGAATTTATTGTTCAGGTAATGAGACGTTACCTAAAAGAGAAGGGGAGACTTCTGCTGGTTTCAGTAATGGTTCCTCCTTTTGCTCATTTAAACATTTTTAACAGCATGCATCTTAGATAACCTGTTTGAGATCAAGAGTAAGGAGGTTTGACAGGTATCATGCCTGACCTCAGGATTGTGCTTTAGAAGGAGATGGATTTTTGAGAAGACTGGTATTACATCTACCAGCCAGATTTTTGCTAGCTTTGTGGGCATTAGATTCCCAGGTACAGATGCCTGAGTTGCTGCTGTAGTGTTTGACACCTGCAAATGATGAAGAAGAATCTCTTTAGTCTCTTTTAAGCTGTTTATTGTCAATGGTCTCTGTAAGCATATAGAAATATACATACATATATATTTAAATCTATTGCTATTGTAGAAAAATGAATATTTGGTATTTCTACTATCCTCTAACCTGTTGTCAGGGGAAAAACTCCAGAATTTCTTTAAGGGCTGCAAGTTAGATCCATGTTTCTTAAAGTAGCCCTCTGGTAATATAAAGGCCATAGAAGCCTAACAAAGAGGCTGTAGTTTATAACTTAAAATAGGAAAAGTTGGTGTTCAAGGAAACCAGTGTAATGAGATTTTATGCCAACAAAATGGAGCCACGTTATTGCCCTCTTGATATGCTAATTTCCCTTGCAGCGAAGGTTACTGCCTGATGTGATTATGTAAATACCATATCCAAGCAATGAAAAATCAGACTATAATGTGATCTTGAATTATATGTAATCTGTCTCTGTTTTTTTTCAGAATAGCTTTATATAGAAAGGCCTTTTCTCTAAGAGTGTGAGAGAGGAAGATTCTTGGGTCTTCCTTTTTTAATTTTATGACCAATTTGATTGAAAGATTGGGCCAGTCTTCTGGCACAACGATGAGCTGACCATTTTTGGCTACCTCTTCTTTTGCTTTTTGGCAAACCAATCCATTAGGTGTGTGGTTAAATCAACTAAGTATGTTTTCAAACTTTTTTCTCTTAGGGATGGAAGTTTTTGGTGCATAGTAGTAGCTGCTTCTGATTGCTGGACGTAGTGCTGTGATGATACTTGTAATCTATACGTTTCAGGAACAAATGTCAATGCTCCTCATGTGCTACTAATGAAATGTTGTCACCTAATAATTGCTTCTTCTGCTGAAGTATTAAAATGGTTCTGTCTTATTTTGATACTGAGGAGGAAAAAATCATGTAATGCCTGTACTCCGCAGTACGCTGTTTTGACCCTAATGGGTGTAAGATCATGCAATGTCCTACAGCTGTCAGGGTCTGCTCTCAGGGAGCTTACCAAAAGCTTTGGAGCTTTGCATTCCACAGCCTCCCTTCTCTTCTGTGGAAAAAATCCATCCTCCTGCAATACGGGCTTTTTTAGATGATCAGGAGAGTAGAGTTTTGGAAGACCTTTGTTAAAATGTTGGCAGCAAATAGTGCACAAGAAATCCTTAATTAAATAGAGCCTGGAAAAGGAACAATAAACTTTACCGCCTTATTTTTCTTCGAATATGGTGGGTTTGCAAAATAGTACAAAAGCAGCTTCTCAGAAGTGGTATCAATTTAGATGAACTTCACTGACACTGAACAGCAATATTCGGTGAGCAAGTTTTCTGTCAGAACGTACACTTTCCTGTAAAGCTCTCCTCTGCAAATGTTAGATTTGTTTAAATATTTTAGCTTGCCTCTGAAAGGAGCAGGTTTTTAGAATAAGGCTCCTGCTGGTAGCAGTCTTTTGATGATAACCCATCTGAGACATTCTTTTGACATTTGTTAAAGAGTGGGAGAAGGAAAATGGATTTATATGCTGTACCAAAATAGAGGAATATTGGAAAATGCATATTACAAAATATTTGAGTAAGTTTTGAAGGAAGCAATCATTTAGGTGGGGAATGCTTCTGGGGTTCATTAACACTCATTAGCATGTGAAGTGGATGCTTATTTTTCTGCAGCAAGAGCAGTCCATGACAAGAGCAGCTGTCTCACATGGGCAGTCTGTGTCTGGCAAACTCGGTGCAAAAAGTCAGAACTTGGATTGAACCCCAAAAAAGCATTCCCTCTCATGCTTTAATATATGCTGATTAGATGTGGTTTTGCTTTCTGATATAATCATATCTGAAGAGATATGTCAAACTATAGGATTTCTGAACTGTACTTTTAAGCTACAGAAATTCAGAGACTTCAGAGAAATTTGAACAGAACTGAACCTGATATGCTTTAAATATACTTTAAATAAGGAAATAATTTCTTAGCTTTTGTTATTTTGTCCTCAGTCACAAAAATAAAAGCTTAGGACATAATTTTTAGTATAAATATGTTTTTCAGTCTTTCTTCCACCTTTGTATTGAAGGATATTCCTTAAACCTTTGCTTTTCCCATGGATGTTTTTATAGGTAATGAATTTGTATCTTATTTCCTGAAACCTGGTTAAGAGTTTCTTTGACCCAGCCACCAAATAAATGTCTCTGTGTGGCAGGTAACACATTTAACAGTAAGGTGTTTGCAGTAGTACTTCTTGGGTGAAATGTTATAACCAAGGTCTTCTTCTATCACTCCAAGAATAATCATAATCACACTTGATGTGTGATAGGCATCTATTTATTGAGTTTTAAACAATAAAAATGTCCAACTGTAGAAGAAATTTGAGATTTGTTACCGAATGAAAGAACAGAGTTACATAGATACTTCTTTAGTTGCCAAGTTGCTATTGTGGGGGGAAAAAAAAGCCCTTGCATTTTTATAATCCTTTTAATGCTTATTGTTTAAATAAACATTTAAACAATAAACATTTAAATAATGTTTATTTAAACTGGTGTTTTTTTTGTTTTTTTTTTTTTTTTTTACTTTTCAACTATTTTTTCATCAAAAAAAAAAAAGTTTTTATCCCCTTTTAAGATGCAGCAGAAAAGAGTGCAATCTTAATCAAGGAAGGAGCCTGTCTATTTATAGAAACGTTGCCCTTGTGTTATAGGAGCTAATTGAGCCTTTAGGAGGTGTTTTGTTGACATTTGTGAGAAATTTAGAACTCACCCATGTAGATGATGAAATAAATCCTCATTGCCTTTCTTTAAATGAAAACCAATAAATCAAGACTATTGAAGGCCTTGACCACATTGTGCAGAATCTCAAGGGCACTTATTTTAAATGACTTTCTCACTACAAATAGTCCAGCTGTTTAATCAAAACTCTAAAATTAATTTGCTGTCTCTCCCCTTTTTTAATGAAACATTCCGTTTTTCATCTGCTAACAGCACAGGGGAGATTTTATTTATTTTTATATTTATGATTACTCTTGCTGTTTGTACCTTTGTCGTTGTTATCCTCAACTTTTTTTTTCTTCTTATCTTGCACAGCAGTTCTGGCAGAGTTTGTCAAACCAGATGTGGAGTGCTTGGAGTTGTTTGCTCGCAACCTGCAGCCTGGCTGGACCAGCTGGGGAAATGAGGTTCTGAAGTTTCAGCACATTGATTATTTCACTGTTTTGCAGAATGAAAACCGACTGGGTCTTGTAGCTTAATTCTGGAATTCCACTCCTTCCTAGCAGCCTCAAGAACTTGCTTTTCTTATAGGTAGTGCACTCGGAAGGTAACAGAAATGAAACTGACTGCACTTCAGTTAATTCTTGCAGTGACAGAATATCTGGTTAATAGTATCTTAAGATTTGTACAAGTTTTTCCTGTATTTTGAGGGTCCTGGAATAGTTAAATACTTATGTTAGTGTACCTCCATCCCTGTTTTTTTTTAATTACTTTTTTTTTTAACCTCAGGAAAAGGAAGATATTTTTGAGTATTCTTATTTCCAACTATCATAAATCTAAGCATCATAAGTGCTACAGCATTACACACATAATGTGTTCTTTTAGAGTGTAATTTTTAAAGAGTGGCAATCAGCGTAAATAGTTCAGCATTACAAATGTTTCCTGAAAGTAGATTGATCTTTGCAAAACAGTGGATTTTGAACTAAAATAATTACGAAGGCAAAGTATTCTCCTGCATATTTGTATCTGTCTGTCAACCTCCGAAGAAATACAGGGGGCAATGCTTGTGTTAATTGGCAAATGAATTGTTGATCAAGTGTATTCTATGAAAAAATTAGACTTTAAAAAGTCATCAATTCCATCTTTCTGTGTATGATAATTCATCAAAGTCTCAATAACCTTACAATATCTGCATATTTTTTCAGTTAAATCTAAGAGCTTAACTGATTTAACTGAAATTTTAATAGACTTTAGATATTTTATACATTCTCTTCTCTTATATTCGTGAAGCAGAAAAAAGCCCTCACAGTGAGCTGTATTTTTCAGCTTACCTAAAAATTGTCTTATAAGAATAGTGCATTTTGTGTCTTTTGCTGCACTTAGACTTGCTTTGAAAAGGAAAAATTAGAGACTTATTGAAGCTCTGCCTCTTGCTCATTTGCAGCTGTAGAGGCAGAATGGCTGGACAGTGTTTTTCATGATGGCAAATTCATGTGTTCTGACTGCTCATAATGGGGAACAAAATGCATTGCATGCATTTTCTTTTTACTTTTATTTCGCTTTCGGTAGTCTGATGTGCTGGTGAAGTTTTAATTTAAATCTTTTAATGTTAACTGACCTTTTTTATGGTTTTGTAATAAAAAGTAAAATAAAAACTTGTCAGTGTCTTATTTTCAGGCTCAGTTTCTGCATTACCATTTAGTTTCATGTTTAGCTTATTGTAGTAGTAAAATTGACAAAACAAGGAAAATAACTTTTTTTATTTTTTTTACAGTAGTTATGTCTAATTGAGCATATGTTTAAGTAAACAACATAACAATGTAAACATACCAGGCAAAGCGCTCCTTGCTGCATGATTTTATTGATCCTATGCTTTAAATTGTCAGTAATATAAGTAACCTCACCTTCAACTATAAGGGGTAAGAAGTTCCTTTATTTGCTTGCAGTTTTACCAGACATTACAATGGGAACTCAGAAGCTTCAGGCAGGAATAATTTCCTTCCCACACCATGAAGGTCTCATCCATAGTATCATAGACTGGTTTGGGCAAGGACATCGCCCACTAGACCAGGTTGCCCAAAGCCACATCCAGCCCAGGGATGGGGCATCCACAGCTTCTCTGGGCAACCTGTGCCACTGCCTCACCACCCTCTGAGTGAAGAATTTCCTCCTTATACCTAATCTAAACCTCCTATTTATTTTGAAGTCACTACCCCTTGTCCTATCACTACACTACGTGGCGGTGTCCCTACCCAGCTTTCCTGTAGGCCCTCTTTAAGTGCTAGAAGGCTGCTATAAGGTCTCCCCTGAACATTCTCTTCTCCAGGCTGAACAACCCCAGTTCCCTCAGCCTGTCTTCATAGGAGAGGTGCTCCAGCCCCTTGATCATCCTTGTGGCCCTCCCCTGGACTTACTCTAATACTTCCATGTCCTTCTTGTGCTGGGGACCCCAGAGCTGCAAGCAGTGTTCTGGGTGGGGTTTCATGAGAGCAGAGGGGCAGAATCACCTCCCTCAACCTGATGGGCCATGCTTCTTTTGATGCAGCCCAGGATATGGTTGGCCTTTTGGGCTGTAAGAACACATTGCTGGCTCATGTTGAGCTTCTCATCCGCCACCACCCCCAGGTCCTTCTCCTCAGGGCTGCTCTCCATCCATTCTTCACCCAGCCTGTATTTGCACTTGGAATTGCTCTGGCCCAAATGCAGGACCTTGCACTTGGCCTTGATGAACCTCATGAAATTCACACAGGCCCACCTCTCAAGCCTGTCCAGCTCCCTCTGGATGGCATCCCTGCCCTCCCGTGTGTCAACTGCACCACACAGCTTGGTGTCATCAGCAAACTTGCTGAGGGTGCACTCAATCGAACTGTCCATGTCACTGACAAAGATGTTAAATATTGCTGATCCCATCCATAATTAAATGAGTGTGTGACCCTTAAATATGGAACAAATCTTGTTTGTTCATATTTTGTTTTCCATTTGTTCTCTAAAACAGCACAAGAAATGACAATATTGTCTGTTCTACAGCCACGTTTATGAATGGCTCTAGGTTACCTTTTAATTGCAAATAAAGACACCGGATGAGCCGTCTTGGAGATGAGTAAGCTACCTTTCTCCCCCTGTGAGCTAAGCAGCAGAACCCTTCTAAAGGAATGACCTTCAAGCTCTTGAAGAATTGATGGCCTATTTAGCCTGTCCTTGCCGTGGAATCCCTTTGCAAGTTGCAGACTTCCAGCCCTTTTTGCTGTCTCCTGAGCTGCAGTGCACAGTAGCTGAGCAGCTAATTCCAGCTACTGGGAATCCAGGTGCTTGAATGTGGTTTGATTAAAATGTGCAAGCTATCTAGTCAGAAGGGCCCATGCGGGCAGCATGCAAGCTTCTCAGACTGGAAATCCAAAGCTGAAGAATTAGATCTAAATAATACCTAATTGTGTTTTACGTAGTTACAGAACACTGCACTGTACAATTCCTTGCTCTGCCACTTTTCTATAGCAGCTCTGGCTATAAAGAAAATCTTGTGAATATGACAGAAGTGATGATCTACTACAGCTGCAGCCACCCTAAAACACTTGGATTTTCTCAGGAGGAACTCTCAGGAGTTCAGTGTATCTTCTCAGTTTGTCACCAACTCAGAAATATCATGGTATATTAACAGCTGATGGTTTTAGGATCATCCTTTAAACATAACTATCGATCTGGTATGCTTAATTCGTAACTTAAATAGTCACTTTTTTCTAGCTGTTCCTCTGAGCCAAATCAGTGAAGAGGAAAGTTTGCTAATATAAAAGGACAATTTAAGACCTAAGTGGTTTTCTTTTATAAAAGAATACTATTATAGATATAAATTGGTTTATATTGCTTTGTGGCGGAAAGCTGCTCTCTATTGTGTCAAGCATTGCATAAAAAATCAGCCTGCTCTGAAGAGGTTACAAACTTGGTAAAAATGATGCAAGAACAAGAGCGAAGATAAGGATGAAGGAATAGAGGAGAGTGATAAAATGGTGAAATGAATATGGGAAATAGCAGTCTAAGTATTATGCACATCTTCAATGCTCCTCAGAAATTATAGGACACCCCTTTTTCTTTTTTTTTCTTTTCTTTTTTTTTTTTTTTTAAATAATATCTGCTTTTCCATATTGGTACTGAAAAATTCACACATTCCAAGGAAAAATAGGTGAAGTATTATGCATTTGACTAACAGAAGATAGATAAAAAGAAATTTTATTGCAGTTCTACATTATTTTTGTTATGGCAGTTTGGTGAAATGGGAACTGTGTTTGCTCAAGAATTTTCAAAAAGTACTTTATTTGTTACATCTGCTGTTATTTTAGCAAGACAATGATAAAAAAAAAATCTTTGGCAAAAATCAAAGCAAAATCTTTGTTTTCTACTACTCAGGGCTTCTTAAAATTATGTCTTACTGCAAAACAAAAACAAAAAAAACCCCACTTAGTTCATAAACCAATAACAAGTAATTTTAAGCTAGTCCTATATGTAGAGTACATCAAGTGTCATAATCAAACTTACTTTCATGAAGCTTCAGGTCTGAGTATGATTTTGAAATACCAAATTAGCATATGACCTTTACTTGTATTTTTAAACTTCTAAGAAGTAAAAAGAACTATACGGGTAAGGTATGTTTTTGGAATAGTGATTGCTAGGTGTGAAGTCCCGTGGAAACAGGAAAGTTTCTTTTGCAAGACCAAACATTATTAAAAAGTGAAGTAAGTAACTGAGTTTCTCTTCTTTATAACATTCATCTCAGGTAGGTGTCAGTGGCAGTAAAGAGTTGACTTTGAAAATTGATTTCTAAACTACGTAGACAATTATGAAGTAACAGGAGGAAAATGATACTAGGCCTTAAGAGTCATATTAATTAATCTCAACATAATGTTAAAGACCTACTTGTACTTGTCTTGTATTGAAGATCAGGTTAGGTGAATGGGAGGTAGCTGGAGAATTTCCAAGGCATCAAGTTTGCCTAAGGTGCTGAAAGAAGTCTTGTGACATCCCACTTGGCAGGTGTTTCGTTCACGGTCTGACAGTCTGGTGGAGCTTGTTGGACTTGGGCACCTTGCCACAGTAACATGTTTGACATGTATGTTTGGGATGGTCCCAGCTCAGCAGCACCACATTGCTGTTCCATGCTCTCTGGTCTAGCCATGTGCCCTGGTGACACACTGACCCCATGGGAAGGAAGCCAGGGATCAGGAGGAAGCCTGTGGTACTTAGGCCAGGGCTGATGTAGGCAGAAGAGGTGCATGCTGTGATGTAGTGTGAAATGAGTGATCTGCTCTCTAACCACTACCTATAACGAGTCTTGCATATGGACAGAAATCTGCCTTGTGGTGTTGACAAAGCTCAAGCCTGCAGATGTTAAACAAACAGTTGAAAATGACCATGCTGGGAGAGTTGAGTGGGGATCTCAGTTGTCAGAGGCAACTTGCATGGAGCAGTTTATCCAGAGACCTTTGGGAGACAATGATCCTGCAAGACAGCCCTCCTAAATTGGGCTTGACGGGTTATCCCCAAGGAGGGAGAGGAGCTTCTCAGTGAACAGTATGAAGGAAATATATTTTCACTTGGTATTTTTGCAAAGCCCAAACATTTAAAACTATGATAAGCACACAGCTGTGCAGCTGCCAAAGTGGGTTCTCACGTCCCTGGCCACATCCCCGCAGTGCAGGAAGCACACAGAGAGTTGGGCAGTTGATATCACCGGTCCTCGGACAGCTTTAATTTGCCTTAGCATCACTAAAATGCTGTAACAGCTGCCTAACTAGGCACTGATCTGAAAGGGACACCTTGCTGGGACCTTAGCATGGGAATCCCAATGTTGTTTATTTTTTAAGAAACATGGCATTTTTTTATCTTTTCTGTGTGATAAGAAAATTAGAAATTTCTATAACTCATTTCAGAACATTTAAAAATTTTGGTTAGTAGTTTGCCATCAACTTCAGTAAAAATAAGCTGGACTTTCTGTAAGCTCTGGTTATTATTGTTTCACTCTTCTTTTCTCCCTTTTCATCTTCTGTTTCTCAAACGATTGGCTTCGATCAAGCATCTGTATTCACATCAATAGCTTTGTTTTGCTACATCAATGTTTCATTGGTGTTATTGGACTGTCCTTGGATTTTGTGCAACTGTTGAGAAGGCTTGGCCATAAAGTTATGCATTTTAGGAAAAAAAAAAAAAAAAGGAAAAAAAAGGCGTATTTTTATCTATATATTTCTCTGCATACATAGACACTAGGAAAGTTTTATGAAGTTTATTTATTGAAGTACAGAATTTCAAAGGATGAATTGTCCATGGCCCTCAAAAGCTTATTTCCAGAATACCCAGTGTTGTTAGAGATTTGAGCCTGCGCGTGTGATAATTCATGGCAGTGTAGTTAAACGTGTGCATGCATTTGCAGGCTTAGTGCCTTATAGTGTGAATTCCTCTGGGCACAGGCTCTTAAGCTGTAGCTCTACATACACTTTTTTTCAGCAGCTGTGTGAGCTGAAGCTGCCTTGTGCCTCTTGCTAATAAACCTTTTCAGTAGGTAATATTTCAGCCAAATCATTTTTTTTAAGTTGATTTCACACCTGTCTGCACAAACAACTCTATGTACCAGAGTGTAGTATGTGGCTAGAAACAAGTTGGAGGTGAGGAAAGAAAGAGAATCTGCTTAGTAAACACAAGCAACAGCATCACTGCATGTCGAATGGCAGCCTGTCTGAGGCATCTGAATTACCAAGGGCATCTGAAGTACCATGTGGCCACACTTTGAATTGAGGACTTGAAATTGTGGTAATAGCGAAATTGTCTGCTGTCACAAGGACATCAAAATATGACAGATACTTGAGGGAAAGCTGTGACTTCTCTGTTAATTCTTTTGTTGCCTAATTTGTAGGGATGAGGACAGAAAATAACTAGCAGCAAATGATATAAACACAATAGTAGTATCATAGAAGGATTATTTGCCATAACTGGAATTTTATTTATCTTTTTTTTTTTTTTTTTTTTTTTTTTTTTTTTTTTTTTTTTTTTTTGTACTGTGTGTTTGATGGCAGAAGAAAAGAGTAAGGCCTCATTTAGTGACCCTGAAGGAAATGATAGCTGTGCATCTGAATATAGGTGACTTAGATCAGATCAGCCAGGGAGATAGAAATGTTTAACATACTACTAATAAAATGCTCTGAAAGCAAATATTTAAGTAAGATTTTTTTTTCCTCCTTACATTAAATATACAGTCCTATGTCATCTTATTTCCCCTGCCAATAAGTAAATTATGTAAAAATAAAATAATAACATTGCTTATCACTAACTGGAATCTTGGTCACCCTTATTCAGTTTTCCTTCTTGTTTGTGAAAAACAAACAACATCTGCTGAGGGAGAGGGAAGGCAGACATTCTCATTGTGCCAGTAACATTGCCTCTATTTGCTTCAGATTGAACCTTGTGGAGCTAACAGTCTGGTAAGCACCCAGGGCTGCTGGGATATTCCTCACCTGGGCCTGTCTTAGACCTGCTTCCTTTTCCATTCTCTTTCCCTCCTGAAAGAGCATTTCTTTACCAGTTTATGCATAAGAAAATGAGGGAATGTAATAACAGACAAAGTGGAAAGTGATGCCCAAAATGCAGTGGAATAATAAAGAGTTAATTTTATAATTTCATATTCTAATCCACAGCTACTACCACTGCAATGCCTGTTTCTATAAGCCACTGTTGTTGACGAATTCATAAAGAAGCCCAAGTCTTTACAAGCTGTAAAAATCCAGCTTTCAGCCTATTTGGAGATGGCATCATTTTTCAACACGAAAGTGCGAGCGCAGTTCCTGTGGCCAGCATCGTTAGCACATTAGATGTTGCATGCTGCTGGTTAAAGGTCAGTTGCAGAATGTACAGAAATCTGAATTTGATTTCTGACCTTTTTCCCCTATCATGTTTTTTTTTTTTTTTTTTTTTAACAAAACAAAACAAAACAAAACAAAAAAAGCCACCACCCTATTTTTTTTAAAGGAGGATCCACATAGACTGTTGTGTTATTCATGCAGATTGCAAGAGAAAAATATATACAGAGAAAAATTACATTTTTTTTTTCAAATGCTTAAAGGAAGGAGACATTATTATACTCATACTAGAAACGGAAAGAATTGGTAATAAAGTAATATGTTAAAAATCAGCAATGCAGGTCATGATTTTTACAGGACCGTTAACTGAAGTTTGTAGCTATATTTTAGTGTTTTACTTAACGGTATTGTTTTATAACAGTTATACACTATTAATTCAGGAGACAGCTTATTGAAAATATTTTTACAACACTGTTACTGCCCTCAACTTGTTCAGTGTGTCTTTTTAACTATGTGGCCTTTGTGTATTTCATTACTTTGTGCACTCCAGAAGTTAGGCTGAATTCAGAAAGAAAGCATGTGTCCTTTTCCAAGGTTCATGGTTCATCTATTGGTTCATGTAACTTCAAAGAGACAGTTCTGACATAAAAATTATGTTTCCCCACATCAAAGAATACATCAAAAATTTTATGAGGCCCGCAGCCTAACTCATTAAAAAAAAAAACCAACAAAAGGTTTTACATTACAAAGAACAATTTTTGACCAGCTAATGGGCAGCCAGAGTTGCAATGATTTCTAAATTTCTAATAAGGTCAAGAAAGTGCAGAACATAAGAGGAATGTAAATATTGTTAGAATTTTCACTCTGTGATGCAACTTACACACATATTATTTTTTTTGGTCCGGTGATCTTCAAGGTTCATTGTGATATTCCTCAAAGTCAAAAATTCAGGACGAATCAATGGTATTAAGACCTACCATTACAGGAGGAAACTTTCTGTTTTTATAGTGCTGAAAAGCCACGTTTACAGAGACTGGGAACTGTCTTACCCAACAATTTCATTTTGTTGATATAATCATGGCTTTGTATAGCCATTTACATAATAACATTATAGGTCTGTAAGAGAAACAGGATTATATTATTCCATAACAAAGTTACCGAGCTATTGGCATTGTACTAATACTAAGACTCTGCTTTTACATATAATTTTCATGAAAATGCTATTTAAAGGAAATGATTTATCCATTATCACGCTGCTGGTTTTGTGGTCCTAAGTAGACCTCAAAAGCCTAGGCTTTTTGCTAACTGCCTGCTGGTTATAGTTAGCATTTTTACTCCAAATTGCCATGGAGAACAAACTCTCCTTTTAAAGGAGCAGCTTCTCTGTTCTTGTCCCCTACACACAAGTATGAGAGGGTGAAGTACAGTAAGAGCATATGTCTGCCTTTGGCAAATATGTTTCCTTTCAGGAGGATTTGCTTTTTGTGCACAGCTGTGTGTGCAAAAGAACAAGATATCCCAGCAATCCAGAGGGAAAGGATGAGCAGTGAGTGGACCAGACAATGAGATTGGTCCTCTCTGGGGGGATGCACTTCCTCGCAGTTGATCCCTCTGCAATGGTGAGCATTCTGTTTGGAAAGGTTGCATCAAGAACAAGGGATTCACTTAAAATGAACTTAATTCTAAGTTTTAAATTCTCAGTCATAAATTTTCACTGGAAATCTAAATAGCTCCCCGTTTTCCAGATCTGATCATTATGCAAAGCCTTTTTTCATGACAGTAGTAGCAAAAGCAAGTGCAAATAAATCCAGATGCACTAGTAGACTTAAGGCTCCCCTTGCAGCCTTGAGATGTGAGATGATACCTGTTGTCTTCATCATTTTTTACTGTCTAGCCATTTATGAAATGCCTACCCAGTGAAGATGTAATAGTTTTCATTTAAAATCTTGGTACTAGATATTTAGTCTGAGACCAGCTGTGGCACTTAAGTATTTCCTGCTTTGATGAACCAGATGATGAAATAATCTAATTAGTCTCCTCATGAGAAGCAGTCAGAAGTATGATAGCTTTCCTATTTAAGAATCAATAAAATGGCAAGATGGTAAAATCTGTCAGGGCATCTGTAACATGAATGTTTTATTATGAAAAAATGGAAGCCTCATACAGATCTGATTACAGAGGATTACTTATATTTCTTTGCAGTATCCAGGGATTAGCAAACGGTGTTCATCCTTTTGCATACTTTCTGCATTCATGTTTGTGAGAGAAGGGGGTATGTGAGTAAGAGTTACAAGTTTGAAGTGTTGGGTACTTAGTTTTATTTCTCCCCATCGGTACTGTAGATAAAGACTTAATTTTTGCCAAACCTTTATTCTTTCTCACCTTTATGCATAGAGGGTCCTGGAGGTACATGTGACAGTCCACGTCTGGTGTGAACTTTGGAAGTTTCACTGAAGTTAGTGAAGCTGTGCTGCTTTACATAAGGAAAACCATAGTCCTTTGCCTGGCAGTTACTGGTGTCCACTTTTCCTATCACCGTTGAGCCCTTCTATGAATTTCTCAGCACGTTCAGGCTGTAGAAAACAGGCAGATCCCTATAAGGCAGGCGTAGTAAACCATCAATGACTATTTTTTGACTCAAATCTTTTGTTATGTGACCCTAGTCTTTTTGCTCTCTGCATCAGAAGTAGTTCCTACCATGTATTGCAGGGGCATCTAATCAAGCCACAATTACAGGCTGCATGTGTTTATGCTTAATCCTTTGCCTTAAAGGAGCTGAGCTGCTGCTGGCAGTTAAGGGTGTTTGCCTTGTGAACGTCGCAGCCTGGCTTTAAAATTTGCTTTTCTAAACCACCTCCTGTAGAAATGAACTATAGCTGCTGTTTCTATTTAACATTTTCAACATCTTTTATATCTTTTATTGACCCTTACAAACATCACAAACTACTGGGTTAGAAATACTGAGCTAAGTATCTAGCAACGCTTGCATCTAAGTCATGCAACATGTTGAAGCTATGCTCTGTCTTTTACAGTAACACCTTTACCAGCAGACATTCCCTTTTATCTACCCGTCCTCATTTAACTTGTTCAAGTTGTGATATAAATCTGTTTAGATTGAAAAACACAAAATATTTCAGGATCCTTTCTAAAAGCAGCTGAAGCATTTATCTACTTCAGTTAGAAATACTCTCGCTCAACTTAATGCAGCTTGATGCCTGGGGAGAGCTTAATATCATGGAGTTCTCCCCCTGGATGGGGATCTTTAATGTATCACCGGTGACTAGAAAGTTTTCTTTGACATTTACAGTGGCTGTTGCCATTTCTTACCTTCTAACATTTCCAGGCAGTGAGTCTTCCAGAAGGGTCTGAGCAATCTCAGGCTGAGGCTCACTTGTCTCCTCTGGGAAGTTGTTTTGCAGTTTCGAATACCTCAGCTATTCATAAAAAGGCAATGCAACTTCACTAGCCCCGAAGAGTACATCTGTCTCACTGAGTCACTGCAGAGATGCTGAAAACAAATATACTTGCCAGACCTGTAGCAGCGCTTGGTTGCTTGGCTGTTTTGTGCAGATCACAGAATCACAGAATTTTCTAGGTTGGAAGAGACCTCAAGATCATCGAGTCCAACCTCTGACCTAAGACTTTTTAGGAAGGGTTTTGGGCAGACAGGTCAGGATGGCAGAAACACTGCAGCCAGGATGGCAAGTTAATGGGAGCAGGAGCTGGACTCCTTTATTATCTGGTTCATTAGAGGAGGAAGCACTTAACTGTCATGGATGGTGTCAGACAATGTATAGCACCAAGGAGAAAAAAGGGAATTGTTGAGTATGACCAACGAGGAGTCCAGGAAGAGGTGACTGGTAACATGAAATGAAGGAACTTTTATGAGAACCTACAAGAGAAAAGTAAGAAGCCTTGACAAACTCTGAATTCCAAAATAAGGGGTCAGTATAAACATTAGGATTCCTGGTGAAAAGTAGTAATTGAATGTATGCCAAGCTTGTGTTGAAAAAGAGAAAGGAAGTCTCTACTACTAACCTTTAAAATGTTTAATGAACCTTTCCCTTATTTCTTGAAAATTTTGCTTGTGATGAAAGTTTCATTTAACTTGTGCAGTCTGAGCTCATTTCTGAGTTATTTTCTCCTCCCAGTTTATATTGGCAGTGTGCTCAACTGTGCATGATGCAAAATGCTCAGCCATGTATAATAGAAAAAATCAGAAAGGCAACTCAGGCCTTCAGCTGTTGTATTTAAAGAACCACCTTTTACATGCTCATTGTCAAGTAACTGGCTCAGAGTCATGTGTGCGAACCATAAACCAGTTTTCTGGTTTATTTAGTCCATCTTTGGAAGGATAATTGTAGGAGA
This sequence comes from Aythya marila, assembly GCF_965140915.1. NCBI lineage: Eukaryota > Metazoa > Chordata > Aves > Anseriformes > Anatidae > Aythya > Aythya marila. The sequence goes on from NC_139043.1 coordinate 106,520,340, forward strand.
AAAAAGAAAAAGGAAGCTCCAAAACAGGATGAGAAAAAGCAGAAGTGATGGTTTCAAAATGCTGCAATAAAGGATTGCCTGAAATAATGCAATTTAAAGGAACAGCGTTCCATTAGACAGTGCTGCGGTACATTGTGGTGTTCACAGCAATTGATCTTTTGTCATTCTAGACCTGCATTTGCTTGAGACTTATTTATGCTTTCACATGATTTTGAATATTACTAAACATGGCCGTCTGGCTCTTGAAAATCCACTTAGAGACAGGAATATTGTGTTTCCTTAGCTCTAAACAACAGGAATGCTCAGCAGGTACAGCTGGTACTTCCTCAGCCAATTAATAGAACAAAATAGTACTTTTTTTTTGCTTGACCTAGTAGTGTCATCAGTTGCCCATTTCCAGCCTAAACTGATAATTGTGGTGTGCATAGATTTTGAATGTGCTCAGTGCCTGGGAGAGGTTTTGTCTTGCCAGACAATCAAGATGGATGGGCTGTCTGTTGCTTACTTCTAATTTAACTATGGAGTAAGACAACAAAAAGATCACAGCAGGGAAAACAGTCCACATTTGCATCAAAAGAAGACATGCAGGTTACTGAATGAACTGAATGCAGATCCAGAGGGTGATGCCAGTTCTTTTACTGCATGCCTGAGACTGTGTCCATGGTCCCCTATCTTAAGCACCGTGTTCTTCTGAAAACCCTCTGTTGTGCCAAAACTGGCTGTCAACTGAAGAAAAGCAGCAAATATCGAAAACCACTGATGGTGGCACTAGAGGCCTATCCCTCTATCCTCCTCCCCAGAAAGCTAATAAAGAACATCAAAAATAGATGTTATCAGGCCATCAAGAATTAACAACATGCAGCAGATGGTTACACCTACCCTTTGCTATATATCTAATTTTAGCCCAGACTATTTACCAGCAAGTTGTGGCAAAGGTTAAGGAATCCAGCACCGAAGAATGGGAAGCAAGTAGAGATAGGAGGGAACGGAGAGGTTCTCTCTCCCTTCTGGCCTTGTTTTAGGTTATCATTTTTAATTAGTGGCTTTGCACACCACAGTTACTCTCAGTGAAATGAATGAAGGCGATGCTTTCAACCTCAGTCTATCAACAGGTAGTTAGAAATTAGTCTTGAAGTCTATGACATACCCAGGAAACTGGGAGTTGTATTTTGTGACTGAGACTGAACCATGTCTCTGAAGTGTTATCAGAGGAAATGTAATTATGTTATGCAGTATATGTGTGTGTCTGTGTATGAATGTAAATATGTATTTTCAGTCTTTGTTTTGCCCTTACCTGGAATTTTCTCTTTGCTTTATTTGTTTTTCTTTCCTGACACTAGCAACAGTATGATTTAGGACAACAAATAGGCATTGATGCATGCTGCATCTGCCACTCCTGTGACAGATCATCTAGGCTGAGAGCATGTCTTCACCACCGGCTTAATGCAGGCCCTCCCCAACATTTTAGTACAAATCTCTCTGTCAGCAGCATGCTGAAATTTCTCACCCAGGCTTATCTGAGCTTTGAACAGGCATTTGCTGGCCAAGGGTTAAAGCCATGGTATTGCTAAAGGGCAATCTCTGAACATCCAACCAGGTGATGCTGCTGTGCCGTGAACCACAGGGCCAGGGAGTGACTGCAAAGTGCTAGGAGAGAATGAAACGCCCTGGCATATCTCACCCCAAGATGAAGGAAGCTGCCAGCAGGGTCAGCAGACCCCACGACAGACGCCTTTGAGCCCAGGTGCTCTGGTTTTCCAACAAGAGGAGAAGTTGGAACCACTGCTGGAGGACCCCCCTGAAGCAGCAGGCCCCCCAGCAGGGACAGCCAGAATTTTGTGGCCCCACCAGTGTCTGCTCTGTGTTCCCTCCCCATTGAAGTTTGTTGCAAAGCCAGGCCAATTTTAATATGGAGGTGGCTGATGGGTGTGCATGCTCACCTTCTGCAGCAGAAGACCTTGTCTGTGGTGCTAATCAGGGGGCTGATGGATTTCTTTGTTCCAAATCACACTTTTTTGGGGGCCTTTCCTTGCTATTTCTGTACTAGGCTGTAGGGTTTCACACAATAGGGTTTTCACATACCAGGAAAATGCAGGGAGTCCTACATATTAGAAGAGATTTGGAAATGTCTGAAGGAGCATGTATGCAATGGGAGGATTTTCCCCGAAGCACTGGGAAGACTACACTTGTGAAAAAACCTTCCCTTGTTCTTTCTTTGAGGGGCTTCTGTATAGATTTAATTTCTGATTTGCTTAATTGTCGTAACACCGACTGCTTTTCCTCATGGGAAGTTACACGAGATATTTGAAATGTTTCTCCATGGTGGATGCTTTGTTTGAACAGCACTTCAGTGAGAAACACACTGCCCTGTGTTGCACAAGTGAATAAAAATGGCCTGTAGCCCTGGTTCTGATAGACTGACTAAAACCAGTGAGTTTTCTGTATTTTGTGGCTGGTTTGAAGTGCCTTAATGTTATTGTTTTTTATATTTATTATTTAACAGATGTCTCCTGGGAAGACAGCACTGGCCTCTGTAGTTGGTTTGTCTGTTTCTAAAGAATAGAAAGCTCACAATGCTCTTCATTTTGAAAGTTATGTTAATGGAAATAGGATGGCTGATTCCTTTTAAGGTTCGGTTTTCACGGGTACAGTTGGAAAGATGATTTTTGAGGAATTGTTTGAGGAGTTTTGCCTTTTCCTATACACACCTGCATGAAATTTCTCAGATACGTCAATATAAATTTCTGTGTGTATTTCTGCACAAATATTTTTTGAGGGATGCAAATAGCCTTTTGGGACTCGTTGCAATCCGAAATGCTTGTCATATGAGTAAGGTAAAGCACAATTTATTATTCCTTAATGAATGTTGTAGCCCTGGTGAGCACAGTCTATGCAAGTAGCCCCACTGATGCCACTAATTTTTGCAGAAGTCAGTGCTACCCTGTGTGTGCATTTAAGGACAGACAGCTCTTAACTCAGTGTAGCTTAGTGTACCCCAGGATTTTCAGGGCTTCAACTTCTCTTCCACTTCAGTTTGCGTAGCATCTAGTAAAATTGTTTGCAGGGCCAACACTGCTTTTACAGCTGAGCCTTTAGTTTTCACTTGTTCTTATTTAATACAAAATGAAAATGAAAAATAAAATGAAAGAAAAAAATACTTCAAAAGTTTCTTATTCCCATGCCCCTTTAATTAAGATCTCAAGAAGTTAATAACTTCTAATAAATTCTAGAAAAAAAACAGAGAACATCTGGCATTCGATATCATAGCAAAGATGGAAAACAAAGAGAAATGTTTTTGCCTTTATCCAGCTGGCTGCACAGTCCTTGGGCAATGAGCAGTGAGCCAGGATCTGATCCGTTTCCTCAGCTGCCTTAAACTGCAACAAGACTTAAAAAGATACTTTCTAGCACTAATGACAATGTTCAAATTAAACTTTTAGAGGATGCATTCAAGTTGAAAGTTTGAATACGTTGACGCACAAGAGGCAAATGCCCTTCCTCTAAAGGACTTTTTTTCTCCTGCACACTCAGGAACTAGCAGCAGCCTTGAGTAAATTGAATGCAGTATGTGAGAGAAGTATAACATAGCATCCAGTCGCAATACGATGTATTCAAGTATTTGTCCATATGTAAGCAGTTAATTGATTGTGTTGCTATGAAGCACAATTCAAGGCTATTCTCTTTTCTTTAGCACGAAGCTGTACAATTACAAAATCATGCAGGTTGCAAAATATATTTAAGGGCAAGGTAGGCTTAACTACAGCATTGTAAATGACAAAGAATATTTTTTTTTTTTGCTTGTTTCTGTCTTACTGTACCCTTCATAGCTCAGGGACAGCATCTGGTGCTCAGTAAAATCATTGTTGTATTTAGCTTATCTGTTAGGAGAAGTGAAGAAAAAAGAAATTGTGGTTTCCAAGGGCATACATTCATGATAAAAATGGTTCACATTTAAAGTACTGATTCTTGACCAGTCCAAACCATTCACATTTTATGATTTAAGCCTCTCAAAAATGCAGTGATGTTCAAAACATAAAACAAAACAAAACAAATCAAAATACAAAAGCAACAAAACAAACAAGCAAAATCAACCCAAAAGCCACATTATACAGGGATTATTTTCTTTGTTCTCTCTTTCTAAACCTTTTAAACACTTTTTCTCCATGATCATGAAGTCTAGAAACTTATTCTTTATATAAAAATGAGATTCTCCTGGAAAACATTACTCAAAGGTCTGGGGAAATGCTGGAAATTTAAGAAATCATGAGAGTTAGACTCTCTGTTTTCTTCTACCCAAACATCCACCTGTTCTGTGCAAGGCTGACGTGAAGAAAAATGTGAAAACAGCACTCCTTCTTACTTCTGCTTTCTTCAGATCCCAATACAGAAAACCAGACATGTCTTCCTTGGCTAGAATATTTTGCATTTTTTGGGCTGGTTTTCCTGATTATTTATTTATTTATTTTCCTTCTGTCAGCCATCAGTGCAGCTGCAGCCAGTGCTGTACGGCATCAGGAGGGCAAACAGGACCACTGGGTGTGTGGATGCTCCACCAACCTGTGTCCTCTGGTGTTGAGAGCTAAAAATGAAGACAAGTGGCTTCAAGTGACTTCAAGACAAGTGGCAAGTATCCAGTCCATCTCAGGACAGAGCAAAGCCTGTCTGCTCAGAGATGCTCCCGTAGCACTGTAGGCAGTGCTCTTGGGGTGCAATGGTGAGGAAAGGGTAAAAGGAGGAACAGGAATTTTATATGTTCAAAGAAAAGCCAAAGCTCATTAATGGTGTACTGCATTTCTACTGTCCCAGCAAATGGCACAAGCTTTCTTTACCTCTATTTTTGTGCAAGCACACTACACTTTGAAATATACAATTTGTGTGTGGGGGGTGTGGGGTGTCAGGGAGCTGGGGAAAGTGACAGTGTAAAAGCTATAATTCTAGTTATAAATTACATTTATGAGATAGATAAATGTTGTAATATAGTATTTGGCATCCTAAGTCCTTGCTGATTAAGGCAGACAAAAATGTTTGTGAGATATCCTCAAAAGCTGTTATTTTAATAAATGACAAGCTGATTCTACACTGTAATAGGCAGGAGATTTTGAGCAACTTAAATAGTATGATGTTCTTTGGAGGGCTGTTGGAAAGGAAAAGGAATAAGTGTTTAAGAGCTCAAAAATGGATTTAATTGGGGAAGTAAACTCATTGTAAATTATGAATAGCTTTGGGAGAGGAATTTTCACAGAGAAATGTTACTTGATCTATCTTTTCTATATATTAGACATTTTTTTTTCTATATATAAGAGGATGAAAGCACACCCTGTACATCTTCAGTTACAGTGTCTGTATCAGCTAACGTCCCTGAGAGTGCCAATGTCATGGATCACTTCAATGCATAAAAAAAGAAAATGGATTATGTATTACTGTATAAGTTCATGGATTTTTTTTTTTTTTTAATTTGATAGAAAGTTATGAGTTTTCACATCATTGTTGAGACCCTAAAGCAGTGTACACAACGTAAGAAATGCATCATACCTAATAAAGAGAGGAAATTGAGGAGCTGAAACAGAATGATAAGGGAAAAAAAAAAAGATACATTCATGATCCTGGAAAATGACTGTTATGTTTTGTTTTAGAAATTAAAATTACTTCAACAAGGATTTATCATCAAAGAAAAGTAAATGTGAGAATAAAAGCCAGAAAAAAAAATGAACAAGAAAACAAACAAACAAACAAAACAAAACAAAACAAAAAAGCAAAGCATCACCACAAACAGAAAGCCTTTGTTAGGTAGAAGACACAAATTAAGATAAAAATTGAGTTTATAAAGTATTTCTAGTTAAAATGTTTCATTTAATATGAATGATAATACAAAGAAATGTATTTGAATTTCAAAGCAGGTTTATTACCTATTGTAGAGCTTCTTGCTGCTACTCAAGTAGCTGTGATTTATATCATCCACAATGAACTCAGCTATAAAGAAGTTTATCAGTTAATAGTTTTGTTAATGCTGCTGCCATTTTGGTACTGAAGCACCATTTGCTCTTTTTATCTGAGGGATATAAACAAAACAAAACACCCCAAATCAAAAAAAAAAAGCAAGAACCTATAGAGAGTTAACATTTTTTGAGGGTGTTCTTGCCCAAACTCTTTTGATGCTGCCACCTGCAGCAATTGCCCAGCTTAGCTCTTCATTAACCATTTGTTGGATTTTGTTTCCATGACAACTTCCTATATTATAATATCTTATAAATTCAGTAGAATTCAGCCATCAACTTAAAACACCTAAATGTTTCTCTGAGTTGCATCCCTTGTTTCCTTGGCAACTTCATCCTAGGATATTTTGAGGCACCCAAGACAAATTCCATTGCATTGATCTTTTTAATGAATTTACACTGACCTGCAGTATACACATTGTACCAAACTTAAAATATTAGATGACAGAAGCTTTATTGATTTCATTCAAATGCTGCTTCTCAGCTGAAATCCAATTACTTTGCCCCAGTGCGTACATGTTCCCCATTAAGGCTGCAAAAACAATGCTGTAAGGCATTATCTATACTCATTTAGACCAATCTGAAGATTAAAAACAACTTTGCATACTGAAAGCAATATTTCTGACAAAAGAAAGGACACATTTTTGCTGCTTCATAGTAATGTCTAATTATTAAGATAAATTCTAATGAGAAAAGGTAAATGTGGAAGAAACCACAAGAAGCACTGATGCTTGCAATCTATTTGGTATATCGACAATGTGGTATCTAAAAAAATCATAGCACAAGAAAAACTGTAGATGTTATATTTGCTCTTCCTTAGCAAATATATATGTATTTACACTTATTCTATGCTGGTCACAAAATAAGCCAAAAGTTGGTGACTGATTAAGTCTGCCCTCATTCTACACGTGCTCTAACATGCTGTCTTGGAGCAATGTAAGATGTTGAAACAAACCGACTGAATCTTGTGTCTTGATTGCAGCCTCTTCCTCTAAGGTCCCTTAAGGAAACAGTGGCCAGTTCTAAGTCAATATTTAGTCTCTACTGTGGGTAAAGTTCATTTTCATCTCCTACTTTTCTTCTTTCACATGGAACAGTCCCTCAGCATAAAAAGGTGAGATCTGGATTTGTGATATTTGAATGGAAAAGCAGAAAGCAGAACAGATCCTGCAAAATTAGTCTCTTTTGTGTGTATTTCTTACCCTAGAAATCTAAAATCCACATGCTTTCCCTATCTTCTGATTATACATGCAACAGACTGGAGATGGATGTCACACCCACCTGCCTTATCTAATCCTATAAGGCTTTATTTTCCTAGTGTTAACTCATATCCTATTATTTCTAAAACTGGCCTACCATTGTATGTTGGTCCCTGTGCTTTCCTCAACCCCAGCATCTTCCCATTTTTATCCTGTCTTCTTTTTGTCTTTATACCACATTCTAACCTAAAACTAAAAACAAACCCGGGCAACATGATGAGTGTACAGGCTGATTTAGTCTTTGCACAGATGTCTATGGGAATATATTTACAAAACCATTAAAGTTAGCACCCACAGAGTCCTTTGATGACATCCTTTTCAGATTTCTCCTGCAAGGGTAATTTGCTGCTTTCAAAGGTGTACTGGAAGCTTTTGTGGATTGCCTTTGTTGATAGCATGAATGTCTTCAGTTCACTTGTATTTATTTATTTATTTATTTTTCAGAGGAAGAATTATCTGAAGTCAAGTGAGCACTCTGCAGCTCCCGTGCTTGCTCTATTGACAGCCTTTAGGTGCATCTGCTTTTGGAACCAGAAGAAAAATTATGCTCATGCTTGTATCCATATACGCTCAATTAGGAACAGGTGTCGACTTCGGTCAGCTATTTCAATCCCCTTGGTCTTAAAAGTTCTTCACAAGGGTGAAGAAATTGCCTTCTTACTTGGCAAGGACGATGTTCGCTTCCGATTATGTGTGACAGAGATGTTCTGGCTGAAGGAAGAGCTATTTTCTGAGCATGCATCAATATGAAGTTTTAATCTGAACCAGTCAGCCTTATCCAGGAAAGGCATCTGGGAAGTCTTTTTTTTTTTTTTTTTTTTTTTTTTCTTTTTTCATAAAAACCCTTGACATCTATCTCCAGTCTGTTGCATGTATAATCAGAAGACAGGGAAGTAGTGGAAGAGGACAAGAACCATGCTTTTACTGCTGTGGGAAATGGTTGTCATTGTGTCACGGAATCTCATGATTTTGTGTAAAGGAATAGAATAACTGCTGGCAAAGAGATGAGCAAAAGATATTTTAAAAGAGAAGAGTATAAATTTTCAGTTGGGGTTGGTACCAAGGAACAACCTCAGTTGGAAGAGGAAATTAACTACCTTCAGCTTTTGAAAATTATAGCAAGCACAGAGAACTTAGCAGAGTCTTGATTAACATTAATGCTAATGGACAGGTATGTAACACTTGAAAAAATATTTGAGCAATACAGTTGTATTTAGACACCAAGTAACAATGGCTTTGTAAGAGGTAATTGGAGGTGATTAATTCATATTCATAAAAAATTAAAACTATTACAGAGTGTCCAAAGGAGGGCTACAAAGATGGTGAAGGGTCTGGAGGGGAAGACATATGAGGAGCAGCTGAGGTGCCTCGGTGTGCTCAGCCCCGAGCAGAGCAGGCTGAGGGGAGGCCTCATGGTGGCCTGCAGGTCCCTCACGAGGGGAGCGGAGGGGCAGGCGCTGAGCTCTGCTCTCTGGGGACAGCGACAGGACCCGAGGGAACGGCATGGAGCTGGGACAGGGGAGGGTCAGGCTGGGGGTTAGGGAAAGGTTCTGCACAGGTTCTCCCCTGGGCAGTGGTCATGGCACCAAGCTGCCAGAGTTCAAGCATTCAGACAACACTCTCAGACATGTCGTCTGTTATTTCAGTGGTCGTTGTGGGTCCCTTCTAACTCGAGATATTCTGTGATTGTAAAAGGAGATAGAAAGAATTCATTAGCTGTTTCTCTCAGCCAGAATGATCATTCTTCTACCTTGTGTCTGTTGTTTTCTTTCTTTCTTTCTGCTGGCAGGAAATGGTCCTTTGAAGACATAACGACTTGTCTAATTTTCTGCATGTTAGAAGTCTCATTAAGCATAATAAATTATTAATGCCAAAGAGATTATGGTGGAGGGCATTTGTGGGATCAGATCTGCAAGTGTTAAAGACTTCTGGAAAAAGCTGTGGCCTGTCTATACAGTAGTGGTTTACTGGGACACCAAGCTTGATAGTGAGGTACAAATAATATTTATAAGAATCAGATTATATGATGAATGTGTATTTTCAGGCAAACTTAAGATGTTGGGCAAGTCAAATGTTAAGAATCTTCCTCATCTCTTGAGCTAAATTATATCTTAAAAAGAATTACACGGGTTCTTTCAAAATCTCAGACACATTTCATAGTGTTTGGTAGATGACTTACACTGCTGTTATGCAGAATGCACTTTAATTAGGATTTTAATGGATTTCTTGTGTCACCATTCAGGGTTATAATATGCTGTTTTCTCTGGTGTTTTAGCCTACTGGTAAAATATTAATACTACATTTTTAGGCGAAGCTGTTCTTTGAAAATATTGCTTTTTTCTTGTTTTTCTCAGACTAATTGTTCTCTGATGTGCAAATATTGCTTCTTCATTTAGGTGGGAGTACAAATACACGATGGACTCATTGCTGCAAAGGATTAGAGGACTAAGTTCAGGAAAGACTGTGGAAGTCTCCAGTGACTTCAGTTGGCTTTGGATCATGCCATAGCAATATTTTCAAGATAAATCTTTTTAGTTTGGTACTGACACTAGTTTTACAGCAGTAAAACTTAGTAAGTCAAGGTGTATTTTTTGTTAAAGTATACGATGTAGAGAAGTATTACTGCAAATATTTTTTGAATGAGATTATCCATTTGTTTTAGTCACAGTTTAGCTCAAAGCAAGCGATATTAACATACATATATTTGAAATAAATGTGTTTGTTGTGTGTATAGAATCATTTTTTTTTGAGATAATGTCTTGGTATACCACTACTTTCAAATCATTGACAGAAGTGCTTATATTTTAGAAGGGAAGGAAGAATAGCAAGAGAAGCTTTATTTACTTTGGAGACAGCTAAAAATAGGATGAGAGAATGCTGATCTGTGCTTGTGCTTTTGGTGTAAAGAATGTAAAATATATTGTCTTTGTTTGTTGCATTCAGTTTAATTTCTAAGTTGAATTCAGAGGGATTGTCAGAAATGACAAAATGCTGCATAACACGGTAGTACCTCTTCTGCAGCTGGGCATATGCCAATGGCCTGAAGGCTACATCTGCTTTGCATATGAATTTACATAGCATATTCATCAGAACCTAATATGCAGGGTTAGCCTTTATATATGTGTATAGCTTACAAAGCAACTGCATAAAATGTGTTTCAAAGGCTGCAGGGGAAAAGGGCATAAAAAGGAAAACTGACACTTCTTGTGTCCATCCCTCTCTTCATGCATTATTTAATGTGCCTTGCACTGCCAATGTGCATCAGGCTGAAATTCTTCAGGAAAAGAAAAAAGGGAAAAAGAAAAAAGGAAAAAAAAAAAAAAAAGGAAAAGAAAAAAGGTTATCACAAGCTAAAAGCTTGTTTGGAAGACAAAGAACCTCACCAGTCAGATGATCTTTGTCCTGAAGCTGAAGGTTCACTCTCCTAAGTACAAAGCAACAATGTAAAACAGGAGTATTTTGGTGCCAGCAGCAACCCTTACGTACACAACAGAGTGCTCGGAATCTCTTCCAAAACTGCCCAGGGAGTGAAGTGCAACATTCACACTCGTCCCCTATCTACTTTTGATTTCCTTATGTGAAGTCTAAAAGCAGTGAAGACCTTTGGGTGCAGTTTTCAGATGATGATTGGCCTCAGGAGCCTCAAGTTTTTTCTTCTCTCATGCCTGAAAAAACAGGTCTTTTTGACAAGAAGTTCTTGGTGGCCAAAGATTCTCCTCCTTCTTCACCCCTTGCTTTAGAGAGGGGCAGTATGAAAAAGTATGTTGGGGAAGAAGTAGATATGACCCTTTACAATTGCATTTTGATCACTTGGGGCTTCTGCAAAAATGTGTAAATGTGTTTAAGCAAACCCAGTCCTTCAGAATGAGCACTGGAGATACCTCTGGGAAAATCTGTCTTTTAACCAGAAAGCTCAACAACATCAAATCATGCTTTAGTTTCAGAATTTCAGAATATTAAATTTCAGAATTTAATTTAAGAACCAGAGAATGTAGGGTTTTTTGTTTGTTTGTTTGTTTGTTTTTTCTTCTTAATGTTTTCTCTCTTATTTCTCTTTGTTTCTTTTAAATGAAAGCTTAAATTTGACTCATCTGATGAGGTCATCATTGAACCATGGGAAACAAATTATGTGTTTTCTATATCACATATTAAGGTGAGCAACCAGACAGAACAATGGACGTGCAGTCTAACAATACCTTAAAATCTTAAGAAAGAGGGATGGGATCTTTCATTGTAGTAGTACAGTTGAGGCCAATGAACATCACCACACTGTCCTCACATATAATACCTTTTGTTTAGAAATCAGAGCAAAAATAAGGTTGAAGTGTCAGATTCTGTGCTTGTGTCTGTGTTAGAGCCCACTTTATCTTTGTTACAAATATCTGTTGGGTCTGAGAATGCTCGTGCTCAGTTGTAAATCAGAACTCACCCCTAGATGACACCTCAGCTTGAGACCAGCACCCATACATACCCTGGGCCAGACCTGCTCATGAGGCTTGAAGAAATGGATAGATATTTGTATTGCAGCAGAGTCCTGCTCACATTAAGGCTGCACATGGTATTCATTTGGAGAGATCTATTCGAGTCTCTGTCAAATATTTGCTTTTCACCTTGAAATAACGCATGCTCGTCTTCAGTCAAGGTCACTTTTTCTTGGGGACGTTTGAGCCACAGCAGATCTTTTCTGTGCAGAAAATGACTTCCCACCCAATCCACATGTATTACTGCAATGCGAAAAGTAATGCCTTTGCAGTTCAAACAGGAAAGTGCCTCAGTGATTTGGAATAGACACTGTAAATCTGATGGGAAGTAAGCGGCTAGGGTTACAGGTATCTGACCCAATTGTGTGGTAAAAATCCATTTGATTTGTCTACTTGTAAGGGTTTTTACATCACACTTTCAACACAGTTGCTCTTTTTCTGTAAGATAGAAACCTCTTTATATTTTAGACAAGTGATGTACCAATATTGAATGAATGTGAGCTCTATTTATGTTTGACTGAGTTCTTTAGTCATGGTCTGATCAATCGTTCCTGATGCTCACAGGAGGCCTTTCAGCCGGCTTTGCTGAACTTTGCACTGTCCTCAGAGTATGACTGCAGTATGATTGAAAGGGAGGGCTCCAGAAGTCTTCGCTTATCCTAGATATTTTTCCCCTGGTAGGTACATCAAGAGCTTCACATGACTTTCATGGTATTTTTTTTCAAATCTATGCAAAAATAATTATATATTAGAGGTATGGTAGTAGGGCAATGTTTTATAATATAAGTAATAAAACTTTAGAAATTGAGTGCCGTAGTTTTGCAAATACACTTGACAGATACTTCTGCGCTTGCTATATTTTTTATTGCAAAAACGAACTGTGAAGACAATGATGGGTAAACTAGTCTAGGGGCTCCAAATATTAGTGACTGTACTTAGTGTAAAACTATTGACATTGAGATTTTTATGCTGAAAAGTTGCAATGAACTTCTCATTTTTACCTGTTTTCATTCCAAGATTATATCTGAAAATTATCTATTGGCTGTGGATAAGTTATAACTATACAGTCACGAAATTCAGTTGCAACAGCTGGTAGCCTGCACTGTGGCATCCACCTTCACATGTGCCTAGAAATCCATGTTTAATTTACAGCTCTAATTTTTCATTTGTCTGTCTAAGGCAGATTTGGATGTGTAACTAATATCACTGAAATATATGAATGCATTTCCATAATTAGTGTCTTGTGAGGATAGACTTGGATTTAATGGGGGATTCAAGTCTTAAGTGTCTTGCAAATTGTAATATATTGATTAATACTATCCTCTCAACCAGAACATAGTTTAACAGTCACCTGTTTCCAGAAAATCCAGAAACCCACAACTGAAGTAACTTAGCATTTCAATCAGAAAAGTAAATGAAGTTAGATGGATACATTGCAATTAAACTACCTTTGTAAAATAACATTTTTGAGGCCTTAGTTGGCAAACATTTGGAAATAATTTTGAATATTTTTACACAGGATGTATTCAGTAATTAGAACAGGCCCTCCAGTAATCTTTCATACACTAGTAATATTATTTCAAAGTGGGAAAGCTGAATTATTAAATGACTTAAGGGCACAATATTTACCAGATGTAATCAGAGTCTGAGAATGAAGAACAAGCAAGGTTTGTTTTTCTTTATAACTGTTTCCTTCAGCAATCAAACAGGCTTCTAAAAAACACCTGAAATCAGACTACGTATCCTGGGCAGGGGTGGGTTTGCTTCCTTTGGTCCTATTAAATTAAATTTGCCAGGTATGTTACACTGAAATTGTACTTTCTGAGAAGGAGCACACCTAGACAAAAGGAAAATGAGAACACCATGGAAATTAGTATCACTCCTCCTGGTGCTATTGAGCTTGCCTTTGTACAGGGTGCTTGAAGCTCAGTCTTTTCTATTTCTTAGGGGAAATCCAGGAACAATTGTTAGAGGAGTATCACTTCTGAAAGGAGCATGCAGGGGGATGAAAAATGAACGTTAGTTGCCAGAGGATTTTTTTTCGTTCCTGTGGGAATGTTAGGCTCATGGTGGTGGCCTGTTACACTGTAATGAACAATTTGCTCAGATTTCTCAAGACATTTCTCAAATGCATGATTTGCTTTTGTACGGAAGAATTTTCTTATCTGTATTTTGTAAGGTGAGAAGAAATTCAGAAGGAAATAATTACAGACATGGTGTCCTGCCAGGAAGTATTCAGTTGATTTATTGATCAGGCTTGTGAGGACTCCCCTGGACCAGAAGTCCTCTGATGCCTGGGTTTGCTGCTGGAGGACAGCATCTGGAGTAATTTCTACCTGCAACAGAGGAAGACATTATTCACTTCTTTTAACAAGATACCCGCAATTCAAAGTGCCTGCAAACAGCATGCCTACAAAGTTTATCCATGTCCTTGAACCTGCATTATTTGGTCTAAAGTGACAGTGGAGCTGGACTAAGTACGAATGACTGAAATTTCAAAAATATTAATCAGCTTCATTCTTCTGTTTGTTAAAAGCACACTGGAAAGAGAATGAGGTCTGAAAACAGAATTGTAGAATCTCATTGCAAAATACTTTTCTATCCAAGCAAGATAAAGAAACAAGTGTACAGTGTGTATAAAGTCTGCAGTAATTGGCTCAGACCTGTGATTCTCCTTACACAGTGACAGAGAGCATTTTCCTCTTGGGGACTGTACTGCAGTGATTGCCATTCCCCCACAGACAACCGGCCTCCCACTCTTTATCTGATTGGCTGGAGAGAGATAAAAGGAGAAAAATGTAAAGTCAAATGGGTATTTCTCAGGTATAGAGATTTCCATGTCCTCTCGTGCCCTGGGCTTTGTTTATCTTTGTTGCTACACCATCTGCAGTTCTACCCTTGGCCTGTTGCTAACGGCTGCCCATTGAAGGTCAGGCGTGGTCACAAAGCTCCTGGACCGTCTGTCACCTCACACAGGGAAAAACCGCCTGTTCTGCTATCAGCCAGCTCCAAACTGTTACTGAATATCATTCTTCAGCATCTTCCTACTTTTTCCAGAAGTTCTTTCTTTCTGTACATTTTCCAATTTGCACAGAAAATCATAGTTTTATGCCTTTGTACCTGAGGCTCAGGAATCAAGGACATAGCTATTGATGGGGGGCTTTGGCAGTGTGCTAAGTGTGCAGTGAAAAAGAGTCCTTGTCCCAGCCTCTAAGATCCTTCTGGTATTGTTACACAGAATAGAAAACTAAAATAAACACATTAACCAAACTAAAAGACTTTTCTGGTCCTCATACAGAGGTAAAGAAAAGGTATCTATCCAGTTTTTCTTCAGAATGTCGATGTATTTTATTTTCAGTTAGAACATTTTTCAATTTTATTTTCAATTAAAACATATATTATTTTCAATTAAAATATTTACATCCTATACCCCTTATATAAGAGTAATTTCAGTTTGCATATGATCAGCCAGTGGAACCTCATCCATAAGAAAAGTAATAAATCTGGCAGGAAAGCTCATTAGTTTAATTTATTCTGATTAAATACAAGGATTGTTCACTTCCCTGTGTCACCAATGATTAAAATCAAAATTTTAAATGTGGCCAAAAGGGACATTTCAGCTACTGATTCAGTCTGTAAGGTGGAAAGCAGGTTTTGTATAGGAAAACACTGTTAAATATGCAAGCACAGTATGCTTGTGTGTGAATATGAAATACATTTACATAAGGATCTAGACTCATAATCTCAAAATTTCCTAGGAGGGATTCATTTGGGGGTGGCAGATGAACACCACTATTTCTTTTCTCATTACTAGTTCAAAATATAACAGTTTAGTAGGAATAAGAACAAAATAAACAGTTAATTCTTTGTGATCCAGAAATGACTGTGCAGAGGTGGGTTTTAGGTGAGACTTTTGTGTGCATTTCTTTGTTGACATAAAATATTTCAAAAAAAAAAAAAAAAAAGCAATATTTTGAGGAACCCTTCACAAGATAGTATTCATAGTAGCTCAACTAGCAAATGATCTCCTCTCTTAAAACCACTGGTTTTAAGAGAGGAGATCATTTGCTAGTTGAGCCAGTGACTCAGTAATTTATCTTTCTAGCAGCAAGAGAAATGATCTATTTGTACCATAAACTAGCATCCTTTTTCCTTACCATCTCTGCTTATCCCTCTCTTCCCTGAACCTGTGTGTTTACTTCACTCGTGGTTTTGTCCTATCTTGCTCATTTTCTCTTCATCTTCTCCATAAACCTTTCCTAAAGCCCCTTCCAATCTCCACCTTTCCCCTGAGTGGAAGCACAGCAGGTGTATGCCGAGGACTAGCGTTTTACCAATTGCTTGTGTATTTCTGTAGAAGAGACAAAATTCAGAATGAATAAGACCCACGATTTCCCTAATCCACCATCCTCTGACCTCAGATGTATAATCTGACCAATATACATTTTTCTGTACTAGTTTTCTGTTTTCTCCTAATTTTTAGTGGTGTATTTTGCATAGGCTGTAGAAGTATGGAAACAAAGATGTAATAGCAGAATGCAATAGCATTTCAGTTGAAGGAGAAACATATTTCTGGGCTATTCCTTCTTCATAAATAAATGCATGAAATGGGATATCTGCAGAAGCCTAAACTGTATAATGTACAGCTCACAACACTCCTTCCACTTATAAAGCTAGTTTGGGCACTTACCACCCAAGAGTGTATGAACACAAGGTTGTTCAGGAAACACAAAACAAAAGAAGCACAGAAAGCTATATAACTATGGTATTTGAGGCAAACACTTTGACCTGTACATTTCAAAGCACATTTCTGAAGTTGAAAATGGAATTTAACCGTATTTAAATATGAGGAAAACACAGTAGAGAAAAACTAAATTATTTGTTCAAAGTCACTTCAGTGGACTTAAAGCTGAAAATGAACAAAATTTGAAGGAAATACCCATATGGGCAGAAGAGAATATATCAGATTTATTATTAAATGGAGCACATTAAACATTATTCATGTTGCAGAAGGAAGATGGCAGACTTAAATCCAGGAAAATATCTTTTTTTTGTTGGAAAAAGTCAGTCTAAACACTAGAATCTGGAGGGGGGGATACCTGCATAAATACCTTAAATACATGCTTTGTCAAGGATTAAATTTTTGTTCTAAAGCCAACTGATGTCTCTAAATATCTACTGACTTGGCGGTTAGGTTATCTGAAAATGGGACTGCAGCTTCAAATCCCTCTGCTGACTGCTTAGTGTTGGGGGCTCCAACCTAACCATTTCATGGTCTGAGGAAACCATTTTCTGTGGAACTTGGGGACAGCAATGAAGTAGCCACTGCTGCAGAGATGACTTCTTGGCTGCCAAGGGCAGTGTGACTGCACTGCTCCTCATCTCAGCTGTTGCTAAGACCAGACATCTGTTCCCAGCAGCAGAGTGCAGGGTGTGGGGACATACCACTCATCTTCCCCTGTGACCAGTTGCACCTTACGTCTCTGCTTGGAATACCCCATTTCAATAGCAGGTCCTGTGCTCAGCCTTCGGACTCAGACCCTCAGGACCCAGAAATGTGGTTATATTATATTTGGCCATTTGTCACATGGAGCCAGGTGGCATACCTTCTACTGCTGCTAAAATGCAATTTTCCTCAATGAACCCTTGCACGTGTGCAGGGCCTGACCCACTAGATCATCTGCAAGTCCTGCCACCTTTTGGGATTTATCCTGAGTGTTATTCAAATGATACACAGTGGAGCCTCAGGAAAATAATGGCAGTGAATAGAATGTACATTAAATGCGTTCATCAATCCTGCTCCATCTGATGAAATGTCACTCCCAGACACAAATTTTCTACTGCATGGGAGGAAAAAGAGAATCCACTAGACTTTTTTGATTATAGTTTTCATCATAAGTTATTATCATTATTATTTATTTATTTATTTATTAAAGATTGTTGAAAAGTAATTGTGTGCATTTCATTTTATCATAAAGAGGGAAAATGTCAGAAACTTATTGGTGATTTATTTTCAGGCTTGGGCCCATGTATCTGACTGATTAAAGAAAGCTTGAGTTTTTGAGGCAGTCACACATGTGATGAGGCAGTTGTTATGGCAACAATGCATTTTTAATGAGTTATAATAATGACAGAACAACATCTTTTAAATTATCAGGATTTAAAGTTACAGCTGCTGTGTTTTGTCTTCCATACACACTTTGAAAATATTGAAATATTTTCATGAGTGTGTAGTACCATCCGTATGCTTTTCTTGAGTATGAAGAAAAAAAAAAAAAAGAGCTTCAAGAGAGGGCATATGTTAAGCCAATAACAACTTTCATTGTTTCTCATGATTTTCATTCCTTCTGTGATTATGATTTTACTGTTTTTTAATCAGACATGTTCCATTGTGACAATCTTAACTGTAGCCAAATTGTTGAAAGGATTGCTAGGTGTTCCCAAATATAATTTGGCTGCTACAATAACTTTCAGTTAAACTTGAAGGTGGTAGTTTTTTGGGATACTTTTTGGAAGTCACAGAAGCAATGAACTTCAGTGATCCTTGTGACTCTCATAGATATCCTTGCTGGAAAGAGATGAAGGTATATTCCTCACTGTAGCCTTCCAGGATGTGGTGAATATAAACCTGCTCTGACCATGCAACTGCTTTCACCAAAATTCCTGATGACACTGCAGGAGGGCATGGACAGTCTTTTTTTTTTTTTTTTTCCCCCCCCCCCTCCTCAGGAGAAGGACTTTTTTCATCTTGCAATGGAACAAGAACATGGAATGGAAGGAATTACATTCACATATAACTCATATTTCTTACCACTCATGTTGTAAGTAAAATATCCAGATATTTCAGACTATAGGTTTCTTTTAGGCCCAGTTCCCTTCAACATATCCAAGTCATCTACATGAACTGGCTATCCCACTGGTACTGAGCAGCTGTTCCCAGAGGGCTGTTTTATTCTTTTGGGTGAGCTAGACTGCTAAAGAGAAATGAGTAGAAGCTTCAGATAATCCAGTAACGGCTAGGGTACTTCTGGAGTATATTTTTGAGACTTTATTGTCTGTTCTAGAACACAGAATCATAAAATCATAGAATCACAGAATGGCTTGGGTTGGAAGGGACCTTAAATATCATTTGGTTCCAACCCCCCTGTACTGGACAGGGACACCTCCTAGACCAGGTTGACCAAGCCCCATCCAGCTTGGCCTTGCACACTTCCAGGGATGGGGCATCCACAGTTTCTCTGGGCAGCCTATGCCACTGCCTCACCACCCTCCTAGTGAAGAATTTCCTCCTATCATCTAATCTAAATCTCCTCTCTTTTTGTTTAAAATTATTCCCCTTTTTTCTATCATTATCTGCCCGAGAAAAAAGTTGTTCTCCATCTGTTTTATAAGCCCCCTTTAAGTACTAGAAGGCTGCAATGAGGTCTCCCCAGAGCCTTCTCTTCTTCAGGTTGAACATCTGCTGCTCTCTCAGCTTGTCTGAGTAACACCCCCACATCCTTCTTGTGCTGAGGGCCCCAGACCTGGACACAGCATTCCAGGAGCAGAGCTGAGGGACACAATCACCTCCCTCCACCTGCTGGCCACCCCTCTGGTGATGCAGCCCAGGATGCAGTTGGCCTCTTGGGCTGCAAGCACACACTGCTGGCTTATGTCAAGCTTTTTGCCCACCAGAACCCCCAGGATGCAGCAGTATCAGTGTTTTCTCTGCACTGACTGCAGAGCTCCCGTCCTTGAAGCCTGAGGAACAAATGTTTCAACTCAGTACTCCTCTGTTCTACTCATGTTATTAATACCAGAAAAATGGATTGTGAAGGAATAACACAAACATGAGTCATCTGTAGAACTGCGTAAAAAAGAAAAAACAGAAGTGGGATCCTGGAAGAATTTATTCATCCCTCACTTTTAAGGAAGCCACACACTTAAATTATGAAAAAATACGGTGCATGATTTGCTTTGGTACATGTTTTGCGTGTCTAAGAAAATATTGTACTTATTCCTGAAAGGATTTGAAATAATATTTGGTTCTCTATAACTGCCAAGCTTCTTCACCCTGTTGCTGAGATGTGCCTTAGGACATTTACTGATACAAATCCATGTATCATTGCTTCTAAGCACCTGAGAGATCATTTTAAATGTTAAAAAAGCCCTTGCCCATCTATCCCTTGAATACTCTTCAATGAAAAAAAAGGCATTTTCATGTAGAATTTGGCAATAAGTTGATCACACTTTTTTAGCACTGATAATTAGCTTTTTCCTTTTTTTTAAAAGTGAGGTCATCTTCAATACTTACTCTTCTCTTGAAGTGTAAAGGAAAACATTACTCTTAAAATGCATGAGAGGTGTCTGAAAAAGACTACTTTAAAATCTGGGACCAACCATCATATGAAAGAAAAAGCATACATGACATGGAAGCTTTTTCTTTCCTCGTACTTTCAAACTACTGCATCAACACATATACTGATGGAAAAGATCCATTTCCTCACTAGATTCAAGGAATCATCTGACAGAAAAATACCAGGAAGGACTTTCCTTTATGTGTCATTTGGGGGATGAAACAAAATAAGTCTTTGGCTAGATAGATTTGGTTTTAGGATAGTTCTCAGAACTGAATCAATACATATTGTTCTTACATGCCTGAATATTTAATTTGGAAGGCATATAACTGCCATATTATGCACACATGTAACATTGTCAATTTAGTATATTGCCCAGACTTTTTTTGAAGGAGAAAGACTACAGAAGGTGAGGCAAGGTCTGGAAAAACTGCAAATGTCAACTTTTTGGGGGGATTGTTCCATAAATTTAGACACCTACTAAACGTGCAACTCTTAAAGATTGCAAACTTACTGAAAGATGGGGCTAGATTTTTTAACACTTTTTTTTTGTTTGTTTTTTTTTTTTGTTTTTTTGAAATTAGAAGAATGATTTAGAGAAAAATTGGGTGCAATTTAACAATGAGAGATGCAAACATAGGTAAGGACAATCATATACAGATGCAGAATGGAGAGTGATGGCTATGTAGAAATACTGCAGAGAAAGCTATTGGTTACAATGGCTCACAAGCTGAACATGAGTCATGGTGTTGTGGCAAAGCAAACAATTTAGTATGATGTATATAAAGTAACGCATTACCCTGGAGATATATGAAGTAATTCTTTCCTGTAGTGTACTGCCACAGCCTCTACTCAAGAGCTGTAGCTTGCATGAGTGTTGAATTTAATAAGAAAGTGGATGATAAATTAATTTAAAAATAATATAAGTAAACTGTAGAATCAGACAGATGTAAGAATGACCGGATAAAGACATAGATATTACTCAGTATTTATCCTTTCCTACAATGTTCCTTTTTTTTTTTTTTTTTTTTCATTTTTCCATAGCTCAACTTTTTTGGATTATTCTTAACAATTCAAAACATAGCTATAAGGAGGAACAGATCATAGCTTTGATCTGCTCTTTTTGCAAGACAGGGAACACTATGTTGCAGCATTGGAGGTTTGAATTCAGGATGAGGATATTTTCCTAGCAAAGCAGCGAAGTGCTGAAGTAGCTTGCCAGGAGAAATGCTGGAATCTCTCTCATGGATTGTAAGTATACACACAGGCTGGAGGGACATCTGTCAGGAAATACAGTTGATCTTTAGGGGGCAGAAATAAGATAGATAACCTCTTAAGGACCTGTTTTCTACACTTCTATGAGTGTTTCAATGTGCTCTTTTTGACTTACAACACAATGCCATCCATGGCATGTACAAAGCTAACGAAGTCTGTATATTTTGACTTTCTTCTACCTTCCTTTTTTTGTGAGTGTTCAGAAACATCTAGGACAGTCATATAGTCAGACTGGGTAAGTGAATCTTTCAGCAAAATGCTGTTTGAAGTAATTGTACTTATGAAATGACACTAGGACTCATGCAATGCAGTGGGGTAATACAAATAGAGCAAACTATTCTGGTTCACGAATGTATTAGCTTGAAGCTATAGTACCTTGCCAACCCAACCCCCCTGGGGTCAACAGGCTGAAATCAAGACTTCACCTTTTTGAACATCTAGGCATACATAAACACGTGGGCTCCCATCTTACCACTGGTATGCAATAAATTGCATTAAGGCTTTCTCTGGGTTGCTGAAGATGTGCTGTGAAAAGTCCTTAAGATAAGTGGAAAGCCCTTATTTCAGTTTTATCTACAGTGTCTGTCAAAACAGACCAGTCCTCTGTATCATTTAGTGAACCCTTCTCTCCCTCTCTTTGGTGACCAGCTAATCACTTCTGTACCATTCATTTTAGTGGCACTTCTTTGTCAAGTAGCTCTTCAGTGATTTGGGCAGGGATTAAACATGGGGGTTTCCAACATGTGGAGGGCCAGATGCTGAAATCTTTTCTCAGCAGCACTAACAATTCCCTTCACCATCACCACCCTTGGAGTCTATGAGCATATTTAGGAAATGAGGTGCACTGCAAGAGCAGTGAGTTATGTCCACATTTCAGAGCCAGAAAACAGGCTAATGCCCTGAGTTATCTGTGCATCCACCGTGGCAGGTGTACCTGGTGTTGATGTGCAGCACATGGCACTGAGGTCTCTCTGGGAAGACTCTGATGTTGGCTTTTGACATCAGTCACACATCAGCACACAAGACGGGTGTCTGTAGATGGCAGAAGGATATATAGGAGAAGCTGGTTGCTGATTTCCTGGGCTATAAGTGAAAGTCCTTTTGATATGTGCAAGGTGGGGACAGCATCCAGTGGCAGATTCCACAGATTCCTCTCCAGTGCACTTGTATATGGTGTGTTTGTTATAAGATCTGTCCTCAGGGAATTGAGCTTTTCCCGGAGGGCAGTGTGGGCATAGCTGTGCCTGTGTCTGGCCAAAGCTACTTCTGTTTTCCTCATCTGTTTTTCCTTTATCTTTTATCCATTTTTATTCTCCATCATTCTGATTACGTCTGGAAACACTTCACTACAGTTTGTTTCAGTGCCTGCATTTTCCTGCAAAAAATCTTTGTGCTTTGACTTGTATCCATATACTAGTTACTGTTTATATTTTTTTATCCTTTCACTTTTCTGTTCTTTTTCCTGCTATTTCCTAATATTTCACAAGAGCCTGGGAAATAGAGACCATAACTTTCATTCTATATATGTGGCAAAGCTGCTTTTTTTTTTTTTTTTTTTTTTTTTTTTTTTTTTTTTCCCAGCTTAATAGAAATGGTTTTAGAGATTTTTTCCAACAGTAGTGATATCAATACCAGATTTTATGAGAAATATTAGTTTGTCTCAATGAAGCTCTTGTAGAATATTAAAACAAATGTTGCCCACTATGAAAAGCTTAGTAAGAGATTATTTAAAGATGGTGATACAGATCTGTTCTTCTACTGTGAACAGGAAATCCAGCTCATTGCTACCTGATAAAATAACCATTTATTATTATTAGCATGCAGAGGTTTCTGCTTATCTAAACTGATGTGTTGAAAGGGATCAGAATGGATTTGCTCATTATTCCCAAGTGTCTAATAGTCACCAATGTCCTGTTTTTAGGTTTATCTTTTTTGAAAGCATAAGTAATAACATTTAGAATCACATCTCAGAATCTTCTTTCATTGGTAAAATAAAAATGCCCTCTTAAAACAATTTATGAGAATCAAGTTTCTATAATCTGATTTTTCTAAAACTTGTAATCATCCTGAGAGTTCTGATGTTAATCCTGTTTTTTTTTCAGTATTTTTCTCTTACATATGGCCACTTTTTCAAAGTAGCTACAAATTAGTCAACCAACAGTATGCTGCCTCTCACACACACTCATCTTAAAATCTCAAAAGAAAAATCCATATTCCTGAAAAACAGCAAAAAAACACAACAGATTTTCAAATTGTATAATTTATCAGTCCCATTTTTTTAGCCTACAGGCAAATGATAAAAAATTCAAGTTTTGTGTACTGTTGCCTAGGAACTGCAATTGACCATTCTGTTTTACCTTCACTGCTAACATATTTTATAGAAAACTTTTATTTTAAAAGTTCTTTCAACATGAAAACATTTTTTACTTGTAGATTCCTGGTCACTAGTACATGCAGAGGCAGGAACAAAAGAGAGATTTTCACCTTTAAATCTATGAATTTACAGTACCAAACAATTGGCTGAGGAAATATAAGACCAAAATCCAGACTGGTAGTCAAGAAGTAATGCACCTGGAAAAAATAATCTGAGCTATCCTAGGCAACAATGGATGTATTAGTTACCACCTCTCAGGAAAAAGACTTTTGACTTTCTCTGAATGATTTTTTTTTTTTTTTTTTTCAAATATGTATTAATCAAGATGGAGTAGATGCAAGTTGCTTTTCAGGAATTCC
The DNA here is from genome assembly GCF_965140915.1 of Aythya marila. Taxonomy (NCBI): domain Eukaryota; kingdom Metazoa; phylum Chordata; class Aves; order Anseriformes; family Anatidae; genus Aythya; species Aythya marila. The sequence continues at coordinate 106,544,417 of NC_139043.1, forward strand.
CTCAAGTTCTGATTCAAGAGTTTAGCAATATACTAAAGGACAAGATGTGCAGTATTTGCTTGAATTTTAATATATTCATTATATACTTTTTCTAAGCAACCACAGCTAACCTCTTAAAGAATTAGGACCTAACAGCTTGATAATCCACCTCTACACGTAATTATTTTCTATGAGAAAGGTTGCAACATTGTTTCTTTACATTGATTTTAATTACATTCATTCATATTTTTTTTCTTAGTTTTGCTTTTGACTTTTGAAGGTGGAATTTGTCATAATTTGACTGAAACCTACATGATATGATGTGATGAGAAGAATGAAGAACAACAGTAGTGAACTGCTGCCACCTAGAAGGGATGCTATCTCTGGGGGTTACACAGGTGTTGAAACAGCCATGGTTCCAATCTGAGCACACAATCATTTAGGTGCATAGGTGTGTATTCATCCACTTATTGCTATGTGCAAACATATCATTTTGCAGCTGTCCATACATTTGGCACATGCACCTCCAATCTCTCAAAGCTCATATAGAATGGACTTTTTTTTTTTTTTTTTTTTTTGTGAAGACTTTTAAATCTAAAAGCAGGTAGACACTAGACTTCAGTGTTGACACCTGAGGCTTTCTGCAGCCCTATGGCCAAGATAGGTGATGATGCAAATAATGTAGGCATTGCAATCTTTGGCTGCTGCTAGGTCTGCTTTAAGTGGATACTGTCCTCCAGTCATTACTGCTTACATTTTTTTTTTTTTTTTGGCTAGGGATAGCTACATTTCTCTTTCCATTATTGTAGACACCCTATATTAGTTTTACATGTTTCTGATCGAGGGATTGCTGAGAGAGGTCCATTTTCATTAACCTTCACTTTGACACTAGGTTTTGCAGTAGCTCAGGTTACCATGTCTAGTCTGCACCAGGGTGAGGCAACAAGAATGCCAGCCTTAGTCTAAAGTAAACATGCTCATGATACCTGGCAGCCAGTCCAGTTCAGGTCTGTCTGTATGACAAATAATCTCTGATTGTCATACTGATTTGCTGAAGTTCCTGGGATGGACATGACAAGACAGAAGTCCTTCCTTAGTTCTCAGTGTTTTGGTTTGGCTGCTAGCTTCCTAGAACACATCACCAAATGAAGAGTCAGCACATTATCTGCAACAGTGTGAAAGGCCAACCTGGTGATATAAAGGCACGTCTGTTTGAAATGCTGAGAAAAAGTGAGGAGCTGCCTAAGAAGTGAGGAAAGGTATTTTTTTATTTCCAGCTTACTTAACTAGTTCAAATGGTAGCTGTTTTTCTGCAGTTGCTTTGGACTATACAATATTTTTGCACTGTTATTTTGCACTTGTTGTAAATACAGTAAAGAACTAAAACCAGCACATAATGTATCAAAACTGACTTGTGTTTATTAAGTATCCAGTACCTAAAGGGGGCTAGAAGATGGCTGGACAGGGATTCTTTATAGTGAAAGTGATATAGTGATGGAACAAGGGTTAACAGCTTTGAACCAAAAAAGGGTAGATTTAGATTAGATATAAGGAAGAAATTTTTTTCTCAGAGATTGGTGAGGCACTGGCACAGGTTGCCCAGAGAAGCTGCAGATACCCCATCCCTTGAAACGTTCAAGGCCAGAACAGGCCTTGGATGGGGCCTTGGCAACCTGATCTAGTGGGTGGTGTCCCTGCCCTTGGCAGGAGGGTTGGAATTAGATGGTCTCTGAGGTTCCTTTCAACCCCAAACATTCCATGATTCTGTGATTCTATTTAGGCCCATTTCTATCTTTTCTCTTGCATGAATAAAACCTTCTTACACAAGTATTGAAATCTAGCTCCTATATATTTGTCTTTGGAAGGTAGTCAAATGTTTTATGAACTTTGTTGAAGCAAGTGTCAATGCTCTTTTGCGAAATGTTAGATTTACTTTGGTGATGACACTAGAAAAGCCTAAACTGCATGTGGATTGTGATCTAGACGAAATCAGAAAATGAATTTGTAACAAAGTGAGAGAGAATGTTTATTTATTCTGACCTGCAGGCCCATTCTTGAATTAGTGGATTGTTTCCTATGAGCTGGTGACAGCTACCAGCTTCAATTAAGATGTAGTCAAATGTGCTCTTGCAATGTGATCTATGTGGTTTAGGAAATTGTAATCCTGACTTCCATTTCTTTTTCTTTTGGTGCCAGCTACTGTCTTGTCAGTTTAAGTCTGGTCATTGAGTGTGCTATACCCTGCCTAATGCTGCACTAACAACTTCTACATTGCACTGCCATGTTTCATCTTCTAACTTAAACTTCTTCTCCCCAAAATCAAAGCAAACCTTTACAGCAATAAACAAGTCCCTCAGAACACCCATGTTAACAAAGTGCCATTTAATATGGTTGCCCACTGTTTGCATAAATGTTTCTTACCCTGTATAGCAATTTAATCCCCATACACATCTATTTTTCCAGCCATGCTTGTTGCTTGTGCTTAGCAAAGAACTGATGGTTCAAAAATTACTTCAAAATACTAGTGGAAAAGAAATGATGACTTGAATATGGTACTGGGGCACAATCACTAGTGTTCATTTGCATCTTGATCAAAAATAGTGGTGGGTAGAGGTGCACAATGCATGGTCTATGATGAAGATTTTAGGTGACTTGTTCAAGGTGATTATGTGGGCAAGATCAGAGAAGCTATTTTTAAAGAGAGTGGCCATTGTGAGCTCTGGTCAGTAAGTCTGTAGATACCTTGCTCTCTCCACAACTGCCATACCATATGGTTACATATTTTGTATTTTTACTTCTGATTGGTGAAATGCTGTGTGTTGCCACACAGCATTTGCTCTTATCATTTCCCAGTACAGATGCATTGACTTTTGTGAACAGATCTCACATCACTGATGCAGCTGTAAAAACAGGTCTAGGTGCTCAGTATTCTTTTAGTGAAAGAAGTAGGAACTGACATTTAGAGGTACGTGGTGGTTTTAAATTTGAAAATAGTAGCTGGAAATCAGACACTGATGAAGAATCACAAAATAAAATATATTAAAAGTATCAATATAAATCAAACGTCCTAGGATTTTTTTTTTTCCCCCTGAAACTGAAAATGTTATTGTGGTAGTTTCAGTGCACTGGAATAATGGAACATTAAAAGACTGCTGTACTGAGATGTGACTTGTGGTATGGAATCTGCAATTACCCCCACTGTATTAGTTTTATAGGCATATATTTGATGATATGTCAACTACTGAGGCTGTGGGTAACCCAAAGTACACTGCTTGCTGAAATTAGAGGTGCAGGAAGGTAATTAATGAAAATTTCCAAGTAGCAAAAAAATGTAGGTAATCAGATTTTGAAATTTGTCATGTCTGGGGTCAATACAGGTTCTTTTCACTTTCTTTGGAAAGTTAAATATACAAAAAGGAATAGAAGATGACCTGAGCATACATGAGGGTTTCCCTGCCAGTATCTCCTATGGGGACAAGGAGAATGAACTAGCAGTATGTGGCTCTAAGAAAGTTTTCCTTATTTTCTGTAAAATACTGGTGCTTGGCTTTGCATCAGATCTAGCTGGTAGATGAATAGCAATTGATACTGAAAGAACAGACCAGGGCTCAGGTCATGTCAGATCTCCTGTGATGGCCACTACAAATCCCAGGGTGGCTGTGACTGAAAAAGACTGTGATCTGTCAGGAGCAGATCAAGAAGCTCCATCTTCCACCTTCCCCCAGTGACAAGAAGGAAGATGACCAGAACCTGGGGAATGAGTGGGATTCTTTGTACATAGAGAGATGTGTAAAAATGCATATTTTGTTAGCCTTCAGTTAATTACAGTATTGGGTACTAGTGCTAGAAAATGACAAAGATTTTCTTGAGTGTCATGATGGGAATATATTGTAATAATAAAAATGACCATAAAAACTACTTAAGATAAAAAGAAAACTATGAAAAGATCAGATAGTCACTTACTGGAAAAAAGTGTGACAGCGATGAAGTCAGATGTTGAAAAATTGGATTCACTTTAACAAAAAATATTAGTTTGGGCATACTTTGTTCTATAGAGATTTCAGCTAAAGGGGTAATTTATCTGTAGATAAGTGTACCTTCATAACTCAAGTATAAAAGTCAAAATGATGAATGTAAGTACGAATTTCAAATGTCTTGGATTTCAAATATTAGAACCTTGAGTAATAGCCAAAATGTGTTTCTATTTCTTTCACAAGTATGCTGATTCAAGAGAATACAATGTTGTCATCACAGGTCCTCTAGTGATTGGAAAATCAAGAGGAATATAACTTTCAGTCAACAGGTAAGTTGCATTTGTGCATTCTGTTTATTGTTGTTTCCCCACTTCATACCCACTGAGAATTTTGTACAATTCTGAGAAAAGCCTGGAATCCCTGACAAATACTTGGTAGAGCCAACAGCTGAAGCTGCTATCCAAAATAGAAAGATATCCAAAACCACACTTTCTAGATCCTGAGCCTCCCTTACTTGCTAGTAGATAATTAGATATTTGCTGTTAAAGTGAGTTTGCAAGTTAAGTTAAAAATTAATGTAAATAATGTACTTCACATGCTCCTCTCTGAAGACATTTCTGTATATCTCATATGGGCAAGAATCAGATGGACCAGAAATTTCCATAGTGATTTTTGCCACATTTTTTTGTGATATGATGAACATGTGTTGAAAGTTTGTAAGAGGTTGCTGTCTTCATCCCATTGTCCTCCCATGGAGCTTCAGGAGAGTCTGATAGAGAAAATGAACACATGGAAAATTTGACTTCTGTGGAAAGATACATTTGGTTAAGTTACAAAGAAGATTTGGGTGGAGACTGTAATGGTCAAGTACACAAAGAGCTCCTACTAAGAGAAGGAGCATTTTCTAGTAATGAATTTAAATTGTAATTATGGTGATTCAACTTCTGCATTGATAACACTTAAAAATGTATTATATATTTAGGCTCAACAATAAGATGCTTAACAGAACTGGGAAATCTCCAGTTTGGGGTGTTTTAAGGAAAAGTTTAAACAACAGGTTGCCAAGACTGAAATTCATGATTCACGCTGGGGCAGGAGATGAACTGGAGGACTTCTCAGAGTTGCTCTAAGTCCTAAGTTTATGTGATTTTCCCGTATGATGTCCACTGCGCAGTTATGTGTTATCAGTACCTCTTAGTGATCTGAAGGACTCAAGGAATGTGGAGATGAAACTCTCTCATTGTAGCAGGAGATCAATATCAGTTAAGAACTGTGATGTTCCTGCTCCGATTTCTTAATCTCTTCAGTTTTTAGTGTTATCGATGTGCTGTTTATAATGGTATTAAGAGCACTAAAGAAAAATGACAGAGGAGTATGGGACAAGGGATACTTCATGGAAGACCAGCAATTTTCACATTTCACTGCTCAGCTTCTCAACAAGATCAGCCTTTAAACTGCAGAAGAAAAAGAAAAAAAGTTCATTTATTTTTATAGAAAGAGAAATGTATTTAATAGGCAAGAATTTTGTTGCTATGTTTACTCAGTGGGAGAATATATGAAACATTTTTTTTTCATTCAAGTGATAAGAGATCAGCTTGTTCTGTACCAACTATTTTTCTTCTCAATTAAGAGTACCAAACATTTCACAACACTTTCACCATTAGATTCACTGAACTCTTAATAGAGTTAATGGCTGATCTGAGGCCAATAATGAGAGAACAGCATAATGCTACCTTTCTTTAACTTTGTGAAGAGCTGACACAATTGTATATTCAAGGCTTTTTAGGCCTGCAAAATTCTTTAGTTAAATGCGGAGTAGAAATACATGTTTTTGGAATATATTTCAATAGGATTTCTGTGTTCCAGTGTGATGTAGATTAAGTATGTTTTAAATGTATCATAATTCATTTTAATGAAGAAAACAATACCAAATTTCTTAGTTATTTAAGTAGCTTATCTTTTACAGAAAGGAGGATATAAATGAAGAAAACTGTCACATCAGAAAGATGACTTGCCCCTTTTAGAGTGATATGTAAGGAGGCAAGTGTCCATAGAACTGGATGGAAATCCCTAGTGGAAAATTTGTCAAAGACAGAAGAAAGTCAGACCTCGGCTTCTTTGGGGATGCTTGTTGACCTCATGTGGATAGTTGTCAGATTATGCAAATGTTGATACTCAATTCTCTCAAAAGGGCAGTTTGGTTACATGGCAAATATGATGCTCAGCAGACTAAATGTTCTAAGTTCACTGTCACTTAATTATATACTTCTCTATTTGCAAATAGTTCATGACAAATTTTAAATTGCTATGATACTCCAGGGGAAACATGAAATGGTAAAGTCTGCTCCTGGAATCCTGGGGAGGATTTCTACTCAAAATAGCAACAGGGTCTGTTCCTGAGAAATGGTAAACACTTCTCTGCATTGCTGAGTACCTTTTATTTTGATCAGATCTTAGTGGAGCTCTGCATGTTTCAGCAGCCCTAAGTGAGTGGAATGGATTTATCAGCTTTCAAAAGACATAAAGCAAATGAATCCTGCAGATAACTCCCTGTTTCCTGTAACCAGTAAGCATTGATATATTGTAAAGTCCGACTGGGTTCTGTTTATTGAATAAAACTTGCCAAAAGTGGAACCCCTGGATTTATTACTCATTTGGATGTCTCAGTAACATGACCATAGTTTACTCCCTGTGGTGTTTTGGGTTGCCTTAAAGACAACTCTTTTTTTTTTTTTTTTTTTTTTTTTTTTTTTTTTTTCTTTTCCCTAAAAGCCAACATTTTATAGTTAAGTTATTGGTAGACAGAATATTTCTAACTGCAGCTTTCAGCATGGGATAGCTCCATCAGAAAGCGTTGGTGGGTAATATAGAGTAACAATCCCTTCAGAATTTTGTAATGGTTGAAGTCATGCAAAAGATTTTGTCATTTGTCATTATAATCTAATAAAACAAAACAGTACCTTATAGGGATGAAGATGGGAAAGGGTTTTATATGATTATATTACGAGATGATAAATGAGAGCAATTTATGTTCATTATGAGAACAGCATCCCAAAGAGAATGTTGTTATAAATTTTGTTCTGCCCTCCCTTCCTCCACCAAAAAACTAGAATACCAGCTTAGAAATAAGCAGGCAGGCAGGAAAACAAATCCAGACAGAGAAAAGCAAAACCAGTGATGATTTGTCTACACTTTAGTGAGAGCACTATGAATTAGAAAAATAAAATAGAAATGTGGGAGGATAATTGTGACAGATTATTAAAATATAATTCCCCTTTCTTCTTCTTGAATAAAAAGTATTTTGGTTTAGTAAAATAGTTAGAAAAGAAATTTCTTGCTCCTAAAATGTAACAACATCATATTTATATCAGTCAATGAAAACATTTTATTTGTTAATTAATAATTATTTCAATTTGATCTTAAAACCCGAACATTTTAGCATGTTAACTACAAATTTAAAAGGAAAATAATTAAAAGGCATTGTTATTTACAAACTTTTCTGAATCCAAAGATGTCAATCCCCCAGCAATTTGGGGTTGACAGATTCACATTTTTGAAAGAAAAAACATTTGATGGGTAAGTTTCCAACCATGTTTGTAACTGAATAACTACTAAGGTCAACAGTTAGCTAATCCTGTTTCTTCCTTTCCCCATACGTATCGCTGTAGCAGCATAAACAGGCAGGAAAGAAATCTCCTGATGCATTTGCTTTCTGTGGCCTGGTAATTGCCAGATATTAGGCCACAATGCCTTAATTTGTGTCAATATAGTCTGGATTCTAGGGTTATGTTCACCTCCATTCAGACTTGTATTTTTATGTACATTTAAAAAGATGATATTAGCAGATATGATTGTCTCTTTCCTCCTCATTTTATTTCTCTCAAGCAATTTAATACTCTCTCCACCCTCCCAGTATGACCTGTGGTATTTAATAGGTTGGGTGTGGAAAAAGCAATGCAAATACTCTTTGTGTTGATGAAGACAAGATAAGGAGGGAGGGAGCTCAAACACCTGTGTCTCCTAAATCCTTGTGGATGTGTGATCTAAAGCTGATTGAAGTCATTACTGGATACAGTTGTCTGTGCAAATAAAAGGGATGTGTGAATAAGGGTTTGTACTTCTGTTGAGTAGTCACCATTAGTGCTCAGGGGGGCTTTGTGATATTCTTGGAATCCTCCTGAAGGGGTTCTCTGCTGAAATTACAGACCTTAAAGGCAGGGCTGAAAGGGCTCTTTGACAAGCAGAAATCAGGAAAAGCCATGGCAGGTGGCAGAGTTTTGAGGATAAGGTGGTCATGGGAAGACAGCAACAGGGAGGTTTGCTTCCACCCTATTGTCTCACTGTCAGCAGGGGACACAAAGAGATTTAACTCAGGGTCCTGTCTGGAGTCAGTATGAAAGGAAAGGCCTTTCTATCATGAAGTTTCTATCATGAATGCCTGGGCTCAGGGAAAGGCAATGTAGTAATACCGGCTGACTGTTGAAGCAAGAGCTAGCATAGGACATCAGATTAACAAGGAGAGAGATGTCTGTGGGTGCTGACCTCCTATCAGGAGAGGATGTAGGAATGTAAAATGAAAATATTTCTGTAGGGAAACTGGGCAGCAGTCTTGGTTCTTCCCCTTCTTCCCTAGGGCTCTGCTTTTCCCATGGCTGGGAGGGAGAGAGAAGGTGGCAGGAACTTGCAGCTGCTGGGTGTTCAGATGAGCAAGCGGGCACCATGGGTGAGACATAGCAAAAGGACAACCTGCATTGTATCTGGATGCTGGGGTTTAATTAAGAACTAATGAGATTAGAGCTTCTAGCCTTCTTGCTTATCTCATGCTCTCACTCACTTTCCCTGCCCAGCATTATGTTCATCTTCCCTTTCCCACAGGGAGGTGACTGCTCTTCCAAGAAAATTGGACAGAGTTCTGTCCATGTTTACCGCTGCTTGCAGCTACCAGTCTAAAGTGCTGGACAGGGAGAGGAGGATGGTTTAAAAAAAGAGAAAAAAAAGAGAGAGAGAAACAGTAGAGGGAACACAAAGGCCAGAGGAGGTGTGTGTGGAGGTGTATTCCAGGTGCTGGAGCAGAGATTATTCTGCAGGTTGACTCTCTGCAGCTGATGGAGGACTATGCCAGAGCAGATATTCCCCTTGTAGCCCACGGTGCTCTCAGCCCAGAACAGGTGGATGTGCCCTGAAGAAAGCTGCAGCCTGAGGAAGGCCCCACACTGGAGGAGGACAATGGAGGAAGGAGAGGCAGGGAGAAGGTGTTATGGACTGACCACAACCCCCACCCATCACCCCCCTGTGCTCCTTGGCAGGGGTGAGGAGTTTGGAGTGAAGGTGTGAAGCTGAAGATGGGATAGGGGTGAGGAAAGATGTTTTAATGCCAGTCTTTATTTCTCATTACCCAAATCTCTTCTAATAGGCAATACATTTAATTATTATTTTTTTTCTGAAGTTGAGCCTGTTTTTCACTGATGGTAACTGGTAAGTAATCTACCTGTCGTGACTTTCTCATCCTGTTGCTTTCTATTGTCCACTCAGGAGGAAGAGTGAGTGAGCAGCTGAGTGGGTATTTGGCCCTTAGCTCATGTTATCCCTCCACACGAAGACAACTGCTGAGCAGTACTCATTTCCCCACCATGTGGAGGTGAAGCTGGAGGGGAAAAAAAAAAAAGCATTTGAAAGCTTTTCCCTGTAAAGTGACTTCAACATTAGATATTTCAGGTCTATATCTTCTTCCAGGATATTTTGCCTGCAGCCAAACGCTTTGTCAATTTGTAATAGGTGTTTTTTTACACTTGCAGTCAGAGTAGATGCAGTGAATCTTAATAGTAGTTGAAAGACTGGTGGCTGACAATAGCTGTTTTTTATTTGAAACTTTCTCTTGTGTATGGATTTTACCATCTACATGGCATAGTTTATCAAGAATCTGCTTGTGAGAACAGCTGTAACATCATTGTTTTTACTTCATGCCAGTCTTTGTAGACCTTGCCAGCCAGAAAACCTCTTGTAATCTTACATGTCACTTTTGGCCTGAGAGAATAACTCACTTTTCTGTTGCCATCTATGTATTTGTTCCTAATTAAACACATTATTAAAACCTAATCTTTTCCAGTGTTTTCCAACCCTGGGAGGAGTCATCCACATTCGAATGATTTCTTCACATTTGGGGTTTAGATAAATCGACTAAGCCTACTAAGATGGCACACTGAATTTTTTTTTTTTTTTTTTTCCTGTGCCGTTACTCTATACGTCAATGCACATTATGAGCTGCTGTTCTCATAGCAACTTTGTAAATTCTTCTGTTTGGCTGGTGGCAAGCTGGAAATAACATTAATTATGCAGTTGTGCATATTTCCACGCTTCTTGCCTCGTCTGTTTTCTTTTACCTTTGCTTTTCACCAGAGTCCTGCTGAAGGAGTTCTCGTGTCTTTCCTCTTTACATCAGTAGGGGCTTCAGCCTTGTTTGCTACTTTAGTTACTACTTTAGCACCATGACTAACTTGTATAGTCTTAGCACAGACATCCAGCTAATGTACATGTATGCTTTCTGAAATATCTGTCTTTTAGCCTTTGGTTATTGGAAACTCTTCCTCATTTCCCCATGAAGCTAACCTACTTGTGAAGATGGAGAAGCAGAGACACATTGATGAGGAATTCCTTTAGTTAACACTGATGTTTGAAATTTGGGGAGCAGTGCTCTTACCTCTTACTCTGAAGTTAGTGGATACTTTAGGACAATAGGCAACTTGTGATGGTGTTCCACAAGTCCTGAATCTATGTCCTGGGAATCTATGTCTGGATCTCTTAATCTTGGTAAATTCTTTCTTAGCATGATTTTTCATGCAGTAGGAAAATATAACGTGTGTTACCTGACTTCTTCTTCTCTCTATGGAGAGGAAGAAGAGAAGATTTGAATGCTGATCAATATTTCCATGTTACTAAGGTATACTCTACTAAGTTAAAAATGTAAAAATTGTGAACTGCATCAACATGCTAAGCTCAGAGATGACAAATCGTTAACTTTGGTTAACGAGACTTGGTGCTGCTTTGGATTACAAATGCATGAAATACAAGAGCTGTCAGAGTTTGAGAATCCAACTTGTTCAGTTTTGTGCAGTTTTCCATAAAATCTTAAGCTTTCCCATGTAATTACAAAAATAATTCTTGAATTGCTTTACATATATTACTGGAAAAGCATTTATATCACTCACGGTACTTAAGTTGTTTAATGCACGGATTGTTCCTCTTTTCTCTTAAGTATCAGTCTCTCCCTACCTTATCTGCCACTCAGGTCTCTGCCTTAATTTTTCTAAACAGTTTCATTAGCATTTTTGATATTATAAAAATATGATTTTGGAATATGCCTTGGAAGTAGAAGTTGAGGATCAGTAGTTCCAAAATGTCACTACTGTTATGTCTGGTTTCAATCAAGAGCCAGTAATAAACTGCATAGTACTGTTTTGTTTAACATATAGCATTGGTTTTATCTTATATTTTTGATCTATAATTTGACAAACTCCAGAAAAGATTATTCCTAAACTGAATAATGCCGTGTAGCCATCAAAAGCTGACTGAAGTTTTGCATCTAATTGATGTGCAGCAAAAAAGAACTTGTCTAACCCTTCTCTGGGGAGAAGTCTCAAAAAGGGAAACCGGTAACAAATGTGATGATAACATAAAAGGCAATACAGAAGCAGAAAACCTGGCTACCTCCTTGCCAGAAGAGTAATAGTAAGTCAGCTGGATGAGGGAGAGAAATCTTTCTTATCTAATAACAGGGTAAGCAGATTTGGTACAATTCTTTTATTTCCTCTTCTGTCTCTTTCATGAACATTTATTAGTATCTTCTGGAAACTCTAAGAAAATGCTTCTTTTCTTAATTTACATTAAGTCAAATGTGATTTGAGGTATAGCAGCAAAGCTTTCCTCATCCAAGGCAGTGACAAGCCTCTAACTGGGTCCCTACAACACCTGGCTCCCGAGCACTGAAGAAAAGGGACAGCAGGGTGGAAAGGGAGCTGACACCACACAGATCAGTTGAATTTGAGGTCTCTTACACTGATTCTGGAGTATGAAAGGCTTGCAGTAGGGTGATAGGAGGCACGTGCTTGAACCTCAGTGGTCAGAGGGACAATGGCACATTTGTGTATTGGGTCAGAGGGTACCGCTGAGGTTCAACATTGCAGAAGTGGTTTTATACACTAAGTCTCCATCTCTAGGTCTGGTAAAAATAAGACAAATAGTTTTGAAAAGAGAAAAAAAAACAAATGGCTCTGTTCAGTGCAAGTTGTAAAAAATTCTTGTAACATGTTATTTACACCAGAGTAGCACGTAAGGGGACTGCTCCTGAAGCAAGACAGTCCTTGATGTTCCTACTGTATAAGGCCAAATATAACTCTGATGGTGGAAGAGTATCATCAATGACAGCTGAATGAAGAAAACAGTGGATTGTGTTTATAAATAGTAATAGGCTGTGATGCATACAATATAATTTTAAATATATGATATTTAGAATATACATGTAATACAATATATATGATTATATACAGCATGATATAAGTGTTGTCATCACCACTGTCTTGTTGCAGTCCTAATTTCTTTCTTACCCCTTTGTTTCATCCACAGAAGCCTATTTTTATCCGTGCTCTTAAGTTGCTATTTATTATGTTTATATAGGGCTCTGCACAAGAGTGCCATGACCTGTTCGAAGCCTCAAGGCTTTATTGCAATTTGTAATAAGATAGAATTAGAGTCCAAAAATAAAATCAACTAGAAACTATCCATAAAAATGAAATGGAGTAGTCTAGTTTAATAGTGCAAGCTGGGAGCAATGCAGGAAGTAAACACCTTAGACGGGGGAGAGTAAATTAGATTCTTTAAACTCTTTCGATTTTAATAATCTGTTTATAACACAGGCAAACCAATTTGTTAGAAAGTATGATATTTAATCTGACAATGTTCCTTTAATAGTCTACCTATACTTGCTGTTGCTGCCACGGTGTCTTTGCTACTCTTAAATGTCACTGCCCCAAAATGCCTTTGCTGTCAGTGCTGTACTGGGGGTGCTGCTTCCCCAAAGACCATTTGCTACTGTCTTAGCTGTAAAGTCTCTGCTCCCTGCCTGTCTTCTGGAAAAGAAAGTGGCTGGGCTAGGGATTGGAGCAAAGCTGATCTGCATTGGAAACTCACGGCTGTGTGTCAGCAGCAGTGGCCCCAGTGGTCATCTGTCAAGGGGACTGATGAGCCTGGTGCTTCAGCTGCCTCTCCTGTCACATCCCTCTCTCGTGGGGCAGAGGCAGCTCTGCAGGTCCTGTTGGCTTTGAGATGTTTGTGGGTTTCCTGCTATGCTGTCAGCTGCCAGCCATTTAACCTCTGTGTTCCCTATGTGATGTTAAGTGGACTAGTGGAGAGTCACAGCAGGTACCTATATGTTCACCTGTTCTGAAACCTTAAAATATGCAGATTCAAGCTCTCATTTCTCATGGAAGACCTTGGATTTTTTGAAACAAATGTTTTCAGGAAGGGTTCATCTTCTGTATCCTTTAAATTCTCTATTCTCTCTGAGTTGGGTTACCTTTTACCTTATTAGTACTGTCACTGATATTGTTATGCTAGGATAAAAACGTGAGAGGAGCCCAGGACTCTATACAGGCCCTTACATAGAGTAAGAGATGATTGCCAGGTCCATTCCTATTTGAATGGGAAAGAAGGCAGAAGGGAAGGGTGGAAGACCCAAACTCTAACAGATAGTCATAGGCAGAGCAGCATTTCTGATGGTTTCCTGTCCAAATTCTGTCACAAGTTCCTCCTGGAAAAGCCTTCATCCCTGCCGATTGCTGTTGCTTTGTTTAGCCCCACTCTCCCTCATTTTAGCTCTTTAGACCCTTTAGACCTCCAGATGTTTTCTGCTAGCTGTGTTCTTTAAAAGCCATGAGAGATGTTTTACAGCAGGATCTCATTCATTCTGTGTAGCTTACATCTTTCTCATTCCTGCAGCAGCCTGACAACAAATCACTCAGTAGCACTACCTTTTTAATGTGTAGCTGCACACACACACAGATTCACTATCTGTAAGTATCCCCCAATAGCCTATTAATAAAATTGCAAAAAAATGTGATCAAGCACCAAATGCAGGCTTAGGAGGGAAACAATGACCATAATCAGAATATGTCAGTTTTCAGAAGGGACGGAAGAGGAAGGAGAAATAGAATGCAAATATGAGGAACAGACCCTCACTGGAGTTCAATTAATCTGTCAAGCTTGTACAAGGTGTGCTATGGTTTACTTTTTCCATTATTTTTAATGAACAAAGTATTTTTAGAAAGGTGAGAGGTTTGCCATTTGAGTGCCATTTATTAGGATATTAAGGTCCCATTGTGTGAAGCGTTGTAAACATGTATCATAAAAGACAATAGCTGCTCTGCCCTGAAGAATTTACTGCCTACATTGCCAAATAAAGGCTTGGAGAAGGGAAATGCAGTGCTCAAAAAGAAAAGCAGAAAACATAGGCTGAGGGAGAAATCTTAGAATCCTACTCACATTTCAGGACTTTGGTAACAGCTGTATTTCAAAGTTTTTCAAATCTAAGCCTTTTTTGCTGAGTTGCAAACAAATTTCCCAGTCTTTCTCACTTTCCATATGAATTGTAGAAGATTTTTTTCTGAAAGCATAAGCAAATATCCTTTTTCAGTGTGGTGAACCTCTGACATGTAGTGCTTGGACAGACCAATAAGCATATTGGCTCCTAGTCATTAGAAGAGAGAGGCTCTTCACTGTACTGGGCATGATTTTGGTGAATTAGGAGGAGCACCTGGAAAAATGTAACTAGGTCATGCACGGTAAAATTTTATAATTTTGCAAGTTCTGTAATAATTTCTTGGGATTCTAAGGGAGATGTGGCTGCAACACAAATATACATCTGAAAGTCCTTGAGATGGGCACTGTTCTTAGCATACCTCACCTAACATATTGTGTGGTCCGTAAAACACGATGGCTCCTTCCCACTGAATGTTACAGGGAAGATTTCAATAGATGTACTGAGGCTTACAGAAGCCAGTGTACATGTTTTCCATTAAGGTTCCATTCAAGCCCAATGTGCAGAATTTTCTATCAATTTCCCTAAATGTCTCATCATTTCACATGGAATTTTCTGTGTGAAGCAATCCAAACAGCTAAAGGGACCTTGTGACACTGCCAACTTTTGATTGACCAGGCCAAGGCTTTTGGTGGTCCAGGGCCTTTAGAGCCAAATTCATTAAGCAAAAGCTTGCTCTATGCAGCGGTGCCCTTCCTTAGCGCTATCTGTTTAGAGCAAATCAGTGCTGTTGGAAGATAATTAGCCTAGTAAATCTCTGTAAAGAACAGGTAAAACATGGTATCGCCACTGAAAACCGTGGCAACATGTCTGTTGACTGTATGCATTTTCATCCTGAATAGCACAGCCTATTATGTGAAAGAGTCTGATGTGTAGAAAGAAAGAATCTAGAAGATTAAAAGCACAACAAAACTTGAGGAAAAAAAACAAAAATAAAAATCCACTGAGAGCACAAGGAAATAGCTTTTCAGTAAGTTTCCTTTCTCCCTCTTATTAATATTACATGGGTTTATTTGCTGTACTTTATACAGTCTGAGAAAGCTTGTTCTATGAAATATTTTACACATCCTCTACTTTCCTCTCCCCTACCGCTAATGCCTCTTCTACTGTTGCACAAAAATAAAAAAAAAAATTCAAATTATTTAAATATTTCATGTTGTAGGACCTAGCAGTACAGTGCAATATATGTAGATGCCATTGGGAAATGGATTTTAATATTACTTTTAGAAACACAAACTATTCATGCAGTGCAAATAACGAACTGGTGGTGGGCACAATCTGTGATAAAAGCACTTGCATGTTTTTTTTTTTTAACATTTTCCAATGTAGTTGGAGATGACAGATCATCGGATGTTTAGTGCATTATTTATTAAATGCTTTAGCATAACTTTTAAATATTCAGTGAACGCTGAGCCCAGAAAAGACATGGCTGGCTGAAGATGCAGTGACACTAATGATGGAAGTGTGTTGTATAGTTTTCCCTACAATACTGCAACATGCAATTTGTATTTTAAAAGAGACTGTTTTTCTCTTGCTTGTATTACTCATTCCATCCTTTTGGGACTGTTTTTTAAGCTTCACTGTGTTGATAATACAGTCCAATATTTTATGGACTGCTGTGCATGGCTTTACAGTATTTAACTGTTGTGATTAGAAAACGTTGAAAGCATTGTACTGGTTGATGTACCAAAATTAAGGTTGAAAGAAAATGCATGCTCTAGTTTAATTTATGTGTTCTAGGGAATCAAAATGTGAAGAGACAGCAAGTTAAGCAATTTAAGACAATGAAAAAATATACAAGAAAGTATGGTTCTTCTGGTACATTGAAATGAATAGGCTGTATATTTCGGAGAACATAATCTCTTTAATTTCATCTGTCTCTGAGTGTTTTATGGCATTTGGAGATTGGCCCAGAACAACATTTGAGAACTACTTCAATACTTTAGGAAGCTCAGATTCCAACTTCAGTGTTCACTTTTTTTTTTTTTTTTTTTTTTTTTTTTTTAGAGTAAATTCCCCAATTTTCTCCTTTCCTCCCTTTCCAAAACATATTCCTCATTTGAGGAAGAAAGATTGAACTTCAGGTTTATTTCTGACACTAATGTTATCTGTACTTTGTGACTGTCAACATATGATCAATACAAAACTTTGGTAGGGAATATTATAGAAGAGGCGTAACCAAAAACAGAAGAAAAAAATCCTAGTGTGGTTAGAGTCTTGTTCCTTCTATGAGTATAAGCATTGCTGTAACCTGAGCCTCAAACAGTTGTTAATTCAATTCACAGTGTTGAAGAGAAAATCATACTGGAACTGCGTAGGATGGAAAGAAGCTTTGGTTTGCAATGGTTGACCTGTCTAATAGTGAGGCACGTTTGAGGGATGCATACGTACATCAAAGTTGCTTACATCAGTCACACTGAGTTACGTTCTACCAGGGAATCTTGTACCTCATGACTAATACAATTAGACGTGGTGTACTGTAGCCTGGGAAATTAGGAGGCCTGAATCTGAAGAAACTGTTACTCCATTTAACTGTTAGTAGAGAAAGCATTAGAGTTAACTGTCTTTATCACAGGCTTTTGTTTTTTGGCCTGAGGGACAATCAGCTTTAAAAACCATCTTCACCTGGCCAGCATAACCAGATCAAGAGTAATGAATAAATTAACTCCCCCAGAGAAGTAACAGTCATAGTAATGCTATAAAACAATGCTGTGGGTCTCCTCTTATTATAAAATTTGCAGTTTGTGAATTAAGTCCAAACTCTCTTTTCCAAGAGAATGGATGCCTACGTCAAGGCATGAAGTATTCAGCAGCTGAACTTCACCTTAAATGCAGCCTCTTTCAAAGCTTTTATTTTCTTTCCATGAGTATTGGCAGATGTCAAGACCTTGTAGGCTGATTCTCTGTTAAAAGATAAAAGTCTTAGTGATTCAGATTGATGCTTTGTTAGCATAACTTGCTTAATTTCATCTATTGAGACAGTCCTTGAAGCGTGGATGTCATACAGTGTATAAACCAATTCCGCTTTAAATAAACTCAATGGAAATGCCACTGATTATCAAGAAAAATTCTGTGCCTAATCAGAATAAAAAAAAAAGGAAAGAAAGAAAAGCCATGGGGCTGGAAGGCTTCAGGAGGGCACCTAGTTTATGCTCCTGTAAAAAGATGATCAAAAATACCCAAAATATCTCTGAAAAATGTCAACCTAATTGTTCTTAAATTCTACTGAGCAGAAAAATCTCCAATCCACATATTGCAGTATATAACTGCATTTATCATTAAAACTCTTTTGTAGTAGCTAACTTAAATCTTCTTTGCTGTAGATTCAATTAGTTTCTTCAAGTCACATACTCAGTAAATATGAAAATATTTTATATATATATACATACATATATATATATATATGTATTTATTTAATCATCCTGCCTGTTCTCCTAGAGAACAGGCCCTACAGGTGGTGCAGTGGTGCCTAAACAGTGCCTACTACAACAAAGTGGTGATTTCTGCCATGTCTGGGGGTATGCCAGGCTTTTTAAATCTTTTTAAAGCTCACATTTGGGCATTTTTTACTTCCATAGGGCCATTGTGTTGTGGAAGAAGAGACAAATAATTGTTTACTGCAGATCTCACATTTTCTTCTGTGGATCTGCTGTCCACTTGGCCATGCCATGTTCTGTACTTGGGCAACTGGTGTCTGCTGGCTTGGGAGCATTCACGCAGTTTGAGCTTAACTTCATTATCCAAAGTTTAAAAAAAATAAAAAAATAAAAAAATTGAACAGCTACAGGCTGAGATAGTTTCTTCTAGAGACCAACCTCTTTATTGAAATATCTTCTCAGTTTGACAACAAATTGATAGTGTTGCACGTGTTTCTTACCAGTTGTACTCCTATATTTCTGTAATTTCACACAGCCCATATCTTCCTACTGGGCCTATCATTTTGGATAGAGTGAAAAGCCCTTTCATGTCAAGACACTTTATATTTTTCTCTGTGAATCAGTAAACCAAATATCCAATCCAAGAAGGAAACTGAGTCAGCCCAACCCAGCTGATTTTTGACAACCCTGGCTGGCAGATTTCAGTGACTTTATTTTCATTTAAAGGCTTAAAGGCCTTATGGTTTCTAGTATCATGCACTTAATAAATTGGAGTTAGGCTGACTAGCATGCTACTTTTCAGCTCTTTTTATTTGCGTGTTATGCTTGCCTGTCTGAAGTTCTCTGATTAGTCCCTGTTCTAACCAAGGTCCCAACAATATTTGCTAACGTTGGGCTGGGTAGCATTTTAAGCAGGAGCGAATTTGAACAGCCTGTGCCAAGCTGAACACATTTTTTTTTTTAAATGCTTTCAAAATCAGTTCAGAAACTGTCTTAGCCTAATAACTGTTTATGTCTAATCCTTTATCAAAATTAAGTGCATTTAGTGTTCATATTTGTTGTGAAAACAGAAGCAAAGAAGACAAGAAGACATGATCTAAGCTTCTTTAAGCTCTTCAGCAACATATTTACTCGTTTCCTCTTTTGTGTGACTCCGCTATGGACTATAGGTGCTTAGAAAACTCCTAATGCAGCCCTTTTAGTCTCCTGTGATGATTTCCATCTTTTCTCCACATTGGAATAATTCACACTTGTATCATAGCCTTTTTCTTTTTTCTTTTTCTTTCTTTTTTTTTTTTTTTTTTTCTGTTAATTTGCTAGTTTTCCAGAACTGTCATATCTCTCAGCTTATCTTCCCATCTCTTTTTTTTCCCGTCATTTATTGAAGTCTGCCTTTTTAGAAGCCCCTTATTTTAGATTCCTATTCTGGCTTCTTCTCATATTTAGCCTTGTGATACAAAGCAACCCCCTGCTCCTAGCCTCCTGGCTGCTTGAAACGGTTTGTTAATATTTATTGTGTTAAAAAAAGCAATTTTTCCTTGTGTTGAGAAGAGCTACATTGGCCTATTAATAAAACCTGACACTTCCAAACTTGTATGGTTTTGCAATCTGGTCATTTCTGCCCTAAAATTTTAATTCCATTTTTTCATCTTCCAAATTCTGTGTGGTGCAAGGGTTTCTGCTGACAGTATGCACTTCATGTATAAATGTCTTCAGATGCTTCCTGGAGTTCTGATGACCAGGCTGGAAAAGGTGGAATCGTTGTATAGAGTGGCATTTTGATTTGGGTTTTCATACTTGGAAGGCAATTGAGACTCAAGAGGGATGCAAAGGGGGAGATGATGCCAAAATGAGAGAAATCAATACCAGCAATCCTTGAATACTTCTCCTGACACCCGTTCCTCTCCCATTATCTCTTACCACATCCAATAGCTAGCAAGGACCTTATCTGACTTTTCAAAACCAGACCAGCATGTAATGTAATGAATATGGGAGGTAGGAGCAAACTTCAGGAAAAGTTGGCCAATGTTGTAGGACCTATAGGTAGAACCTTGAGCTGATTCTGCCCAAACAACACCATTAAAGCAAGCATGTTAGGAGCAGCAGATTGGCGTATGGCCTTTCAACATCAGGAAAAGGATTTTAATGGAGCACACACTGGAATTGAATGTTTTAAACAAAAAATGTTCAACTGACATTGAATGTTTTAAACCAGAGAAAGCTCAAGCTTAATGCAAATAGAAATAGGACAGGACTGTACAGAAAACTACTGCTATGGCTTTGTGAGACAGATCCTCTCCTCCAGCTTGTTCCCAGGCTGGTGACTGCATGGCTACGATGCAGCAATGGTTTGTTGCTGTAAACCTTACAGAGCATGTGCTCTGCGGGAGGAGCCGTTGGTCTCCTAAGGACAAACCTTTCATCCCATACCCAGGACCTGCATGTGTGCTGTCTCCCTGCTCTGCCCAGGAGTCTTCCAGTCACTGCTTCAGCCTTTCCTGATAAATGTCTGCCTAATCCTTGCTTTGGAGTGGTGGTGGTGACGGGGTAGTTCTCCACCAAAAAGAACAAGTTTTCTTCAAGAAAAAGAAGAATTTCCACTCTCTGTCAAGGCAAAGGCAGTTTCCCACCTCTTGCTGCCTGTACACAGCGTTTTGGCAGAACAAATGCAGAGCAAATACTCTCCCAAACTTAACTGAGTATAGGACATAGAGCAGATACTGTCCATCCAATCCAGCAACAAAAATCCAGTGCTCGTAGTAGCACTGATGTTGGTGTACAGCTATGCACAAAGAAAACGATTAGTTGCAACCTTCCTGTGTCACACAAACAGATATTCTGTTAGTGGCTGAAGTGGCACAGGTGCCTCTTCATTGCACATCACCTGTGCAATGTCCTCAGCCTCTCCTGCCTGGTGGCTTGTGCATTGGTTGATTGCTGTCTGGATAGTTTGGAGATGCTGACTTATGTCAGTGTTCACATTGTTGGCTGCTGCCTTCCCCTCAGTGAGCACTCTAATTTGGTACCCACTATGGATTGTGGGATGTAATTTTCAAATTTGACTGAAAGTGGCTAGTGGTCTCAAAAAACTATTGAGCAGGAAGGACTGACAGACAGCTCAGCAGATGAACAGGCAGATGGACAGTAAGTGTGACTGCTTAAGCCTCCCTTTGGTAGGAAGTCACTCTGAAAATAATATAAAGTGAGACAAATGATTCCTTTTTTTTTTTTTTTTTTCTAGAAATATTCATCAAAATGAACAACTATGAAAACCACTCTCTATTTTTTGGCACTTTTCTTCAAGGAGAAAAATAAAAAAAAGAAAGAAAGAGATGTATCAAGCCACAGTAGCACACTAGTTTGCAATGAATTTGATGAGTTGCCTTTTAGTTACCACAAATTATACCATGGCACTGTATGTGATTACAGTGTAAATGACTGTGTAAACTACCTCTCCTAGCACTGTAGCACCTGCCGCTCTGTTTCTGCCTGGGAGAACTTCTGGCAGTGACAAGAGGGGAGGGATGGGTGAAGTTTCAGGAAGTATCTGGAGAGAGGGTATGGAAATGCAATTTAGATGGAAAAAAAAACAGATATCCTGAAGGTTAAATGAAAATGTCTGTGACCTCACAGAATGAGTTGGGTACTCCAGTATGTAGGTAGCCTTCCTGTATGCCTGTTTTAGGTATTTGTGCAGTGCCTAAATGCCAAATGCAGTAATTAAAATTCATATAAAGATTCTGGTCTTATTTAACAGGAATGATTCACCAGCAGCCATGGGACCTGTCAGAGAAGATTGATGGAGAACTTTCAAAGACTCTGGAGTACTCTGAGCATTGTACAAAGGATAGACTGAGATCTTTCATCTGAGGCAAAGGGAAATACATTACGTCCTGCACATTCATTTCAATCAAATGCTTTAATCCATGGGAGCTCTAGGTCTTGTTTTGAGCTCCAGGATTAAAAATATCTACATTTATCAAAGATCAAGGTTTATCAGATACCATAAATGCTGTCTGTTCAATCTATATGCTTGATTACATACTTTTTTTTTTTGTTTCTTCTGGTGAATTATGTGCTTTCCTGTTTTTTGATTCAACATATCCATCAGCAGCAGCAGCAGGTTAAGAACCTGCTGCTCAGCCCTGGGAAAGGTGGGCACCAGCTTCCTGTTTGGCAAAACAGGAAATATTAATAACACTGAGTACATGCAAAATTAAATCTCTAGTATAGCAGTAACCTTACAGAGGAAGAGGTGGTAGCACTTGGCTCTCATTTCGGAGAGACCAATGTGAATAAGCCTTAGCTACTTATACAAGGGATCAAAAGCAAGTAGAAATTGATCGTGGTAAAGTAATTGATTGACACTATCCTTATATAGATCTTTAGCTGGCATTTTCTGTGTAAACTCTGGACAACAAAGGCAGGTCAAATGTGGAAGTGGGCTGGCACAAACACTTAGCTTTGTTAGGATAAAATTTACAATGCTATGAAAAGCTTTGGTGGTATCTGACTAAAATATAGGTAAAGAAAAAAGTCACTGTCAGGGCTCTCTCAAACAAATTGTTTACTAATATATGTCATTGCCTAGGGGAGCACTGAACCAAGGATGTCAGCCTGTCCAAGATAACATTACTTCAGTTAAACTTGCTCATAATTCTTAGCTAAAAAGATTTGCGTGCAGTATGTCGAGACAACTAATAGCAGCTGTACTTATTACCCACAGATTAGTTTCTCCTTTGAATTCGGCCTCTCTTTTATCACTTTTCTTTCCAACTACATCCTTTACTTTAATTTTCCTTTATCATCACCTCTCTTAATTTTCCCGTCGCTTGATTTATGGCATTCCAATAAAACCCTGCTGAAACAGGGATACTCACTGTGCCTCACACATTCCTGCTGCAATTTGTAGGGCCTTCATTTTGCAAGCACAAACATGGTGATAGACTTGGTCATCATAAATCATATGCTCCTAGGACAGGATGCAGGGCATAGTTTGTTTGGCACTCTTCACTGCACCCACTGTAAAATTGCTCATCTCGGTTGAATACATACTTTTCCAATTTCTTCATGGCAGATAGGACATTTAGAATTGTCTGTTTGGTCATTTGTGTAGATACCTCATGACGACAGAAGACAAAGAAGAATACTTTTGCCTTTCAAAACTTCACATTTTTACTGTCATAACCCAGTATGACCTCCTGTACTTTCAGAATAGTTATAGAAAATTCATAAAGTGATTTCAGACTCCAGACAGAGATTTTAAGTCAGGAAGGAAGGAAGAGGCATATTGTTTAACTTGCAACTTGAACATATTTCATTTGGAAGTCATTGAGAGACAATAAACATAGAGGCTCTTGGGGATATTTTCAGTCTTTTTTTGGACTAGAACAACAATTTGGGCCTGATGCAAAGTCTATTGACTTTATCTGAAGGACCTCATTCATTTCAGTGAGCTTTGTCAATCAGACATAAGCAGTGTTATGACACAAGGGAATTGTCTACAAGTTCCTCATGCAAATCAGTACAATGCTGGCTCCATGAGGGGAAATTAATAACAGTACAAGCTCAACCAAATGTAACACTCAGGATGGGATGGGAATGCAGAGGTACCAGCTCTGCAGCTGTTCAGGGAGGGCAATAACAAAATAAAAAAGCAGAATTTACTTTTTCTTTATTTTCCCATATCTCTGGTGGTTCCTTCTAAGGGGAACAACCTCATGCTTTTTTTTTTTTCTTCCAACCACACCCTCACTCATTACCTACCATAGCATACTTCTCATCAGTCAGAAAAAATGAGATATTGCTGAAGGCCAGAGTCAAAGCAAGATTGTTGCTTACTTCCCTTGCAGAGCTTACAAATTCTAAGATAAAGTGGGGGAGAAAAGATGTCAAACTTATCTTTAAGTTTTGTCAAACTTATCATTTTTATGCTTTCAGTCAAATGCTAGAAATTTAGAAATGTTCTTATGTTTGCAAAGAAAAAAATCCCCCCAAAGTAGAAAGATACTATTGAAGTATTCAACAAACGAAATCAATTAACATTCAGAAATCCAAAATTGACTTTTTAACAAGCTATTTCTTATTGCCAAGTTTTCAGAGAAAATTACCCTTTATTATGAAATTCAGCCCAAAATAGAATATATGTATTGTGAAAAAAAGATAGCTTCAACGTGCGTTGAACAAAGAAAAGGCTGAGTTATATTTCCTGCAGTTATAAAGAAATCTGAACAATAAGAGTTAGTGAAGGAAAGCGCAAGTTTGTGAAAGAGACATGAAGATATCTTTTATCTTCAGAGGTGGAACAGTTGAAGGATACAGGAAGTGACTCACAAAACAAACACCATGTCCTGTAGAGTTTTTGCTCACATTTCTGCTGGTTTAAATCATTTTTAAACTGATATACATCTTTTTCTTTATCTATATATTTTCAATAAAATCAGTTTAATGTTACCATTATTCATTTAGCCTTATTGCTGCTAGACATTTGGCTACTAGAACAATTGCAGCCATCTACATTTCCTCCTTCCCCCTTCCTCTGCTCCCCCCTCTCTCCCTGCCCCCCCCCACCCCTTGTTTTTTAATCCCCAAGCTTTGCTGTCCCCTGAACAACACTGCTTGTGGTGGTGTCATGCTTCTGTCGGTCTGTCCACCCAGACCACTGTTGTGTGGAGTCTTTGTTTTGAGCCATGCCAGATGATCTGGGCTTGGACATTACCTTGTGAGATGTGGACTGGAGATTATTAAAGTAGATGGAAAACAAGATAAATTTGGAGCTATTGTGACATTTCCATGTGACGCTTGAAGCTTCCTGTCCAATTTACTCCTCCTCCCATGGTTGTCCATGGGACTCCACTCTTTAGAAGTTTGATTTTTTGGAACAGGGAATTTCTCTCTGGGTAAGCCAATGCTAGTAAATTCAGGCCAGCCACAAGGAGAAGGTGTAGACCCATCCTCTCACGCCTCCAGCATCCAGAACATGCTGGCTGTTGCCTTTTGTGATGGACCTTAGAGGTCCTGGTCTGACTTTCTTTACCAGTTCACATGCATGTGTAGTATCTTTTACAGCAAGGCCCAGGGCTTTTATTGCTGCATTCCTGTAGGTCCCAATGCCACTATAATATAAGTGATAATATTATAACAGCTTCAAGTAAGGCCTAATGCACAAGATATGCAACAAAGCCTTCTCAAATATATTTGTTTTCAATAAGTGATTAAACACAAAACGGCATTGCTAGTGTGAGATGTAGTTTCTGCAAGTGTATAGACATCATAAATCCTACTAGAAATGGATTGTTCACAACCATTTTTGTGGTTCATACGTCACTCGCATTCATTTAAGCCCTTTCTCACTAGCTGGTATAAAGGGACGGGAGTGGTTTTACAAAATGACAGACATAGCCTGCATGGAGGTTTTTTCCAGGTTATTTTGCTTCATTCAGAATAAGAGATCTAGACTGAAGCTATATTGTTAAAGCTTTGTGACAGAGACAAAGAGATATCTCACAGTAAATATTAAGCTGATAACAGAAGACAGGAACTCCTTCTTACTTGCCCACAAGAAACAATCATCAGAGTCTCCTGATATCCCCTTGTAGGGCAGCCCAGACACTTGTGCACCTACCTGAAGTCCAGTCCTCTCTGGAGAAACCTTTTCTTCTTTCCCAGAGAGACATTAACCTTTTGAGCACTTCAGGTAAGTGTTTAACTGCTGGTGTCATGAATGCTTCCCAACTGGTTTTCTAGCACGACTGATCCAAGACAGCCCCCCAGTTTTGCTCTTTTGCTAGTGGTCTTCTCTTTCCCAGTCCACGGCCTATCACACTCCTGACCTCTCCATGCTGCAGCAGGGCTGCTTGCAGCTCTGGCTCTGTGGAGCAGCCTTGTACGTCTCCTTGGCCTCTTTAGATAGGCCTCAACCCTGATACCCCACATACCCTGAGGCCCCTGGCTAGCATGCCTTTGCTGCTGTACTTTTGCCTTGCCGACTCTTGGTCTTCACTATCATTCATTTTTGAAGGTCTGTTATTTTAGCTCAGGAAATCTATCTGAGCAAGTTTACACATCAGATAAAATGACAATGGATTGCCTAAGTATTAATATATTTTCCTATTTGGTTTGAGAGGCAAATCTATTTGAACGATCTGATGAAATGTACTTGAAAGAGCCTTGAATACAAGACTGAAACTATAATTAAGAGAATATATTAAAGGAAACTAAGAGATGGAAGGCTCAAAACCAGAGGCAAAATATTTAAAAAATTGCTTAGGCCAGATTGTTTGATTTCAGAGGTAATAAAACATCAGAAATAAACTCCTACACTATATTACTTTAAATAATAATGGTGCCAAACGAAGATGTGCTGAATGGTGAAAGGATGAACTGTTCAGAGGAGACACATAGAATTTAGGCCACATCATGGTCTAACTTACCAACACCTCATTTTTTTTCTTAAAACACACAAAACAACAATGACAACAAAACCCAGACACTTCTTTTCCAGCCTCCACCATGGCCTGGCTGGTCTGGGAAAATTTTGGGAGAAAGTGTCTGAAATGCTATTTCCCTTCCCATAATTTCTAGGGAGGGACTAGGGTGAGTGCTTTTATCAAACAGTATTTGCAGCCATATGCAGTACTGAGAAATTGAATCAACCACATCTAACACTAGAAAGTTGTACAGGGAGGAAGGGCACCTGATGGACCATCTCCTTTCTCACAAGTGTGGTTTGTTTAAAGTCAGGAACTGGCATTTGGGAAATGACGAGATCTGCTTTTGTCTTAACCTTTCCTTTTGCTGGAGAAAGGTTACTATTTAGTGGAGCTCTTAGAACCAAGCTACAACATATACCCTGGAGTCTTTAACAGATTTTAGCTTCCTTTGTTATCCAGTACTTCCACTTTCAAGATACAGATGTAAATGTTAGGATGAAAATCCAACACACCCCTCAAATTTTGTTACACTTGAAGTGTCCCCTTTAAACATGTATGCCCAGAGAATTTTCCTTTTGTTATATTTTAAAAGTTTTAGACTTTTGTCTGTTCAATAGTTCTTTGGTATTTTGCTAAGGGCTTGGCTAGAGGTTGAGTAGGCGGTTTTATAGGAATAATGGAGGAGCTAAAATTTTGTAACTTTTTAGAAGATATGATTTATTCATCCTTTTCAAGGACTTGCATATATATATATATTTATAACCTGCTGAAAGACTGTTAACATTCTGGAGCACAGGGAATGGAAAAATATGCTTTAATTAGGAAATGGGAGACACCAGGAAAATAGGTTTTCTAGTTTTTTTTTTTTTTTTTTTCTTTTTTTCAGTACAGAATTATGAAGGGGTGCTGACAGACAAGTTGATGCAGCTGAATTTTAGGCCTAATTGATGCAAGTTTTTACCTGCAGCACTACAAGTTATCTGGGAAATTATATCTTGTTGATTTTCTTGGTTTTATTCAATGCATCTTTATCTTCTGCAACATTTTTGCTCATAAATTAAACAGCAGACTGGCGGTTGTTTAGCAACTGAAACATGGGCAAGAGTAAACGATTGTTTTGGGTGGCCGTGCATCCGGAGCAAAGAGAGCAGGCAG
Source organism: Aythya marila (assembly GCF_965140915.1). Taxonomy (NCBI): domain Eukaryota; kingdom Metazoa; phylum Chordata; class Aves; order Anseriformes; family Anatidae; genus Aythya; species Aythya marila. Next base: position 106,571,922 of record NC_139043.1, read on the forward strand.
CTTCAGGCATAGCTATAATCAAAAACCTGATTGTCTTGAAATGAGATTGCTTCAAATGAAGCCCAGCTATCTGTGCTCACTGTGATTTATGTTACTCACAGCATCACAGTTCCTATGACTTTATGAGGCAATAGGGCTGCTGAATCAACAAGGCAAGTTGAAAACTTTGGTGGCTTTTATTTCTTTGGCAGCATTGATGGCTGGTGGTGTGGGCAGGGGGGACAGCATGTGGGTCCTGCTGTGTCCTGCCTTGTGAAGCCAGTGTGGCTGGGAAGCCTGGGGACAAATTTCTGCTAGGACAGGCTGGTAGCGATTTATATTCAAGTCCAGAGAAATGATATTAGCTCCAGTCTGGCCCAAGTTGCTTAAAATCAGCTACGGACATTGCTGCAGCTGATGAAACTGCTCTGTGTTGCACTGAATAAAAGAGTCAGATAGAACCTATGTTTTGTAGGTGTGTATGTAGATGCCTCTGTTCTGCTGCTGAAAATGCTATCTAAAGAAAAAGGCACTATTTCCATATATTACATGAACAGATCTCTGGGAATATGGACCCAATAAAATTTTGCAGCAGCCCGGAGCCCCTAACTTCCCCATGCCAAACCAGAGCTGTAGAAAGTTAAACTGGAGAAGGGCTGTTTCTGTCATCCTCCTGTGCTTTCAGATCCAACAGTGTCTCCATGGGGCTGAATTAGTACTGAGAAGAAAACACCTTGGTCTTGAGGCTGCTTTGTGCCTCATCAAACTTCCACAAGTTTGGTGTCTTTGGCAGCCTCAGTGCAGGGTGATCTGGCTGAGCTTGGATGTCTGGCCAGACCTTTTTAGTTGCTTTGTTCCCTTTATCAGACAATCTGCGTTTGGCTTTGCTGATAAGTGAACGATGTCTGTTCCAGTCATCCTTGTTGAACAGCAGCAAGGTTTTCCACCTCTTCAAGCAGCTGTAGAAATATGGCATTAAAATAAGAGAGAAAACTATGAACATTAAAAGTGTAAATTGATAGTGATAGCTTTTCTTATCCTGTGAGACACTAATGGCATTTTTTTTAACAGTATCTTCAGTTGACAGATCATACGAAGTAAAGCAGTTACGAGCCAGGTAACATTCATTGCACAAATAAGAATCTAAAGGAGATGGTTTGTTTACTGTCTTCGGCATCTTTGCAGACCATAGCAATATTCTCAGTAGAGCTGAAAAGATGTAGTACTAAAACCAGAGTCAGGGAGAAAACAAGTTCACTGTTCTGAATACGTAAGTTGTTCAACCAGGAAAAATAGTCAAACTGATTTTTAATTTGTAGGCATCTGTGTAAGGGGTGTGGCTGCCAAGAAAAAAAAAAAAAGTACTCAAAGTGCTTGCACTTCTGAGGAGCACCAACAAGGAGAATGCCATGTACCTATGAAAACAAAGCACCTAACATCCCACTTCAACGTGTAGTAAACAAGATTTAAAAAACAAAGCCACGAAGAGGTCTGAACTGCAGATGTACTGCTGTGAATATTAAGAAGGGTATTATTCAGTAGCAGTGTCGTGGTTTAACCCGACCGGCAGCTAAACACCACGCAGCCGTTCGCTCACCCTCCCCCCTCCCTCTCTGGGACGGGGGAGAGAAATGGAAAGTGAAGCCCGTGAGTTGAGATAAAGACAGTTTAATAAGACAGGAAAAAAAAAATAACAAAAATAATAATAACAATAATAATAATGATGATACAATGGTGATAATACGAAAGTAATAATAGTATGTACAAACAAGTGATGCACAATGCAATTGCTCACCACCCGCTGACCGATGCCCAGCCTAACCCCGAGCAGTCCGGCCCCCTCCCCCCGGCTAGCCACCCCTATATATTGTTTAGCATGACGTCAGATGGTATGGAATACCCCTTTGGCTAGTTTGGGTCACCTGTCCTGGGTCTGTCCCCTCCCAGCTCTTACTGCACCCCCCAGCCTGCCCGTTGGCAGGACAGAGCAAAGGCTGAGATGTCCTTGGCTTAGTATAAGCACTGCTCTGCAACAATTAAAGCATCGGGGTGTTATCAGCACTCTTCTCATTCTAAGCCAAAACACAGCATTCCACCAGCTACTAGGAAGAAAATTAATTCTGTGCTAACTGAAACCAGGACAAGCAGTTTAAACTTCCCTACACAGAACTGACCTATGAGTACTCCTGTGTGAGACAAATAACAGCAGCTTCCAGGAGGAACTATAACCAGCAGCAGGTGGGAAGTGCTTGAGCCTGATCCGTGAGAGCAAGTTGCCTTTGAGAGCCCCCTTTCCCCACCTGTGCTGGCAGCAGGCAGTACTCGATATCCCATTTGCAGCCACCAGATAGAGCTCACTCTGGCTGTGTGTTTCTCTTCGTCTATCTTCTGCCTGTTGAGCATCTATCAGGTTTAACTTGCCTGAGTGTTGTTTTGTTTGATCATGTTCGTGATGGATCAGTGCCTATTATTATTAGTGTTCATTCTTCATCACAGGATGGCTGAGGTTGGCAGGGACCTCTAGAGGTCACCTGCTCCAACACCATGCTCCAGCAGGGCCACACAGAGCAGCGTGCCCAGGACAACATGCAGGCAGCTTTTGAAGGTTTCCAAGGAGGAGACTCTGCAATCTCTCTGTGCAACCAGTGCTCAATCACCTGACACCACAGAAGTGCTTCCTGATGATCAGAGGGAGCCTCCTGTGTTCCAGCTTGTGTCCACTGCCTCTTATCCTGTCACTGGGCAGAATGCTGGGCAGTAAACATCAACCCCAGATATTAGCGGAATAATCTCCAGTGATGCTAACAGTGACGATGTGTTTTGCAGCGGCCAAACGGAGAGATGCTTTTAAAGAAAACAGCTTTGAAGGTGCACAGAGGAAAGGACAGATTGAGGGTTCATTTGGCAACGGGGGAAAACAGGCTTCTGTAATTAGTTTTAATGAAATATAATAAACGTAGAACAATATCTCCCTAGCTTCTGGAATTGAACAAATAATTAAATCTAAAATAAACCACAGCTGAAACTCTGACTTAAATGCAAAGGTTGTGAAGGTTGAACTATGTCAGACCGTGCAGCTGTCTTAGTGGCCAAGGAAATGGTCATTAAATGAGCTAATACTTGCAGAAAGGGCAAGGGAATCAAATGTCATATTTCCTTTCAAACTATCCTAGGAATAATATGTTGGTGAATCTTATGCTTGTACTGAGTAAATAAGAAGAAATGATAATTAAGAATAAAACAACTAAATAACATGATATCCTTGGGGGATAGCAGTAGGATTTCCAAGATAGAAATTTATGACTACTCAACCTCTTTTAATTCTTTGGACTACTCAGCAAAATAATGAAGAACAGAGAATTTACCTTTCAAAAATCCTAGGACAAGTGCTTTCATAAGAGGTTATTAAAGTCACTAACTATGCATAAGGTGAGATGTAAAATTTTCCTGCTGGCTCAATTACTTCTACTGAGTTGTTGAAATTTAAGGGAGCTTGTTTGAAAAACCTGAAGCGATTGTTATACAGTCAACATTAACCAGAAGAGAAGCAACTGGTATCAGCAAAAGGTACTTTCTCCCTTACACCAATGTAATTGCTTCACATTCCTGTTACACCTGGTCTGTACTTGCAATTATCATGCTTTCAATTATCAGACTATATGTACAGCTGTTTTTGCCTTAGCTAGACATTACCTTGTCTAAACTGAATTTCTCCATGCTGGTAATGTACCTGAACTAAAATTGTTTTCAAAAACTTCATTTATAAAATCTGTCTCTCTGTCTGTCTATCTATCTATCCATGTTTCTGAGAAAAAGAAATGAGGAAAAAATACTGTCTCTCTCTATTTTTTTTTTTGTCCTCCTGTAAAGTCTTGGAGGACCTAAGCACTGACACCACCAAGTAGAATTTGTTTTTCTGGGCATTCTTGTTCATCCACTGTTGTTCAGTTCTGGACAAATTACAGATCTCTTAGGGAAAAGATGTGAATACTAACCAGACTGCCTTTCTTGTGTTCTTGTAATCTGGCTCTTCATAGCCCTCAGGATCCCTCTTATCTCCTGCCATGGAGTGAAAGCGCAGGTACTTTAGCACAATTAACCTAAATAAACTTCTGAGATTGAAGTGCTGCTGTGACAACTCTTTTTTTTTTTTTTTTTTTTTTTTTTTTAATTATATATATTTCTGGAGCACTGTAAATGTATTAAATAAACCCAATATTAATACAAAATCTTAAGATCTACTCTCTTCCTTTTATGATGATTTGTCAACTTTTTTTTTCCTTTTATTTATTTTTTTTCTTTTTCATACTATTATTTTCTGATAGCTGATCAAATTCTGAACCAGTTCCAACAGCTATTGATTCTTTTTTTGACATGCAATTTTTGGTAGTTTTCCTACCCACACAACAAAAAACAAAGCCCAAGCCAAACCTGAACTCCTACTTAAAATGTTTTTTTGCTCTATTGGACATCAGCTTGGCATGCTTGGCACATAAGTTAAGGGTGAATCTCTTTTGATTTTAAGGAAGTTTCTTTCACACATTCTTGGAAAAAAACTAATTAAACTAATAAACCTTCTGTACTGTGAATTTTTAAAGAATCATTAAGTGGAAATTTGTTACTGTGGATAATGAGACAGGTGAAGAAAAAAAAAGAAAGAAAAAAGGCAAAAAGCCACACACAGCCACACAACCAAACAACCCAAAACAATTTGACCTGAGCTCAAGGTGAGAAGAAGTAAAGTGTTTGTCCTGTAATAGTTGATGAAGTTACAGAGAGAAATACAAACAAGCAAAATGGTAGTAAGGCAAGATTTTTTTTGCATCCTGATATAAAGGTTAACATAATTTTTGGATAGGAGGTAATCTTCATAAAAAAAAGAAAAATAGAAAGGGGGAAAAAAAAGCTAAAAGACACTTCAGTGGTGAAGTAATCTATAGGTAATGAATCAATCTGTTACAAGTCCGGAGATTTTGTATGGGTTTGTCATTGTTGTGGGGTAGTGCCTTCATGGATGCTGTCACTCAAATTTAAAAGTAGCTCTGACAAATTAGGAGGGCTTCTTTTATTTTTTCCCTTTTGCATTTTACAGGTTTTCATGATAGTTGTTTTCAAGCCATCATTAATATGGAAATGCAGGATTGCAGGAAAATAAAGTTCTGTGGGAGCAATTTCAGAGGAGAGCTGACACAGATTACAGGCAGTGCGTGAGCCCCACATGGAGCCCCGAGGTCAGTGGGACCACAGTGACAATGGCAATGGCCCTGGCATTTGTCACTACACCTGGCGGGGGGACGGTGTGTTTGATTTGGTGGGCAGATGTGAGTCAGGGCCCCTTCGTGCCACCTCAGAAAGCTGCGGTCTTGGCTGCACAGGGAAATGGGGTCTGTGTCCCCCTACCAGGAGGAAGAAGGAAAAGCACCAGAGGCGGTTTTGCCCTGCTGGCAGCCTCTAATCAGGGGCGAGCCATTAATGAGTCAGCCTGGGGGCAGGCAGGTTGGCTCTGTGCCTTGGTCCAGCTTTCCATAAAAGCCTTTTCCATTTCCAGCGCTCACCTGAGGAGTTAATTAGGGAGACAACCATGTTTCTGCGGTCTGTAGCACTTAACGATCCCCAAAATGCAAATAAAGAGAGAGCTGCAGCTGTTTAAAATATTCCTGCTGCTACATTATTAAGTACAAGGGGACAAACATAAGGGCAGGAAGCCTCTGATTAAGAGCAGGTTTGTATGGGGTGCGTGACTCAAACATTGGTGTTGTTTGAACTCAGCTCTGGCTCAGTCTTACCCCTGCCCATGAGGCCGAGCTTGCGCCTGAATGTTTCATACATCTGTGCTCTTTGAATCAAACATGATGCAAAATCCCTTTGATGTACAGGTTTTAGGGCTGGTATTTATCCTGCTGAAATAAAACTCTGTTTGTTGGGGAATACCACATGGTGCCAGGGACTGAAGAAAATATGGATGAATAAGAGATAGTCAGGGACTAAAGGCAAACGGGGCTAACTCACTGCCTCTCCCATATTTGCTGTGTGTGATGTGGAACAAAGAATCAGACCACAAAAAAAAAAAAAAAATATATATATATATATATATTATATATATATAATATATATATATATTTATATATATATATATATTTTGAACACAGGACTTGGACTTGTTCAAGCATCTTCACAGTTCCCACTTTGAAAGAATGTCAGTGACACAACTGGTGCCCTGGGAAAGAGATGTGGTGGTCCTATTTAAAAAAGAGAAATGGAACCTGAAGGAAATCAAGTGTTACGGAAGCTTGCCTTGGGCAACTCTGTTTTATGACTTGTGTTTGGATGCCTGTGTGCTGTCAGACTACAAATATTGCAAATCCCATACTTTCCATCATCTTGGTCTTTCTGCCCACATAAAATATATACCACTTTGCTAACAAATAATACCAAATTCAGTCAGCCACAGGCAAGAAAGGTAAGATAGGAAGATTTTGCTCTTAGCTAATCCATCCAAGTATGTATGAAGCTTTGGAGAAAAGGATGCCATGTTTCATCTTCCTAGGGCTATTCTGTGCTATAACATATTATCAAAATAGTATTTCCTCTGACTCTTCAGGCAAGCCTGGGGGAGTTGATCCTTAAAAGACTCAACTCCTAAAAGACAGCAGCAAAAGTTGTGCGGTGTCGAGGAATCAACTATTGGGAAACAGTGGCTCCTCACCTCAAGTCATGTGGCTGATCTGTGCTTTGGCACTATTAATACTTATTTATCTTGGAAGAAAAGCATCTCCTGCTGATAAGTTTTATACAGACAGCCTTGGTACATTTTAAAGGCTTTAATATGATATCATGGTTTCTATGTTTCTTTTTTTTGTCATGTATAACAGTGAGCCTCATCTTGCTCATAGTGCTGAGAGCTGATATGGGTGGTGCATGCTTTTGTCATTACGTACATGTTTCATGTTGTTCTGGGTTTCAGGTATGTCAACATGGTGGATTGCAACTAACTGCCTTTATAACTAAATGCTATCTAGTAGACAGCTTTCTGATGAAACTTCAATGTGTGTTATGAAAAGGCTGACAGCCTCTTTTCTGCACAGCTTTCTGTGCTGCTTCTGTGAGTGGTACAAAGTGTTTGCTGGAATAAGAAATGAGCATGTTTTGATAGTATCAAAGTCAATGTTAATGTTGTAGGAGCCTTTATTAAGATCGGCAGTCACACAGGGCATGCACATGCTGCTTAGGGCACCTTCTGGGGTACAGTTCTTGAGCCACTCATATGACAGCTGGAAGCAGGCAGAGCTTGGCCATGCAGTGACAGCTGATTTCTTACCTATTCCTGCCCCTATTCATACACTCTGCAGTGTCCCATGGCAACACAGCACCCCATGGAAATGCTGGCTTGTACCTGAACACATTGCAGTAGTACTGATGTGGTTTTCCAAGCAGAGCTTGCTGCCTGGATCATCATGCTACATGACTGCAGCAGAGCTGCTGCAGTCTTTGGTCTTTCCACCCATCCCAAGTGCCACTGCAGTGTAGACACATCTGTTTTAGTCCTCCTTTTATAAATATTTAGCTGTGAATCAGAAAATGTTACAGCAAATAACTAAAGTCACTGTTGCTGAGGTGTGAATAACAAATTCCAAACAGCAACACCTCAGTGCAAAGGTCAGAGCAAGTCATACTGAGGCCATTAAAAGGACATAATATGTCAGCATGAAATGTCACCCTATAGTATCAAGTAAATCACAAAATTATGGAATCATAAAAAGTGTGAAGAGAAAGGACCAGAGTAGTTTTGTATTATTTTTTGAGTGTTGCTTCCTCCTTATGCTGCTCTCATTCTAATTACTTTCACGTGCTCCTTAAGTTTTTTTCTTGGTGGTATAAGTCTAAGATTTTAATTCCAAGAAATAAAAGAAAGAAAAATACATTCCTTGGTAACCTGACATGAAAAAATGGAGAAGAATACTGTTATGGAGATTTATTCCACTGCTGGGCTGTTATTTCAAAATCAGTCCAAACTTTGGTGCTGTTCCAAAGTCCCCTGCAATCCATGCCAAGGCAGGGCCTGAGTCTGAAGAGCAGTTTGATGGTTTACCTGGGATTAATTTGATGGTTTTAGACAAGGTTTCAGGTGACAAGTGTTTGGACTGCAGGGGGATATCATATCCTGCACTGCATGACCAGACCTATTGTCCCATCACATGGGCGATGCAGATACTTGCTGGGGAGGCTTTGTGATGGGGAATACTTGAACACCCTTCTGGGACTTCCCAATGAGATTTGGTCTGGGATCATTACCCCTTCTTGAAATGCTGTAGAAATTGTGGAAGCGAAGGAACATATCTTGTGCCATATGGTGCCATGTCTTTCATATCTGACATGCATTAACTCTAGTTACTTGATACGTATCCAACCACTTTTTACCTGAGGCTGTCCACTTGAAGTGGAAAAGACCTTTGAGGACCTAATGAGCTGGATGGAGGCAGTTTCTACCTGTTCAGGAGCCCCTCCAGTGGGTGCTTCAAGGGTAAGGTATAAGACACAAGAGACTTCTCTACATTACCCAGGACTTTTGCTATGCCTGGAAGCATCCCCATGTTTTAATGCCGTTTCAGTAGGACCAGTAATCTCCATGGGGTTTGGTTTATATTTTGGAAGAATGATGGCTGTGATCTCACTTGTTCATGCTTTTGCTCTGTTAATTTAGCTCTGAGTTCAAATGCACTGTAAGGATGCAGTGAATTTTTGTAATTGCTTTCTGAGGATGAGGGTCATCCTCTTTGTCGAGAAGAGTGATGTGGTGGGAAATAGGAATTTAACTCATGAGCATCTCAGCACTGCTGATGTCAAAGTGAGGCTGGGGCCAGGCAAAAATTGATAGCTGCTCCAGCCTTGTCTCCAGCATGTCCACAAGGAAACATCACCAGCGACCTCTAGACAGGGTGGGGGGATAACAGTCACCATAAAATATTATTGCACAAACTGATAAAAACTGTCTGGTCTTGGCTGAACCTGAAATACATGTCCTTGATGCATCTGTTCCCCTTCCCACAGTGGCAGACTGTCCTGCAGTCAAGCCAACAAAGCTACTGGAGTTTCTTGGACATATTAAGCATATGACCAGCCTTACCTAGGTGACAGGATTTTGAGTTGTTGCAGTCCCTTACCTTTCCTACCTTTTCTTAAGATGAACCATTGTACAAAAAATTTATCTGTGAACCTGAAAACCAGGCAGACTGAGAATGTGAAGAAAATTCCCATCTGGCCACACTCACATAATCTGAGATAGTCTTCAGCACCTCAATTGCTCCCCATATAAGTATTGTCAGAAGCTGGCCAGTGAAGATTTTTTCCCAGTTGCTAAGTGTGAAAGCAGCTAATAAAGGAAAAGAACCATTATACAATTCCATTACCCCTTCCATCAAAATGCATCTTACAGGCATTAATGAATCAGGCTATAACATTTTATAGGCAGACAAACATTTCAGAAAGGCTAAATGGGGAATTTTTGAAGGGTCAGTCTTGGGGCATTTGGAGAGGCCAGTCTGGGCACTTACGTAAGACAAGAGGATGATGAATATGTGAGCCCTGAGAGCCCACACTGAGTCCTATACTTGTGTCAAGCTGTAACTTCAATGACCTCTGCCTAAGTGGTATTTCTGAGCATTTTCTGTACATCTGTCCTGCTGTAAGGGATGGAGATCAATGGCTTTTCTCTTGTGGAGAAGAAAGCATAAGTGTGTCACAGCTGAGATCTAGCTGTTATTCAAGATCTGTATTTTCCATTTGCTTTTGTAATTTTGGCACAATGTCTTGCCAGCTGATTCTTCCAGACGGTTTAAGAAACAAAATTTCTGGATACAAGTGGGCAGAAGAAACTGTGCAGCTCCAAAAGATGCATAAGCAGAAGTTGCATTTGTGATCAAAATTTCTACTGAAACTGGTTGCTGGAAGGGAAAGCATATAAAACTGTGCCCTGGACAGCTCTCTGAAATGCTTGCCAACAATTTTGTCCCCACTGGAGCAGGTATGATGGCCTTGTATCAACAATTGCCTGTGCTGGTTGTTGGGGAGGAGGATTGTGTCTGGGGAACGTGAGGGCAATCAAGCCATCCAGTCCCTGCTTGCACACAGGGAGTGTCATGGCTCTTCTCTGGCTTGTAGAGCTCTCACTTGGCTTGTAGACTGAACGCCTCAAGACTATTTACTTCTTCTACAGGGCAGGAAGGGAGACACTTCTGCAGCCATGAGCACGGCAGGGTTATGTGTGGCCACCATCTACAATGCTTTTGCTGAGGCTGCCTCTCACAACATGCTGCCCAGAGGATTTGTCTGCTTGACAGCTGGCTGGTTTGATTCTATTAACATGTGCACCTCAAGGGCATTTATTTCATGAAATACCTGCAAGTTTCTACGAGAACTGGCCAAAAAATGGAGCAAAAGATTTCTTTGAGGAAAAAGAAAACATGACTCCTGCACCACACAGCATAAGCACAGTTAACTTATGTTTTGGGTAGAGCATTGGTACATCCTCATAATATGAATTCTGTGGATCTCTGCTGCGGATCTCCATATAATGTCTCCTGGCATCTTTCCCAGACATCTCCGTAATGCACATGACACTCTGCAGACACTTGTGTCGGCTGGGAAGACCTCACCATTAGTGAGCAGAAGTCTGCTGATATCCTGCAATGTAAAGTTCACTAGATCATCTCAACACATTGTTTTTAAAGCAGGTAAAGCAGGTGGTGCATCACTGGACCTGTTTCAGACAAGCTGCTTGAACCTGGGTCTCTCATCACAAGCTTAGTGTGAGTGATCTCATAGTTAGACTTTTAAGCTAACAAACTTGTTTGTTCTCTCTCTTTTTTTCTTTCCTTCTTTCTTTGTTTATTTCTTCCCTGTCTCCCTCCCCCCTTTTCCTCACAACTAGTGATTATTTCTTGTGGTTAGATCTTCTTCAGTGAGTTCATGATCTTTTGAACTTGAAATCACAGAGTGGCAGAGTGGTAGGAAAATATCTGGTTTATTTAATAATCTGATTTCTTACTTTCTAGTCTAACAAATCTAATACTATCATAAAAAAAAGAGAGAAAGAAGAGAAAAGAGAAGAGAAGAGAAGAGAAGAGAAGAGAAGAGAAGAGAAGAGAAGAGAAGAGAAGAGAAGAGAAGAGAAGAGAAGAGAAGAGAAGAGAAGAGAAGAGAAGAGAAGAGAAGAGAACCCCAGCTCATGTTTAATAATAATAGGAATTTAAAACACACTAGAGTTTTGCATTTTATTTTAATTGCAGATGGACCAGAAGAATAAAATATTTATACTTGTGCTACCCTTCTTCCCTGTTTGGCAGCAGAGTGAATAACATAAGCTTTTCTGACACTGTAACAAGATTAACTTTTTTCAACCTATGTTTATATACATATTATATATATTCATCAATTCCTTCTTATTATAGTCACTGAAGATCCATCAAAATGAAGAAAGTAGAAACAAGTACAGATCTCAAGTATTTTTCAAGCTAATGCACGTCTGCAAAGGACAGGTAGATATTTATTGCCTAGGAAAAAAGGTGTTCTGGAAAACCAAAGATTCTCTTGCGTTTTCATTAAATCCAGTCTTCCTGGACAATACTGCCATATAATTTCCCTTCAAAATGTAAAACTTCCTTACCCTCACAATGCTGTGCAAAATCTCATTTTCTTCTTCCTAACATCCTCACTGTCTTGAGAGATAGATATATTTAATTGCCATTCATTTTCAGTGCTGTATCTCATTACTGCTGGTAAAGGAGAAAGACCCTGCAGCTTGGAGTATCACGAGGCTGTCTCCTTGATTGCAGAGGAACTGGCTGTGTGCAGCTGAGGGTAGTATGGAGAATCATTTAAGAGTGGCAGCAGTGCACTGCATACTGTCATTTAATATGTATACAATTCAGTTCAGAATAAAGACCAGGTTAGAGAAAAAGCTCTAAAAACTTTGCATTAGCACGATAAAGCTAATACTCTTGCAGACAAATCTCTTGGAGTAAATTCTTGTGGTGGCAGTGACTTCATCTGAGCCTTGCTAAGTTATATTGTGTAGAGCTCTGACTTCTTTTATTAGAATGGTTATTATCTTTCATAAGACCATAAAATCCACTGAAATAATTTAGGACATCAGAACCACACAGGTTCTGTTCTGTTCATTGTGCTTTCATACCTGCTGGTGCAAATCTGAAATATCAATCAGCTATAATGGGAATAATGGGGAAAGGGAATGGAAATCAGTTTGATGTGCTTATGGTGCAAAGTGATAGTCCTGCTCCTATTCAGGCAGCAGCAAAAATATTTTTACTTTTCAACAACTGTAATTACTTGCAGACTGATAACCTTTTCTCCATAGGGAAATCAGAGGAAAAATACAGAAAAGGTGAAAATCCAAAAAATTCAGAACACCAAAAAACTCAAAGGGTGTCTTTTTTTTTTTTTGAATCCTTCAGCTGTTTAGCTGAACTCCAGCACTGTCTTCTGTATCCTTTCTTTTCTGGCTGTGCAACTCTTTCTTTCTTATACTGTGTTACATTAAGATGTCCATGATGGAGGAAATGCAGGCTCTGAATCTTGGATAAAGCTGCTACCAGTCTACTTGAGGGTGTCCCCTGCACATAGACGACATAAATATTCACTCTGTCTTTGATGGTACTGTTTTAGACAGTACAAGTTGTTATTATTCGGACACAGTGTCTTTCCAGTTCATTTGTACCCATTCTTCATTGACAGTAGTTGCTTGCTTTCCTCACATGAATTATATTCTTTCATCCAAGAACTGTAGAGTCTAGGAGATCTACACAGACACAATAAATGGCAAGAGTCAAACACACAAGACTTCCCCTCAAGACTCCCAGACTAAACATACTTGCTTAGGCCAATTTTATCTGTCCAGAGCCTTCTTTTCCAGGTTATACCATTTGAAGGATGCTGGGCTTCTTGTTGATATATTATTTCTTGAAACAACACAGTGCTTTCAGTTTTCTGGCTTCCTTAGCTCTGGAACAGGTTGCCATCTGGTAAGTAGTCAAATGTGTATATTTTCAGCAGTAATATAAATCAAAAAGCATCAAGGAAGAATATAAAGAAAGAAATATAAGTTCTTTTTCTTGCTTGTAGAACATCCTTAAATATGTCTCCTAGGTATTTTTAAACGTGCATAAATTAAATTGGGAAATGTGCAGTTAATACCTATGTTGCTAGAAATTTGTGGGCAAATCCTCAGGCGTGGGGAATAAAAGCTAAAAAAAAAAAAAAAATTAACCCCACTGTAACAGTTTTTACTAAAATAAGAATATTTAATGTCCTAACCACTGTGAAAGCATTATTACTACACAGATGCTAAACCACAGTTGCTGCTCCCTTGACTGATCCATACAGCTGTTGGATTTTAAAACCATATCATAGACATCTATTAATGTCAGTTAGTAATTTTTATCTTTATGATTATTTGCAGCCATCTATGCACTTGCCATGGGAGGCACAGCAAACATAAGCCTATTGCTGTACACTATTCCTGAGGTCCCTCAGAAGCAGTACATGGACCCCAGAAGCCCTTCTACCACAAGCTGAAAACCACAAATTAAGAGAGAAATACCACTAACAATTATGAATGATTTGACAACAAAGACATAAAAAGACAGATATCAGGAAAGTAGGAACCACCAACCTAATCTGAGTGAGTTGTCTTTAATTTGGTGGCTTGAGAGCCAGCAATTCTGTGCTGAGAGCCAAGATTTTCAGAAGATGGTATAAAATGAATCATAAGGGAATGGGGTAACTTTCCTGCAACTTCTTATTTTATGCACTGAAAAAAAAAAATGTTTTTTTCTATTATAATATTTATTATTCTTTCACTGTAACGATGTGTGTATACATCACCACAACAGTCTGAGCCTTCTAAATCTTTTAGAAGGCTGCTGTGCCCGAGCCAAGTAAAATTTCATGGTAAATGAGTTTGGCAGTCCAGTCATGCATTTTGATGGGAGTGTTTCTATGTGATATATATATATATATATATATACACACACACATTTATTACCTTTCACTTTAGGGAATGGTTTCATACTCTTATATTGTGAGAAAGAAAAAAAAAATCTCAGTGGACACACAGTTTCAGTTTGCAATGGATGTCGGGTTATATATAAGGCATATTTTGAAATGTTGAATCTACATTAAATACTTCCCATATTTCACCTGCAGCTCAGGGACAGCAAAAGTATGCCTGAGAAGAGATTTAGCCAGGATTCTGCTCTTCCAATTTCCATTCAAATCAGAAATTACTCTTTTTGCTTGTTTCCTATGTTTTCCCAAGTACTCAAGGTAAAACAAAAGTCATAGCAAAATAAGTGTCTTGTAAAAACTCCCCTAACACAAAAACGCAGAAATTTTAATGCTTAAATCTTATGACTATATCATCTTGAGAACAAACTGTTAACTTTGGATACCAAGGAACCAAATGCATGTGCTTTGCTGAACAGAATAATACTTCATCCTTCACTTGTAAAGTTGAAATTCAGATGCCTATTCAACAATTTCGTGACTACAGTTTAATAAGACAACCTTCAGCATCAATTTAATTGGCTCTATTAATTGTTGGAACTCATAATTTCATGATGGGTTAAAAAAAGAGAATTAACAATGTTAGTTAAAATGTGCTATGCAACCATGTAACAACAAAATGAGCATCAAAAAACAAGAGACGTGTTTCTATGCATCTGTGCATCATCTCTGCCTTGGAGGAGCACAGACTTGGAAACAGGCAAATATGATCAACAGGTAAAGTAGAGTTAGAGTATAGTTAGTTTCTTTAACAACTTAAATTCCAGACAAGAAGAATGGATGATATGTTTTATATTTCATCCTTTCAAGTTCTATATTCTACATAAGCTCTCACTGGGAACTAAAGCAATTTTAAATTGGAAAGGGGCCTGACAAAGTACTTGGATTCATTAATGTCTGATGTGTGTTTTGTTATGTTTGTTAAATGAAAATTTCCATGGGAGCATGCAACCTGCTAGAACAGGCAAGAGGAAACTCCTTTTTCTAGAGGTATTTTGACATTAAAATTGATCTTGAGAACACTAAAAGAGACTAAAGTGAAAGCTGGTCAGGAATTTTCCCTATAAAATACTGATTCATCAAAGATATATATTTTGAGGAAGTCTATCTGTTTTGACAAATTCAGTGATAATTCTGGTTGGTTTTGTCCTGAGCCTGTCCGGAGTTCTCATTGCAATGGCTCTCAGATTGCTTTATCAGCATGATGGTGCCGGGTCTGCCAAGAATTTCTTGGGTTTTGGAGTGCCTCTGAAATACAGACTCAGCTGCTTGTCGATCTTTGGCCCTGTATTAGAGAACCTTGAGAGTAGTTGAATATCTAATGCTACAGCACTTTATAACTCAAAGTTATGTACACACCTGTAACTTCTCTGGAATGCTTCTAGTCCCAATAAACAACTGAGAAGAAATCTGTGAAGAAGCCACAAAGAAAATAAATTTGCAACTGCCAGACTGCAAAAGATTTACTCTGTTTTCAGGTAGTAAGGCCATAATTTAGGAGAGAACAGAATTTTGTCTTTGGCTTCAGTCAGTCCATAGTAAACCACAAGCCAAATTAAGGAAGAGTAAACAAAGGTTTTAGAGTAAGCAGGTCTCAACTATAATTCAAAATAGACTTTTTTTTTTTTTTTTTGAGTAAGACATCAAGATGTCCCTCAAAACAATAAAACAATTGGGAGTGATTGTGAAGGAATGATGGTATGGGCTCCTCTGGTTCCTCTGGGCTCTTTAAGCTTTGCTTCTCAGTTCCCATCCAAGTTACCCAAAAACTCACATAGAAATCTTTACACTGGGAAGATTTTGAACATTTTCTTTAACAACCTTAAATACTAGCGACATATATTGAAAAAAAAAAAAAACGAAAAAGAAAAAAAAGATATCAAAAGCTGAGAAAGCAGAGAACAAGATAACAGCTTGAGAGAGGTGCTGGTTTGTTATGCTGCCACATAACAGATCAATCCATGCCTTGAAGTGAACACCAATGTGTACATCTTTTTCAGCTGAGGTGTCTGCAAAACTTAAATAGACCTTCTTCTGCCTCATTCTACTATCACAAATCCCAATTCTCTCTCTAGATGTTTGTGACCATATTAGAAATATTTTTCAGCTCATAATTTTAATTGCCTGCAGAGCTAGCAGTCAATTGACAAACACACATTGTTCAACAGTTACAGAAGTAGGTTAGCTGTTCTGCTAACAGGTAAAAATAGATGTCAGGACCAGACCATGAGATATCTCTACTGATGAAAAGACTTACAAAGTGTGCAGTGGCAACAGAGCAGAGCATGAGACTTATAACCTCTTTTTTTTTTTTTTTTTTTTTTTTGTGTGTGTGTGTGTGTTCTTGCTATTATTAAGTCATATACACAGTGAGCAAATAAATGGAAAGATCATATAGTCACAACTTGTTAGTTAAATTTACAGGTGAAATGCACTCACCCTGAAACTGCTGATGAACAGGATGTCCTATTGTGGTGGTTTTACCGTGCTGAGCAGCTAAACCCCACAACCGCTCTCTCACTCCCCCTCCTTTAGATGAGGAGGGGGAGAAGTAAAGCAAAGAACAACTCACGGGTTGAGATAAGGATAATTTAATTAAAGGGAAATAATTATAATAATTAAATAAAGACTACCATGAACTAAACAATTTAACTAAGGGGAAATAAAAGGGAAAGGGGAAAAAGGGAGGGGAAAAAGGGAAAAAATAAAAAGAAGGGAGGAAAACAAACAAACAAAATAAATGAAAGCTATATGGAAGTGCAGAGGAAAGAAATTACTCTCTACTTCCCACAAATGAGCGATGATTGACCACGTCCTTGAAGCAAGGCCTCAACGCACGCAGCCGGTGTTTGAGAGGAGGACCGACGTCTTCTCAACGAGAGCCCACCCCTCTTTTCTTCCTGTTTCCACCTTTTATTGCTGAGTGTGACACCACATGGTATGGAATATCCCTTTGATTGGTTTAGGTCAGCTGCCCTAGTGATGTTTCTCTCCTCACTTTTTGCCCACCCCCTAGGAGGGTTAGAGAAAGGCCCAATGCTGTGCCACTGCTGCTCAGCAGTAGACACAACACTGGTGTGATAACACTGCTGTTCCAGCTACAAGTACAGAGTACGGCACTGTATGGGCTGCTGCCGGCAAAGTTAACATTCCAGCCAGACCCAGTACACCTATGAAGTGCTACCCTGAAAACTGGTCTGGTAGAAAAAAGCTTGATTTTAACACTGCAATTAATACTACCATATGGCTTATTTATAAAAATGTGTCAACTATTTTTTTTTTTTGAGCAGTGGTCTACCAGATTTCCTTATATCCAGCTGCTAGAACTCTGGCAACAATATGACACATCCTGCCTTGGGTCTTTTACTTTGAAACTTGTGTTATTAAGTGTGTAGTTTTTGGTGAGTCTGAGACATAACCTAATCTTTCACTTCAATAGATGGATAAAGTGGGATTTTGGACTTTTGTGCTACTCAGCAGCAGGTCTGTTCTCTGAGTGCTATCTCTTTTTTTCAGCATGCCTCTTAAGGTGTGGAAACAAGTCAGTTTTTTATTAAAAGCTGCAGGAATGCTATATACAGACTCTACATAATCTCTAACTATGCTTTATATTCTTGTGTTTATCAAATTCTCTCTTCTTGCCAAAGAGCATCCCTGGGGGCTTGTTTTGCCTGGGTATCTGCTATATTCCACAATTTCCCAGAGGCACAGGCTGCTGTCCAGGAAGCATCCCCTCTCCTCCTGGTCTGTTTTACTTTTCAGCTGGAGGTAAAGTAGGACAACCTGATAAGACAGCATCTTGATATGTCTGGAGCCATGAGCCTTTTTGAGATTCATTTGGTGTGTTAAGCAGAAGATATGTTTCCCTTGATTTTTATGCATCCGATGCATAATAATACCCATTATGGTACTATTAGCATCTACGAAGTGAACTTGCTAGGTAGCTATTTTTGAGACACGTCCCTTAAGCTCACTGACTATGTCTCAGTGTCATACTTCTATAACTGCGAATGCAGAGCAGTTTAGTCTTGCAGGTACAAGAAAAATACATTTTGCATACATTATACTACTTATACTAAAGAAGAGTAGTGAAAAGATACTTC
Source organism: Aythya marila (assembly GCF_965140915.1). NCBI lineage: Eukaryota > Metazoa > Chordata > Aves > Anseriformes > Anatidae > Aythya > Aythya marila. The sequence goes on from NC_139043.1 coordinate 106,590,083, forward strand.
AAAGATCTGCTTCTGTTTGCTAGGTATGACTGTACTCCCACTGAAGAAAACTTACAGTATCAACCAGCCTCAGTTCTCCAAGGCATAATCAAATTCATTGTCATGGTTAGTCAATATTCCAAAATAATTAACATATTGCTTTTTCTAAGCAAGGATTTTTACATTATAAACACAAACTTCTAAAGAGACAGTGTGCCCTTTTTCATAATGGTACATAATTTTCTGAGGGTTGTGGCCAAGGCTGATGCTGGGAGCAATGAAAGATTGTTTTAGGGAAATAGTCATTGTTTTCTTCTATTCAGGAGTGGAGAAAAGTGCTTGAACTACAGGGTTGTCTATGCTCTCTGCTAATCTTCTTTAACCTTTGAGATGTTTATTTACTGTATGTACTACTGTATATTGTTCCAGTGAGTCAATGCTATTGTTGACATGTTGTCTAATGTTATTGTCATAAGTTGCTGATATGTTGATATGTTTATTTTATGTAAAACATAATTTTATGCTTAAAATAAAATTCTGGTGATATTTAAATCGATGGAAAATTTTGGCTTCTGTAAAGATTTTCCCTGAAGTACTTTCTTAAAATTTTGGAAAAGTAAGCGTTTGAGTGTTGACATAAATGTTTATGTTCTGAAAAGAGTAACATACATTTTTAGATCCCTGTCTTTCTCTATGTTTCTCTGTGTGCACACATATTTCAAACACTGAAAAGAAAGGCTGATCCAGCTACCAGAATGCAGAATACCATTACAGAAGCACAATGGCATTTTTTCCCTCATGCCAGTTTATTTCATGATCTGATGAATTTCTCTTGACTCCAAATGTTAGACTGGGCTGCTCTTAAGCAATTTTATTTCACAATATTTGAACTGGCACTGGGAGGAAGTAGAAATGGCATTTATAACAAAGACTTGCTGAGAAAACTCTGAGAGTACAAACAAAGCTCTAAGGAATAATGAATGCTCCTCTCAGAAGTCTAAAAATGTCATCAGTTTTAGCTATTGTAAAATAAGGTACAGGCAAGGTGGGTTTGATCCTATAACAAGGATGAAAAGGAACTGATTGAAACACATAAAAGAAATTCTTTAACAGTTTGAGTGGGATTTAATGTTTTCCAAGAAATCTGTGATAATGCCATTGAAAATCCATTAAGAGTCAGTTGCTATAAATTATTACATAAAAACAAGCAGGAGGATTGAAAGACCTAATTAGAGCATGGATAGTGATAGAAAAACACTTTAGGTAACATCCTGGAATTGATGTTGACACTGAAATTAAAGTTTCAGACATAGTATACTAGTAGAAGAGAAAATTTGAGTCTTCCTAGAGATGTGCTGAAAGAAAATTAGGTAACAGTGTCCACAGCTGATAACGAAACACCTAAAAACTGCACAGTCTTTGTTTGATAAGGTTTTTATCTTCCACTTATTTGGTTACTTTTCATCCTATACTTCTTTCCTTGTTCATGGAGCGTACTTAAATGCGTTAAAGGCATAAAGGCAAAAACATTTAGCATGTGATTAGAGCTTTTAGTAAATGAATCCTCTTATACATTTAAATTTATATACATACCTAAATGCTCTGCTGGCTTCAAGCCACAGGGCAAATTAGTGTGGTCAGGAAACCAATCCATTCAAACTATTGGACTTGTTGATTTTTCTTTTATGCAGAAAATAGCTGGCAATTGAGACAGAATTCACCCCAGTCTCCTCAGGCTGCAGAGATTGCTAAAGGAAACAATGCACATTTTCAGAAATTAGTTTGACGTTGTAAAAGTTCACCTTGACAAACTGGGAGCCAATTAGACGTGTGGCAACAGACAGCTACATGAGGAGGCAGACCATACTGGGTGCTTCTGAAAAGAGCAGACTTGATGGGTAGAATCTAAAGATGATATTTTTCATGATACATCCAAGGAAAAATGTACTCACAACACATATATTGGTGCAACATGAGAACTCAGAGGGGACAGTCTAATTTTGACCAAAGCAATGGTTAAAGGGTGACAAATTTTTTGATGAAGACAAATTAGAAGATAAAATTGAAAGACTAACATAAATGAAAAAAAAATCATTTTAAAGTTGGCGATATTTTTGCTTTTTGCTGAGGCGATCGGCTCCGGGGCAGACGTGTTCTGCAGCGGAGCAGGGGACTGAGGCGGGCAGGGCTTTTTGTCCGGCATCGAGGCCACTCGGGGGAGCCGCCGGGACCCGGCTGTCCTCGCAAGGGAGGCTGACGAGGCGAGGGCGGAGCCAGCAGCGCCCCCTCCCAGGCTGTTCAAAAGCTGCCCCTAGGGAGCGCGAGCGACCAGGAGCGCGGCGAACAGGACAGGCAAACAGGGCGTGGCACGTCGAAGGGCGTGGCAGTTCGCGCGGGCAGGGCGAGCGGGGGGCCCATCGTCGCTCTGTTGCAGCTGCCTCTCCCTTCGGTGCTTGTAACCTGCTTGCGTAGAACCTGACCATGGTATCGACCAGGCAGAAAACCGTGGCCTCCGCATCTCGTGAGGCATCTCCAGCCACGGTCGCCAGTGTGGCTACTCAGACGGAGGGCTCGGGGAAACACGCAGCCGTCCAGGTCCTGGGCTGCAGAGTGTGCCCCAGCCTTCTGTCGGTCTCCGACAGCAGTGGTGGGTATGCCTGTGGGAGGTGTGCCCAGGTTGAAGAACTGCTCAGCCAGGTAGCAGAGCTCCGGGAGGAGGTGAACAGGCTCAGGAGTATCAGGGAATCAGAGAGGGAAATTGACTGGTGGAGGTGCGCTCTACCCTCTCTGAGGCAGGCTCACGAGACTGCCACGGCACAGGCGTCTCCTGTTACGCAGAAGACGGAGGTTCGCTCCTCCAGCCAGGCAACGGGAGGAGACCTAGATCAAGGGGGGGAATGGAGGCAGGTGCCTATTCGGGGTGGTAGGCGAGCCCTCTCTCTGCCCACCTCACCTTCTCATCTACCCTTAAATAATCGATATGAAGGACTAGAGCAAGACAATCTAAATGACAAAGTAGACAAACACCCGTCCCAGTTGGAGGGGGCGCCTAAGACAATGCGACCTACACGTCGCATTGCCACATCATCCTTCAAAAAAGAAAGAAGGGCTATTGTTATGGGGGGCTCCCTTCTGAAAGGGACAGAGGGACCGATATGCCGACCGGACCCAACCCGCAGAGAAGTCTGTTGCCTCCCTGGGGCTCGGGTGAGAGACTTTGCCAAGAAAGTCAAGCGCCTGGTACGGCCCACTGACTACTACCCGCTACTGGTCTTTCAGGCTGGTAGCGATGAAGTAGCAACGAGAAGTCCGAAGGTGATCAAAAGAGACTTTAGGGATTTGGGGCGACTACTTAGAGGATCAGGGGCGCAGGTGGTGTTTGCCTCTGTCCTTCCGATAGGGGGGATCGAAGCTGAAAGACGTACTGTTCACATAAACTCGTGGCTTCGAGACTGGTGTGACCGGCAGAATTTCGGTTTCTTTGATCATGGGAAGGTCTATGCTACACCGGGCCTGATGGCACCAGATGGGATGCGCCTCTCTCGGAGAGGGGTAAGAATCTTTGGTCAGGAGTTGGCAGGGCTGATAGATAGGGCTTTAAACTAGAGTCGAAGGGGGAAGGGGCTAAAACCAGGCGCGCCGGTGAAGACCTAAGGGATGGTACACTAGAATCAGAGGGGCTGTGTGCCAGTGGGGTCCTTTGGTCAGATCCACAAGGTGCTGAGTGTAAGGAGACGCACCTGAAGTGCTTTTACACAAACGCACGCAGTATGAGGAATAAAATAGATGAGCTAGAAGTCCTGGCCCAGTCCCGCAACTACGACATCATCGGCATAAGCGAAACCTGGTGGGATGAGTCCTGTGACTGGGGTGTTGCGATAGATGGTTACAGGCTCTTCAGGAGGGACAGGCAGGGTAGGCGAGGTGGTGGGGTGGCGATGTATGTGAAGCAGGGGCTGGACTGTGTGGAACTTCAGGTCGGCGATGGCAAAGTTGAGAGCCTCTGGGTAAGGATCAAGGGACGAACGAATAAAGGGGATGTCGTTGTGGGAGTCTATTACAGACCGCCTGGCCAGGATGATAGCACCGATAAATTATTCTTTACAGAACTAAGAGAGGCCTCGAGATTAACTCCCCTTGTCCTTATGGGGGACCTCAACTTGCCGGACATTAACTGGGAGTGCCACACGGCTGACACGAGCAAGTCCAGGAGGTTCATGAAGCACCTAGATGATAACTTCTTGGTACAGGTGCTAACGGAGCCAACTAGGAAAGGTGCCCTCCTAGACCTGTTGCTAGTAAACAGAGAGGGTCTGCTGGGAGATGTGGTGATTGGTGGCCGCCTCGGTCATAGCGACCATGAAATGGTTGAGTTCAAAATTTATGGTGACAGAAGGAAAAGTGCCACCAAAACCTCATCCCTAGATATGGGGAAAGCGGACTTCAGGCTGCTCAGGGAACTAGTCAGTAAGGTCCCCTGGGAAACTGCTCTTGAAGGCCTCGATGTCCACCAGTGCTGGTCACTCTTTAAGCGATGCCTCCTAGAAGCACAAGATAAGGCAATTCCAAAATATCGCAAGTCAGGCAGGCGGGGCAGGAGGCCGGCGTGGCTAACCAGGAATGTTCTAATGGAGATTAGGCGGAAACAGAGAGTGTTTCGCTACTGGAAGGAGGGCCAGGCGTCATGGAAAGAATACAGGGATGCTGTTCGTGTTTGTAGGGAGAAAGTTCGAGTGGCCAAAGCACAGCTAGAGTTGAAGCTGGCTGTGTCTGTGAGAGAAAATAAAAAGGGTTTTTTTAGATATGTAAATGGAAAAAGGAGAACTAAAGAATACATAGGGCCGCTCCTTGATAGGGAAGGTCTCCTCACAGACGATGACGTAGGCAAAGCAGAGACGCTTAACGCCTTCTTTGCCTCTGTCTTCAATGCCGATGATGGGCTTCGGGACCCAGGGTGCCCTGAGCTGGAGGACCGGGACGGTGGGGATGACAAACTCCCAACTGACCCTGAACGTGTGCGGGATTTGCTACTCCACCTGGATCCCTACAAGTCCATGGGTCCGGATGGGATTCATCCCCGGGTGCTGAAAGAGCTGGCGGATGTCATCGCGGAACCTCTATCAATTATTTTTCAACGATCCTGGGAATTTGGAGAGGTCCCAGTAGACTGGAAGCTGGCAAATGTTGTGCCAGTTTTCAAGAAGGGTCAGAAAGAAGACCCTAGCAATTACAGGCCTGTCAGTCTCACGTCAGTGCCTGGTAAAATCATGGAGAAGTTGGTTCTCGGACTTATTGAGGCGCACCTGGGGGACAAAGCAGTCATTGGTCCCAGCCAGCATGGGTTTGTGAAGGGTAGGTCCTGCCTAACTAACCTGATTTCCTTTTATGATAAGATCACCCGTATGGTGGACCAAGGGAAACCAGTGATGTGATTTTTTTGGACTTCAGCAAGGCTTTTGACACGGTTTCCCATAGGATCCTACTGGACAAAATGTCCACCATAGAGCTAAATAAAAACATCATACGATGGGTGAGCAATTGGCTAACGGGCAGGGCCCAAAGGGTTATGGTAAATGGAGCTGCGTCAGGCTGGCGGGCGGTCACCAGTGGGGTCCCTCAAGGCTCCATTTTAGGGTCGGTACTTTTCAATATTTTTATAAACGATCTGGATGTAGGAATAGAGGGTATTTTGAGCAAGTTTGCTGATGACACCAAACTTGGAGGAGTTGTGGACTCAAATGAGGGCGTAAAGGCCTTGCAGAGGGATCTGGACAGGTTGGAGAGCTGGGCGATCACCAACCGCATGAAGTTCAATAAGAGCAAGTGCCGGGTCCTGCACCTGGGACGGGGAAACCCTGGCTGCATGTACAGACTGGGCGATGAGACGCTGGAGAGCAGCCTAGAAGAGAGGGATCTGGGGGTCGTGGTAGACAGCAAGTTGAATATGAGCCAGCAATGTGCCCTGGCAGCCAGGAGGGCCAATCGTATCCTGGGGTGCATCAAGCACGGCATCGCTAGTAGGTCAAGGGAGGTGATTGTCCCGCTCTACTCTGCGCTGGTGCGGCCTCACCTCGAGTACTGTGTGCAGTTCTGGGCACCACAGTATAAAAAGGACATGAAACTGTTGGAAAGTGTCCAGAGGAGGGCTACGAAGATGGTGAAAGGCCTGGAGGGGAAGACGTACGAGGAACGGCTGAGGTCACTGGGCCTGTTCAGCCTGGAGAAGAGGAGGCTGAGGGGAGACCTCATCACAGTCTACAACTTCCTCGTAAGGGGGTGTCAAGAGGCAGGAGACCTTTTCTCCATTAACACTAGTGACAGGACCCGCGGGAACGGGGTTAAGCTGAGGCAGGGGAAATTTAGGCTGGACGTCAGGAGGGGGTTCTTCACAGAGAGGGTGGTTGCACACTGGAACAGGCTCCCCAGGGAAGTGGTCACTGCACCGAGCCTGTCTGAATTTAAGAAGAGATTGGACTGTGAACTTAGGCACATGGTCTGAACTTTTGGGTAGACCTGTGCGGTGTCAAGAGTTGGACTTGATGATCCTTAAGGGTCCCTTCCAACTCAGGATATTCTATGATTCTATGATATTCTATGATTCTATGATATATTCCAGCAAAATTTAGATTATACTGCTAATAAATCAGATGCCTAACACTAAAAAAAAAAAAAAAAAACAACAATGTATGAGTCCAATCACAAAGCAACAGCTCAAATTTGTGAGATTCTGTTGTGTCTCAGGTTCCATCTGGACTGAACCTTCTTGATTTGGGATATCAGCCATTCATTTAGGATAGCATTTTCTGGGACCTCCTTTCTGTCTCGTTTGCATCATCAGTTAATATAATGAACAACACTGGTCCCAGTACCAATGTCTGAAGTGCATTGCTTATTACTAGCCATCAGCTGGATGTTGTACTCTTTTTACTTGATTTTCAACCTAACAGTCTCTCCAGCCCAAGATTACTCAGCTTCCTGCTGAGGAAACTGTTGGAGACAGTGTCAAAAACATTACAAAAATCAAGAAACATTACATGTAGTACTCTCCTCTTGACCACAGAGCAAACCATTTCATTGCAGGTGGGTGGGTTTATCAAAGACAAGTCATGTTTAGTCCGCCTGACTACCCAGTAAGGTAAACACCACCACACTCTGACAACCTTGTCTTCTATGTGTTTGCTGGGTAAGGCCGATCAGTCTAGTTTTCCTGATCCTCTTTCTTGTTTTTCTTAAAGATGGACATACAGAATCAGAGAATGGCTCAGGTTGGAAGGGACCTTAAAGATCATCTAACTCCAACACCCCGGCCACAGGCAGAGATGCCACCCTCTAGATCAAGTTGGCCAAGGCCCCATCCAGGCCTCGAACACCTTCAGGGATGGGGCATCCACCAATTCTCTTGGCAATCCAGTGCCTCCTACAATGAAGAATTTCCTCCTAAAGTATAGTCTATATTTCCCCCTGTTCTAACATTATCTACCTGAGTAAAGAGTTCTTTTCCATCTTTTTTTATAAGACCCCCTTCCATCTTTTTATAAGACTTTTATAAATACTGAAAGGCTACAATGAGATCTCCCCAGCGCCTTCTGTTCTTCAGGCTGAACAGCCCCAGGTCTTTCCTCCAGTCATCAGAGACCTCACCCAACAGCCAGTTTTTCCTGGATGTTAGTGCACCCACCAGCACTTTCAGCACGCTTGTTTGGAACATACTTGGCCCTGAGGACTTGAATGAATTCAGTCTCCTTAGCCTTTCCTTAACTATGCTGCCCTCTACTATTGGCTGACACTCTGCTTCCCAGGCTGGGCAGGTATATGAGGTGTTTGGGAGCAGGCTTTGGCTGTGAAGGCTAAGGCAAAATAAGCAACCATCATGAGGTTGTTTTTCCCATTTTCCAATTGACCAATGACTCCTCCAAACTTTTTTGTTCTGAGCAAGCCTGTGGAATCTTTCTCTTACCCAATATGTCCCTACCTATTTTTAGCTTCATCTGAGCACTGGCCTTTCTGATATTGTCCTTACGTGCTGGAACAATGCTTTTATACTCTCCTTTGTTGCTTGTCCTCATTTCCACTTCTTGTATGCTCTTTTTTTTCTTTTTGTATCTTAATTCAATGAGGGGCTCTGTGCTCCGCCAAGTGGACCTTTCACTGAAATTCCCAGTCGTCCTGTAAAGCTCAGTAAGCTTTCTTTACAAAAACAACCCAACTCTCCAAGGCACTTTGGAGTACACCTCCAAGTAGCCCTTCATATCTACTTTCCTGGGAATTCTGCTTAGAAATTCTCTAAAAGAGAATTTCGTTTGCAAAGTACTGAGTCCTAACTCTGCAAATCTCCTTCCCACGCATTTTCTGGATAATGAAGTTGTTTTTTTTCATGGTCACTGCAACCCAAACTGACTTCTATATGCATGTTCACCAGTAGTTCTTGCTCACCTGTGAGCAGCAGGTCAAATACAATATCAATACTGCTGGTTCTATCAGCATTTGTATTGCAAAATTGTTACCTGTGTTGTCTGGGAACTTCCTGGACAAAAAGTTTCAAATCTTTTCTCCTTAATTTAAGTTGTGCTTTTCAATGATTATATCTTTCATCTTTCCTTGTAATCTTTAATATATACATATACATATATATAGTTACAGATAAAGACACTTGTGATGTATTGGAGTGATAAACAACTAAAGTAGCAAACCCTGATCATAACCTTTTTCATTTTTTAGCTTGAAAAAGTCATTCCAGTCTTGGAATATCTGAGGACAATAACAAAATCCTGGGTGTCAGTGAGTTTGCTGATATTTCAAAATTCCTACTGTCTCTGTTTACAGACTCACTATTACATATTGTTAAGCTTAGGTGAGATATTCAGGACTGCATTCAACACAAGTAAAGAGATTTCTTTCCATGGGGAGAATTAATCATAAAGAAACACACAGATTAAAAAAACGCTCTGGGAAAGCTTGAGGAAGGAGCTAACACAAATGTTTATACAGCTTTATTTTTTCTTTTCTGTTTTCCATTTTCTTAATCCCCCTCTCAGAATTGGCATGGAGAGAAGGCATGTCAGGCATGGTTCGTGATCATTGCAGCTATGGAAAGCAGTGAGTTTTGGAAGGGATCTGAAGAAAAAGATTGGGATGTCTCTGTGAAAATGAAAACAAGATAAATAACAGATATTAAAAAAAATGGGCAAGGAAATGATGGAAGGAAATTAATGCGCTAAGGATCATAATACAGTTGAGATGAAGAAGCTCTTTCTTTTGTAGCTTAATCTGATAGCTCTTTGGGTGCCAGACTATATAAGTACCAGGAAACACAGCACACTGTGTAGGTCTGAGCAGTGCAGTGGACGGACCTGCTAGAGATCCACACCAGCACTGGGTAAACATGTATATCTGCTTTACACATGGCCAGTAAGCCAACAGGCTAGTTTGGAGTTTTACCTGGGTTAACTAACTACATCTTTGAGCTAACCAACCCAGTCAGACTGCTGTGCTCCCACAGCCATATTTCTCATGTGCTTTGGAAGCTCCATAAGTTTTGCCTCCTACCACTCTGCTGTACACTTCAAATATCTCAGAGAAGATCTGGATTAGAAACAATTTTGAGGGTGCAGGTTTCTGCTGGAGAGTGCCTTTACAGGAAACAAATCTGGTCAGGAAGAATGTAGTGGTTTTGTTGGTTAGCAATGGGGAATTATCAAACCATTCTGACATTTCATTTCAATGTGGTCCAAATGTCCGAAACAGTAATGTCCAAAAATGTTGTTTTGCCCCTTTACCACTTGTGCTTTTTCTTTATGACAGCATCTATGTCATGGCAATCAAATATCTCTTAAGTAGATATATATTTTGTGTGTGTGAAATTCAGGACAAAAAGTAAAAACATTGTCAGTTCAATTTCTTTTGATGCTCCTGTACCAAAATATTTCAGAAATCAGGCTGCACAGTAGTGTTCAAATTTTAAATTGACATGGAAAGTGACTTTTCAAGTATTGGACTCTTATAAAATGTCACATCTTTTTCTTCACTAGGTCTCATTCTAACCTTATCCAAGAAGAGAATGTGTGTGAAACTAGATTGAAGACATCCCAGCCATCTTCTATGAATCTTCTGAAAGGAAGAAAATCATTTTCTGTCAACTCTGCCCTTTCTTCAATGAACATAGCCCTCTAGATACTAGCATAAGCAGATGGCACAGGTAAAGTAAATTCTACAGAGCTCTTGTGTAAATGGTGTGCAGCTTGCAGGGCTTGTCAGGTTTTTCTCTCTCTCATATATTTTTTTCTTCTTCTTCACTTCTAAAGGTCATTGTTACATGTCAAAATTTATGATGTCATCAGAGAGAGTTCATCTGAGTGTACCTGCTTAGGAAGAAGATGGTGCAACTTGTAATTAATGCAGAAGAAATACAATATTGCTCTCCATGAGGGTTTAAAGCAGAAACTGGGTAGAAGCACCCATTCATTGTAAGGAACTTTTCATTATTTAAATTGTCATTTTTGTCTCAGACTGGAAAGTTAATACAGCATTCACTCAGTTCAACAGGGACTTGCAGTCGACCTTCCTGTATGCCCTGCAAATAAAGTTGCAGCCCTCTGAAATTATTAACCTACATTTTATAATACAAAGCAATGTAGAGTATAGAGATATGGTACCACCATAAGACAAGTAAACCAGCCAACTGACTTCAAACTTTTATTTTTGTAGAAATGAAGTCCTTTCCACTTGCAAAAACTGGTCTCTCTCTTTATCTTGTTAATGCTTTGCCTGCCTATAACAGCTGAAGCTGTTATCTATAACCAAGCAGTTCAATGCTGTCAAGCATATCTCAACGTCTTTCTTACCACATTCAACATTTCTCTGAATAAAATAGGTAAACCAAGCAAAAATTGATCTGTCAACGGAAGCATGACAAAAAGAAATACCCACTCAGTGTTTGATATCTCCTCTTTTTAGCAAGCTAAAATAATTCATGGTTTTCTTGACTGAATTTATTCCCAGCCTTGAAGAGACTGCCTGAAAGAGTCAGAACAACATAATACCAAACCAAATGAGAAGGGCCAGGGGGTATTTATTTGTAGGACAAGCAGTTTCTTTCTCTCTCTCTCTCTTTTTTTTTTTTTTTCCTAAAACAAAACAAAACTATAAAATCCAACAAAAAACAACACTGGACTAAACAAAAGAAATATAACAAGTCACTGACACTTATCTAAATGAGGTTCACATGGGTTTATTTCCAATCTCTTTCATATTTTTCCACACTTTTAAAGCCATATGAACTTCCAAGAAAACAAACTAACCAAAAAAAAACAAAACAAAACAAAACAAAACAAAAAAACCCAAAAAACTAAAACAACAACAAAAACCTACACTGAAGGCACAGTTTCTTTTTTCCACTTGAATAAAACAGCAATATTATTTATACTTGTGTTATACATCCCTGGTTGAAGCCAGGGAAAGATTAATCAAAGTGAAAATCACCAGTAAGAACTTCCTGCAAATCACAACTAGCTGTTTTACCAAGTTATCGCAGGAGGCATCAAAAATACAGCTAGTTCTACACATAGCCATCAATTACTTTCATTCTTCTCCCCTTATTTACTCTTGTAAAGGACTCATTAAGCTGAGGAATGACAGCATTTCTGTACTGAGCCTTTCTGATTACCTTCCTTCCCGACCTGAATTTATTTCTCATGACCTTTAGAACTATCAATTTAGATTTTTCCCTTTAGTCATTTGGGCTTGTGCTTGATTGAAGCATCCTTCCAGCCATGAATGTGCTAGTGCAGTGACCTGGTGTAGCCCTTATGTTGGAGGACTCAGTTTAAAAAATCTGACACTATAGAGCTTTCTAATCCAAAATCCAGAACAGAATTCTATTTCTGTGGGATATTTATTACCTTAGCTTGTGAAGAAGGAAGTTTAATGAGGTGCTTTTCCCCCTTTGCATTATAATTCCTTTTTCCCCCTACATGAACTGTTTGAAGAAGGTGTAGATCCCTCAAATGAGTGTAGCAGGAGGAAAATATTAAAGGGTTGTCAGATTTCAGTGTGAAAATCTAAGCCTGTTGATTTGAAAATAAAATGACAGTGCCTTGTTAATTAAAACTCCAAGGATAACCCTACCTTTTTTAATCTGGATGTGTCTCAGGGTGATTGAGCTCATGAATATTTTCTTTGCATCTCTTTCCTTTTCCTCACCCTAAAGAAAATGAACATATTGCTATGTTACAGACCCTATCCAAATTTCAGAAAAATTAAAGGATTTGATTTGTTTCTTATTCAGCATATTCTTATTCAGTGAAAAATGAATGTGAGACAAGACTAAAAAATGTGAAGATGAATTAGTGATGCTGTTACTCAATGGTGATGTTAACTTAATAGCCTATGAAAATGTTGATCAATGGCAGTCTGTTTTTATTAATGTATAAACACTATTTTTGTAAGAAAACATGTTTCTCCAGGATGAGGATTCTTAAAATCTATATATCATTTTTCTTTCATTGATAATTTTTCAGGGTAATCTTTTGCCTAGAAAAGGTTACATTTGTCACTTTTATATTTTATCAGTGTGAAAAATATATTCTTGCCTTTTTTTTTTTTTTTTTTTTTTTTTTCCATCAGAATTTGTTATTTTTTTGATGTGGCCTTACCAAAAGATTTGAGATCTTTGAACTGGTAAACATATTACAGTATTTTAAGAATGTTCTGAAAGCCTAAATTTGATAGTTTGCCTAATATTTAGAAATACCATGGGGCCTAATCCTATTTGAGACCTGAACAGTAGACAGATCAATAAATACACAGTCACACACCTTTGATATTTCACTGTACTCGGTACCACAATAAATTACACAACACCATAAAAACAATTTTAAATTTAATACACAAATTCAATGAAAGGCAGGTTGAATTTAAGGAAAACAAGACAGTTTACATTCTCAGGCAAAAGGCTAATGTAATATTCAGAAAGAAACAGTTTTAACTGCTGTTGCCCACATGCACCTATAAATGGGTACAAAGACAAACATGGAAGTGAATATTGTTTGTTTACTACATATCTGAAAACATGAGTATTTGAGAGCAGAGCCCCAGAAAGTACATGTAATTACAAGATGATAATTTTAGTTCTAAGGAACGTGTTCTGTAAATCTCAGTGCCCTCAGGCTGCTTGGGTAGCATGTGGTTACTGACTGCTAACTTCCAGCTGTAGTGACGGTTTCCTTTACCAGAACTACCGCCCCTGTCATTTTCTTCCAAGCTGAAATCACCAACTCACTCTGCATGGTTTTTTCATGCTCTGTTTTCTTCCATCTTAAAGCAGCTGATTGAATTCCACACTTCACAGTGCTTGGTAAGACATCTTAATTAAACAGAAATATTTTGAAGGAAGGCCAATGCCATTCAGTGGAACATTTTATTATTATTATTATTTTACCCCAGTATTTTGAAATCAGTGCAGAAATCCAGATGCATTAAAGTCAAGAACATACTTTTTCCAATGTGTTTCAGTGAATTCAAAATTTTATCCATAGTATTTAGTGCCATCTGCTATTATGCTATTCATACTTTATTACCAAAATACACTTTATTCTGAAATAGAGTCCTTTCACAGCACAAATCACAACTGAAACTATGTAGTGTGATCAGCACTTACTTCTACACACAGTGACTGGCTGATAAATGAGACACTTTGATCTTCCTGCCTCATGGATTTGCCTCTGCTGTAAAATGCTGCCCCATTGGAAAGAAATTGAGGAGCACCCATGAGTCCAAACAGAGCTGTTGGACACCTAGTAACTTTGTAATGTACTTGACAAAATGACCTTCCTGGTTCACCAATTTTTTCCCCATTATTATTTACTCATTTTACATTTATGCTTCCTTGCAATAGCATAGAGAAAGAGTCATGGGAGCCACTACTGCATTCCCAATCTCAGCCTTGTGTGAGAACCTACAGCAGCCTCCTTGGCCTTTCTCTCCTCTCACACCCTTAAATTTTGCATAATGAGCTAGCTTTTAACAGAAAGGCGCTGTATCTCCCTTCAACTATACTGACTGAAGCTGGTAGGTAGCATATACAGGGTAAATTCACCTAAATCTCGTGCAAAAACATAAGGGAGGGGTTGTAGATGTTTCTAAGTCAATGGTAACTATCTAAAGAGCAGCAGTCTGATGAAGTGGACCAGTGTTCTTTGCGGGAAACTAATCCTTAACAAATTTAAGATTGACGTTATTTTTTTGGATAAAATTACAAGTTCAGTTCTCAAAATAAATGTGTTTTCATAATAGATAATTACAATTGCAATATGATTCAAAATTATTTTCAGAAGGAAAGGTAAGAAAGTATCATGGGAATGTGTAGTAATGAGTTTGGGCAGTGGTGCTTATTTTGCTCTGTTTTGTTTCTTGTTTTACATTGTGCTAAACAGCCCTTACCTAACATGGCAGTAAAATAATATATTTGTTCACTCAATACTTTCTCTTCTAGAAGAAAGTTTCTAATCAATTAATGGTAACTCATACTAAAATGTTCTTATTTGTTTGTGCATTTCTGCATGGACCAGAGAGACACTAGCAATTACTCCAGTTTCAAACACAGTTCACTCCCTAAACACATCATTAAATAATATTTTTTTACCTTAGTTTTTTGATTTTTTTTTTTCACAGTATAAGAAACTTTTCACAGTTGGTTCTCTGCATTTATCTTTATACAGCTTAGGTCCAGAGTAGCTGATTGTCCCTTTTGGCTTTTTATCATGCTGGTGTTCAGGCTTCTTCCATAGGATCAAAAGTTTTGCTGTGTCATAACATGATATGGTTACCTGTTGCATATTTCTCTCTCAAATAAAATTCATTCAGGAAATGATGATGGGTTAAATTTTTATCTGCAAAATGACCCTTGATTATCTGCCTGGTACAATAATATCATAATATCATCCCCATCAAACAACATCTGCTTTCATGCAGACAACATAGTACTACCATGCTAGCAAATAAATAAATAAATTCCCTTGTGTGCTTTGGTCTGTTTGGCAGAAAATGTGTTGAAAATGTGTTTGTCAAGCAGCCGATGGGTCACATGGGCATTTCTGGTGCTCTGGTAGCACACTGATGACACACAGTAATAACAAAGGGAATCACATCTTGAAAACCTCATAGTTTTTAAATGTATTCATCATCCCATCTCTGTGAGGTAGGGAGTTATCATTGTTCATGTTTAAGGTGAAAAGAGAGAGTAAATGACCTGCACAAAGCTTCTCAGATAAGGCCTGTGATAAAGATAAGGAAATACATTCTAGTTCTTGGCTGGTGCTTTATCCAGTGGAACATTTATCTTGTCAAACAGACAAGTATTTCTGATAAACGTGCTTCCAAAGCATGAAAGCTAAACACAGCTGTCTTGTACTACATATGTTATTTATGTCTGTTTCTTAGTGTGTAAGAGCTGTAGGTAAAATATCTTCCATGCAGCTCAGTCATGCAAACATCGGCAATTTGCTAACAAGAAGGACTTTCTCCGGCTGCAAATATCTTCCCATGTTGAACTCCAAAGCCTTTCTCCTAGATACAGCAGTGTTTTCCATTCTTTTGAGGGTTCAGTGAATATACTTATAAGAGCTCTTTTACGTTGTTTTCTTCCCTTGCATTGTATTAAAGAATGAAAAAGCTGGAGGTATTGGTCTGTTCTGTCTGGTGGCCTGCACTGGGCTTGGACAAGCTATTTACTGAGCAAATGAAAAACAAATGTTCTAAGTAACAGAGAACATAGGCTTAGGTTTCTGCTGCTCCAGAAGAAGGTAAAATAAAATTAGTTTTCACATGGGAGATAAGGGTCTGGCAGACTGAGAAAATCCTTCAAGATAAGGGTTCTTTAGTTCTTTACAGAACGAAGGGTTCTATTCAAAGGGTTCTTAGTTCTTTACAGAACTAAGAGAGGCCTCGAGATTAACTCCCCTTGTCCTTATGGGGGACCTCAACTTGCCGGACGTTAACTGGGAGTGCCACACGGCTGACACGAGCAAGTCCAGGAGGTTCATGAAGCACCTAGATGATAACTTCTTGGTGCAGGTGCTAACGGAGCCAACTAGGAAAGGTGCCTTCCTAGACCTGTTGCTAGAAAACAGAGAGGGTCTGCTGGGAGATGTGGTGATTGGTGGCCGCCTCGGTCATAGCGACCATGAAGTGGTTGAGTTCAAAATTTATGGTGACAGAAGGAAAAGTGCCACCAAAACCTCATCCCTAGATATGGGGAAAGCGGACTTCAGGCTGCTCAGGGAACTAGTCAGCAAGGTCCCCTGGGAAACTGCTCTTGAAGGCCTCGATGTCCACCAGTGCTGGTCACTCTTTAAGCGATGCCTCCTAGAAGCACAAGATAAGGCAATTCCAAAATATCGCAAGTCAGGCAGGCGGGGCAGGAGGCCGGCGTGGCTGACCAGGAATGTTCTAATGGAGATTAGGCGGAAACAGAGAGTGTTTCGCTACTGGAAGGAGGGCCAGGCGTCATGGAAAGAATACAGGGATGCTGTTCGTGTTTGTAGGGAGAAAGTTCGTGTGGCCAAAGCACAGCTAGAGTTGAAGCTGGCTTTGTCTGTGAGAGAAAATAAAAAGGTTTTTTTTAGATATGTAAATGGAAAAAGGAGAACTAAAGAATACATAGGGCCGCTCCTTGATAGGGAAGGTCTCCTCACAGACGATGACGTAGGCAAAGCAGAGACGCTTAACGCCTTCTTTGCCTCTGTCTTCAATGCCGATGATGGGCTTCGGGACCCAGGGTGCCCTGAGCTGGAGGACCGGGACGGTGGGGATGACAAACTCCCAACTGACCCTGAACGTGTGCGGGATTTGCTACTCCACCTGGATCCCTACAAGTCCATGGGTCCGGATGGGATTCATCCCCGGGTGCTGAAAGAGCTGGCGGATGTCATCGCGGAACCTCTATCAATTATTTTTCAACGATCCTGGGAATTTGGAGAGGTCCCAGTAGACTGGAAGCTGGCAAATGTTGTGCCAGTTTTCAAGAAGGGTCAGAAAGAAGTCCCTAGCAATTACAGGCCTGTCAGTCTCACGTCAGTGCCTGGTAAAATCATGGAGAAGTTGGTTCTCGGACTTATTGAGGCGCACCTGGGGGACAAAGCAGTCATTGGTCCCAGCCAGCATGGGTTTGTGAAGGGTAGGTCCTGCCTAACTAACCTGATTTCCTTTTATGATAAGATCACCCGTATGGTGGACCAAGGGAAACCAGCTGATGTGATTTTTTTGGACTTCAGCAAGGCTTTTGACACGGTTTCCCATAGGATCCTACTGGACAAAATGTCCACCATAGAGCTAAATAAAAACATCATACGATGGGTGAGCAATTGGCTAACGGGCAGGGCCCAAAGGGTTATGGTAAATGGGGCTGCGTCAGGCTGGCGGGCGGTCACCAGTGGGGTCCCTCAAGGCTCCATTTTAGGGCCGGTACTTTTCAATATTTTTATAAACGATCTGGATGTAGGAATAGAGGGTATTTTGAGCAAGTTTGCTGATGACACCAAACTTGGAGGAGTTGTGGACTCAAATGAGGGCGTAAAGGCCTTGCAGAGGGATCTGGACAGGTTGGAGAGCTGGGCGATCACCAACCACATGAAGTTCAATAAGAGCAAGTGCCGGGTCCTGCACCTGGGACGGGGAAACCCTGGCTGCATGTACAGACTGGGCGATGAGACGCTGGAGAGCAGCCTAGAAGAGAGGGATCTGGGGGTCGTGGTAGACAGCAAGTTGAATATGAGCCAGCAATGTGCCCTGGCAGCCAGGAGGGCCAATCGTATCCTGGGGTGCATCAAGCACGGCATCGCTAGTAGGTCAAGGGAGGTGATTGTCCCGCTCTACTCTGCGCTGGTGCGGCCTCACCTCGAGTACTGTGTGCAGTTCTGGGCACCACAGTATAAAAAGGACATGAAACTGTTGGAAAGTGTCCAGAGGAGGGCTACGAAGATGGTGAAAGGCCTGGAGGGGAAGACGTACGAGGAACGGCTGAGGTCACTGGGCCTGTTCAGCCTGGAGAAGAGGAGGCTGAGGGGAGACCTCATCACAGTCTACAACTTCCTCGTAAGGGGGTGTCAAGAGGCAGGAGACCTTTTCTCCATTAACACTAGTGACAGGACCCGCGGGAACGGGGTTAAGCTGAGGCAGGGGAAATTTAGGCTGGACGTCAGGAGGGGGTTCTTCACAGAGAGGGTGGTTGCACACTGGAACAGGCTCCCCAGGGAAGTGGTCACTGCACCGAGCCTGTCTGAATTTAAGAAGAGATTGGACTGTGAACTTAGGCACATGGTCTGAACTTTTGGGTAGACCTGTGCGGTGTCAAGAGTTGGACTTGATGATCCTTAAGGGTCCCTTCCAACTCAGGATATTCTATGATTCTATGATATTCTATAAAGGTTACGCTGTAGGAACTTCCAGTATTAGAATGGGAATATTGGATAACTTTGTGGAAGGCACTAGAGGAAAAACAAAAAGCACAGAGTTGTGGCCAACTAATAGTTTAGTACCCAGATTAGTATTACTTGAAGAGTATCTGAACTTTGTTCAGAATCAAAGGGGTCTCAACATATCTCAACGTTGGTCTTCTGAATCCCCTTGATTTCTTGCAGTGATTTGACTTTCTGGCACCCAGAGTGAGGTGGGAGTGTAGGAAACCTGAAGTATAGGGTAGTGCTGTGCAGTCACATACTACGGTGAATAGTATGAAAAAGAGGCAATGAAATGTTACTGCAAGAAGAAACTGTGTGGTGAAAATGCTCTCAGGATAGCGTGGTCAAGCCTAAGCATGGGTTCTTTTGATAAAAACAGATGTCTCTCAGTGGCTGAGTTCCAGGTGCACACTTAGCATTTTGATTTTGTGAAAGATGCTGTGCTCTTGTTGTCTACACTCTATTGAAACGATACTTGCAGGCATCCATGAGAGACAGAAATCCACAGAAACACCGTCTGGAAGAATCATGCATTTTTATTAACTCTCTGAATTGTTATCTTAACAGAGATGGGCCATGTATTACAAACGTGCTCAAGACCTAAAAACTAACAAAATGCCAGTGATAAAGTTTCGGTTTCAACAGCTCTGTCAAATACTATCTATGTCAGTGGAAAACATAATCTCTCTTCAACAAGACCTAGCAGCTATCTGTAAATGTAGTCTGATATTAAAAAAGAGATTGAGAAGGCTAATAGCCCTCAGTTGTCTCTTTCTGTTGTGCCCTGCTGAAAGCCAGCACAGCAGGGAGAGGCAGCTGTGCAAGAGGCCAGGACTAGCTGTTCTGGTAGTAAGGCCTGCATTCGGTTATGATGATACAGCTGAAAGTCTTGTGCCCTCTTGGACACTGACAGGTCTCATTATCACTCTACTGGGGATGCACTGAGCTGGCAGAGTTATATTATGAGAATTTGAACTACCCATCATGCAGAGCTCCTGAAGCATTCTGCAAATTACTGCTAAGTGTTCAATAGGGACCTCAAATAAGCATCAACCCAAGTAGCTTTTCCTTGGGGGAAGACTGTGTTGGGGAGCTATGGCCTTCATCATCACACACATGCAGATGTAGAGGGAGCAGCAGCTGTGTGCTCAGCCAAAATAACTCTCACATGCAGATATGGAGGAGGAGGGGGAGAATTTTTTCAATCTTTCTTGACAGTCTACTTGTAATGTGTAGCCAGTAAAAAGGGACTGACATTCTTGTGGAAATGGTGCAAGGTTGGTCTTTTCATTCTGAAGATATCTAAAACCTGCAAAGTTTCAATCTCAAAGATGTCTGAAACCTGCAAAGTTTCAATAGGTATGTGCTGTTATCAGCTTAGTACCTATGTACTACCTTCAGGGTCTCAAGAAGCAGAGCAGAGAATTGCCCTTGCTTGTAGTTGCTTCCTGAAGTCTCCAAGAAATGGCATCCAGCAATCATTAGGATCACAAAAAAGAAGTCTAGGGCAATCTTGATATTCCCTTTTCTCTGGAAGCATTGCCAGGAAATGGACTTTGCAGGTGTTGTGTTAGCCTTGTGCTAGACCTCTGCACAGGGGGCACATTACTATTATTATCCTGTTTATGAGCCTCATTTGTAGAGCAGTGTGATGTTGTGCTATTTGCTATTATAAGCACTGGACAAAAGAAGATTTCTTTATGAAGAACTGAAACTTATTATAAGCTTAGTGCAAAGCTCAGGCAAAACCAACACGTCTCCTGTCTCTTGTTTTTTTCCAAATGTTTGCTGAAAGGAAATTAACTTGAAATGGAAGAGTCAAAGCCCATTTTAGTAAATGCTTATTTATTTATTTATTTATTTATCATGCCTGCTTTCAACCAGCCTGCCATTTGTCTGTAAAACTGAACAAAAATGATTGAAGGATATTATGGTGACAAAAAAAAAAAAAAAAAAAAAAAAAAAAAGTTGAATTCATAATTCTCATAATATGTTTCGTATGTCTTCATTGTCATTAAAGCATTAAAAAGCAGGACAAGGGAACACTATAAGGGACATCTGAAGGAAGAACCTACACTGGAATTTCTGTATGCTATATACACCCATTCCACACAAGCTTCCCCAAAATTGTTGCTACTCCTGCAGTAATCAATAAAAACAATATTGATGAAGACTGTGTTAACTAAGTGTAATAGCTTTCTTTTGCAGATTTGATGAAGAAAGCAAAAGTAAAACAGCTTTACCAAAATTAGTTACCATAGCAATGAACACGAGTGTATCTTTCAATTCCTTCAGTTTCTAAAAAACAACCCAACTTCTTTTATTTAATGTAGGGCACCAAAGAGAAAATATTTGCTATCTTTTGTTTCCTGTCTTTCTGCTGGAACGAAGTTTATCCACCTGGAATCTGTATTATAAAACTGTTTCTATATAAACAGCAGAAGGAGGTATATGAAGATTTGAGAAACTTTTATTATGCAAATATTATGAATAATAGTTAGTCCAGAATATTTTTTTATAGCAGCAGTTAAACCCAAAAATGACAGAGCAGAATTATAATGCATAGTCACTAAATTATTGTATAGCCTCTTTAATTGCTACATTAATAACAGAAGTGCACCCTACAAACCAACAGTGGAACAGACCTCCAATTACTCATTGTGTGTCAGGTGCAGTTGCTGCATGAAGAAAATGACGAGAAGAGAATATCCTAGAAAATAGATTCACTGCAGGGGCATGTTTTGTAAAGGGAATGTCCAACACTGTAAAACGAACCATAGTCCCATTGCAATATGATAACTTGCTCCTTGACTTTTTTAATCAGTCCACTATATTCCTAGGCAACACGCTCTCTCTTGAGAGCTATAAATATGAAGGATAAAAAAGGATATTTTACTGAGCTGTTTTGCCTTCAAGGTTTGCTTTTGATTAATGACATAATTGCATTTCTTCAAAGGATGCTATGTAAATAAGATTTGCCTTCTGACATGATGAAGTAGAGAATGATTTAAATAATTTTAAAAACGTCTGTCACTTCTGACTTTTCCCTGCTTTGGCTTTGTGGAAAATGTCCAGTTGCAATCTTAGGAAATACCTGGAGTGATCAATAGCAGTCAGAAACCTTGAAAGGTAATGAAGAAACCAGCAAAATATCTAGCTTTGAAATATTTAGAAAATTGATTGGACACACTCAAGGGACTGGAGTCATTAATAAGAGAGGGAGTCTTTCATCAGTCAGTCAGTCATTAGGTTCCTATAAATGTTTAGTGTATTATATGCACCAGAACACACGTGGTTAACATGTTGGAAGTTAGCTTTACTGACTTTAGAAATAAAGCAACACTTACCACGTTATAAATGGTGTGAGTGAAAATTACTTCTAACATCACTGTTTTATTAAAAAATTGGGTATTTCAGTTAAGAGGAATTTTTTATTATATGAAACAATTTTCTTAGGCAATTTGTTCGAATACAATTCATTCTCTCAGAGAAATGGGAGGAAAAATATTTGTTATTGTCACCTCAATTTTCAATATTTTTAAAAGTTTAGAATAAATTTATTAAACTTGTTTGTGTCTGAAAATTGTCATTCCACTTTATTTGGAAGAATTCCTTATTTTCAGCTTATTTTTCCTTTAACCCCAGTCCACATGAATGGGAAAAAAAAGGGACAAACCACATTTTCCTTTCAGTTAAGAAAAAGAAATTTTATTTTATGAAGAAAAACAGTTTTGGTCCCAAAATTTTGACTGTTCTATTGGTTATTTTTTTTTTCTCTCTCTCCTTTTTATTTTAATTTTATTTTATTTTATTTTATTTTATTTTATTTTATTTTATTTTATTTTATTTTATTTTATTTTATTTATCTTATCTTATCTTATCTTATCTTATCTTATCTTATCTTATCTTATCTTATCTTATCTTATCTTATCTTATCTTTTTTATTTTATTTTATTTTATTTTATTTTATTTTATTTTATTTTATTTTATTTTATTTTATTTTATTTTATTTTATTTATTTATTTTTTTCCAAAGCTTTTTATGAGCAACTTTACATCCTATATTCCTGTTGAATAAATTCACGTCACTTTTTACCCCAAATTGCTTGGCTGGTACGCCAGCAATTTGCAATCATATGGAGTAGAAACTTTCCGAATTTTCTTAAAGCAGGGAGAAATGTGCTATTTAATGTAGTTGGATTTTGACTGGTTTGGGGTGCTTCCTCTAAGCGTTCATTTTTCCTCAGTGCTAGAAAAAAGTCATACATAGAAAAAAGGTTTGCTATTGATCCCAGTCTTTCCACATTCAGTTAATAATAATAAGGTGCTGTTAAAACCATAGACTTATTGTTTGAGCATTAAAGAATACAGATAAACTTAAGGGGTGCAATTCCCTGATGATCCCATATGAAAATGCAGACATCTACTTCATTCAATTTTTCTCTAAACCATAGCTCTTTTTTTGTATTCAGTCAGGGCGATGTATGTCACAAACAAGTCACTAGCCTTCTGGCATTTTGCTTATTGTTACAACAGTGGAAAATGTATGTTTATCACCTGTAGCACAGGTAATACTCCACTACACTGCCAAAAGCTCTGACTGAAACTATTCAGATTCTCAACACATTTAGGCTGGTGTTAGATTAATACAAAATACTACTTCTTCCTACAGAGTAAGCTAAACCAAGAGACTAAAAGTAAATGAGCCATATATTCTTCAGATCGGATTAAGCACTGTATTGATTGTTTTCTTCTTCTATATGTCAGTGCTGTGCTTCCACATATATCTTTCAAATCCCAGATGTTCAGGAGCAAACACAAATAAGAAAAGCCTGGAGTTAAACCCTGGGAGCCTGGCCTCCCCCAGCACATATTGACGGGACAGGACTTTCCACTGCCGTACATGTCTGAGTGAACATTGATTTTGATGCCTTACCTCCTGGTGGGCTCCTCTAGGCCACTGAGCAGAAGCCCTTGCTTTTGCCAGCAGGACTCTGTCCCTTGGTAACTGTGCTAATGAGAAGTGGCAGAAGAAGAAGCACAGCTCAGAGGAAGGCTCTCTTGTAGGGGCAAACCTTCTGGGTTCTATTTTTAAGGATAAATAAAATAAATAAAGATTCCTTTCCTGTTTTCTTTACTTATCTACTTTCCAGAGCTCAGGCCAAAGGCTGCATGTAAGGCAGGAGGTTTGCGGTGGTTTTAGTGCGGTTAATGAAATTAGGTTTGCATTGGTCTCAGTACAGCTCCTGTCTCAGTCTGGTCTCAAAATGATACCAATCAGCTTTGATATCAGATTGATATCTCAATGTTATCTCAAACTGATAAGCTTGGTGGGAGTCTGCATGGGAAGTGGGGAACAGCATCAGAAGCTGAGGTGGATTTCACACACGGGCATGTGGATTTCCTGAATGGCAGCACTCAGATAAGCAACCTGCATGAAAAAAAAGAAATATGTCTCCTAAGTTTGTGCTTGCTTTGTGGCAGGTGGCTACAGGGCTGCACAGTTTTGGATGCATATAGTCATTAACATCTCTATTATTTTTGAAAGAAATGTGTAGCTCTGTGATAGACCTCTATTGGCTTTGTTTGGGAGGAATGCCACAGTGGGTGGCAGCTGTTGTCAAATCCTAGCGGGGTTATTGTCATATCAGAAGGATGGCAGAAAGAGAAAGGGCTGAAGAGGGATGGTCATGGGATTTGGAGAGAAATCCCATGTTATTTGTATGGGAAGAAGTCCCACGGCTGCAGTTGGTGAGTTGGGCATACAACTTTACCCTCTGTGGAAAGGCAGCATGCTAGCTTCCAGAAGTGACTGTGCCAGGTGGCTTGTGGCACTGGCAAAAACATGGAGGAATCTTCATTTTTCTTTCACAACAGTTGCAATTGCAAAAGCAGTTCCAGTTTTGGATCACAAGTCTTTACTAGGAACAAATCAGAATATAACCTGCTTGCAAGGAAAAACAAACAAGCAAAACACCACACACCTGGTCACAGGATCTAACTTCACCCATTTAGTTTGGTAGAACTGAAGCTAATAATCTATAGATATAGTAACCTATAGATACAGTAAGCTATTAGACAGAAACAAGCTAATAATCTATACATAGCAAGATACACTAATTATAACAGAAGCTAACGGGGGAGGTTGAATGGGGTCACAAAATATGAGCTGCAGAAGTTAGAACAAAATAAAAAGAAAAGCTTCAATTTCCCTGCTAGAAAAAGAAGTTGCAAAAGGTGCTTTTGGAAGCAATTAAAAGCTTTAGGGTTCATCAGAGAGGGAAGGACGGGAGCACAGATCTGACAGTTCATGTTGTTTCAGAGTGGTGAACGGAAAAAAAACCCACACTGTTTCTTGACTTTTATTTCAGGATGCTCCAACACAACTGCCTGCAGAGGCCCCATACAGGCTGCAGTGAGTCAGTAAAAACAATGGTAAAAGTCCCTTCAGGATGTCGGCGCTTTCTGTTTGAATCTGGGAAAGTATGCTGAGCCAGGACAGCCCAGTACATGAACGTGCTGCTTGCCAGGTGTCAATAAATTACTGCAGTCCTTCTAACTGCCAAGCTCCTATTGGCTTCTCTAAGTGTTGGAACGGCTGAATACAGATGGTGGCCAAGTAGGGTGCAGCTCAAAAATATGAACCAAGATAACTTCAAGGATTGTATGTCAGAATAAAATTTAATCTTTTTTTTTTTTTTTTGGTAAGGATTTTTTCTTGTTCTGAACTGAACTGTGGTATGATTTCTTGCATAACAAAATCACTTGATTCAATTAATAAAGAAAGAGGTGTCATAAGCAGTGCCAGCACAGTCCTCTGCCTCATCATCTCTGTGCTGAGGTCCAGTCTGCAAGTCCTGGCAATAGTAGAAAAATTTCCCATTCTATCAAGCAGGAAGTGCATTTATTTAGACTCGGTGCACTGTTCTGTTCTACATATGAAGAATGTCCACAAGGATTATTTTATTATTTTTAAATGATTATTTCTTTTTCCTATGCTGAAACTTAAGATTATTTCATATAAATAATATATATAAAGGCAGTAGTATTCTCTATATTGTTTCTGTAACAGTCCAGAAACAATATACTTTTTCTCAGAATAAATAATAGCTGATGAATTTTTATTAGCTATCTTAAGTTTTATCAATAATATTTACACCAACAATATCAGGTTCTAATCTTGGTTTTTGTTTTAGGAAGATTTACTTTGTCATGTGGTTTGTCTCTGTGAATAAGTTTAAATGTTACTACTAATTTTTGATTGCTGGAATTCATTTTTTTCCCCTGCTTTGTTTTATAGCCTGTTGTTGCTTTTTATATGACATTTTCATACTTCAGTTCCTCACAATGATGAAGTACATAATTTCAGATTTTGTTTGGCCTCTGCCTCTCATCCACATGTATTCAACACAAATGTTTTTCAGTCCTACATTTAAAGTTCAGTGCTGTGCATTCCAATTTTCCTCTTTGAGTTTTTCTCTTTCTGGTTTTGTTCTTACAGTAATTTTAAGTATCACAGTTACCTGGTCCATGTCCAGCTGATGATTAGTAAGTGCCCCAGTGTTGATCAGGCTAATTTTTGGGTCTCTGGACATAATCTGAATATTTTTCATGGCAAGCCTGTTGCTAAAATTATCTTCCTTGCTGCTGTGTTTTTTATCTAGAGAAAGGTATATAAGCTTTGCTCCTTCACAGGTCTATTAACTTTTTATCAGTCTTTGTTTTCATGAAACCATTCTGTTTTGTGAAAATACATCACTGTTCACTTCTCATTTTATTTCCAAGCTGCATGCATATGGCAGAGGCACTCAATTTGCATTTTGGAGTCTTCTCTTTGAAAGCAGCACTTTTGTTTTACCTTTTGTCTTTGTTTTACCACCACTGTTTGCTGCAGCATCAGCTGATGACTTAGATCTGTCTCCCCATCAAAATTTAAAATCTGACCCCGTTATGTTTTGCAGATTGACAAATGCCCACTGTTTTTAACATTAAATTAAGATTTTTCAGGAATCTATGAGACTTGAAGGAAATCAGACCATTACTTCTCTGTTCTTATTTGGCCTGCTCCCTCTGGTGTTAACATTCCCGTGCTTGTGCAACGTGAATGTTGGGCTTTTGTGACATCTGCTGAAGAGAATGTTGATTTATGGCAGACAGTTACTTTAGGAACAATTTTTCAGGGAACTGGATTGACACTGCAAGTGATTAATGTTAAAGAACCTGCAGGTATTTAAAAATTGCCTTAATTATTTGTAATAAACATTCAGGACACCCATAGAACACCTGCCTTAATAGCCTGAGAAAGACTTCATGATGCTGATAGACAACAGGGAACTGTTGCACTGGATTGTAAAGCAGCAATTCCTTGGGCAAATATGCAAAATTAGTATCTTTCTCCCAAAGTTCTTGGGTATAATCCGATTGTCATACTAAAAGATAAAGTGAAATTTTCCCTGGATGGCAAAAACAATTCATAACAGGCAATCTTTGTCCCCATTGAGCAACTATTCTGGTCAGACAAAGATGACATTTAAAACTAATAAAAACCTTTACAACCCTCCTATATAATATGTTTGTCTAAATGGGGCAGACCAGCTGGTTCAAGGTGTTGCCTTCTTCCAGAGCCTTTTAAGTTCATGTAATTTTGCATTTGTGAAATATGCAGACTCATTTACCCTGGGTTCAGATTATCACCATCTGGTCATTTTTAACCTTGACTTTGGTTCCTTACTTGTTCCTTGGCCTCAGTGGAATCATGCACATGTGGAATCAAGTTATATTAGTTGCAGATCATGCACATGTTGTTTGATGGAATTTAAGTCTCTGGGTCGTGAATCCTGTCCAACTGATTATTTAAAATTAGTCTCCAAGTTAAAAGGAGAGTACCTGAGATTGCTGATGGCATGAATGCTGCAGCTGGATGAGCTCCCTTTTTCCATACTGGTGAATCAGTGGACACTGGATGAAGCTGTGCTCTGCTTCTCAGATATGGGCACAAAACCCTGCTACATTGTTTTCCCCTGGATATGTTCTAATTTTCCTCCTATTTTTTCCCTCAAATGTAAGTTTCTTTGTTCTATTTTGTATTCATTATTATTTCTAATCTCATCTCTAATCTTTTTGCAAGGTGATTCCTTGTATTTTCACCTACCCTCACCATGGGGCACAAGCTGCTGTGAAGGCATGAGGCACTGGTGCATGCTCTGACAATTGAAGGGTTTGCACAGGGAGCCTGGAGAAGCTCAGGATTCCCTGTATATGGCCACCGGCTTTGTGCTGCCATAGAGTGCTTTGCCCTATGGGTGGTTAAGAGTGGAAGAGCACTGAGCCAGGCTGTGGTATCTCCATTACTGAAGATATTCAAAATCCAGCAGGATGAGGCTATGGACTACCAGGTGTGGATATGAAGTTGTCCCTGCTCTCAGCAGGAGATTATTTCAGATGCCACCTGAAGATTCCAGCCTCTTTCTCTCTCTCTGTTCCTTCCTCTCATCCTCTGTCCCCCTCTCTTGCTCTCTCTTTTTCTTTCTCTCTGTTTCTTTCTTCTCAATGGAAACAGAAACAGGCACTTTTCCCCCAGACACAGAAAAAAATAATTAATGGGTAAAATCTGCATTTTTAAAAGTGCACGGTCACTACACAGCAGGACTGAATCATGACTGCTTCTGAGTTTTAAATAATGCACTGATTCATTCACAAAAGACAACTGAAGTTTGAGTCACTTTTTGCAGCTGAAGGCATACTTGTGACTTTGTACCTCATGGTTATGAAAAAGCCATGTTTGGGTACTGATGTGTAGTTGGAAAAGGACAGCTGGCATAATTAAACCATGAAAAGGACATACAAATGCAGCCAAAGGACATTATAGGTCATCTTTCATTTGTAAAAAAAAAAAAAAAAAAAAAAGGTTATTTTCAAGCAGAGATGTATAGAGACAAAATCCAATCATCCTATCAATAAATCTTTGCCTTAAAAGCTTTTCATTAGACATTTGTGAATCTGCATTTCATCCTACATGTCTGAAATGCACTGCTTTTCCAGACTGTTAGCTTGAGTTCCAAACAGTTTCCTTTAGGAATTTTATTTTATTTTATTTTATTTTATTTTATTTTATTTTATTTTATTTTATTTTATTTTATTTTATTTTATTTTATTTTATTTTATTTTATTTTATTTTATTTTCATTTTTTCCAGTTGTGATATTTTTAGTGCTAGTCACTAATGACTAGATCATTTTCTATAAGAAAGTACTGGATTTTTTTTTTCTGGATTTTGGTAAACATGTACAGCACACATCTACCCAACTCTTAGAATATTTTTCTCACAGTTTATATACAGTTTTCCCTTAGAGGAAATATAGCAGGTGACTTTATTACATCAGTTCTCGATTTAATAACACGTAGACTCATTTTTTAAAAATAAGACTAATAACTCCTTGGGTCGTTGTACTGCCTCAGGTAAACTCATTAGATGGTCCTAGAGAGGCTTTCATTTCTCAAAAGCTCAGTTTATTTTCTTTAATACTCTAATAAAAGGAAAAATATATTCTGAAGCAGTTTTGTAACAGACTAAAAATAATTAAATATAATTTAAAAGGACAAATGGACCATGATTTCTTTGGTGATTATTTTTAAGATATTCTAAAAATTTAATTTTAAGTAAATACCAAGGAAGGCCGATCAGAGCTTGTTGGTTTAGAATGGTTATTCCCTTTGACAAACAGATTAATGGTGATCCAATTTAAGAGTGCCTCTCTCTTCATTTTAAATATGGTGACTGTGCATTTTAGATACTAATACATGTATTTAATAGATAATTCATGAAAATAAAGCCCCGTGTCTGGGAAGAAATGCCAAGAGAAATGTCTGTGTTGCTGTTGCTGGCCATAGGAGTACAAATAGATTCACCTTTTATTGGAAAGTGGTTGGAATCAAATTAACCTCTCCTGTCGTGGAGAGCAAGCCTAAGTGCATCCGCTTGTCAGATGTGCCGAGGTGCCATTTCCTAGCAACTAGAAAATGCTAATTCATGACTTTGATTAAATTGTCTGGACTAGGCCAGACCTCAAAACTGCCTTTTTATGCTTTGGATTTATTTCTCTATTAAGATGCAAGGAAAAGAGGTTATTGCTGCAGTTTGCATAGCAAACCAGTGTGGTACATTGTGAAAGTAGACTATAAGGAGGAAGAAGAGGACACAAACATGTTGACAGTCAGAGGAAAATGTTATGGCTGTAAGGGATGTTGGTGTTAGGATCATTTTCTTGAAGAATTTGTGCTTTTATAACATGTAATATAAATCTGCAATAGATGTGTCACTTAAAGTGTAAAACAAGAAGCACTTTTCTAAACACACTAATACTTAAAAAATACAATAAATAATGTAAAATTAGCCATCATCTGCCTCTAAAAGCACAAATGAATCAAAATATTCAGACAACACTAAAAATGTAAGTAAATAAAAATGCCTGGTTCACTAGCTGTGACCACAATGCATGCTTCTTGAAGAGCTCCTCTGAAAAAGCCTTAACAACATCACTGTAATACACATAATTTCTAAATTATAAAAATGCAGTTACTTCCAAACTGAAACAACCCTTTTCAGATGTTGACATGGGGCAGCTGAGGCAGCTGGGGCAGCACCATGTTCTCTCTGGGTCAGAGCCTGAGTCACCCTGTGACATGACAGGCAGGAAGGTCCAAGAGGGACAGCAGTGTTGAGGAAGGACCCACAGGATTCAGCAAAACACTGGGGGTTGAAATGTTAACACACACTTTGCAGATGTGGCAGTCTTAAGCACTGCTGAGGCTTAAATGTTGATGGACATTTAAAGAATCCATGAAGCGAACTTTTCAATGAGGTTGTCTTCATTATACCAGGAATTTGAGTACCCTCAGTAAGAAAATACATCTTGTTTCTAAGGGTAGACTCCCTTCTGTTTCCTCATTCATTGCAGTAGCTATTTTGTGTTAACATTAAAATAACTTAAATGCAGCTATGAGCTTTGGCTATAGCTATGAGCCAGAGGTCACAGAGAAAGGATCATGAATATCAAGTACCCACAGTAGGAGCAGGCAATCTTTTAAGAAACTAAGATCCTGTTTATATGGAAGTGTCTCCGATGATAATAGATTTTAAAAAAAAAAAAAAAAAAAAAGAGGAAAGCTTTTCTTTTTCTCAGCAATTATGACATTGGCAAAAGAGATTTTTTTTTTCCACTAGGCTTTAGTAGGTTTTCATGGCTGTATTCTTTAGTGTTTGCGGCTGCTTTCATTACCAATAAAGGAAATTACACAGTCAAAAAGGATGGGGGAAGACTCAGTCCTACAAGGAAATATAGGATTTGTCCCCTCAAGTCATCTTTTGAAATGTTCTTAGCTTTGAAATTGTGTACATATTAGAGGTACACGTAAATTTAAATATAAATATATAATAATAAATAAATATATAATAATATAATAATAATATATTTATTATTATTTATTATTATTATTATATTTAATAAATTAAATATAATAATAAATAAATAAATAAATGTCTTATTAAATGAGAACGTGGCAGAATTCAAGAATTATTTTCCTTCAGTCTGTGTTATGGGTTTAGAAAGGTCCTTTTTAAATTTTAAGCACTTAGTGATTTCAATCTTAAGATGCTGATAAGTAATTTA
Organism: Aythya marila; assembly: GCF_965140915.1. Classification (NCBI taxonomy): domain Eukaryota; kingdom Metazoa; phylum Chordata; class Aves; order Anseriformes; family Anatidae; genus Aythya; species Aythya marila. Next base: position 106,621,180 of record NC_139043.1, read on the forward strand.
AATAATGCATCATCATAAGCAGAAATAATTATTCTACTTCATCTTCATTTACATTCTAGATGAGCAGTCAATGGCTTAGCACTACAGTAAATTCATTCCAGCATCCTCTTGGGACTATTACCCTTCTTCGGCAGGAGTCTGTCAGTACTCAGGGTGACTCTTCCTGGGAGATCCCGAGCAAACTTGAGTAGTTCAATGTGTAAAGCCTCATGAGGACTCCAACACTGCTGTAAGTATGTGGTTATATATATGTGGTTACTTGGAGGGATAATGAGTTTGGTTATTTATCAGTGCACATCTAATCAATTGCTAAGTGCATAGAGTTTTTTATGGTTGACTTCAGTGTTGTTGGAGAGTGAAAGACAGAAATAAATACAACTAATATGGCAAAGATGCTTAGTGTTCATGAGATTTGTTGTATCTGACTTTCTTTAGGAGTACAATACTCTTAGAAACCGAAAATCATTGTGTTACCAGAATTGAGTATCTTAAATCATGAAGTAGTCTGCCACAAACACAGCATTAAATCTGTAGTAAGCATACTTCCCTCAGGCATCTCAACTGGCAGTGGATAGACATAATCTCTGTTGAGGGAAGCAGAAAACAAGGTGAGTATGTGAAAATAACCAAGATAGCAATAAAGTAAGCATTAAGCATTATGTTGAAGTGCCAAAGGAATGTCTAACAGGAAATATGTGAATACGAGTATACACCAGAAGAAAATTAGGCAGTTGCAAATGAAATGTATGATCTTAAACCGTTCTTCATTTTTTTCTTCACCTTGGGTCTTATTCTATTCTCCCTTGACCCTCAATGGCATTTACTTTTGATCACTTACTAGATCGAATTTGATATTTGGAGTCCTTGCACTCATGTGTGCCCGTGCCTATATTCTCACTTGCCCATAAACATGAGAAATGTGCAACTTCTTTGGTTTCACTGAAGCTCTGTCATCTTATAGCTCCTGTCTGAATGTCAGACAGAATGTTGTCACATAGTGGATTTCTTTTCTGTTTTTTTTTTTTGTTTTTTTGTTTTTTTTTCTTTTTAAATTTTATTTTATTTTATTTTATTTTATTTTATTTTATGTATTTATTTATTTATTTTGGTGTCAGCTTAGTTCCTGCAGTGATTTTGAGTACCAAACCATTGAGTGCCTTAGCCATTTCCATGTCCTTTTTTACTAGGTCACTGTTCCATTTAGCTTCAACAGATTTTGTTCCAGACGGGATTTTGCTTTCCTTATCAGGCTTAAATCAGCTTCAGCCATTCTTCATTGTCAACTCAGGTTTCATATGGAGCTTTGTTTTTATCTTGGCACTTTCACTGTTGTCATAATTAAAGGTAGTTAATTCACTTTAGAATGATGCTTGGTTTAAAGAAACAAACTGCCTACAATATCTCTTACTGAGTTCCTCTGAATGCTGATTCTCTTCTAACTCGTGACTATTTCATAACTGATAATGCATAGGAAAACACAAAGGTTGTAACTGTGCTTGCGAGCATTCTGAACTCTTATCCTTGTTCCTCATGGCCCCTCTTTTTGGTTTATTACAACAAAATTTTGCCACACATCCCATTTAACCTTGGGTCCTTTATGCATGTGGGCATATTGTTTGCACAGGGAATCAAATGCATGCATGAAGTACATGATCCAGTGCTTTTCCAAATGGAGGCTTTTGAGGATATTAGCTTAGATTACTGTTGAAATAGAGAAGACATGCCTCTATTCCATTTTCCCCCTTCAAGTTGTAGATCTGATTTAATATGAACTCCTGCAAGTCGAAGAGCCAAATGACATTACAGAGGAGGATGCAGAATGTAAACTGTGGAGCACTTGAATGTTCTGTCTACTTCTATATGAAGCTGAAGAAAATGATAAACCCCAAGGAAAAAATAAACATGAATTCAGGTTTCCTCATGGAATATAGTGTATACAATATTGTTCTCTTGTAACTTACAGAATCATAGAATCATTAGGATTGGAAAAGACCTCCAAGATCATCTGGTCCAACCAGACATAACAGATTTCACAGTTCCTGCTCATGTTAAGTAGGAACATTTATTTCAAATATCTTTTCCATGTGTGCATCCTTATCAGAGGAAAACATATGGAATACTACTTGCCAGTTTACCTTGAGAAAGGAGCTTCACATGACAGTTAAGGACAAGCCACCTTTACTTCAAAAAAAAGTTTAAAAGCTACTATACATGCAGAAGCTGTACGATGTTTTGGAAATATATGCAGTGTACCCTTGAATGTTGGCTTGAAATTCACCCTTCCTTGTCTGTCCTTCATAAATGCAGTTGATTTTGTCTAAGCATATGATTCAAGACCAAAAACTGGCAGATAGAGATGAGAAAGTCAGGTAACATATGTAAATTTGGGGGTTTATTATTCTCTGATCAGATGGCAGGTTTGAATATCCAGGAGCAGGGAAAATGGCCAAATTTCTGCCTCTTGCTCTCTTTAGCAGTACAAGTAACCATCTCTTCCCAAGCCTGAGTGGAAAGTGGAGTGGCCAAGAGAACCCAAAACAGCATCCTTTCACCATCTGCAAGGGACAGAAGTGATGAGTAGGGCTGGTACATAACTGGTAGCAGATGTCCTCAGATGAAGGCAGAGGTGTTACTTTAATTCAAGGCCTTTTTTTTTTTTTTTTTTTATCACTTATAAACTGTCTGAAGGGCAAATTGAAATTTCATGTAGGAAAGAGATTCTAGTTATTCATATTCCCAACTATTACTATATGGCAACTTTTCACATATGTATCAAGACATATTTTTAAGCTCTATCTACATGGCAGCAGAAGTTTAAAATGAAACAGAACTGTGGTGTTTTGTTCGGCAAAGCAAGGTACTGGATCTCCAGGGATAAACTGAGGATATTGCATGGTATAAGTATTAATCTGAAAGCTCACAAGAGTTGTTCACAGCAGCACAGCTTGGATGATACAAAGCCACAAGACTGAAAGAGTACGTTAGCCATGCCTCTTCTGTAAAGAAAGTTCACTGCTGAAATAAAAATAAGTGGAAGTTTTTTTCACCCTGCTTCTCTCCCAAATACCAGAATATTTCTCCAAACCAAGTGCAGGGTGAAGAGTTCCCTTAAAGCATTAGCAATTATCAACATATTCACACATTACCAAGATTTATAACTCATTATATTCTGTGTTTAACTCTTTATTCTGATTCTTCACAAATGAAGACTCATTTCTCTTTAGTTCACGTATTGCTGGTGAATTTCTGAATACCTTTGGGATTCTGAAATTTACCATTTTCAAGTACTGTGTCAGCTCCTGTTGAAGTTCTGTGATACTGGATGAAAGTGGGATTCAACAAAAGCACAAGGCATTAGAAATGTTGGAAGACAGTTTAATGAGACTTGCTGGTACTGCCATGACGATTAAAGTTTTGTAGCAGCAACAGCTGGCATAATCAATCTCTAAATTCATTTTAACTCCAAGCCTCTCCAACCTCAACATAAATCTTAAGAAATAATTCTGTATTTTCAGAAGTATTCTCAGAGGACATAGGTTCACCTATTTAATATTCAACACAACTACCAAATACTTTAATTTATTAGTCCCACAACTAATCCGGTTTATATTAAAATCTTAAACAACAATTCATTCTCTGGATATTTTCCAACTATTATTATTTTTGTAATATTGAACAAAACTAGGCTTGCGTAAGCCAAACAAAACAGCAATGATTTTTGTTCATGTACGAAACAAACATTAATAAGTTAGAAAATCCAGAGGAGTTTAAAGTTCTGTGATCTTCACAAACACTTGGCAAATTTGCAAGACACCTGGAGCCTCCTGATACTTTTTATTTTATAAGTGAAGGGAGCAGGTCTTCAAAAAATGAAATCAATGGAGATGTCTGTATTACTGCTTGTTGATATATTTTCTAGGAGGATTTGATGCGGTGGTCTTTTCCAGTCTGCAAAGAGTCAAGAAACCCTTACATATTCTTTAGTCTTCTAGATTTTTTTTCCACTCAGCAAAAATAAGGCAACCTTATAGGGCAACCTGGCACATAAAATGAGTGGTGGTCTGAATGCAGGACCTATTTCCTCCCTGTCCAGCCACAGTGTGCTGCCCAAGGCTGTGGTTGCCGGAGCCTCCCTGCTGTGTTTTGGCCAGGCAGCTGGGCTGGCTCACACAGCTGAGGAAGTGGTCTCCATCCTCCTTGGGGGGGTTCCCAGCAAATGCTTGCTGACCTCTCTCCCTGACATGTACTGTCCAGGACTGGCAGTTCCCAGCAAAGTTAATTTAAGAAGAATGCTGGCCACATCTCTCCTGAGAAAAGATGTTCCTCCTCTTCTGTTCCAGAGGCTTTTCCTTGAGGAAACCCTCTGAACTTCTGCAAGTGCCAGGAGAACACCCCCCCTGTAGCTGTAGGACTGACTGGCTGGCTACCCAGGGCTTGGAGTCAGCTCAGCAATCACATGGGTGATGGCAGCCCCTGCCCTGCTGGCGGTGTCACGAGTAGCATGACCCCTGGCCTGTGAGAGCTGCTCCCACATATGCCTCTCCTATCTGGCCTCAGCCAAAGCTGCAGCTCCCCTGCCCAGGTGTGCAGCTGACCCAGACCCATGGGCCTTTGGCCTGGCTTCAAGAGGTGCCTGAAGCCTGGGATTGGGGCTGTCCTGATGCCCAGCTGGGGAGCCCCCACCACCTGCAGCCCCAGGCAGCCATGGCCCCCCCCAGGGAAGATTCAGGATTCACCTCGAGGACATAGCTGTCCTCATGTGTTAACAGAGAGGAGCGGACAGTCAGCCAAGGGCCCAAGTGCATGTTTGAGCTAAACCTGCTATATACAAATAACCCAAAGATTTCTGGCAGGTTAACTGTTTTTAATGAGAGAAGTGTAAATCGTGATGAGGACAGCAGTGACCTCAAGAGACTCATAGAGATAGAAGGCAGGAGTTAGGAGTAACTCCTAAGTTAGGAGTATGAACTGGAAGCATCAAGAACATCCAGGAATACATTGTCATACTACTGTTCTCCATTTCTTACTCTTGAGTTTAAGCCGATACAAAGCAATGTTTACAAATGAGGCACAAATCTGCCTTATGAATTACTTTTGTAGTTCCAGGTCAAAACTGGTCCAGGCTCTTCGTGGAAGCCAGAGATGGCCGCCTAAAGGCTGCTCTAGTTTGCTGGAGATGCTAGCAAAAAGGGGTTTCTTGCTCCTAATGGCACAATGCCAGCAACAAGGATGGAAACTAACAAAGAAGCCATAAAGGTGACCCAAAAGGAGCTCTCTAAAGAGGAACAAGCCTAAGGGGTTGTCTGCAAAAAGCTAAGATTTCACTTGTACCAACAATGAGTTCCAAAATGTCAATACTTTCATAAAGACTCCTCTCACATGGGTAATTAATTCCTGGGCAGTTCACTTCTGCTAATGGCATATGTTCTGCCATCTTTGCTTGCAGCCCTAATTACTGGTCAGCTATGGGATTTCCTTGAATTACATCCAGACTGGATAAAGATTTGCTCCTGGGCACCTAGCAGTGCGGAAGACAAACTGGAAAGTTCAAGACAGTGGGCTTTTTCTCTCCCCTCTTTATTTAGCAGGGGAAAAAAAAAAAAAAAAAAAAGTATCTGGGAGATATTTACAAAAAGGAGAAGCAATGTGACAAGAAATGCAAATCAAGCCTATGGATGAATTGGCATTGAAGTTACCTAAGCAAGATTTCTCCTAAGGCTGATGGCTGTGAAGACCTGAGTCACAGTATTACTTCTTCCCCCACTGCTGGGAAACACTTGCTGGGAGCAAAGAAGTGAATACTGTTAGAACAGCTGCTGCTTATGCTTTGCTAACAGAGCAGAAAAAAAATATCTGCCATGCCAGTTGCTCTTTTGTCTTTTTTGCACTCCTGAAATGCCTTATCATGCTACAGTATCTGGACCAGTTTTACTTTCAATGATACCTGCATTCTTCTTAACTGTGATTGCCAGGAAGCCCATTCAACAGGGTGCAAAGAAAAGAATTTGACCATCTGTTTACTATGAAGCCCAAAGGAACCTTGAATATCTCCAGGGTTGGTTAGGATAACAGCAGCATGATGTGCCAGTGTAAGCATCTTTTGAAGCCTTTCAACATCCTGAAACAGGCAGTCATTTTCTAAGAGTGGCATATTCCCAGAGCTGTAGTTCTTCCTTTAGATTTAACTGATGACAGTACTCTTTGTAAATCACCAGAGAATATCTACATATATTCTTTCTGGTTACTTTTTAACATATATTAGGACTTCCCTGGTTGCATCTAGAGCAGCAGTCATAACTATTGGACTCTCTGGATGAATTTTTGCCTGGCCTGAGCTTATGACATGGCTGTCCCACTAAGAACATGGCTGTCCCACTAAGAACATGGTAACTACAAACAAGAAAATGAAAAAACTTATAATTAGTTGTTTACACAAATATTTCTGTAAAATATTTTGCAAAATATTTGTGTAAAAAATTAAGAGTAGAAAAATATTTTGCTACTCTTAATTAAATGCTTACTGCACGATCGAATCAGAGGTTAAAAGACAGAACTGACTAGCAAACTGGACAGGTTCATGAGAAAAAGGCCGAATGAATGTTCTGATGTGAAAGACCAGGTTTTCCACAAAAGATTTTGAAAATGTGGGAAAACATCTTCCCAACATATTTGTACTCTCTTTTTCCAGTTAGGAAACAAACAGTTTGTGGCAATGGGGAAAAACTTCCCTTTTACTTAAAAAACAATCATATGTACTTTTTTTCCTTTCTATTTATCGATTTACCATCTACAAATGAAGCTACTCCTTCATCAATAATTCTTATCTGCAGAACTAGAAATAGCCCAAGTTGACTGGATCTCAATTGGTGCTGGGGGCTGTGTTTGAACAATGTGTTTGGCAACTGGATCTTTTGCCAACGTTGGCTCTGAGTTGTGTGTTTAACATACACATGTGAATACACACAGAGGAAGAGTGCTTAATCCCAACTGATTGTGGTACTTAAAAAGTTTGTTTAGGCAATATGTTATAGTTAATATGATATGGTGTATGACCATATGTAAACTAGAAAATATCACTGACAAAATTTATTCCAGGATTTACTTTTACCAGTATCCTCATCCCATGTTATTGTGTTTGACAACTGCCAGTGAATCATACAGACTACCAGGAAAAAAAATTAATAAATAAAGCTAAACCCCTGAGGTGCAATCAGCTTGTCTTTTTCTACTTGTACACAATGCACATGTGAGTTTAAGTCATCTGAACTGGAGATAGTGCTTTGGTTGACGTGCTTAAATTTTTTTTGTTTGGTCTCTCTCCTCCCTATTATCTCCACCTGAACAAGTGCTTACACACCTAAAAGGAATATTTTGTGTCCTCAAAATGTTTACTTCAATTTGCAGTGGTATAGTATGGTGATGTTCTTTTAAAAAGTGTTTGCAGTGAATGGCTCTGTAATGTGTTAAAATTTTGCTGATGGGAAAGATTTTATCTTATTACATTACTTCTATTACTTTCTAAGGTGCTTAGAAAATAAGCTATCTCTAGATTTAGCTATTCCTTGGTGCATGTAGAATTCTTCACTCTCCTACTTGTATTGCTTATTTTTGTATGTCATCTCACATGGTTTGCAGCCCATTCTTGCATGGTACCCAGTTCTGTATAAGCCCTTCTCCCACTAGCTGAGGAGCTAGATGAATTATCTTCTGCTGTTGACAACAGCAAGATGTATTTTAGGTTATGACTTTTCATTAGCTAACATGTCTTCCTGAAAACTTGGAAAGAGCATTCCCCAAAACACTTTAAGACTTTAATTCTTGGCCAGTGGGATTTGAAGCTGCATCTGGAAAACCCACTACAAAAATGGTGTAGGAAGGGAGGCTGAAAGCGAGGCTGAAAAAGAGCCTGAAAATCAGTCTGCCAGTGATTCTGTGTCACTCATGGATGTGATATTTTTAGCCAATGAAAAAGTCGCCTTCTTCAGGTCTAGTTCACATTCATGTCTGGATGTTTGCAATTCCATGAGGGGTAAAATTCAAATTATTGGTAATAAACTTTCTATCATAGCTTGCAACAGCTATGGTCACACAGCAGTATGGTCCCAGCAGGAAGACCTGGGAGACTTCTTAAATTAGATTGTTAACCCTTTAAATAATTGAGCAAGCTGTTTTGTGAAAGCTAAGGCTTTCATCTAAGTTTAGGTCATGGATTGTAATATCTACTTTTGTATCCAAACCCTTATTTCTTATTACAAAGTTTCTCTCATCCATACTGAGTGAGGTCAGTGAATGGTGTGGCTGTAGAAGACTGGGTGATGACCAGAGAGGTTTTTCTTATTTCCTGAGAGGAGGTTATTGTTGGTGGATTCACACACATTGCAATTTCATTTTGGTTTTAAAGGGTCAGAGAAACAACGCACCTCTTAAGAAAGCTGTTATAAAGGAAATCATCTCTGAAGCAATTTGCAAGCAATTGTATGTATGTATGATTAAATGACATTTTTCATGCTCACATACTGTAAGCAGGAGAGAAAAAAGTAAAAGTATATATTAGCTGGACTACTGATGCAAAATTGTCAAAAATGTTTAAAATGATGTGCATGACTAAACACAGAAGTTTGTAGGGTAAATGTTGTATGACACTTCACGGTGACTGAAAAAAAAACACCACTGTTGGAGTAAAATATGCTGTAGTATATAATATATATAACATATATTAGTATATTTATATATATATATCTCCCATTGTTTCCATACAGTAAGCTTTATAACCTTATTCAGCTAGATTTTCCTTCTTCTTGGAACTTTCTGTGCAAGCTGCTCTATGACTAGTTCTAAATCAAATTTCAAAAGGCTGACCTTTATTGCTGTGGTTTTAAGCAAGATGAATAGCCATCATCCAAACACTATTTTTGGTCTCAAAATGTGCTCTTAAGCACTGAAGGAGAATGTTGGACTGACATTTTGTTTGTGGCAGGAACATCAGGCTATGGACCTCCCTTGCTAGCTTTCTGTTTTGAAATGGAGGCCACAGTGCCATTCTTGGCATCTTTGACTCCATGATGGGTTTTCTGATGCTGCTTGGAATGCATGGTCCTCCTAACTTGCAATATGTTGCCACCCACCTGTTTTCCTATAAGCCAAGTCATCGTTGGTATTAATATTACACTTTGAATGGACTCATAGTGTTTTTAGTTTATGCATGGATATGGTTGTTTCCATTCTTCCATTCTCAAGTCTCACCTTCTTGTTTCTGACCACATGCTGGCTTTGACTCTGGGATTAACTGTGGGATTCTGAAGTTCTACTTGTGGCCTCCTATCAAGTCACATTGCCTCATTGTATCTTTCCCACTTGATAAGCTCTTAATTTCATCTGCTTCCAGTAGCAAATTCATTGTTATTTACTAGCAAGATGCTGATCAGCCTCCTCTTGGTGGACCAGGAATCTCAGTCTCAAGGGCATAGACTCACACAGGCATAAGGATATCATCAGAGCAGATAACCTCAGTGGGTTAGAGGAGACTGACTATTTGTGAAACATTTTTGTTTTCATATTGTTTATAACTTACTGAGATATCTCTGTATGGGAATGCTGTGTATGCATAGTGTACATACGTTTGAGATCCTACCACTCCTTTTCACTGAGTCTAGGGTATAAACACACCTCACAGAAGTTGGAGCTGTGAGCTATCTGTAACTGAAATTATTGCTATTTTAGCAAAGGTTGAAGGTCTGATATCTTGAAGGGTATCAGAACCTGAGAACTTTCTCTGTCATAGAGTAAGTTTTCTGCACAGTGAAACTCAGGCTAAATTAGCAGGTTCTTTTCTAGTTTCTGTTTTTTTAAAAAAAAATATATAAAAAGTTAATGTTTTCTAATGTGATATATTTCAGATCTAATGATCACCTGGACACTTTTTGATTCTCTCTCTCTCTCTCTCTCTCTCTCTCCCTCTTATATAATCATAGAATCATAGAATATCCCGAGTTGGAAGGGACCCATAAGGATCATCAAGTCCAACTCCTGGCACCACACAGATCTACCCCAAAAATTCAGACCTCTTCTTCTTTTCATATTTTGAAATGCTTTCTATTCTCAGATTCTACTTAAGGATCTTTACCCTTAATTTGTTCTCTGTCTACAATGGAATTCTGTTCTTTTTAAACTTAATTCTTTTTCCTTCTTATTTCTCTGTTCTCCAAAGCTCTGAAAGGTAGAACCCAAATTAATAATTTCTGCCGCAAAAATAGGCAATAGGCATGCACTTTTTGCATTTTTGAGGGGAACTTTCATTTTACTGAGCTCAGGTTCTCAAAAGAACCTTGTTAGCCTCAATAATGGATTTTTATTTTATATTTATATTTTATTTTTACTTGAGATTTATATTTTTTTCTGCAGTCCTTTGGAATTTTGGTCTTCCCCCCATGTTCAGTTTTACTTTTCTTTTTTCTAGAAAAAGAACCAACCTTAAAAATGATAAGCTGAGGTTGTTATTTGACTTCTATCATAACAGTTTTACCACCACAATAAAACTTTTATTTTTATTATATATATATGTATATATATTCTTGAGAAGGAAAAAATTACAGAGATGAGTACATTATCAGAGTCTGTCAGTCATGTTCTTTTCTGAGTAGTCCTACATATTTAGGGAATTCTTTGATTTTCAAAGTCTTAATATTTTGAAATCAATCTTTCTTCTTACACTGAATGACAGCAAAGTAGAGGAACTTAACATATCTCTAACATCTTTTCTTGTTGCTTCTGGGCCTATGTTGTTGCAAATTTCCTTGGCTTTATCTCCAAATCTTTATGAAAGTTAGCAAGATAGATTGCTTGTGTTTTCATCAACAGCTGCTGAGTTATGCAATTCACATCTGTCTATCTGTACTTTATGCCTAGGAAAAACAGGGAGTGTTGGAACTGTAAACTCAATGACATGAGCATTGTATTTGAAATAGAAACAACTGATCACTATGGCAATCAGGACAGAAATTAATTTATATTTTATAACTTCTTCTTTCATCTACATTTGGATATTTGTTATTGTCCCTAAGAACAGTGTAACATGCTGTTAGGCATTCTTTCTGGCTAATACATGAAGAATTAGGAAAGTCTTTAGCAATGTAGTAATGTAATGTAAAATTATATTAAAAAGAGAAAAAAAGAAATAGGTAAAATAATCTAGGTTTTACTAAAAAATATCCTGTGACCAAATGAACTCTTAAATTTTCTGTTATGCTGTTATGCTTTACTCTCAGTCACAATTTGGAAATGTAATGAGATAAAAGAGCAAATAATTGCTATAACTTTATATGAAAGGCAAGCTGTCTTTTACCCCATATATTTTTTTTCAGCATATTTTACACATATTCATATTTTCCATATATTCAATACAACAAAATATTTGCTATGCTTTTTTGTTTATTAAAAACAAAGCCTACTAGTCGATTGGTTTAATCACAAGTATGATAAGTCCATAATTTCCCAAAGATTTATAATTCTAAGCTCTGATCCTGCACTATTAAAGGTCAACAGAAGCTTTGACACTGGCTTCAAGATGACACGGTCAAGCCTTATGTGAACAGGGTAGAATGGCATGAGACCTTCCCACAGCTAATAATAATTTTTGGATATTTCCAATATCCAAAAATGGGTTACATCCTTTGTATCACTGAAAGACAGAAGATGGATTATTTATTTAGAAGTCCACCAGAAAACTGTGCAGATGAAATTTCAATGTCATTCTATCCAAAAAGGTTACTTTTCCTCTCCTACAGTCATTCTTAAATGGTATCTGAAAAAAAGAAACTTAATTAGTTGAACTACTAACCCAAAGCACTTAAAAATAATGAAGAAAAGTAAATTATGTCTCTTTTTAGAAAGAAGAGGTTATTTGAGTTCCCACATACTTATTACCTATGGCAGATATGTATAGGTACTTGCATGTAAGTAAAATTGAAACTTTTGGCAGTGGTAACACTGATGCAAAAAACTCGTATTTTTATTGTTTGGTTTTTAAATTGTATATTTTTGTTGTATATAAATGTATATAAATGTATATATGTATTTATTGTATATAAATTTGGTTTTTAAATTGTATATTCCCATGTGGACTTTATTTAGAAATGACTTTGAAAGCCTCCAAGCATTCTGGATGTCTAACATCAGCTGCTGTGCTGTGCCTTTACTCTTATGAGGATGAAGATGATTAAAAAATCCTGCACGGCCTATTGACTCTGACATGATAAATGAGTCCAGTGTCACTGGATTCTTGGTGGCAGGAGGCCTCTAATTGCATGACTTGTACCTGTGTCAAACCAAGGCAATGGAATGAAAAGAAGCAAACATATCAAAGTCAGTTAGTTGTTAATGGTTTCACCCATTTTAGGCTGTTAATCAAAATCTGTTGAGTCTGTCTACTGGCTGCTTTAACTCCACTCTAGATGCTTCAGCCATTTGCACTTCCTTTCCCATTAGGCTGTCTTGCAGGCAACTATTTCAATGTGTAACTCTCCATGAGTTTTGCAGGAATTCTTTTAATTATGATGTAGTCACCAAAAATTATGTTAATGTTGATAAGTTGACTAGGCCCCAGGTTTTGCAGTGAACAGCTTATATGCAGAATTATATTAGCTGTGTATGGATACATTTCAGCACTGTATAAATCAGTTTCTTATTTTAGATTATTAAAAAAAAAAAAAAAAGATTTATCTGAATTATTTTCAACTTTTAAATTGTTCAATAAGGTTTGAGATGGATTAGTACTTCGACTATTCACTATTCCTCATTTGCTGCTTTCACTGGACAGTTGTTCACTGAAGTGTTTCCCATTGTTTCCCTCACCTGACTGGATGACTCCAAGCATGCAAATATGTTTTAAAATAGACAGTTAAACAATATTAGCAGAAATAAAGATTTCTGTTTGTTCCTCAGCCAGTAATGTTTTCATGACAAAAATTTCACTTAACCTGTTCATGAAAACAAATAAAAGGAGAAAAAAAATGACACAGGTGAAATCATTTGTTTTACTCATTCCTCTTGTCCAACAATATCTTACAGAAACTAGTTGGACTATGGCATTACCAGCACTGAGTCAAATCTGTATTTGCATTTTAACTTACAGTTTATAGCTTTTTCTAGTCATCATAGCTTCCATCAGATTTAAGGAGAGCGATACATTTTAATGTTATAGCGATGCTAATAAGCTTACATCCCTTTACTTATTAAAAACACATTTCTCATACTGAAGACATTTTATTAGCTCACGTAAACCAGTGTATATCTTGCAGTCTTCAGTAGAGCTCTAGAGGTGTATATTTATACCAGCTGAAAATCTTTTCCAAAAATGTTCTTGTGATTTGAAATATGCAGTCTTCTTCTTAAGTGCATGTGGGAGAGCTAAAAAGCACCAGGTCCAAAGAAAGCCTCAGATCAAAATCAAGTCAAGACCTCTCTCCACCAACCTACCTTTGACAGGAGATGGAGTTCTTGGACTCTTGGGATAATCCATGGCCAAATGTGATGCTGGAGTCTCCCTGTGTCTACAGAAATGAGGGTCTTCAGCAATTCCAGTCTTGCAGGCCAAGGTTGATTAGGTAAACATTTTGGATTTATTATGGTTCTGACCACACTTCCATATGCTCTTCCTTTGTAGAATTCTTAAAATAGCTGTCAATGCAACAAATTTCTGCAAGCGTTATTTGACTGCAGCTTTTAAAAACAGATTTTTGTTAAATTTGAGAGTATCTTTGCACAATAACATCAGTTATTAGAATTATAGTACCTACTCTGGCACTTTTTAAAAAACAAAACAAAACAAAATAAATAATTACAAAACTCCTTAGCACATGAAAGAACTTGTAATGTACAGTCATAATTTAAGTGTAAATAGATGAATATAATTAAATTTATATTCTTCTAAGCTGCCTTTTCAGTGCTCTGATTAATATAAGAATTTGACTTATTAAATACTCTTTGACTTGGGCTGTTTGTTTACTGTAAGATGATAACCCATAACATTTCAATTTTAAGATGGACAAAGGATATTGCCTTCGTTCTGCATGAGAGAAGAGGTAAATGAAGAAAATTGTTGAATTTAAGCCCACTCCACACGTAATTTTTTTGCCTGTTTATTAAAGGTGATTTTTTTTTTCTTTTTTAATGTTGGAAAGCAGGACTATATATTCTGAAATTGCTTGTTCCTTATGTCCATTATGAGAATAGCTTTCACTGATGCAGGCAGATTTAGACTGAAACAACTGTGTCTGTATTGAAGACAACTGGAGAGATTTTACCACTTCATCTGCACTGGCATGGTTAAATCTACATGTATATAATTTAGCAATATGCTATAAAGTAAATAATGACATACTCGTCTGTGCACAAGTATAGACAAGATCTGTGTTTATGCAACCCAGTGTTGCTGTTTAGGATTTTTTATTTACATATGAAACCCTTGAACATTTCACATAATTAAAGTAGCAGGAAATATGTCTTTTTCTTAAGTAAAGAGTTTTTGACAACTCCTCATTAAATTATCCAGACTATTTATGACTTGCTATCATGGTCTTGACTGTTTATTTCACTGAATGTTATTTTTTAGCTAAGACTAGAGCAACAGAAATTATGAAACAGTCTGATGAACTTTTTTTTTTAATTTTCTTGGTCCATTCCACTCATCTTAATGATGACTTTGGCAAGCTGATGGAAGGGAATTAATGAAAACTAATATATAAATTAGATATTCTTTGGTTCTTGGGAAGTTTAGAGAAGACTGTCCAAAGCTAACAGCTGTGGTAAAGGCTCATACAAGCCTTTATGCTATTTTTACCTATTTGGCAACGTTGAAGACTGACATGGCTATTCTTGAAATGATAATGCCATGACATCAGAAACTTCTGTTACACAAGGAATGGCAGGTGTAATAAAATCAAATGTCCATTTTTAGTAAAATGGTCATAACGTTAAAAAAAAAGCTCAGGATTTTCAGGAATGCATGTTATCATGGGCACTGTGGCCACAGACTTTCTTCTCTGTTTTCCTCACCTCCCTATTATCCTTGAGATTCAGCTGCAGACTGGAAGCCTGAAGGCAAGAACACCTTGGAAATAACACCTTAGCAAGAACGCTAACTTGTATGCACACTCCCACTCACCAGCTGTGTAATCCATTGCAAGGGAGGGTTAATGTATTAATAGATTGATGGTGATGCAGAAACAGAGATCCCTGCCCAGACAATGCAGAATGCAGAGCCATGTGCATAGGTAAATGTTCTTGTCAAAACCATAGGGGATGCTGCCACTGTCACGGGGATAACCTTTTTCTGGTTTCAGTGGTGTGCATCTGCTTTCAGGTCTTCAGTCTCTGCAACGTGTCTGTAACTCCTGCTGTAAGCTTCACCCTGCCCCAAACACTTAAGCTGCCTGG
The DNA here is from genome assembly GCF_965140915.1 of Aythya marila. Taxonomy (NCBI): domain Eukaryota; kingdom Metazoa; phylum Chordata; class Aves; order Anseriformes; family Anatidae; genus Aythya; species Aythya marila. The sequence continues at coordinate 106,636,612 of NC_139043.1, forward strand.
CTGCCAAGCAGCCAGGGCACAGCTGTGATGTGGCACAAGTGTGTAACCTTCATTCATACTGTTGAAAAAAAGCACCCAGGAAGAGCTGTGAGAAAGTCTGTATAGAGATAAGGAAGGTAAAAATTCGGGTTTGGGGATGGAATTCAAAGATTTGAAAGGGAAAGTACTGATATGAAAAGGCAAAGAATCCTATAATGAAGTAAAAGAAGGAATCATCAGTTTGTCAGGTCAAGCCATCAGTGCTATCTGCTTCAATGGAGCCAGTGAAGATGATGACTCAGCAGTGCTCACGATCTGTCCCATGCAGCTGTGGAGGCTGCCCCTTCCCCTCCTGCCTACCTGGCGAATATTCTGGGTGCCTTGGCAGGGATGGTCACTAGGCTTTGCACAACGGTTTGATGAAACCTGGCTATCTTTTGTGTGATCTAGCAAAAATAATAATTGTTTTATATTCTTGGAATGCATATAACCTGGCAAAACTTGTGGTTGGCTAAAGTACTGTAACAGGCTGACCCAGAAGAGAGTCTGTAACACTTCCAACTATCACCTTTATCAAATTAACCTTTTCCTCAGCAGAGTTAGCTAAGCCAGGGCATTGAGAATACCTACTTGATTTTTTTTTTCTATTTTTTTTTTTTTTCAGGTAGGCTTCCCATCCTTCACTTAGCAACATATAACTGTCTTTTCACCAGGTTACTTCAAAATGAGCATTTATAGACATTTCTAAATGAGCAGAATATCTGAGTTAACAGGGATGTATACAGACCTATGCAAATGAACAGCCTGCTACAAGCTAAATAGAATTTATTTAGAGAAAAACCCTTTAAAAAATAAAAGAGTTTGATAAATTGTCTATAATTATGTCTAGGCTGTATAGCATACTTCTGTCTTCCATATGGCGATCCTGCAGGTTTGCTGTGTTCTAAAGCACTTACACAGCATCTGGGATGCAGGTGGCAGCCTGATAACCACCAGCCATGTCTGTCTTGCCTGATGTCAAGGAAAAGGACTTTCTGTTCTGCAGGACCCTTTTATAACCTCTCCCCCACCCCTTTCCCCCTTCAGGAACACGAGTCACTTCCGAGCTGTTTAGTGACACCAGCACTGTTCTCTGCAGTGGCCAACATCTGTGCCACAGCTTGGAAGTAGTCTGTTCTTATGCAAGTGCTCCCTCCCTGCCTGATTATTTGGATGGCAGTGATGCAACTGCCAAGGTGAAAGGACTTATTCCCACTTATTTTTTCTGGTTATCCTCTATTTAACTAGTTCTTACTTTCACAGGAAAGACTAATAACTGTATACAGTAGCATCACTTCCCTCACTAGATTGCATTCACTATTCATAAAATCATCACATATCATTGTGATTAGATTATAAAACAGCAGCTTCTTGTTCACCACAAATACATCCAGAGAAAAGACTCTACCTGTGTAGATTGAGACAGATTTCTTCCTGTGAATTCTCACTGGCGGTGCTTTATCATCCTAAACTGCCTGACCTTTGCAAATCAAAAGGGGCTAGAAGGTCAGAGCGTACTCTGCAAAACCCTCCAGATGCCTTCTCAGTTTTCTGCAGGAGTCACAATTCAGCTGCCTGGTGGTTTGTAGGCAAACAAAGGATACATACACTCTTTTATCACCTTGCTAGAAAAGCTAGAAATTGTACTTTGTCTGGAATTCAGGAGTGAAACTTTTGTTTTGTTCTGACCAATGAAATAGGTAAGAAGGAGCAAAAATAAGGGTAGCTACTGTAGTGAAATATTTTTATTCAGTACAACACAGCAGTATACATGGAGAGCTGTTAAATTTTGGTTGCATGTTCCAAAATAGATTAAATATAATGATATTATGGCTGTAACAAATTTAGGATCTTTTGAGGTAAGGGAGGAAAGTGGGGAGTGAGAATGACTCTGAGTCATAGATGAGTCCTGATCTCAGAGGATGTGCACAGGCAATACTTTCATTGATCTCAGCAGAGATCATCACTTGCATAACAACTTCCGGATCAGGCCCATTTTGAGTGCTGAGTCAGCCTAAGCCTCCCAGATTTAGTTATTTTATCAAGCAGTTAGTTTGGAAAGTGTGGGAAGATATTTTTATTGCTTGAAAATTTTGTGGCTTTTGATGCTTCCCCCCCACCCCCCAAATGGATGTTTAAAGAGTGATAACTTAAAATGGGTAAAACAATTATACAGGAAATTAAGGTAAAAGAAGATGAATGCTATCTAATTCCATGTCTGTGTTTGGAGAGAATTAGAAGCCTCCTGGCATTACTGGGGTGCCGACATTCCAAACAGTGTTTCCTGACAAAGGTCACTTGCTTGGATTAGCAGTGCGTGCTTCTTTGCATTGGTAAATATTTTCTGTCAGTTTAAAATCTAAAAGGACATGTACTTGTCTGAGAAAAGGAAATTATGTGGGCAAAAGTACATATTTTAGTACGCACCCTTTCCTTACAAAATCCTAAGTCAGCTCAACAGATACTTAATGGTTCTTATTGGTCAGTATATTTCCCGCAGCATTTTGTCATAGGAGGGACCTACATTAGTTCTGTACGCATACACTGTCCTTGATGCTTTCCCCAGAAATCATCATGAGCTTTGGAGTTCATGGCTGGCAGAGGTTTATGTCTGTGGATCCCTGTGTCTGCTATGGCTTGTATCCCACAGAGGATTCCAGCTGAAAAGCTGCTATAAAGAATAGGTATGTTTAGTATTAATGTACTTCCATATATATATATAAAGGAGATGCTGTCATTATTTTCCATTAATGGTGAATAAATGTTGTAGACGGAATAAGACCTTCAAAATGTAGAGGCTTTTGTAATATGTTTCTGTAATAAGAAAATGCACATGATTAATCAGTGAAGTGCAGTTGGTTCTTTTACATCCATTAGAAAGGAGGGGAGTGCATGTTCTCCAAGCTTCCTTCATGAATATTTAACAACAGATTAGATCATTAGGGTTTGTAACTTACAAGCCATTGATTTGAATCAGATTTGCAACTCTGTTACAATGTTAAATTTATAATGGGCTGAAACACTGTCTTGTCCTAAAGTGGGAAAAAAAAAAAGAAAAAAAGAAAAAAAAGGCAAACAGTGAATATTGATTAGGGGATTTAAAATACAATACAAGAATAATACCAATTTAAGAATAGTTTTTTTAGAAGATCCTCCACATAAGTGAGAGATGGAAATGATAGATAAAGTCACGTTTACTATGTGAAATGATCTGTACAGAGTAGATAATACGCTTAAAAAATCATTGTGGTTGGATTTTGCTAATGTCTTCATTCCATGCAAGCAATTTCAATCACTGAAAAATTCCTCTATTATTTGTTTCTGATTTGCTTAATTTCTCAAACTGGTTGCAAGCTGATTCCTTGCAGAAAACCTGAGAATCACTCAATTTATTAGAGCATAGAGATGGGTAGGAACATAACATTTGCAGAGCAGAGGTTTTCCTTTTCATAAATTTGATCTTTAAGACAGATGTATACTTATAGTCATGTTTTACTCACCCCAGGAAATGCATAAGAGGTTTTGTAATTTACTAAAATCTCTGGGCTAAGCTACACATTTCTACAGGTAAGTCTGACCTAGATTCATGCAACCTTGCATGCATTTGAACTCTGTTTTTTTATTTTTATTTTTTGGCTGGGTACGCATACATACATTTCAGCGAGCACCATTCATATTAGCCAAATTGAACAATTCATATTGTTCAAAGGCCAAAGTCTTCAGCTGCCCATTTTGCATAGGTACAACTCTTATGTGGGCATTGTATTTTTTATGTTAACACAAGCAACGTGGTGAGGTGGAAGGGAATATATCAAGTCATACTGATCAGTAATGTCATACAAACTGGGGCTGCCACTATCCCCATTACAGCTTCTTGTTAAGCTGGATGCTGAACTGATACTGAAGGAAGGCAAGAGCCCAGGTTTGCAGCTTGGCAGCAAGCACACATGAGACGAGGTGGTGAGTAAATGTGAAAGGAGGAATAGCACTCACAATTTGCTTTTTGGATTCTGCTTCTACTGTTGATATCCAACACAGAACCTAATCAGAAAGGAAAAAGAAGCTGTTACAACCGTTTATAAGTCTAACTTGTGTTCAAAAACAAAACAAAACAAAACAAAACAAAAACAAACCACTGCCAACAAAATAGTTTAGGATTCTAAAACTCCTTATCCATCTATTCCCTCCCCAGCTGTTTCTTCCCTGGTGGTCCTCTCCCTTGTTTTTGAAATGGTGGTTAGTTTTATGGCAAAAAGGAAATTACCACTTAAAATAGAAGATGAAATAAGTGAACAGTGGGTTTTACCAATGCAAACATACCTACGCCATGCTCTTGACAAATAAGTAAGCACATTTTCTAAAAGGAATGAATCAATACCTTCCAAGTAGAAAGAGGCCTGTAATTAAACAGATCCCACAACTTTTAAATGAAATCCACAAAAAAATCAAAATGGACTTTACAAACAAGTGCTAGGAGGTCTTTCTTTCTAAAAGAAAAAACAAACAAAATAAATATTTTACTAGTCTTAAACAAAATCCTTAGGAAGATGGAGAAATCTTTGCCCTTAGCATGTTTTGAAGAAGTCTGCAGTGATGACAGGGCTTTGTGTAGAGCATGAGATTGACATAGGACCCTTCTTATGCCAAACATGATCTTCATATATAATACTTGCTTGTCAACTCTAGGAGATATCGATTCATTCTCAGAGAGATGTCTTTCTTTCCCCCTGGTACAGGAACACACCTTCCTCTAGCATCTGTGCTGCCGTTCTGGAGAAGGCAATCAGACAGAAGCTCACAGGCAACTAGGATCCTCCAGACAGCAATTGTCTTCCTTAAGCATTCAGCCCTTTCAGAACTGTTACGTTAGCCAAAATAATGTGTTGCTTTTTCTAGTTTAGCAGATGTTGCTGAACTGTTTACTTTGGTACCACCTGACGATCCATTTCTCTTTTCCTCCATTGGCACAGTCACCATGGAAACAATCTTCAGATGAATGTCCTCATCTCTTCATCATGCTGGGAGCTGATGAATTTCCCTGAAGGTCATTTGGAAGGCAAAACTTGCCTTCTGAACCCATGTTTGTGTCATGAGAAATCCTGAAATATATTAATGAATATGACACATAGATATATTTACTAATCTTTTAAGTCCAATAATGTTTCTTGAGTAATTTTGATTCTGTCTTGAGCATTTGAGAGGCACTTTCTTTATTACTGTTTAGGAGCTGATGAAGAGCTGATAAGTGGAGAAGGGAGAATACATGTTCAGATCTTCTCAGCTCCCTAAAGCTCTGAAACCAGTGAGGGCAGGGAACAAGTGCTTGAAAGAAGCAGAACTACTAGGAGCTGCATTAGAAAGAACACCAGATAATAATTGCATTGCCAAGAAAGCAAGTAAACTTGCCAGTAGTTCATGAGCAAACTGTCTTGCTGTGTAGATATTTATGGCCTATTTTCTGGGCTCTGTGGCAAGATATTAATGCGCAATACAGTACATAATGTGCCCTTGCAGCAAAGAAGACTCATGGTATGTGGGGATGAATTCAGCAAAGTAATGCCAGCAGGTTGTGGGAGGTGATCTTTCTCCTCTATACAGCACTGGTGAGCCTGCACCTTGAGAACTGGGGGCAGCTTTGGGTCCCCCAGCACAAGAGAGACATGGACACACTGGAGAGAGTTCAGTGAAGGGCCATGAAAATTGTTAAGGGACCAGAGCACCTCTCCTATAAGGAGAGACTGAAAGTTGGGACTATTCAGCCTGCAGAAGAGAAGGCTCAGGGGGATGTTATCAATGTCCATAAACACTTGAAGGGAGGACACACAGAGGATGGAGCCAGGCTCTTTTCAGTGGTGCCCAGTGCCAGGACAAAAGGCAATGGGCACTACCTGAAGCACTGTAGGTTTCCTTTGAACATCAGGAAGCACTTCTGTACTGTGTGGATGATGGAGCACTTGCACAGGTTGCCCAGATAGCTTGAGGAGTATCCTCCTTGGTGATGTTCAAAAGCTGCCTGGAAACAGCCCTAGGCAACCTGCTCTGAGTGGTCTTGCTTGAGCAGGGAGGCTGGACTGTGTGACTTCCAGAGGTCCCTTCCAATCTAAATTATCATGTCATTCTGTGAATATCTCTTCAATAGAAAAGAGTCGATGGAACTGCAAACCCAGTTTCTCATTGTTCCTTATTACTACTCAGTGACATTCTGTTTTATGAAAAATCAAGATTTATTGTTTACTTTATCTTGCAAAACAGGCATGTACCTTCCAAATCAAACTACTTTCCCAAGATTCAAAAAGGGCATTAGCAACTCATTTAAAACTCATGCTGAAGCCAAGTACAGTTTACTCATGAGCTGACACAAAGCAACACACTCTCTGCAATAGTGCAGTCACAGTGTGCTCCTAATGACTTGCCTTAGTCATAAAGCACCAAAGTGTTTCTCTGTAATTACCACTAAGTCTGCTGTTACAAAACCAGCATCATTCTTGTCTGTTCTCCTTGGCTATAATACATTTTATTTCACAAATCAAAGCATAGCAAGTGACAACACAATTAATACTGGTCTACTGACACTCAGCCTATTCCAGTGGCACAATCTGAATCTTCTAAATCTTCCAGCAGTCACCCTGCAACTACCTCAGATGACAGATAAATCTCCCCTTGTGCTGTGTGAGAATTCATGCGCATAGAAGCAAATGTCCTCATGTGTCACACTTGCCACTGCAACTCACTCTTTTTTTGATCTCTTTGTGTTACTTTTTGGAAGATTTCTAATACTAAAGGTGCCAGCAATGTGCATCATCTTGGAATTGCCAAGAATAGAGGTTGGAAGAACATTACTGCTGTATTTTCATGAAAAGTATTGGTTGGTGTTACTGCCTCTCCTTCCCACAGAAAACAAAACAAAACAAAACAAAAAGAAAACTTCTAAACCCCCATTCCTGGAGGATGCAAAAGCACAGTCTTTGAGGACAGGCAAGGCAGTCTGCTCTCAGGTAGACAAGCTAGTCATTTTGAACACGCTCTGAGAGTCTGAGGTATGGGTGAGCTTGGAGTCCTGTCTGAAACCTTGTAGCAGGGTGTCATTCAGCAACTTCCATTTGCTGGAATAAACCCTTTCCTGGCCAAATAAATAAATAAATATAAATATAAAAAAAGGTTTGATCCCAACTGTAGGGTGTATTTGAGAAGGCTTCTGGATCATACTTTATCCTGTAATCACACTTCCAAATGTTCAATAGACAAAAAGAAGGAAGTCTAGTTCCTTTTGTCTGCAGTGCCAGTCCTAGGAGCCCACAAACTGGTAGTGGTGGTGTTATTTATCAAAATCATAATGATTTTGATAAATATTTGCAGAACAGACATACCTGTGGCATGAATTTTAATATCAGAATTGTTAAACCCTTTGCTTGCCATTCTTCTTCAAGAGCCTGTGAAACTACTGCGTGATAAAGGAGATAGGTGTATAGAGAAAGCAAAGAGATAATATGAAAATTATTTTGTAATTTTTGCTTTCATTTCATTTGATCACAGGACCTGTATGGATAAATGAAGAGTAAGTCTGGTTTTCCTGCAACTCAGCCTATCAAGTGGTAGATATTTGATCCAGAATTGCCACCAAAATACCAAATCCTCACTCACAACAGGAGAAAGTACACTATATCTAACTACAGCTATGAGAAAGGCCCAGAAGACCTTAACTATGGTACACCACAAAAAGGTGGAAGACTGTCAGTCAGTCACAATTTGTTAGGTCTCTCTAACTGAAAGAGATTTAAGAAGTGTAATTCTCAGGGGGTGCACGAAAATGAATATTGCCCTTTGCTTCCAGGGAAGGCAAGAAAACACCAACTGTTCCTGTTATTCTGATATTGCTGCTACCAAGTGTGGTAATCGGTTTAGCCCTTAGTATGTGGACTACCCTTGCACCTGGCAAAAAGTAAAGTCATTAGAAGAATGTATTTTACATCTTATGTCTTACTGTTTTTTTTTTTTTTTTTTTTTAAATAATTATTATTATTTGATGATGATGATGATGATGATGATGATTATTATTCTCCTCCCCAGTATTTTAAAGGAAAATTAAGAAAAAAAATCTAGAAATCTAAAATTTTCATAAAGGGTTAGAAAAAGAGTAATTAAGCTCACAATTGTGAATAGGGACCCATACGATGTTTATGAGAAATGCAGAAACATTAATAAAGATTCACTGGAAAATATTATCTAGAGAGTTCACACTAGGTTTATTTTTTTTCTGTATTTCTTAGAACACTGATTTTAATTTTGATCTTTGTATAAGCTTACCTGCATGCGAATAATATAAGGATGTTACACCAACTCTTTAAAAGTTTTTATCAACTCACATTTGGCATTTGAGAAATTTCATGTGGCTCTGCCACCTCTAGGCTGTTACTTTTACAAAAATGAATTAAAACAGGATTCATAAAACAGAAGAGATACCATTTAATTCTATGCAGACCCACTTTGCAGCTCTTATATCCCTAATAAAACCCTCTTGTCTCTCACAGGTTTGCCTCAAAATGTCTGCTGAACTTGAAACTCAGGTTCATTCAACTTTATTATGACACAGCAGGAATTCTCAACATTTTGTTAAATATTTTTAATGATAAATTACAATTTCCACTAACTTTAAACCACAGAAACCAAACAGTGTATTCAACAAACAAATAAGATGGTAACAATAAAATGGCTTATTGTTAGCTGTCTTTGGATAACAAAACACTGCTGAGGAGCTAGATATAAAATTTTCCTTTTGTACAACAGTCAAACTACTGATATACAGTTTTTCCTGTCAAGCCAACTTTGAAGGAACAACGATGGACTCAAAACAAAAATTAAAAAAAAAAAAATCACACTATCTTTTATTTGAGAAAGGTTTGATTTCATGACTTTGTAAATTATACAACAGTCTAGATACTCATATGCCCCCACTGTAGTCCTTGATGAAACTATTACTTTTTTAAGTACTCTTACCAGAGTCTGGCAGCAACTTCTGCAAATAATGTCATATGCACTCTTCTCGCAAATCTTCATCTGACTGCAGGATGGATTTATTAACTCCCACAGTTTGGAGGGCTGCTGTTCTCCATTTAAGCTTAAATCAATTTATAAACAGGTTATAAGGAAATTATTTTGTCATTTTCTGTTCCTAGAGCAGAACTAGCTAGCCAGTTGAGGGGAACAATTGTTCTGCTCCACTCTGCATTGGTGTGGCCTAAATTTAAGTACGGCATACAGTTTTGGGTGCCACAATATAAGGAAGATATAAAACTATTAGATAGTGTCCAAAAGAGGGCTACAAAGATGGTGAAGGGTCTAGAGGGCAAGACATATGAGGAGTGGCTGAGGTCCCTTGGTTTGTTCAGCCCCGAGCAGAGCAGGTTGAGGGGAAGCCTCATGGCAGCTGCAGCTCCCTCAGGAGGGGAGCGGAGGGGCAGGTGCTGAGCTCTGCTCTCTGGGGACAGCGACAGGACCCGAGGGAATGGCATGGAGCTGGGACAGGGGAGGGTCAGGCTGGGGGTTAGGAAAAGGATCTTCACCAAGAGGGTGGTCAGGCACTGGGACAGGCTACCCAGGGAAGGGAAGGGATTGTGGCACCAGGCCTGCCAGAGTCTGAGAAGCATTTGGACAATGCTCTCAAACACGTGGTTTGATTTTGGGGTAGTCTTGTGTGGAGCCAGGAGTCGGATTCGATGATCCTTGCAGATCTCTTCCAACTGGGGATATTCTGTGATACTATGATACTATGGCTCTATACCAAAGTGCCCACAGCCTTGTTGGAAGCAGTTTTCCCAGGGGTCTCCTTGGTACCTAGCAGTTTCAGAACAGAAGCACAACAGCAATGAAAAGGCATACATTACACAACCTGCACAAATTCAGTATTTAAAAAGCGTGTCAGCTAGTGGACAAATGATCACAGTGATTCTTCTGATCTGGAAACTCAATCAGGTATAATTTTATTTGTTTTCAGTTTAAACGTCAGCAGCCAGAAGTTGAAGGTCTCCTAGTGCTCTTTCCCAGACTTGACCTTTCATCCTGAGGCCTTGTAGCTATACCAGGTAAAAACAGCCACCAGCCATACATCAGTCATCACAGGTATGCTGGGAAAGGATGCACATCTCTAGGAAGAGCTAACACAGTAGTCTCAGATCTTTATCTTGTGGCCAGCTTACTGTGTTGAAAGTGCTCTGTATTTTGGCTAATAGGGACTGAGTGTTTACATCATGTGGGGGCACCAGAACTAGATGTGCCCAGGCTGGTGTGTCTAGACAGCTCTGTGTGTGTCACACTGGCAAATTAGCTCAGGACACTGAACTCTTACAACTGCTTCAGCCTGGCACCATGCCTACGGCAGTTAATCTTGCTTTGTAGCAGGACTAATTAGTCCAGGGGAAGTACGAGGCTGACCATCAGCATCAAGAGCAGAGCTAGCATATTGGAGGCTTTTGTAGGTGTCCCTGCATGAAGCTAGGCAACATAAGCACCCCTACACTAAAGTGGGTGGCAAGCTTTTAAGGCACAAGGTTTTGGGCCTGAGTTTCATCTGTATTTAGGTCCCGGAGTAAAGTGCCCTTAGGGTACACACAGATGTAATTTGTCTTTGGGGAAGAAAGAGGTTAACAGCCAGAATTGTAAGAAGGAGCCTTGGAGCTGTGCCTAAGGCCCTGCGATCTTTGCATGTAACACTTACAGAGCTGAACTCAGCTGAAGTTCTTAGGCCATATGGAGATAATGAGCAGCAAAGGAGAAAATTGGCTCTGCACTTCTGATATTGGGCAATTTACAAAAGCTCATCTGGATGAAAATTCACCTCACATTATAAAAAAAAAAAAAAAAAAAAAAAAAAAAAGTTAAAAACTACAATTGTACTTTATCAGCCAAATGACCGAACTGACCTAGCTTGCTGTCCAGCCAAAAGATTGCTTATTCTGTCTTAGGAGAGCAATCTGGGCAGGGAGCAGCCAGGGAAGCAGAACTGCCTTTTGTAGGCAGCCTCCAGTGAGACTGAGTAGCGTGATCTACAGTCACAGTAATCTGCAAGGGATGGAAACAAACAAAAGTGGACAAACTGTGGGTGAACAACTTAATTTATAAGCCTCCTACAAGCTGAAAGTCAAGCAATTCCTTCTGATAGAAATCTTCATCTCAACATTTAACAGTGACACTTAGGACTTCCCTGCTTTCTCATCTGACTTTTATTCCCCTGTAAGTAAATATTTATGTTTATTTCAAATAGTGACCCAAAACCTTTTTCATCAAGACTTCTGTGACTTTTTGTTGTTGTTAAATGGAGATATACAAGAGAGAGTTATTTTTTATTTGAAAACAAACAAACAAACAAACAAACAAGAAAAAAACAGATATACAAAGGATCAAGGAGGGCCACTGCATGTCAGCTGAAAATAATGGATTCAGTGAGATTGCCGTTAATCCTGCTGAAGTAAATGAAAGCTGACTGCTAAAGAAAGCTTAAAGAGTACTTAAAAAAGTAATAGTTTCATCAAGGACTACAGTGGGGGCATATGAGTATCTAGACTGTTGTATAATTTACAAAGTCATGAAATCAAACCTTTCTCAAATAAAAGATAGTGTGATTTTTTTTTTTTTAATTTTTGTTTTGAGTCCATCGTTGTTCCTTCAAAGTTGGCTTGACAGGAAAAACTGTATATCAGTAGTTTGACTGTTGTACAAAAGGAAAATTTTATATCTAGCTCCTCAGCAGTGTTTTGTTATCCAAAGACAGCTAACAATAAGCCATTTTATTGTTACCATCTTATTTGTTTGTTGAATACACTGTTTGGTTTCTGTGGTTTAAAGTTAGTGGAAATTGTAATTTATCATTAAAAATATTTAACAAAATGTTGAGAATTCCTGATGTGAATTTCTATGCACTTTGATGATTATAAATTTTTAAAGTATAGGAAATAAGAGCTCTGTGTCATTTTATGGCATTTGTGAATTCATGTAACTCATTTGTGAATTAGTGTAACTGAACTCTATAGGCAAAGAGTATGGATGGAGAAATAATTACTGAAAAATAGAAGGTCAAATAGAGAAAAAAAAATATGCTGAGAGTAGCGTGCAAAAGTCTCGTAAGATCTCATAAACTTTGGAGACGTAGTCCTACTGGATTTGTCAGAGCTGATAAACTCAGGACACAACAAGCTGGCCAGATCTGCAGGAGGCCAACAGCACACAACACTAACAATAGTTCATATTAATCTGACTATATATAAGGATTTTATCTGCTCTGTTCTGAGAAAGACTATAGGATTATATATGCACCTGATGAACCAAGGGATCCCTTCTGGGATTTTCTGTCCCTCTGCTTCTGAGTAAGCAGCTAAGGCTGGCTCCCAAGCTGCTGTTCCAGCTAGGCTGCAGTGAGTGAGAGTGGGAGTCTGCAAGTGAAATATGTGAGGGAATATGCACCATCGGAATAATTTTCTGCAGTTAATAATAGCCTACTGCAATTAAGTATCAAATACTATGTTATTAACATCTTGGTTAATTAAAGAAATTCCAATAATTGTTGGTTGTGACCTGTCTCCCTTGACTTGATCCCTATCAGGGAAAAGGGAACTTGAAACAAGTGTTTATTGGTTTGGGGTAAGAGCTGTTAAGTAATACTTCAGGTATGATAAACAAAGAGAATCAAACAAAGGTGCATCTGCAACATTGAAAAACCTCTTCTGCCTCCCTGAGCTCTTCCGCCTCCCTGAGCAATGTTGACAGTCACTGTCGGGGATCTGAGATGAAGAGATTGCTCTCCTTCCTGTGGTGCAGGGTCTACCCAGTTACTATGTCTCCTTTCTGTCCACTAACCTGCATATCTGTGCATAGAGAAGATAGGTCACAGAAGGTGTATATATACATTGATGGTGTAGAAGAGTGAAGAATCTGCACAATCTTGGCCTTCATTAGTTCCTCTACCTTTTCTCTGTGCACCTTAAATGTTGCTTCTTTATGCAGTCTCCATCAGCCAGTCTTGACATATATATTGATATATATGGTTCTGTGCAAAAGAAAACCATACTTTGGGCCAGGGTACCCACATGAGGCCAATCTGCTGCATTTACGAGAAGTCTTGAAGTCTCTCTCTCAAACTCAGCTCCTGCATCTTTTGGGGGTCAGGTATGGGGATGACTTCTCAAAAGCACTGGAATGCATCTGTCTTTGCTTCTGATTTAGACAGCCATAGCTGCCCATTTCAGTTTTGTATTTGTTTCTTCTGGAACTGAGTTTACTTCTCACCTAAGACAATAGTGCTAAAATCGGGGCAGTCTGAGAATATGTGGTTGGGGGTAAATAAACTTCTTCCCAATTGTTATTTCTGTGGGAAAATAGGTCTTTTCTGTTTAATAAAATTATTTTATTAAAATTTTATCTCCTTTAATTTTCATATCACTGATCATTCTTAATATCCTGCAAAATTCTGTCAAGTAATCAAATATTTGGAAAACCTGCTTAACAGATACCAGATTAATCTCTTACTTGTAATATAACATTTATAAATGTGATAGTGGTTTGTGTCACACATCTTGAGCTTCTCTCTGTCCCAAGTGCTAGAACCATGACATTCGAAAGATGTTTTCCTGATGAAATGTGTTAATACTTTACCATATGTAGCCACTCATGATGAATTGCTCTGGCATTCACTGTAAGAACATTAACCAAGATGAACCCATTTGGTGTTAATGTCAGTGTAATATATAGCTCCCTGGATATCCCCTTGGAGTTTAACATTCATTTAGAAAATACTTTTTCAAAAGAGTTTTATACTAATGCTTTAATGATTTAAAATTACCAGGCAAGCCCTTTGATTTGTACATATACATAAATGTATATATATGTACATATATATATATGTATATATACACTTTTCACTAAATGTCATGCTTATTGGCTAACCTGTTTCTTAGGACTGAAATCACAGTTCTCAGGGGAAAGGTTGAACTGTAGTCCTGTAACATACTCTAAAATCACGCATTTCAATGGGAATAATGTAGCCTTTGTTAAATGGCCTTGAACTGCTGCATACATCACCTGATTCATATATTCAGATGTCTGCATATTACTTTTGTCTTTGCTTGTATGGCTGAATCTTCTAAAATGAATCATATATGCATATACACACTCAAATACATGTGTATATGCAACAAACAGATGATTATTCCTTTCTTCTTATCTAGTCTATTTATGCTTTTATCCATTCTCTCCTTTCTAGCCTCCACTAGAAGGTCTGATACACACTAATGTTACCATACTAGTATTGCATGGTCTGGTACATCATGCTTGGCACATGGATTAGCTTGCAGTAGCAAATTGCTGTGAGTGTCTCTGGGGATACTGTGAGGGCAGACTGTAGAGTTTTGCCCATGCTACCCAGGTAGTGGAGGAATAAAATTTCTATGTCAGTGTGTAAATTATATTTGGGTGATATAAATCCCTGTTGGATTTCAATAGCAATATGGCCATTCAAGGATAGTTGATTTTTTTTTTTTTTATAGAGATGTTTTGACACTGAGAAATTAGCCAGATTTTAATCCAGTCAAGGTATTCTATTCCTAATCAAATGTCAGGTAACACTAGGTCAACTGCCTAATTTCATTAAAAAAAATCAAATTTAATTTCACAAGATCTATGTTCCATGAGCCTGTGTTGATACATATTAATTATATTACTATCCATTAATTCTCCTGAGCTGGCTGTTATATTATTTAGTTGTTGATCAACATCAAGACAATTCACCTCATTTGTCCTTTTAAAAATGTCACATTTTCTTTCTTACAGTTTTCTGAGATATTCACTGAGTTATAAGACTTGAAAAATAACATTACTGAGCCAGAGAGCTTGATTAGCATTTTAAAAAGAGGGTTTCGAGTTCGCTATGCCTACTTAATAAAAAGCTCATCTGACCACCATAGCTTTACTATGTGTTTAACTGTTGAGAAGGGATGTATTTCATCACCATGATCTGGGACATTAAAGCCATAATCTTTTCCCTTCATATGTACAGGAGAGCAATGTTTGCTGAACACTCCTGTATCTTCTGCATGATTATTGATTGCTTTCATCATTTTCTTCTACTAATGGACCTGTATTTTCTCCCAGGGGCAATGAGCTCAGCTGCTGAAAGAACTACAATCCTACATGGTTTTTTTTTTTTTTTTTTTTTTTTTTTCCCCTCAAATATATTTGAAAGACCAAGAAAAACAACAAAAGACTGATGCAGGTGTCCAAGATCTCCTCTAACTGGTCTTAATTCTAAGGGTCAGGTATGTCTCCATGCCTTCCTTGGCTTCTCCTATCATTTTTCTAGCTTCTAAATTATATTATTAATAAAAACTTCTTATTTGGTCCCACATCCCATATGAATTTATTTTCATAGTTTCTTTCACCTTTCCTCTAAAATAAGTGGTTTTTGTTTGATTGTGTGTTTGTTTTCAACCAGATTACATTACCTCTGGATTCTTGAATTAGATCATAGATAGACAGACATTTCTGAACAATAAATAAGACATTCGTCAGCTTTTCTAACATATTTCTTTTGTTTGTTTTGGTATTTACTTATGTTTTGTATGTCAGCTAATCAGATTCATAAGAATTTTCAGCTCTGCAAACATAATTCTTTATTAAGTAAACATAAGTTGCTAGTTGACACTTTAGTCTGTTTGTGTTATTATAAATGTAACCACTGATTTCATCTCTGATGAATTCCTTTACTCTGTCATAACATGGTCCACAAATTTGAATACAACTTCTCCTAAATATGAACATTTTCATCCAGAATCTTTAGAAATCTGGACAATGTTGTAATGCTGAGAATGCAAGACCCTCAGTGTATGTCAAATGGAAATTGTCCAAAAAACACAGTGATTTCCATTTTACCATGTCATGAGAAGTGCTTAAGCAAAATTTTACTCAGGGAATCAGCACAGGTCAGAGTAAGCTGTCTATTACAGTGCTCTTAGGAAATATCTATCCAGCAAGCATTTCATAAGCATACCTCTGAAGAAAGGTGAGGTACAATCAGGATGCATCTGCACCTGCAGAAGCTGAAGGGGTTATTGTTATGCATGAAGAGAAATTTTGCTTCCTTTTTGTATTTTATTTTTAAAAAGTCTTGTAATAGATGCATTTCCATTTCATCAAAGACCTTTATCTGTCTTTTCTAAACTGTAATAAAGATCCCAGGTACAGACTTAAGAAAATATTGTTAATATCCAGTAAATTATTTTCACAATTTTTTGCATTAATTCATTCCCAAATTTGAGCAGGATCTTAAAATCATTTGTTAATATATTCAAAAGGAAAGATTCATCTGGAATATTTGTCATTTGATTGCCTGGAATGTATAAGAAATGCCACTGAATCAATGACTAGCACATAACAAATAGCAAAAATTCCAAACAAATACCGAAAAATAAATCCAAACCCACACATTCTTATGAATATAAGCTCAACAATAATTTTCAGAGATAAAGATGTCCAAAAAGTTGATTTACTATCAAAGCTCAAAAAAAAATAAAAATAAAAAAAAATCTCACTACTCCTCCAGACCAATTCATTAGTTCTCAGCTGTACCCATAAATAAAAGACCAATGTACTCTATCTTCTCTCCTCTTCTGAAGAATATCTCACCATAATTTAATGTGTGAAGATTACAAATGAACCCACAGAGGAAGATAAAGAGTCCAAAAGTAAAATTCTTTCTCTTGAAGGCTATTACCAAGACAAACAATCTTATTCCTGTTGGAAATTATAAAACCTTATCTGTATAATCTTCTCACACTGGTGTGTAAATCCAAATTACTGTAGGGTAGAACAAATTTCTTGCATGCACTGTCATTCAGCAATGTTATGTTCCATATGGAGACAGTAGGCAGTATAAAGATCCCAACAGAGAAAAGGGATGCCTCCTTGGGATGACTTAGAAAGTCTTTCCTTTGAAGTTTTGTTCTTTCACCCTTCCTCACCTCATCTGTTCTTTAAGAACCATGACAGAGACTAACAACAACCCTTCTGGTCTTTGTCAGGAATCTGTACAATAGAATCAAGCTCAGACGAAATCTGCTGAACTTGTTTTATAATACACACAACCAGCTGTGAACTTTATACTTTCCTCAGCACAGAGGAAGGCCATATTGTCATTCAAAGACATTCTGCAAAGCAGCACCAGCTGAGGACACAGTGAAGCAAGAGGCTGGCAAGGCAATGTTGCCTTTACAGAACAAGCCCCTTCAGAGCACTGAGCTACAATGTAAAGGTGAAATTACACCTGGCAAAACAAATCATGTATTTGCAATACATTCTATATGGTCTGTGTTTATTTTCTATTCTCTTCCCCTTTATGGAATTACATACAGTGGTGGTTGTTAATGGCAAACATTGCCAAAAAAGATGTGTGTCTTTTTGCCTGAGATTTTGCTTAGGTCTTACTCTGTTTGATAATTCACATAATTAATTTATATCAATACCTCTTTACTGAATCCTAATGATTTTTTTTTTTTCCTCCTACAACATCAATGCAGGAGTGAAACTTTGTGATTTTTTTAATTTACAGTTCTTAGTCTTTAATCCCATTACATAGGAACTTTTTTTTTTTTTTTTTTTTTTTCTTTTTCTTTTTTCCCCCACTGCTGTTAGTCCTTTGTTAGCCAGCCTTGAAGAAAGGTTTGCATGTGACAGGGACGTTGAGACTGCCTACTGCTCCTTGGGATATCAGAAAAATTCTCATGGTGATGTGCTCTGTGAAATCATGCATACCAGCATGCACACCAGCATTCACACCCTTCCTCACCTATGGCCAGAGTCTTTTCACTGCTTTCTGATGCAGAAACTTGGTTGTGCACAGACTACTGCTCCTTGTCCACTTGTAAACCAATCATGGTGGTGTAATTCCAGGTTGGAGCAGAGAAGGGTGACGTGTTGTTAACCTTTATGTTGTGGTTGACACCAAGGCACATGTGCCTTGGACTCTTCCTCTTCCTGTAGCCAAAGCACAGTGTTTTGGAACACCGGCAGCAAACCTAATACTACATAGATGAAGGGGAAATACTGTGTCTGTGTCCTATCCATTTACAATTATTTCTCAAGAAGAAAGTTCACTCCTCACACAAATACCCATCTCCGGTGAGAATGAAAGAGAGAACAGAGAGAACAGAGAGAGAGAAAGACAGGAGGTATATCTAAGGCTGTTAACTGAAAAAAGAATGTCTCAAACAGCTCTGGGTCAAAATACTCAGCTGTTGCATTGCACTCTTTTAGTGATGGGAAATCGCTATTACAACTCTGCTACAATGCATCTGGTTGGCTCTGTGGGTGACAATATACCACTATGCACCATTGGTCCACAGCCCATGAAAAATACTAGAGGGTGCTGCAACAGCTGCCACAACATAAGCACTAATAACGTTGGAAAGACCACAGGAGACACTCAGGCCTTTTTGAAACTCACTCAGCAGTAGGTAGATTGTGTGAATGCTAGATCCATGGATACTGCAGGAGTTGGAGCAAAGTGCTATCTCTTACATGAAACAGGAATATGCCAGAATTTAAGGTGTTTTCTAAATGTGAAGATGATACTTTTCTACCTTTGAAAACTGTTCTTTTCTTTGTGAAAGCTAAAAATCATTTGCATCTTCTGGAAACTTGTGACATGACTCTTATTTATTTATTTATTTATTTATTTATTTATTTATTTATTTATTTATTTATTTATTTATTTTATGGACAGAACTGCATATGAATGCATCTGTAAATCAGTATGGGGTGAGGTGGTGAGGTGGTTGTTAAACTGGATGAATTTGTGGCTGAGAATTTTGAGAATGTTTATGAAAAAAACACAAGCAGGGTGCACTTCAGAGTGAGAAAAGCCACAAAACCAGAACTCATATTTAATATAAAAATACAAACAGCCTTTCCTACCACATGCTGACAGAAATGCTGAGACAAACTGCAAGGAGGGAGAACTTGACTAGCCACGATTGGCTGTCAGTGGAAGGTGTTTGCCTGCTGTTTCAAAGAGATGCTTTATCTCACAGTCTTGGACACAGGTATTATTCTGGGAAAGCTATACTGTAGCAGTGAACAAATATACCCCTTTCATCTTTGCCTCAAGGGACTCATTGTCACACTCAGACATTGACCTTATTCTTTCATTTGCTATGCTTATCGACATCTATGGTTGTAGTTAATTTCAGATGTCACTAAAAAGCAGTGGCTTGTGTGCACTGGCTGCATGAAGGTATTTCATTCATTACTGCTTTCCAGGTTTCTCAGCTCCAGGTTTTTGACTGCCACAGGAAGAGTGCTAGCTTCTCCTTCTTCAGAACTTATTGCCTATGCTTCTCTTTTTAAGATAGAATGATGGAACTCATCTTTTAAAAATCAAGAACAAAAACAACAACAACAAAAACAAAACAAAACAAAACAAACAAAAAAAAAACCAAAAAAAAAAACAAAACAAAAAAAAACACAACAAAGCAAACAAAAACAAACAAACAAACAACCCAGTTTAACGTTTCTTTAAGACTCTTTTTCTAGGGTCTGCAGGCTGATGTCTCTTGACACAAGTGAATTGGACTCATTAAGTGTTTAGGTAATTGCAAATGCAAGACAAGACTTCATCCCAGGTTTTTGAAAATTTGCACTTGGAAAGGATGAACTACACCATTTTTTAAGCAAAACCATATTGCAAGACAGAACTGATTCTGATTTTTTCCTTCCTAAACTTTAGATTATAAGCTTGACAGACAAAATACTTTAAAAAGGAAGTGAGTTTTTTTCATTTTTGCAGAGTTGCAGAGGATTATTGTTACATAATTAGATGGCTTAAATGATATTGTCATATCAGATAACCAGATTCAGTTTGGGTAGTAAGGGAGAGAGAGAAAAAAAAAAAGACAAGGGAAAAGAAAAAGACACGGTGGATAAAGCAGAGAACACAAATAATGAGAGATACAAAGAAAGGTAACTGAGGTGGAAATTGTTGCAGACAAAAGAAAAAATATGAAGGTAGAGATAAATGAGCTAAGGAAGGAGAAGAAACAGGCTTAGCGCAGTCAGATGTGACTTGGTAACATACCTAGGAAAGTGAAAAACTAGTGTAAAGCAGACAGATTATATCTAATTTAATATTCCTCCCTGTGCTGTAATCATGCCTATTGACTATATTGTGGGTATTCTGAAGAAGAAATTAAGTATTAAGACTTCTGAGTAAAAACTATTAAAGTCATTCATGGATTGCAACTGCAGGGTGTTTATTCTCTAGAATGCTTTGATATTTTTTGATTGTCTGGAAAGAAAGGAAAAAGAAAAATATAAACAGGAGAAGGAGAAGGAAAATGAAAAAAGGAAAAGGAAAAGGAAAGGGAAAAGGAAAAGGAAAAGGAAAAGGAAAAGGAAAAGGAAAAGGAAAAGGAAAAGGAAAAGGAAAAGGAAAAGGAAAAGGAAAAGGAAAAGGAAAAGGAAAAAGAAAAGGAACAACTTGGATTTTTTTTTCTTCTCACAGGACTGGATTTGCTCTTTTGTAACAGTGTAGATAGACGATGGCACTCTAAAGAAAATTTGAAACCATTTACTGTTTCTATTGTGTTCCCCTACCAGCTGTGCCACAAAATGGTATTGCTTCTTACTATGCACTTCCTACATTGCTGGTAAGCATGAAAGTTTCAAGGGTTACTGGTTGTATTTATTAAACTATTGTTTAGTTCTACTGTATTCCCCAAATCTTTGTAATTTAAGCCCTGTCTGACATCTATTCAAAGAAAAAGAAGAGAGGGAAATTCTGAGATGATTCAAATATTGACTCCAAGCAATCATAGTTTTGCATGCAGTCAATACTGACCTTTTCCATTTGGAAAACTCGATAGGGAAAATAATAGCTGTCTTTTCCACAGTGGTTTAACCAGTGAAGTGATATACATGTGTGTATTCCAATGTACATAGGGAGCTTTAGGGGAAAACAGGGTGCTAGGAGGTTTCTTTTGTCCTCAGAGCATCTCAGATTTGATGTCCAATCTTTTTCCATGCCAAACTGCTTGATCCCTGTAGTGCAGGTAGTACATTCTTAATGTCAAGAGACATATTGTCTGTGGTGATTATAAATAATCCCATTCCAGAAAAAACATTAGATAGAATAATAGTATCTTCAACAACAAGTTTGGCATTGGGGATGAAGGCACAAGAGTTCAAGAAAATCCACTTTGCCAACAAACTTACTTCAAATTTAGGTTACTCTGATCCTTGAGTGACTTTCACATCACTTATTTGCTTCTCCTTGCCACAGGCATGTTTAAACTGACGTTTATGGGCTATCAAAACAGACTACTGTGACAAGGTACAGAAGTGTCAGATAATAAAGATCTTTCTCCTATCACAGGGACTTTGCTGGCTACATTAGGCGCACTCATGACCGCCTTACATTGCCTGATCCGTGTTAAGTAGCACTGGTAGGACAGAGAAGCTATGTTGAAGTATTTAAATGTTTATAATAAATGGCATGATGATCTCCAAATTCATTATCTGAAATTTACACCTCACTATCGCTGGGAAAAAAAAATAATTTGACTGCAATGATATAGATTCATTCTTAGTGTGATTCTGCTGGTATAACTGAAAAAAGCTCATTCCCAGGTTAAGGGCTTCACTGAAGTTACATGATGGATAGGTTTGGCTGTAGATATTTACTGTTAAGTTCTGTTTGTAATTAGCAAGAAAATGTCAGTGAAAAGATTGGGCCAAGAGCTGTGGAAATGGGAAATGGGTGTTGATGTATATACATCTTGTCTTTGAAGAGAAGACAATAAACACAACACAGTCCAGTCAGGAGGAAACATTTTTGCACGTGCTCCAGATTAACTCTGAAAATAACTAAAATACCAGTTTGAAAGGGCTCCAGAGATTAATTGGTTTTACATGAAGTAACCTAGTTTTTCTTTCTATCTTAAGTGTTTTTCAGTAGATATGAGACAACAAGCAATGAATACAGGGGTATCATTTTATTTTTCAGTTTTGCATGTGATTTTAAAATATCCTTAGTTGTGAGAATTCTATTTGGATTTACAAATTTTAGATTTTAGAGGCACTTTAACTCATGTTTTCTCACTTGAAACAGTTCTGTGGATAAAATGTAGTCTGGTGACTTTCATACAATAAAGAGCATTTGAAAGCATTCTCACATAGCAGAAAGTTAAAAATGAGAGTACTCGGAATTACTTGTCATAACTACAACCATAATTTTCACTGTTAGTCTGCCTGCAACATCACCTTGAATATATTTACTCAACTGCAACACAGTCAGTGGAATATCAGGATTTCAATACAGGTTTATCTTCTCGGCTACATCTAATGTGTAACAAATACTAAATGAGTGTTTGAGGTGCATCAGAGCATGGAAGGAGCATTTTTTTATTATTTATGGTTAAATATCTTCATCATTGGAAAGAAAGGGAAAAAGGAAAGAAGGAAAAAAAAGAGGGAAGGGAAGGGAAGGGAAGGGAAGGGAAGGGAAGGGAAGGGAAGGGAAGGGAAGGGAAGGGAAGGGAAGGGAAGGGAAGGGAAGGGAAGGGAAGGGAAGGGAAGGGAAGGGAATATGAAGAAACAGGGAGGGAGGGAGGGAAGGAGGGAGGGATGGAGACTGGAGGGGAGACAGGGATGGGAGGCAAGGAGGGGAGGAAAAGAGGGAGGGAGGCAGAGAGGGAGGGAAATGAAGGAAGGAAGGAAGGAAGGAAGGAAGGAAGGAAGGAAGGAAGGAAGGAAGGAAGGAAGGAAGGAAGGAAGGATGGACGGACGGACCTAGTGGACTTCAAAAATAAGAAGTTTGAGAAGAAACATGTAAGAGAGAGTGAAAACGGCAAAGCTAAATCAGTGTATATGGTACAGGTAAAAGAATCAATGCTGTTCATTCCCATAGGCAACATTGATAACATCTGAGAAATTTCTGTGTTTGAAGACAGAAGTCAGCTAGGTCTGAATTTTCTGTTGGGTGGAATAATTGTACGGTTAAACTAGATAGTCTCTGGCCTTTAGCATTCTGTTAGTATCATATTGCTGGGGTAAATGATACTGATAGCAACTGCATCTCTTAGATATGGAAGTGACTTCCATCTTCAGATGAACAGCTAAAGGCTAATTTACTCATTTGCAGGAAAGGTGTGGGTTCATCCCATGCGTAAAACAGACACTGCATTTTCCTGTGATGTTCAGACGCAATTTGTTCTACAGCCCCTAACAGGCTCTCTCAAGCACTGTGATCTAGGTCTGTATACATGCTCAGTCTGGCTTTTGTGAAAACACACTATGTACTAATTCTTTCAGAAAGAGTTGTATAAAAATTGTTCCTTTCAAAAACTGTTCCTCATGTCTTTTGCATGGGTCACAGGCTTGCAACACAATTTTCTATTTCTGTTTTCTGTTATACCTACTTTACTGTATTAGAACTGACCTAAGGTAGGGGAGAGAGACTGCAGACCACATGTTTGACTCCATAACAGTCTGTATGCAGATATGGGCACTGCCTCTTAAGTAATGTTAAAAGTCTTACCAAAGAAAGCAACTTCACTGGAAAAAAATTATTATTATTATTATTATTATTATTATTATTATTATTATTATTATTATTATTATTATTTAATGGGGACAGTATCTAAATCAAATTAAATGCTCAGGTGGAAATACCTGATCATGGATATTATGTACTAATATAAAAACAATCAAAGGAAGCTGCTCACATGACAAAGAAAGGCACTGAATATTAGGGCAGAATATTTCATTATTCTTCATTGCCACCAAAAGAATCAATTTCTCTCAAAACACACAGGAATAATAATAATAACTTTTATTACTTCATTTTTATATCTTAGCTATGTTTCAAAGTAGTATTGACAGCTAAAAGAGATGAATTTAAAGCTTCCCAAGAACTTTTAGCAAACAGAAGAAAAAAAAAAGTTAGAGCAGTGATAATCCTTACTAAGAACATGCTTTACAAGCACAAAATGGACATAGATGTAAACTGTGTTTAATTGTTTATACCAAAGTAAGGAGCCAGGTGATTAAAAAGATTTGGAAGTTCAGAATGAGAAATGAGGAATAGAAGAAAAAGCTGCTGCTGACTGAGGCTTGCTGGGAGGTTATACAATGGGAATTCAAAGTTTAATGTCTACAACTTGTTCCAAACAATAAAGTGGTTGAAATTTTCATGGATTTTGATTTATTTATTTATTTTGTCATCAAAGATGCTGTTTTCTGTTTCAGAGTTCAAGATAAAAAAAATCTACATATTTTTAAGGATTAACATTTTAACCAATAAAGCAGGACAGGCTTAAGGGTCATCTGTTACTGACTTTCTAACCCCTCAACAGGGATAAATGACCATATGTAATGTGGAGAAAAAATGTTATTTTTTTCATGGACTTCAACCTACAGGGCATCTGTTGATTACAAAACACCCTTAAATAGTAATTTTCTAATACAGAATGTTCTGTAGGCTGTATGAGGTAACCAAATAATAGATACAAATTGGCAGATATGCTGGTGGGAAAAGAATTAATCACTCACCTAAAAATTAACAGTTACATAAGTGCCAGAGATGATGATCATGTGGTTATATTTATTTTCATGTAAATAAATTATGGTACCCTACCATTTAAAAAGGAGTCGATGCAAAATACAGTTAGTCCCTCATGGGGAAATCAGCTATATTCCATAGGTCCCATGGGGTGTGGGCAACCTCATCTGGAGTACATTTTTGAGTACCCTGGCAGGAAAGATATTGATATATTGAAACAAGTCCAAAGGAGGGCAACCAATATGATAAGGGGGTGGGAAACTATGATGTATGGTGAAAGGCTGAGAGAAATGGATTTATGCAATCTGAAGCAGATATGTCTAAGAGTCTTCAACAGTCTTGAACTTTCTTCATCTACCTAATGGCAGGATTTAAAGAAAATGGAGCAAAAGGACAAGAGGCAGCAGAAACAAGGAGGGAAAGGTCAACTAGTTGTTAGGAAAAAAATCACAGCACAGGTGGTCAAACACTGGAAAAAGTTGCTCAGAGGAGTTTGTAAAGTCCAACTCAAGGTATTCAAAGTTTGATTAGACAAAGCTCTAATCTAACTCTGCAGCTGGATCTTTAAAATTAGCCCTGCGGAGAGCTGAGCCAGAAGACCTCCAGAAGTCCCTTACAACATATATGATTATTAGACTAATTTACCTGTAGTTATTCATCTTGTGGCATAGTCAGTAACGGGATTGATTTTCAGTTTGAGTAGGAAATTACTTTATTCTGTCAGCTCTTAAAATGTTGACATTCCCTAAGAAAAACAGATATTCAGTAGTCTGAGTGGTGTTAAAAGCTAATCTTTTGATTGTTTTAATTGTCAGAGTCCTTGGAGAGAGGAACAGGAGGAAGTGTGAACATGAACAGATGCCTGGGGAAGGTGGGCTGGGAAAGGGAACGTAAATCCCCAGATCCAGATTCTCCTCCATGATGGCAAACCTGAGGGCTCTGAACCAGCAACTTGTCCCCAGCCTGGGGAGTAGCACTGACTGCGTGATGACTAAATGATTCAGAGATGAAGAATTCTCTTGGAGCTGATGTAAGCATGGGTTGTTATCATTTACTTTCATTTATTTCTGTACAAAATTGTCTCTGAAGCCACTATAATTCTATTTTTAGAAAGTACATGCAAATATAACCTTTTCCCTCAGATAAAAATGCAAGAATGGCTCTCCTGGGTCAGGTGAAGTACCCCACTTTGTATCCCGTTGTCCTGGCTCTGACAGTGACCTGTAGGCAGTGCCTGTGGGAAGGTAGTTCCATCCCCTTCCTGATTTTCTGCTGTTCTTACTCCAGATCTTTGCTCCACACTGTTTTCTGGTTGCTATGAACAATATTTCTCTTTTCTCATCTGGTCAAAATAGTACTGGGACCTCTTTCCACTGCACTGAGACTGGGTGCCCTGGTGGGCCAGACCCTACACTGACATGTGCATATGGGCCATTCAGGTTATCATTACATATAGCCCCCAGGAAGATGTAGATATGGAGTGTCATGGTATAGTTTGTATGTTCCCCTGATGCATACCTTTTCTGTAGCATGAGTGCACTGAGGGCTCCAGCTCATGAAGCTTTTCCAGATCTCTTGCTAGCTACACTTCCTTTCATCCATTTTTTTAAATGATACAGAAGGCTGTAGGTAAGTTTGGAGATCACCTTCTGCTCCTTGCCTTACTGGCCCTACTGAAGCTAGAGTTGTGCACAGCAGCATCAACAGAAGCAAGCTTTGAAGAGGGGCTTGTCCAAGGATGGTGTTTTCCAGCCCTTTATACATTCACATCTGAGGGCAAAGTACCATCCACTGAACAGGGTCTACTGGCTCTGTGGATACCTTGAAAGACACATCTCAGAAAGTTTTCTGGTTTGTCCAGAAAACTTTCTCCAGTTTTTAAAGTAATGTTTTTTGGTCCTCTTGATCCTTAGTTTTTAGAACAAATTTCTGTAACCTTACACCCTATCCTGTAAGTAGTTTGTATTTCTTTTTTCCTTTTTCTTAAATATCCTTATAATATCCTTAAAATTGAGAATTGGATCATTCCAGCAGTGCCCAGAAGCCCAAGATATGAAGATCTGTGTAGGGTAGTATAAGAGCTGGTGTATCAGGGTGATTTATGGGAAAAAAATGTTTGGTATTGCCTAATATCAGCCATTAGCACACAAGATAGTGTCTGATACCCTTGTTTCTCCAAGAGATTTTGTTGTTATGAATAACCAATCCAGAAATGGTAACCAAATCCAGTAAAGCGATGGCAAAAATCTCTTAAGAATTTTTAAAATATCTTTTGCTGTGACTGTCACAGTGGAAACTGTGCATTCTGGTGATTCAGATCTTCTCACCTTCCACCTCACAAGAACAGAGCATTCCACACTGGCCTGTCAAATTCCATGCTGTCACTGATGTTGAAATGCTCACCACTATGTTTTACTACATCTCAGTTTTAAGTGTGTCACATCAAAACAAAACAAAACAAAACAAAACAAACAACAACAACAACAACAATAACAAAACATTTTCAAAGAAAATTGCACAGAATAAAGCTTAAAGAATGTCTCAGAAATTTAGAACTATTAATACTTCAAATTACTTCAATTTAGAACTATTAACACTTCAAAATATTAAAAACAAAACATCACATTGACCGTGTGCAGTAATTTGTATTAAGATTATACCAGAGATGAAATTTTATTTTTGTAGATGAATATAGCAAAATTTTTCACATGGAATGTGAGCTAGATAAATTTAATTGTGTAGAAAAGGCTTTCCATTGCTGCTTTTTCCTTTGTGTTATTCTCAGTGACCAGTATCATCTTATTTCTTAAGCCTGGAGATTATCATGAATGGGATAATGTGGGGGGAAGTATTCTCATTCATTGCATGGGACTTTTAACTGCACAGACACCATTATAATTGACAAGAACAGTGAAGCTAAAATCCTGTTGATTGGAGAATATGCCATTCTCAGTGGTTTTCAAGTATATCACACAGGCATGTAAGAGGCTTCTATTATCTCATAGAGTGCCAACAGGGGATTAAAGCCTGACACTGAAAACCTTCAGAGAAATGGCTCCTACTGCAAAATAATGAATCTACTCATACCTGAATATCACCTGACTAGAAAGGAGAAAAAGCCCGGGACGAGTGATCTTAAGTCTACCATTTAGAGTCAAGTTATTGCTCCCTTCCCGGTGTCAATCTGACCACTGAGAGTCAAAAAAAAGGAACCACGTTACTGCTGTTATAAATCTTGTTATACCAGAGGAAGCCAGTGAATGTACTTTAGGGGCTTGGACCCATTTGGGCAGGCCGTGGACTGTCTGATATTCTTGTTTCACTGACACAAGCACTGGAAGTCCTGAGTTCACAGTCTTTTAAAGATGTTTGATGCCTCCTGCACATATATGATGTCTCCTTCCTGATGCTGTACCTGCAGAGCAGGCATGAGAGAGCCCTGCACATTGCTGTGACTTCTGTACCAAGGAAGCTGAGGTAATATGATAGCTATTTTGATGACTGTGAGTAAGGGATTTACTGTACCATTTACCATGTGTGGTGGTTCACACTAAATACTACCCAGTATATTCTTTCCAATCTGTAAATAACTGGTAATCTCACAGTATGAGGATGGAGTATAATCAAATTCTGTAAATTTCCATTCTGAAAATTGTCAAGTTCATCAAAGGTTAAGTAGGACCAGTTCCGCTTGAACACAGAGATAGACATCCTCCTTTTATGCATTGCCCTATAGAAATGAGGTAATTCATGTTTGTAAGTGTCAATTAACCAAAAAGGCAACAATTTAATGTAGGCAACTCATCCCTTACTTTCAAATGCCAGAAGACCTGGGACCAGAAGCAGAAACTGGAGTAGGCATGACTGAAAAATGCCACAGGACATCTACCCCCTGCCAAGTTCTGACACCAATTAACCTGAACATTAGAATCAATCCTTTACAGATTCAGTGATTTCTGTATCTCTTTTCTACCCCCAGGAAATAAAATCAAAGCCTGCCTATGCCTGGAATCCTGAGATTAACTTCACAAGTCAGAATCCTTGCCAGAAAAGTGCTATTGACCAAAGATTTTCAGAAGGAATATGGTAAGGCAATGAATTCTACGTTTGGTTGCGGGGTTGCAAGTAAAGGATGTAGTAGAAGTATTGGTATACATTTGAAAAACCTATATCTAATCCTAAATTCCAAATTTCACATTGCACGATCATTTTCAGATAACTGTAAAAGAGTAGAATAGAGAAAGCATAAGCAGAAGTGAAGATCTGAGATGAGTAGACAAAACCAAACAAAACAAAAAGCACACCACACCCTATACGGACAGATGCTTGATCTTTTGGAGTCAGACTAGTGATTAAAATAGAGAAAGACAAGCAAATCAGTGTTTGCCATCACAAATTTTACTCATGGGACATCAAAAGACAGGTAGTTTTACTTAAAAACAAGTGTACACCAGTCTTAAGAGATGTAGTAGTGATGAAGCAACAATGCCAAATGTAATTTCAGCTACAAAGAGTCTCTGTCATCTGTCCTCAAAACCAAACATCTGGTTAAAATAAAATATAAATAAATAAGTAAATAAGTACAAAAGATAATGAAGTTGTTAGAGAAGACACAAGCAAAAAATGAAAGGGCAAATTAGAGAGAAGAATGCTAACTTTATAGTCCTGTCTCACTATGTATAATAGATAAAGGTAACTGCTACAAACTTGATTTGTATATTGCACTTTGCCATAATAGATATAAGAAGGACCTATACCACCCCCCAGAAAAACATCTTGGGCAAGATATATATTAGGAAATGTCATATGAAGATGCCCCCTGTGACCCAGACTTGGTCTTCTAGATGAATGAATAAATACAGAGTTTGTACAATAGCATGTAATGATTCTTAGCCTCAAATCTCCTGGGTTCCAACTTAACAAGCCTACCTGCAGTCCTTCCTTTCTTCTCACTGTTCATTTAGTGCACTGTATGAGGCAAATGATTATATAATTAAAGACTGTATCAGAATGCACATGCACAAGGCCGTAAATTAATGCTGTACAGACAGCATTAAGTCTGACATTTTCTAACATCGGGAGTGCTTGTCTTTGAAACCCTAGTGTTCTTCTCACATTGATTGAGCCAGAGACTTAACTGCAAAAATCTGAGTGGGAAAAAAAAAAGATCTTAGCATTCAAAACTAATGATAATATCTAGGGTCAGAGCAGAGGTTTTCTACCAGTTTTGTACAATTAAGGTTGTAAATATTACCAGTAGAGAGCAGAAACTGTCCATTCTCAGTACATGAAGTTTAGAACTGCAATGCTCCCTGGAGGCTATCCAGATCAAGTCTGTGGATGGCCTGGGGACATGCTCCTTGCCTTCCTGCAGAAAATGTCATAGAATGAGGGAAAGTACGTGTCCAGATCCTAGTCTTTCTGTAATATGGACTCAGGATACTGCCAAACATGGGAGACTGAGGACACTCAAACATCCAGTATGTTAAGACACCATCTCTGTGAATCATCTGCTGAAGAGGAATGTGAAACACTTTTGCCAGTTTACAGCCTTTCTAGCTGCAGAAGATAAGAAATATGAATTCCCAGGCTCCACTGACTCTGGAGGAGAGGAGACATGATGGTTATACACTACATTATTAAGCTCATGTGACCTATGCAATCTGAAAGTTGGTGACTCTACATATGGCACTTGGTCTGGTAACTTCAAAGACAGCTAGTTGTATTAATGGTACCACCTAAGTGAATTTGACACTCCCAATTACCATGTTTGCAAAAGAAATGGACACTCTTCTCCACTTCCTTGTGTCATGCCATCAGGACAAACTCTTCAGTAGAAGCTTTGTGGTTCATCTCATGACCCAGACCAATCTCTGGAAGGTATAAGGTTATAAATCATTATGTCCTGCTGCTCATCATGTTTTTGAATAAAACAGTCAAAGGATAAAAATAAGGAAAGTCTTCTCAGGTTGGTTTCTCTATAGGTGTAACATTGAATTGCAACTCCACTCCTACTGGAAGAAAGAAAAGGGGAGGGGAGAAGGTCAGAGGGGTAGAGGTAGGTCTTATGCTCCAGGAAGACCTTCTGCCCAATCCAATCCTTATTCAGAAATATCAGACACCTGGCTAACATGTCTTTGATATAGGCACATAGTGGGATACTGCTTTTTTGGTTAGCCTCAGCAGGTGTCTGTCTCTGATAGCCACCTACATGGGCCTAGGTTTGGTCTGTGAAGAAGGAGAAACACATGATAAAAGC
Source organism: Aythya marila (assembly GCF_965140915.1). NCBI lineage: Eukaryota > Metazoa > Chordata > Aves > Anseriformes > Anatidae > Aythya > Aythya marila. The sequence goes on from NC_139043.1 coordinate 106,667,481, forward strand.
AACATTTTAATCTCTCTCTCTCTCTCTTTTTTTTTTTTTTCCTCCTGCCCTGACATATAGTATTAAAAAAAATAATAAAATAATGTTAATTCTTCAAAAAGGTTCTTATGGTCTGGTTCCATATATTTCAACTTGTCTTTAATATTTTTAATTCCGTGCATAGAACTACTAACACAGAAAATTGAAATTAAATTTAACTTGAGTTTCAGCCTTAACAGACCTAACTACACATGCCTCTCAAACTGTCCAGGTGTCCTGTATGAACACAGAAAGCATTATTTTCAGTGTTATTTTGGAGGTAAGATAGGATTCCGATTTTCAAAAATTAAAGACTTATAAAACTAGAACATTAAAGTAAAAAATCAAATCATTTCCATTACCAAGTTTCTTAAATATATTAAATATATGTTTAGTCACTGCTCAATCTCTCATTCTCCATGTGCAGTATCATGCAGCTCATATTCAGATTTTTTTCCTCAAATTTTTGCCTTTAGAAAGATCCAGGACCTCTTGAAATGGTTTCTCTCTCTTATCAATCAGGCTAAGTATAGTTGAATTTGGCCATGATAGTTTCATTTGCTGAAGTGAAATGTGAATTTAGGCAACTGAGAGCATGCCAGTCTGAATGACATCGCTGTTCTGCTTTGTCAAGGTGTGCTTTCAGATAAGAGTCATATTCTTAACTAAATGGCTTGTCGTCAATTCTTTGCTGTAGTTAATCCATCAATGAACACTTATGCCAAACACTTCACTCTATACAAAATGAGTTGCTATTTTAAAGCTTTGTCAAGAATATCTTTAAGCATACTGTGAAATAGATACAGTATCCAGTCACTGAAAGGGGTTTATCTATATCATTTCCAGTCTTAAATAATTTAAACCTTTTAGTTAGGTAGTTCATTCCTAACATAAAAGGATGTGTTAACAGTTGAAAAATAGTTAGGGATTCTTTCCAGGCCAAACTGGGCAGTATGTAGGGTATGTCTTAGCATTTCCACCTGTTTGAAACTGACAAAGTGAAACTTCCCATTTACTTCTGAAGTGGATAAAAAAAAGAACAGAAAACTTTCACACTGAGATCTTCAAAATAAAATGATATCTTTTATCATATATTGCTAGATTTTGAAGAATCTGTACTTGTCAACTAATAAAGCAAGTATCTACATACAGCTTACTACTCTCAACATTATTGCTGTCATCAGAGAACGGTGATATGTTCCCAAAGTTCAAACAATTTCACTGTAGCATACTTTTGAATGACCTAAAGCAACTTCACTGCCTTCTTGAAAGTAATCAAGGATGTGACAGGTTATTTCCCTCTTCAGGAAAGAAGTTAGTTGCTGCACTGCAACTAACAAATGTGAAAAATACTTTTCTGTATGTCTTGAAAAAATCTTCATTTCAAAACAAATTGTTAATTGCTTTCTCAGCTGAAAAAAGTTGAGTATGCTTTTGGCAATACATGATTATTTTATCCTGTCAAGACATATTATTTTAGCCATGGGGAAATGCTGAGAAACAATAGTATTTAATTTGGTATCATAAACAAGCCTTTATATGTATGTCTATGGATAACACCATGGAATACATATAATTTTGATGCTTCAGAGGCACCTAATTCTAATTTTCTTCCATACCAACAAAAGGTTGTGAGTGTTTTGTTTTTAGAAGCTAGAGTAGAATTCTTGTAATGAATTGCCCTGCTTTCCTTCTGCTGTACATCTGACATTCAGCCACGAGTAACTTAGAAAATGACAGTTATTGCTTTCTTTACTGATTTAAAATAAAGAAGCTAATTGCTTCTTTATTCAACCTGGCAAGTGCAAGAACTCTTCGTTTCAGAGGAAGTTGTATCTTAATGGAATGTTTTTTAGCACATCTGTAGCCACGATTCCAACAGAAACCAAACCCAGACAACTAAAACGCACTAATAATCTTCACACGTGATCATGAACAGTCTGTCTCCCAGTAACTTATCGGGCCAGCAATTAATTCAGAAAAGTATATGAAATATATAGTTTTCTGATATCCAGAATTTGAATATTTAGGAGAGTGCCAGTCCTCTGGGCAGAGTAGAGTTTTTTCTGGAAATACATTTCACCTCAGGTTGCTTTTCAGTTTTCAAAGGCAGAAAAAAAAAAAAAAAAAAAAAAACACTCTGATGTTTTTAAAATACATATCAATATTTAGGAATTATGAAAAAATATGTCAGTATTTTTGAGTATTTAATGCTGTGCGTTTCCACAAATGACACCTTTTCTCATGGCAACTATAACAACCTGATCAAAAGCACCAGCACAGGTTGCAGAGATGAGAGGCTTATTTTCTGCCCAGTGGCCAGGCCCCCTGGCAGGGATGCATGTTTTGTGTCTTACCCTTATGGCCTGACCAGATGAAAAACAAGGATGTGTTAGGAGAGATCCCTCTCCCACCCCCCCGCATAGATTGGCCACAGACAGAGGTGGCTTTGAATTCCTACAAGGCTGTATCCTGATAAAGAAAAGGTTTTCAGTACATTATTTGACTTAATTTCAAATATCTTGAATTAAATACAAGGGGATGGTAAATTCTGATTCTTAACAACAATTGCAGCCAAACAAAAATCATTCTAAGCCATTTCCCACCAGATCAGGGAGCTGTAAGATCAGAATTTTCTATAAATATCTGCACTTTTGCTCAGAAAATCATTTGACAGAGAAGTCCCAGTCAGCTCTAACTAAGGCTTAGAAAGCACCACAATGCAGCAGCCTAGAAGCTATCATTTTATCAAAAATTGAGTGAGCCTGACAGTTTTGCCCTGCCTTAAAGAAAAACAAAACAAAACAAAACCCACCATGATTTAGCATAAGGATCTGTTTGATCTGGTGGTGGCAGTATGTGCCTGTGACTGAGAAGAAGAAGGAGAGGAATATTCTGAATTACACGGGGAGAACCGTCTGCCAGGAAGATTTTTGCTAGCCCCCAGCACAGTGTTGCTGGCAAAACCAGTGGCCAATAGGATGGTGGAGGGAAAGGCAGGCAAAGCCCCACTTTTAGCAGTGGGGTGGCAGTTTTATCCTTCCTACTGCTCCTTCTTGCCAGCCCTGCCAGCTCCCTGCCAGCAACCTGGTTTCCTTAAGTGAGGGAAACCTGGGCAATGGCCCCAGACTGAGGAAATCTCCTCAGGAGAGCTAATGGGGCTGGCTAGCTGGCTGAGGTCCTGGGGGGAGTGGGGACCTCAGGATAATGCTGCTGGGGGGAAATTACTGTCATGGGTGTTTCTGCTGAAGTTGCTTGTCCCAAAGAATGCTGTGCTGGGGTGGGCAGCCCTGAAGGGCTGGTAAAAAAAAATAAAAAAAAGGAGTTGTTTTCTTCCCTCACTGCAATGGCCTGAGGGGGAACTAGAAGGTTCACATCCCTTCCCCACCCCCTGGGGGGCAGCACCCAAGGGCATCAAGTTGCCCTCAGCCCCTGCAAGCTTTGGATCATCTTTAAAAATGACAGAAAAAGGGCAGCTCGCAGACCTGTCAGTGCCTGGTTTTCAGAAGTCAGGCCAGTGAAAGGGTTGAGATTTGCATAAGGATCAGAAATTTTTGAAAATTTGCCTCTTGTTTCTCAGTAGGTGATGCTACACCATGTGGCCTTTGTCTTCTGGCTTCCAAGACTGCTGAACACATTTGGTTCCAGCATGTTTGTAAATTTATCATTGCAACAGAGCATCTAGATATCTACACAGAGCTGTTTCTTTTTTTTTTTTTTTTTTTTTTTTTTTTTCTGAGTTATGAGCTGAAGTTCTCATATAATCAAATAATTCAGGCAGCCTGGGCTTTAAGGGAAAAACACCAAATAATGCAAGCTACAATAATATCACAAGAGATACTTGTGACATGTGGTAGGCTTTTTTGACCTCTCAAAGTATGTGCTGGGGGAAGCACATACCTGAAAGGTTATATGAACCTATGGTTCACACATACCATAGGATCTCACGTACCATAGGATCTCACCTGTTTTACATCTCTTTGGGTGCTGCTATTGACTCTGCAGTCATCACCCCAAATATACCTTTTGAAAATGACAGATCAAATAGCATTTGGAAAAGTACCCATTAAATAGAAGATGGTCACTCATCCTGAACTTTTTCATGGCTTATGGCCATGGTCATTAAAAGTGTAATAAAATACCTCTTTCTCCCCTTCTCTCCCCTCCCCCCCCCTTCCTTCCAGTTTGTGCTGTTTACTGGTGCTTCTATACTGTCTCTCGTCTTCATCCTTTCTCTCTTTCCCTTCCTTCTCATTTCAGTAATGAGCATAGGTTTTGACAAGAGACTCTTCTCCACTCACCCCCACCTCATTTACAGGTATTTGGACTGTCTGTTGCAGGCTCTTCCTCTTGTAGCTCTGTAACCCTATATTTCTCAACAGCTAGGTATGCCGAATAGTCCATGGCATATGAGATTAACATGTAGAAAACAGTCTATACGAGCTACTTAGCAGTGCTTGCAACATTGCTTATGTCATGATTCAAAAATTGATCCAAATTCTAAACACATCCTTTCCTTCTTATTTACCAATTGATCACATAGTGCCAAGCAGGCACATAAAATCCTACCTCCGCTAAATAAAGACTCATGTTATATTAACCTCTAGATAGTAATTCTCCAGCCTTGCCCTTAGAAAGCCTCCAAAATCTAGTTACATTTTTTTTCTAATTTTTTACATCAATAAAGTGAAATTTATATGCACACCAAATATATTTTTCCAAATTTATTTTTTTTAAGTTCACAGTCAGCAAGATGTGGGAGGAGGAAATGCTGCATCCCTTGATGCCAGTTTAGTTTTCTGCTTTGTGTTAAAAACAATGGTGGCTCCCTACACCCCCAATATTTGTTTAGCTCATTCGATTCTAGAAGTAGAGCCTCACACAGAAGTTGTGAGGGACAGGAGGTGCTGATTAGATGAAATGCTCACTATGCTCTTTGGAAAGTTTCAAACTACTCTAGTTTATAGCAATCAAACTAGCTCTGAATAGACCAATTTGCAAAGTGCAGATTAGATAAGTTGTCTTGGAATTTATGGAAAATTACTCATTATATAGAAATAAATCAACGAGCAGTTGAACAGCCTGACTGTGGGGACATATTTACTCTTATAACAGCCACCACAGAAATGCTCAGTGTTTCTGAGGGGGCTGGAGCATGGGTATGTGTATGTACATGGGAAGAAAGGGTTAAAGAAAGAAAGCGCAGAAATCCAAGTATTAAAAGAAGCCTGTAACAGGGACAAAATGAACATAGATACTCTAAACAACAGAGGACACCATGTACAGATGCAGACTCTTGGGGGGCAGGGGTGGGGTGGGGTGGGTGAGGCTGCACTCATTTCAGTGCTGCACATATCTGTAACAGGGGTGGCAGCAAACCAAATGTATGAGTGTCTACAGGACCTCTGAAATGAGAGTAAACTCAAGCTCATGCTCATATAACTCAACTCAGAATGTGGTAAAACTGTCTTCTTGTAAAAATATGCTAGTTCAACTGATAAACATGTACGGGTCATAGGTACATTTTGAGCAATACCAGGCTACACATCAGCTCTCTTAGGACATTCAGCAAAACTAAGAGTTTAAACTATCATGAAAACTTCCTATTTTATAAGGTGCTGCTGGGTACATTCCTTTGTCATGCTCTACTAGCAAGAAAGTTAATCAGAGGTCTGACTTTCAAGTAATTACATAACATTTAATTTATTTAAGATCAAAATTAAAAAGACAAGTAAACAAAAAGTGGTTTTCCTTCCATTTGATTTCCCTCTACTCAGACTTGTATCTCTGGAATTATCCATGTACAACTATTCTTCCATAAGTTGATGTATGGATATTCTTAGGAGAGATTTAGCAACAGTAGCTGCATTTTCAGTTCATACTTCACCTTAACCGAAATTACTTTTTGTGTGTGAACAAATCTTAAGTACAGAAACACGACTACATGATATTACTATATTTGTTGTCTTATGCTTCAGGTCACAAATCCATATGATCTAAAGAAAAGTTAGCTCATTTCCACTATGGTTCATATAGTATTTCTTTACTTGCTCTTTTTAGTTATCTGAAGTTAAACACACACCGTGATCTTCTCCAGGAAAGAGCAGCTGACTTTGTGACTGGCCATTTTATCAGGTCAGCACAGATTCACTGCCAACCCCACAAGTTCCAAGGATTCTTCCAAGTTTAGCATGTCCTCTTCTGGTTCTCAGCAAATGCCAGCACTCAGTCCTGGCATTCTTCATGTTTTTTTCTAGCATCCAACACCTCTGACTCAGCCTGGGGTGATGGACTTGCATCTCTCCTCCATAGGTGGCAGGACATAGGACCTGCTAGGAGGTTTGAAGCAGGTCTCCTGAGAGACCAATGAGGAACATTTAAAAACTATACGATCTGAGAATTCAGATTCTTGTTCCTCCTATAGTGGAACCACTGAAGCGTTTTATCCATGAATCCAGAAGTGCAAGTTTGAGCCTGACTCTGGACATGAATTCAACAGCGCTCTAAGCAACACTTCTGTGTATGAATGTACATTTTCATTAGGCTACGGAATCAAAAATATCTGCATCTAGTGCTGATCATAATACTATCTTTCCTTAAGTATGCTAGTATCATAAACTCCCTAGCTTGAGGAATGACTGAAGGAAAGACAATATTCAGATTCTTATCCAGGTTGCACATCTATCTTAAATGAGTGATAAACCTTGGCTGGCATGCTAGCTAAACCTTCAATGGCTTCAACACCGTTCAGGACAGTGGATAATCTGAATGTATTAGAGTACAGAATGGTAAAGAAAATATCATATCATTATTATAACAGGAAGATTTACTCATTCCTGACATTTTACTTTTATTTATTCATACCTATGCTGCAACATGGCAGTGCAGGCGTGTATGAAAAAAAAAAAAATAAAAAATTGTTTGTCAATAATGCATAATTCATAGACATTATACTGGCTCAGATTCTCCTCTTATTTATAAATGCTCACAATAGTGAAGTTACTCTGGGTTTAAAGTGGAGTAAAAGGAGGAGAGTTCCAATATATATAAACATATATATTATTTATTATCATATCATCAGGAGTTATTGCTTTAGCTTGCTTCATGTCAATAATAATAATGCAATTTTACAACTTGGAAAAGTAATTTTCTTTTTGGTTTCATTTCCTTTGACAGGAAAGGCAAAATTATTTTAGTGCCATTCCACATGAGTAACACTTTCAGAAACACAAAACAATGTAATAATCATTTGGGATGAGGGGCTAATACAGAAAAGAAGACATACGTTCAGCAGATAAATGTGATACATAGATTATACACACAGAGAATAAGAAAACAAAAGAAATGAAAAAAGCTAATAATAATGCTTCTGCGTAATGCTCTCCCAAATTAAATTGCTCTCATCTTGTGTCTCTCATGAATCATTGTATCAGAAATTGTCACGACTAAAACGAGACTCCTTTGCTATCCTCAGAGTGCATTAAAACAGTGACTTGGCCTTATATTCCTGAGTTTTATCATCAGTATTTGTCAAAGAGAAATACAGATTTAAACACGAAAAGACATCCTTGTTTTGCCTTGGACTAATTCAATACAGAATAGTGAAAATATATCCTATGGATGTAGCATTTCTGATCCATTTTATTTTAATTGCTTTAATTTAACATGATAACAGAAATTAAAATGGTGACAGTTATCTAATTAAATATCCAAATCAGACTTGAAATTTCTATTTTTTTTCTTGAACTTTTTGAACTTGAATTTCTTATTTAGCCTGAACTACGTGTCTTGCATATGTGAGTCTGCTGAGTTTATGTAATGAGTGTACTGGAACGTGTCCTGCATCCAACTGCTTCTAGTGTTGCCTAGTTTCAGAAATTCACCATCAGTGACATTTCATAGCATTAAGACAATCCAGACAAGTAAAATAAAACCATTATAAACATAGCATAGAATATCTTTCACCAAGTAATTCAGCATTGCCTTTTTATCTTCATAAAGCATAAAGGCACTGAAGTGCTTATACATATTCTCAGCTGAACTACTTAATCTTATTGCCAGTGAAGGAATTTGTGGCTCTTTAAAGAAAGCATATGCAGAAAGAGTTCAATACTTTCCTTTGGCTTCAAATGAGGAAACACATTACTAAAATTGTACATTTTCAACAAACATTCAAATGGTTTCAATGAATTTACACTGCCTCACCTTAGTTTGCTGCACTTGGAGTGCAGCTTGCAGTTCATGGGCTTGATTCTCAGTGAAGCAAAGGTGTTAGAAAGCCTCTGCTAAAGGGGTTTAGGTTGGGCTTCATGTTTCTGATGGGCAGTTTACAAGTGCTCTCTGTTACCTCAAAGGCTATTCAGAACTGTGTTCATCTCCAATTTTGGCCAAGAATCAGAAAATCTGATCAAATAAATCTCTCATATTGAATAAATTTTCCCTCCTCTCCAGGGATAAGCAATAAGGCAACCATGCAGCACACAAGAATTGGATACTGCACTGACAGACAAATATTCACCTCTCTTTGATTACACTATAGACATGTTAATTAAACAGGAAATATAAATGATGGCAGAAAAACTTGTGGTATTGAGTTGACTGTAGAAACATATTGAATGACATGTTTTTCAATTGCCACAAAATTAGTCTGCCAGTTTACAGCTGTCATTCTTCTCAAACAGATTTGATGAAAGGGATAGAAAACTGTTTCTGCACACCTCACATCAGCACAGAAGGCAGAGTCAGAGATTGATCCCACACAGTGAAAATAATCAAAGAGATAGAAAAGTCACAGTAATTTAAAATTATAGAATGAGAAAGTTTCTGGCTGCTTATCTGGTAAAGGCAACAGTTTGACCTGGTAAAATGAACTGCCAGAAGGAAAAGTATTACATTTTCTCTTTCTCTCTCTCTCTCTCTCTTTTTTTTTTTTTTTTTTTTTTTCCCCACCAAGTGGCAACCAACGAAGTACTGAATAACTGGAAAATAAAAATAAAAAGACAAGCATAACTGTTGCACTGCAATCCTCTTGATTTACTGATCTATGTTAGGTTGTATGCAAATTGCTTCATATTGGCTATAACTTTAGTGAAAATGAATATAACCTCGTAATTGACAAAAGCCTTGTATGTACCAGATCACTTGCTGACCACTAAGCAGTTGTAATCTCATAACAGATCCAATCTATTTTTTTCCCCAGCTAAACAGTTTGGAATTAAACCCAAAGAAACAAAGAAACAAACAAAAAACAAAGCCAAAGTTTCCATTGTGCCCAATATGCCCCGTATTTATGTTGTGAAAACAACCAGGTTCCTCTCTAGTTGTAGCTCACAGGTTTTGGGAGCTGGGCAGAAACAAGTTTACTGTTTCTGTCAACAGTTAACCAACTCAGTCTGGTGTAGTGGGTTTACGTGGCAAGGTTTTGGTAGCAGGGGGCCATAGGGATGGTTTCTGTGAGAAGGATCTAGAAGCTACCCCATGTTTGATAAGGGCCCCACTGCTGACCAGAGCTGAGCCAATAAGCGATGTTTTGCACCTCTGTGAGAGCATATTTAAGACAGGGAAAAAAACGCTGCGCCACACAGCAGCTGGGAGAGTGAGAGGAGTGAGGAACAGCCTTGCAGACGCCAAGGTCAGTGAAGAACGAGGGGGAGAGGTGCTCCAGGCACCAGAGCAGAAGTCCCCTGCGGCCTGTGGTGAGGACCATGGTGAAGCAGGATGTCCCCCTGCAGCCCATGGAGTACCACGGTGGAGCAGGGTTCCATGCTGCAGCCCATGGAGGAGACCATGGTGGAGCAGGTGGACCTGCACTGATGGAGGCTGCCACCTGTGGAAGACTCCTGCCGGAGCAGATTCCAGGCTGGACCTGTAGCCCATGGAGAGGAACCCACGCAGGAGCAGGTGAACCAGCAGGAGCTGCTGCCTGTGGGGGAGCCAGGTTGGAGCAGTTTTCTCCTGAGGGATGGACCCCGTGGTACGGACCCATATCTGGAGCAGTTCTGGAAGAGCTGCTGCTTGTGGGAAACCCACGCTGGATCAGTTCATCAAGGACTGCATCCCATGGGAGGGACCCCACAGCACAGCGGACAAGAGTGACCGAGAAGGAGCAGCAGAGAAGAAGCGCTGTAGACTGACCATAACCCCATTCCCCCGTTTCCTTGCGCCGCTCGGGAGGAGGAGGTGGAAGAGGGTGGATGGGGGGGGAAGGTGCTTTTTGTTTCTTTCTTTTGTTTCTCACTTCTCTAGCTTGTTAGTAATAAGCAATAAATGTTACTATCTCCCTATGCCGAGTCTGTTTTGCCTGTTACAATAATTACTGCATGATCTTCTTGTCCTTATCTCAACCTTTGAGCCCTTTTCATCGTATTTTCTCCCTGTTCCTCTTAGAGGAGGGGGAGTGAGAGAGCGGCTGTGGTGGAACTCGGCTGCCCACTCGAGTGGAACCACCACATCTGGACTGTTCAGCTCAGATTTCTTTAGACAGACCTAAAGCAGGTAGTTCTAATGGGAATGCAGGAGATCGTGATGCCTTGGTTTATATCAATTATATCAATAGCTACAATTCTGGTCTCTATCTCAAAAGAACTGTGTTATCTTTGATAATACTGCATAATGCCCAATGATGTCATGAAAGAAATGTTGACTGACCAGTCGCTATTTGATGAAAGTCAAATTCTGAATTCTGTCAAGCATTTGACTTTTTTTTTTATTATTTATTGTTTATTTTTCCTTAAACAGGAGAGGAAACAATGATTCATATAACTCGTGCTGCCCACAGGCAAGTGCCCTGTCTTCTGCTTGAGTGTAGCTTAGATGAGCTGCTGCTGTCCCATCCCTTATGGGGCTGCAGGCATGGTGCCTTATGAACACCAGAAGATCTAGGGAAATTCAAAACCAGTCTGTCACCTCTACCTATGGAATGCAGACTACTTTGAACTGTGGCACTTCATAATGGAAATAAAAGATCTCTTACTTCACAGAAGAAAATGAAGTATTATATTTAAAAGCAAAACAATACATGCTTTTTTTTTTTATTTAGTTTTATTATTTCTAGTAAGAATGGAAGGGGTTTTGCCCTTTGTTTGCTTTGCTTCACCAACATGGAAGAAAAAGACATGAAATAATTTGTTGTGTGGAAGGATCTTCATCCACCAAAGGCACAAAAGTCTTCAATGAAACATGCTGGGTTTTCATAGCAGTGATTAAGAGGGAAAAAATGCCATTCATAATTTATATTTTGCTTTTGGCAACAGATGGTATGAGAGCATTGAGATGACTGTGTTGTATTTAAAATTAGCTTCAGTCTCAAATAAGGTGCTTATTTCTGTTAGCGAATGTGCTTACATTCATACCAAATATATAACTTACTGTTGTCAATCAGCACTTGTTTTGTCTTATCTATGATACATGATATTCTGACACATTTCTTATTAACCTTAATATGTTCTTAATCACAACATTCAATTAACAAATTCTGTTATAATCAAGACTCTTCCTTTTGAATGATTTATTATTGGCATATCTTAGTAATATGTTTACAGGAGAGAAAAATACCACATCTAGCACAGAGATGTCTTGAAGATTTCAGGGGTAGAGAATCAGATTTTATTGTGTAAATACTGATTAATGGACTCTTTATGTAAAAATATATGCTTGTGGCGGGTCTTGCTTGATGCCAGAGTATCCTGGTGCAAATGAGGAACCCAGTAAAGAGGTCTTTCAATCTTGGTGACTGGGTAACACCAGCTTCAAGGTCACTTTGAAAAGCTAAAACATGTAAAGAGTAATGAGGGCTGAGAATGTCCTTTTTCAGCTCAAAGGCTGGTTGCATTCATAAAGTGGCATTCACCTTCCCCTAGGCCCCTGAAGCTTGGCAGTACTACACCATTTTATGACTCCAAGAGACATAGCTTTGAAGTTTTCAAACCCTCTGGTTCCATCAATACTGTGTGTATCCTGGTGACAAGACCAAGCTCAGCTTCAGAATTCATTTACTTGAGAATTATTTACTAAATAAAAATCCACACCCGCAATCTGAAGGTGAAGGGGAAACCCAAGAAATAGTGAGAAATTTTGGTTTAGAACTCCCCTATCAGCAGATCACTGAGAAGATTTACTCAGCAGCAGCTACAGCAAGATGCTTAATCAAAATCTCTTCAGCTCTTGTTTTTGTTTGTCCTGGTTTCAGTTAGAACAGAATTAATTTTCTTCCTAGTAGCTGGTGGAATGCTGTGTTTTGGCTTAGGATGAGAAGAGTGCTGATAACACCCTGATGTTTTAATTGTTGCAGAGCAGTGCTTATACCAAGCCAAGGACATCTCAGCCTTTCGCTCTGTCCTGCCAACAGGCAGGCTGCGGGTGCAGTAAGAGCTGGGAGGGGACAGACCCAGGACAGGTGACCCAAACTAGCCAAAGGGGTATTCCATACCATCTGACGTCATGCTAAACAATATATAGGGGTGGCTAGCCGGGGGGAGGGGGCCGGACTGCTCGGGGTTAGGCTGGGCATCGGTCAGCGGGTGGTGAGCAATTGCATTGTGCATCACTTGTTTGTACATATTATTATTACTTTCCTATTATCACAATTGTATTATTATTATTATTATTATTGTTATTATTATTTTGTTATTATTATTTTCATGTCTTATTAAACTGTCTTTATCTCAACTCACGGGCTTCACTTTCCATTTCTCTCCCCCATCCCAGAGAGGGAGGGGGGAGGGTGAGCGAACGGCTGTGTGGTGTTTAGCTGCCGGCTGGGTTAAACCACGACATTGTTTCATAGCATCATTTTTTCTCTTTTATCCTCCCTGTTGCTGTGATCAACAGAGGGCAGTTGGTCTCCTTTCTATTTTCAGTTTCAATTAAAATTTAAAAACTGTTCTTGATTGAACTTTTGAACATACTGAATGTGAAGCACCCTCGCTGTCACTAAAATCATCTGGAACGTAGTTCCTGGGCATGAAAATTTCAAAGAGAAGATACTGGTTGCAAGTGGCTCTACTTCCACTCTCTGCTCCAACATCAAAATTTTGGGAGGGCCCATGCCTTTTCATTTATTATTATTTTTTTTTTTCACTGAGAAAAACAAACGTAGAGCTTTGGTTTAACATTACTGATAGGAAGAAAGAACAAAAACTACCACCAACAATTTAGGTAAAAAGCTACTGAACACTGAAAAACAAACAAAAACAAACTGAAAACAATCCTGAAAAACTGTTGAAGCAAGGACCTTCAAATGGGCAAAGCTCATCAAAGTCTGATCAGCCTGACTGGGAGGCAGACACCTTTCAGAAAGGATGGCACATTTTTGAAGATCTTATGCAATACATATGGTGCAAATTCAAGCACCTTCTTGGCAGCTCTACTTCATGCTGAGAGTACACAGACAAAACCTTTGGGAACTCATCTTTTCTCCCAAGCTTTGCAGAGATTTTGTACAGGGAAGAATCCAAGACTCTAATTAAGTATGTTTGGGGATATTAAGTGGCTTTTGACATATTGAGTTAGGTCATTCTTACATCTATTCCTCATTAAAAACAATGTATGAGCATACATATGTGGTACTACATGTGAATGAAAACATTTGTATTTTGCAATACTGTTGTTATATCGTTTCTGGGTACTTGTGCATTTATAAAATTCTATGGATATAAAAAAAGAAATAAAAGAACAACTACACAGGGCTATGACTTCACCTAATGAGTGTTAGTCATAGCCTAAAAGGAGGGTCATATTATAGTACTAAGAATTCCACTACATATTAGTGCTTCTCATCTTCATATATTCTCCTGTACAGACAGGAGAATAAACTGCGTAGAAGCTTTTTGTTGTCTTGAGGTCTCTCTTTGTGTAAGAAATACTAAAACAAACTCTAGAAAGCTGAGATTCAGAAGAGGGTGAAAAGACCATTGAGATACAGTGAAATGAACAGAAACCAGTTAAAGGGCAAAAACACAGTTGCAATGGTGGGAATTAATGAAATTGTGTGAACATCATTTAACATATGTTTGAAAGCACTACTCACTTTGGAGATTATGTCAACTTCCTGAAAATTCCTGATATCTACAAGACCTATCTGCATAAAAGTATGATTTTAGCACATCTGAAGGGTGCCATTATATTAAGAATTTTATATAATATTGTCAGAACAACAGAATGTAATAAGGTAGCAACAGCAAGGCTGCTATTATGATGTATGAAATAAAATTATGAAGAACTCTTCTTGAATGACTGGTAATAATCACAACCTGTTGGCAACCAAGAACTCCTCAGAGCAAGAAAAGACACCACACTCGTCCCTCAGCCTTTCTCCTTAAAGAGTAGAAACATATATTATACAATATTTTTTTTTTAGTTAGATTTTTTTTAGTTAGATTTTTTTTTTCCAGTGCATTTTTTTCCTGATGTGGTCTCCTCTTTACTTATAGTTACCACACATTGTGTGTGGGCACCAGATATATCTCTATACTTTGCATTTGCATCATTCTAATGCAAGTCAATGATACCTGAATGTCATCTTATGTACAACATGATAGTGCTTAGAATGTAAAGAAATGGAAGTGGCTCATACCTGACAGAAAACAAAGTAAAAAAAAAAAAAAGTCTTACTAATGCCTGGCAGAATTTCAGGCAATCCTGAAATAAAATGATAATGAGGAGTTAAACTTTTAACTTGATACCTGCAAAGCTTACCAAGAGACTCTAAAAAACTCTGTTGACTACAGAAAACAGTTGTACCTAAATTATTGTCTTGGGTATGTTCAGTATGCAATTCAAATAAATAATATATATATATATATATTTAAATATATATATATAATATATATATATATATAAAATATATATATAAATATATATATAAATATATATATAAAAATATATATATAAAATATATATATAAATATATATATAAATATATATATAAATATATATTTAAATATATATATAATATATATATATATATATATATATATATATATTTAAATATATATGAGTATATATATGTATAACTCAGAATAAGACTATTTTCAGTCGTTCTATAAACCAGAAGAAAATAATGCTCAGGAGGTAGTAAAATGATTAAAGTAACGAGATGCAGAAGACATGAATAGCAGTTTCAAACTTGGATTCAGTAAACTGATAGTATATGCAGAGAGCTGTCAACTGTTTTGTTAAAATATCATACTTTAGTGTGAGGAGATTCTCCTGATGGCATCTTACTTAAATGGTGGTAACATGCTCTGAGTGACCTTATTCAGGTTATCACTCTTGTGGACTTAACAGTGAAAACTGTTCTATTATTCTCTACATGTTCTACATAGGGTGTTTCATAAAATGCAATTTCCACACTTATATTGCCCTAAAGGCCTTACTCTGTATCCTCAGGTGAAGCGTTAACTTTTATGCTCAGAGGTCTTTTTCTTCTAAGTTTATTCAAACAGAAAATTCTGGTTCCTTGGTGTCTTCTACCAAGTGTTTGAATTTGTAATTAAAGACTCTAAATAATACATGGTCACCCAATTACTGGGACCTTGCAGAAAGCTTGTCAGGGAGAAAAACAGCTGCATCTGTCCCATGGTCTGCACAGGTTACAATTTAGTTCAGACCCATGCATACTTTTCTCTGTTGAGTACAGGGTTGGAAAAGACGATATACATCTTAACCCCTGTAACAGCCATATCCATGACATAGACACACCATCTAGAAGGGTCCATAAAACATTCAGTCAGCTCATCTTTACACACCACAAGTGACAAATGTTTCAACGTGGGTCTAAACTATGTACCTTTATTTTCATGGCTATATAAAATCTCTCCAATTCTGAAAGATTACTTCATTAAGTGTGTTGAGAGTTCAAAAAGAATGTGAAGTAACAAGAAAGAAGAGAAATTTTCTCTGCATAAAGAGTTGCTTGCATTCCCAGTTATAAGATATTGCAAAGAAATTAAGAAAAAAAGAAAAAAAAACAACTAACACAAACAACAGCAACAACAAAAAACCTTCAGAATAAGGATGCAGAAATGCCTCAGGGAAGTGTCAAATCTACATATTTGATTTGTAGTCTCTGCATTATATCAGGATGATATAATGATACCCTGTGATACCCTTAATTTAAGAAGCCTTTTAAAACTGGGGATCAATGAACAGAATCGCCAATCTTAGCCAAGAAATATAGATCCAAACTGCTAATTTAAATTTAACTAGTGTAAAAAAAAAATAAATCCAAAGAACCAAGTGGGGCTGAACGTTACAGTGCTTTCCAAAGCACCTGTGTCATCATGAAGGTGTAATGAGTCATCTATGTTCACATTCAGCACTAACAGGAATGGAATGAGAAGACCCTGAACAGAGACCCCTGCCCCCAAATGGCTCCTGCTCAATGACTGAGCTGACATGCTTTAAAGCCACTCATATTGCACTATATCTTATTTCAGGAAACAGTAAATCCAAAAGCATGCCCTGTTTTCTCCTATTTGCTGCTTGAGATAACAGTATCCAACAATAGCTGTTATATCTATTGTTTTATACCAGTTAATAACTTAAATATGCTTTAACATATTTTAATAAACATGCTAATTGGGCTGGTTTCTGACCTGCAGTTCCACATCTGAATCACATTTCAATATAGTTCACAATTAGAGAGCAGATCTCTGCTTGCACTGAGTGCTGTGGTCACATGTGAGTTTTTTTCTTAATGAGCTGTCAACAAGCTGTCAAATGCTGATACAAATTAGAGGAGGTAGACATTGAGGGGTTGGTATATAGAATCAGCACTGCAAAATGGACTCTTTCTCAAAGCTCACATGCATATGAATATATCTTCCTCGGGGAGTAATTCTGCTGCAGTCACTCATGTCAGTCCTCCAGGTGTGATCTATTCACACTTTTGACTAGTATGAATTTGAAAATCCCTTAATTTTCTATGCCCGTCTTCTACATCTGTAACATTTTAACTTTTCTTTGTTCCCATTTTTACTGAGAATATTTGTGCTTCTGACACAGGAGGGTCTGGGAAGATAATATGGTGGTGGTTACTCCCCAGCAGCATTTGCATAGTGCTCCATAATGGCTCCTGTTTTGAAAAGTGTTCTTCACAAAAGATAAACTGATGTAAGCAGCAGAAGACTAGATTTAGTGTCAAAAACTACACTATTTCTTTTTTTTTTTTCTGAGCAGCATCTGAGCCCCAGTTGTGTCAGTGGTCCAGGCTCCACTGTGTATGTCAAGCCCTTATTAGAGACCTGATACTCATAACTTGATAGTCAGACAGAAAGCAAACAGAGCAGCTTAGCCTTGGGTCCTCATGGACTACTGACTTAGTACTGAGGAATATTCATTTCTGTGAACACTAAAGATATTGGCAGGTGTCAGATGCCTTTTTCTGCAGGGCTACAATAGTCCAGAGTCTAAGAAATTCAGTGTTTACATGACTTAGCTCTCTATCAGCACTTTACAACCCAGTTCTTGCCCTGCTCTTAAGTTTTGGAACAAATGCCTTCCTTCTCCTGATACTGAGAACAGGAAATATATCTTCCCATACATTAATACTGACTCAAGCACCTCATCTGAACCCTCTTTTTTGGGGGGGTAGGTGGGAAATAAAAACTTTCTTTTGGTTTGTAAAACCAGTCTCTGGGACAGATCTCACCCATGGCATGAATTAATCAGGTATTGCTGGAACTTTGGTTCCCAAGTGTTTTGATAAATACTCTCTTAAGAGAGACACATAAAGTCACGATGCTCTGCAACTGCCCTCCTTTTTCACTACCATGTAGATATCTACCATGTAGATATATGTAGATATATAGATAGATATATATATCTATAGATATATATCTATCTATAGATATAGATATATAGACAGATATCTAGATAGATCTAGACAGATATCTATATATCTATATATCTATATATATAGATAGATATATATCTATATATAGATATATAGATATATAGACATATGTAGATATATGTTTATATTTGTTTCCACTTTCGTAAGCTGTAATCCCATAAGAATCAACTGTGTTACCACATTTCATTTAGGTTTCTAATGAGCAGCTCTGACCTTTATCGACCACCCCTCCCCACCCCCAAACACCATGTTAATAAAGAACTGATGCGAATTTGAAAAAGGATCCAATTCCCCAAAGGTTGTTAAATAGGATGTTCTAGCAGACTGGGCTCCACAAGCTAATTAATTCACATATGAGAAATGTGTCTGCAGTTCATTTTTGGTGGGCTGGGATTAAAAAAAAAGAAAAAAAAAAGTACTACAACTAACCTTCAAGGTAGTCAGTTCTGTGAAAGGATTCGTAGTAGAACAAACTTTGTTCTAACAATATTCCCAGTATGAGATCAGGCATTTTAATCAGTGTCTGATTTCAAATTGCTTTGTCGCACTCTACCAATGACGCATTGAAAATATGCAGGTCTGATCTGCTGGACTGGAACAGTGCTGATCCTCTGCAATTAGCAGAGTACCTAATAACATGAGACAAGGTAGATATCGTTAACATCTTGTTAATGTGGAAATTTAGTTTGAATAGTTTAAAGAAAAATACTTTCATGTGCTTGCAGTAGATTCGTGTACATACATTTTGCTAATACAGTAGTAAGTGCAGGATGAGAGTTTCATGTTTCAGAGCCTTCTTCTACTGCTAAAAGATGAATTCTTGGTGAAACAAACATGCTACCAGAAGTTGAAGTTGGTGGTTTATTCACAAGGGAGAGAACAATAAGAATGTTATGCAGTCTATGCCCAACAAGTGCTTGAGAGCAGCTCTCTTACACACCATGGTGAAAGTGACTCATTAGTGCAAGTTACATTTATGACACATTTTACAAATATCTCAAATCACATCCATATTCTGAAGTGCTATTGTATTTAATCTAGATGCAGTCTACAGTGGTATTAATTTAAAAAGTTCTTGCTTATACCTATTTTAAACTTCATATTGGCTCAATAGAAAATGAATTAATAGAACATATTTTTTCTTGTATAAGAAAAATATTTCCTGTTGATATGCACTCACTGCATACCTTAAGTCCAAAGCAAATATTTGGCAAGCATTCTGAAAAATTGGAGAGCAACACGATAGAAGTGAATTCCAACTAATGAAACATTTTTAAAAAAATACATCTGAAGTAGCAACACATGGGCACAGAATAGTAACCACATCATTTTTGTTCAAAAAAACCCGCCAAAATAAAGCAAGACCTGAGACACTGTGAATCTGCCATTCTGACTTCAACTTCATATAAGGTTTTTAAACATATTTTGAAAAAAAAAAGAATTATGGAAGAAATGGAGTGGAAATCAAGGTAAAATGTTATAAAAAAAATTAACAGAAGCAAATTGTAATTCTAAATTAATCCAAAATCATTCTTCTACTAAAAAAAATGCACGTAGTACTTCTTATTTGTCTGAAATTCAGGAAAGCAGCTGATGTGGTGTTGTGTGAAAAATCATTAGTGAAGACATCAATTGTGTAAGAAGAGGTCTCAAATGGAAGAGACAACAGCTAGCATGGAGATAGAATATAACAGAAATGCAGGAGCTCATCATATCCATTACTGCCCTTGACACAAAATGGGGAATATGCTGATGTAATTTGTGGGCACCACACTCATTAGCAAACTAAGAAAGAACAGTATATGATTTAAAAAGGCTTTAAAGATTGAAATAAAGGAAATCTGACTATAAGAAGAGCAATGTGAAGCACAGGAGATCTGTTAAAAGCTGAATGGAGATACAAGCAAACTGGACCAAAGAGGATGTGTTTGTGTTCTAGCTGGCCACAGCATGATGAGGAAATGACTGTGTGAAACCACTGTGAGAATGGAAAACAGCATCTTATGTGTAAGATGTCTAGCAAAGAAAGGCAGTGTCACTGTCATTATTTAGGGGATCTGCTAGACATAATCTGGAATACTGCTCAAGTCCCTGGTTACCCCCATTCAAGAACAGAGAATTCATTGTGTAAAAGGAGCAGACAAATTGTGTTCAGGGGAACAGTGAGTGCATTTTATAAGAAATTAGAAAAAAAAATGGATTTCATTCTAGCAAAAAGAAAACTGAGTGAGAAAGGGATTGCTTTCTGTAAATTCATGGGGAGGGCAAACACTAGGGAAGAGCTGTTTAAACTAAAAGGCAATGTTGGCACAAGAACAAATGAGTATGAGCTGTCCATGAATAAATTTAAGATGGAAATTAGAAAAAGGTTCATAAGCATGAGAAAACTGAAGTTCTGGAACAAACTCCCAATCTGGCTAGGAGAAACACTAACTCATTTTAAGGTGGCATTTGACACATTTATACAAAAAGCTATGCAATATGGAGAGGGAACCTCAGTCAACCAAGAAATCCCTTATGTCCCACATTTCTATGTTTCTATGGTCCTGCAACTGGAAAAGGAGAGCTCTTTTTCTCCCATCTCTTACCATGGCCTCTATAATACCGGTTAAAGAACAGCAGAGCAAAAGTCTCTGACCTGCACAGAGCATGACATGGAGCTGAAAAGCTCAAGAAGTGCATCTCCAGGGTTGACAAGATATCGGTGGTTTCAGGTGTGCACAGAAGTGTTGTTGGAACAGCCTTCCCTTTGCACACAGGAGAGGAGCAGACCATTGCTGCATCTCCTATTGCTTCTTCCTTCCTTATTAGAAGTATGGTTTTGTACAAAAGGGTGGGGCTTCTCTGAAATTATGGTAGGTCCCAAGCAAATTTTTATTTATTTTTTAATTCTTCCTCAATTTAGGGACTTGTGTAAAGGTTGTGCTAGAGGAAACATAGAAAGAAATAATGGCATAGCAAATGCTAACCCTCCACCCTACTACCAGTGCATTTTGTGGGTGAACGGGTTCTTCTGAGGCTGTGCCACCCTGACTAGTCAGTGTTCTTCCTAATTAACTGAGGATAAACCAAATCAATGTTAGTATTCAGAATGACTTTTACCTTTGGAAATGGATACTTCTAAAACAGAGGACTACTGCAACAGCTCATGAGTTGTAAATTGAACAATGAATATACTAAAAAAGCTATTAAATTAAAAAGAGATAAATGGAATTACAAAGCAATATTTTCTGGAAAAGTCTTTTCTGATTGTTGCTGTTATTGCCAAATCATTACAACACATAGCAAGGAAATGTGACCTACTCAAAGTGTCAGTTCAGTTACACATGTTATTTTAGATTTACCATGAATATATATCTATGCAAAAATGATTTTACACTGTAGATTTGGAAAACAGAAGAAGCAGCCCTTGCAGCAACCTCATTCTTAGCTAACAGTTTGTGTACCTATACTGCATGGAAAGCAATACAACATTTTAATTAAATTTCTTAAGGTCAGTGAAATGCCATTGTTTTGACAATCAGCTGTGATCACATAAACCTTGGGGTCCAGATGGCTGGCTGTTTAATGGCAACACTGCATTGACAAATTCACCAATTAGATAGACATTAATATTACATCCTTTCAGATTCTGAGCACAGCCTGACCTTGTCGAAGTGGGCTGGTGTCTTGCTTAATCCCTTGTGCATGCTCACAGAATGTTATCGTGCTGTTGTAGTGGGTTCATCCATCAAAACTGCCCCAGCATCTCAGCATGCTGAACATTATTGAGTTTGTAAAAACAGATGTCATAACACACTGCTGGCAGAATTGTGCTCTCTCAAGGGACGGCAGAGGAAACCACCCCCTCCACACGCATGCACGCACACACACACTGAGGGCACCAGACTATTTTGCGAATCCTCCCCTTGTGACTCTGAACCCAACAGAGAGGGGAAGACCCCTAATTTATGAGTGTTCAGGGAATAGCAGTCATCAGGAGAATGCAGAACATCTCGGTACCGATAACCAGCTTCCTCACCCATGGTTTCCTTACATGAAATCTGTTCTTATTGTTTTAGAGGCTCAGACATATCACATCGAGAATACAGAATTACAACCTCTGTTAAACAGCACTGGAGAATGTGCACTTCTCGTGCATGGAAATTGCTCTGTATGACAAGTGCATGGAAATTGCTCTGTATGACAATGTGTTCCTGGGGACAGAATGTATTTTCGCCTTTCACCACTCTGAGGCCAGCTGTGCCTCCAGAAATGTCAGGATCCCAGGATCTGAGGGTTTGCTTGTAACAGAGG
The DNA here is from genome assembly GCF_965140915.1 of Aythya marila. Taxonomy (NCBI): domain Eukaryota; kingdom Metazoa; phylum Chordata; class Aves; order Anseriformes; family Anatidae; genus Aythya; species Aythya marila. The sequence goes on from NC_139043.1 coordinate 106,689,649, forward strand.
AAGGGGCAATGAGACCTGCTGATGCTCACTTCATTCAAATCTCCTTCCCTATCCCCCTTCCTTTCTCTCTCTCTCTCTCTCTCTCCCCTTTTTATTTATTTATTTTTATTTTATAATATAAAATAAAATTATATTATTTATATTAAATTTATATTATTTTATAATATAAAATAAAAATATATATAAATATATATATATTTAAGAGAGAGAGAGAAAAGTCTTTGTTTTAAATCATTTTCATTATTCTCCACCCTCTTCCACTGGACATCAGTGGTAACAGTATATACACATATTTAAATGAGCACTCAGAGGCCATGAGGAGCAAATGGGCTGAGTGTACTTACAGCAGCATCTACAGCTTTCTGCTGTGCCCAAGACGCTTTAAACAAGAATCAGCAGTTACCCTAATGTAACTTTGTATGACAACAACTTTAATTCCTGTGCTTTTCCTGTAGAACAATCCCTTCCTGCTTCCCACATGAAAGCAAATGATCTGCCAGACTTTGCAAGTTACATATATTGTGTGTGGGTGACAACTTCAGAAAATGGGAACGCCCATTGTGGTTACATGACATATTCTTCATATTTACAATAAGAAAGTGTTGCAGAATGTGTATTTCCACCTCCTCCACTGTACTGTGGTTATTCTTTAAAATCTTCCCTTTGAGAATGCTCTAGTCTGTCGTATCTTCTGCAATTAAAGTGAAGGATACCACTGGATTTGGCAGTTTCTCAGAACTAACTTTCTCTAGTTTATCGGAACATGACATAAAGAGGCCCGGCATTTGCATTTTTTTAATAACTTTGAATTGTCACGAAGACATCCTCTCAGGAGTGCTAGTCTTAATGATGTCCTAAAATGCTCAGTCTATTAAATGACCAGGGCATCCAGAGAAAGAGTAGTCCATTGATACTTCAAACATAGCAAACAAACATATCACATTTGTGATGGAAATTTGCATCCCATGGATATACAATCCGTAAGAACACCAATTCTCTGAACAGGGTTTATCTACCAGATATATTTTCAGCCTTTCTTGCTCTTATTCAGCCAAGACTCTCCTGAACTGTTTTCTGTGGTCAAAACTATTTTCTGCTAGATTGGCTTGAGTCAATGGCAGTGGGAAGAAACATATTTTTCATTGAAAAAATGAGGGAGATTTTCAGAAAAGGCTCCTCAACCATTATTCTGAAACTGTGGCTTTACATTCTGTTGGTATCCCAAGAGCAAATACAGATATTAAATACCACTTTCACAAAAGTGGAATTTTCCATACAGAAAAGTAGAACTTCACTAATCTAGATGTGAATTTAAATTCAAAGTAAATGTTGAGTTATTTTTAATACCCAGGGATGTAGTCATGGCACCAAGCCTGTTGGAGTTTAAGAAGCATTTGGACTATGCTCTTAGTCAGATGGCCTGAATTTTTGGGTAGACCTGTGTGGAGCCAGGAGCTGAACACAATGATCCTTGTGGGTCCCTTGCAACTTGTTATATTCTATGATTCTATGAATTTAGATTAGTATTTATGTATCTTTGGTAAGTATGTACTTATGTATCTGTGCTTATTGATCTAAAACAGAGAAAATCAAGTAACTCTTGAAATAAGTTGTTTTGATGATAAATTTATGGTCTCATTGCCTGCAGTAGTAAAGGCCACTTTCTTGACTGCAAATCTTGAAAATCTTGTGATAATTTCTCTGATAATTTGTACTAGGAGTGTGCTGTTCACTTAGCTTCTTGTGATTTAATTGAGCACTCAGAGGCCATGAGGAGCAAATGGGCTGAGTGCACAATCTGAGAACAACTTCAATTTTCAGAAAGTATTCAGCAATGACTTTCACAAAGCACTGACTCATATCTGGATTTCCAAAAAAATAGGTGCTTAATTCCCTTCAAAATTAATGGCATTTGTGTGATGCATTTTTAGAAACTCTTATATAGTCCAGAATCTGCTTTTTTTATTTTTATTTTTTCTATTTTTTCCCCAATATTACAGAAGACTGATACACTTAAACATATTGTATTGTATAGCTTTAATCTGATAAAGCAGACTTAACTTAACTTAAACATTTTGTATAGTATAGCACAATGTCTCCACAAAGTAAGGCTAAGAACTCGATTGTAACTTGTAGCAAAAGTAGTGGAATGGCTTCAGTCTATATTGCAGCAAAAAGGTGCTATTTAACATGATAGCATTGTTTAATGATAGATAGCAATAGATCCCAGAACAGTATTGTATTTCAAAAAGAATTCAAAATCTAAAAGCTAGTCCTGTGAATTTTTAATATGTATAGAAAATCCAAAGGGAATTATGAGTGATTTATAACTTTGTGTTACTCTAATTTTTAAGGCTTCTGAGAATTATATAACATTATAATGTTTCATTTTATTCTGTACACATAGCAAGCTTAATCCTGGGTGGGGTCATAAGTACAATAAGAGAAATACTTGTAGTAAAGGAGATGCAGTTTTGATTTTTAAATTACTTATGAGTTCAGGCTTACAAAGAATTTGCAGCCAAACCCAAAACAAAACAAAAGAAAAAGAATGCAGAAAATCTTAGTTTCTTCTGCAAATAGAAAGAACAAAATTCTCACTGTTTTAGCTCCACACTCAAGTACCATCTTTTGAGGAAAAAAAAAAAAAAAAAAAGTTGATCTCTTAAGAACAATTACTACCATTCAGCTACTGTCATAGACAAGAGCAAGATACCTGGGTGTCCGGCTGAACATTTTTAGTGATGGAGTCAGTGGTGAACTCAAATGTACAGACAATTTTCCACCATGCTCTTACAGTTTAATAGGAACAAATTAATACCTTGTCCTAGATAAAGTACTTGTAAATAAAGTATTTATTGACCTCTTAGGCAATGAATCCTGATGCCATGTAAAACCAGAACTTCTCTGAGCCAAGCTGTGAGGGATCGGTCACAACATCATCCTTTCATTAATCAGAGCAGCCTGACATATGGTCTTAGCTCTCCTTTTTCAGGTTTGGACATCCAGCTTCAAAGTCCAGCTCCCTCAGAGTGTGAGCACAGACTGCAGCAACGTCATAACTAAATAGGCTTAAAAAGCTCCGTCCAAGGCCTTGAGACTCTCAGACACACTTATCCCTTTTCAAATCATGACTTATATGGCCAACAATGTTGTATCATTGGTGTTTTGCTTTCATTTTTTAAGACATAGAACTCAAACTCATAAGTCCTATTTCCAAAACTCATATCTTACTATGTTAGAAATAGCCTGTTTGGAAAGAAGCAGCCAAAGGATATTCTGATATGAGTGAGGGGCATAAAAACAGAAATACTTATTCAATGTAGGATAACTCAGGATAAGTAAACAGGCAAGAACCACCTAATTTCAAGTCTGACAGTTCTTCTCTTCTGTAGCTGCTGCATCTTTGTAGCAAAGAGGAAGAGGAGAGAAAGAAGCAGATAGCATGATCAGAACAAAAAAAGGAGATAATCACCCACTGGTCAGTGAAACCATGAAACACACTGTCACAAATATGCTTTGCAGACCAAAATTGTACAAAATCTGAAAGATGTTTGTCAAATGAATGAAAGAAAAATGCATCAGTGAGTGTAAAAACACAAATTAAAATCCTTGTTTGCTGAAACACAGATTAGTGGAAAATGAAATAATACCTTGGGGAAAACATCAGTATGTGCTTATCTTGATCTTATAAGTCTTTATAAGTTGTGTGTTACCAGAAGTTTGGAGAGGATAAATACTGGAAGGAGCATTGGTATGACCCCATGTGGTGCCTTTCATATTCTTAAAAGGACTCTGTGTACCTCATGAAGGAAATACAGAGTTTGGGGTACATACAAGAGGAACAGAACAAGAATAAATCAGTTCACTTTGCTCTCACTCTGAAAAATTCACCCTTTCCAGAGGTCTCATATCTCTAATCCTGTCCATACAAAAGCTCAGATTGTGTCACTGAATCCATCCTCTTTTGTTGCCTCTGGGTCACTGTTTCAGCTGTGAAGTGAGTTACAGACTAGAAAAAGCTTTTTATCGCTTAAGGAGGTGAAACCTTGAAACAGGTTCCCTGCAGAAGATGCCAAACCTCCCGCCTTGGGAATTTTTAAACCAGGTCAGAAAAATTTCTCGCAGGAGGAACTCAGCACATTTTGTCCTGGAACAGAGGCACTGAGTGGCATCCTCCATTTCACTATGTTTGCTTTGCCCCAGAGTCCCTGCTTCTTTTTAAGTTCACAATTTTTAGGATATCCCTGCCCCCTCTCATTTTTTTGTACTCATCCCTGCTGGTAAGGTTGAATGAGGCTGAAGACTGATGTAATCCATAGCTTGCATCCTGTCCCATTTTATACTTATGCAGTTTACGGGGAATACTGTTCACTGTATCCTGTTGTTACATTTCAACACTTTATTGTCCTCTTACTTCATGTATAATTACTTGATAGAAGACAATGAATTCAGTTAGATTTAGTTATAATTCCTTGGAGTTTCAGAGATGAATTTTGCCAAGGGTAAGTAAAGATGCATCACATTACACTCTGGTCCATTCATCTTATCATGAATACTACCTGCTTTTGGGGGGTCCTTTGCATCATAGGTACCCCACTAGGAGAGAGTTCTGCCCTCAGCAATCGCACAAACCAGCAGTTGGTAATTTCTCTGTCTGCTGTCAGACAGGGAGTTTCGGTCCCCTTAAAGAAGAGCTGCAAGTGCTAAATCATTTTTGTTACTAGAAGAGAAGTGTTTGCTGGAGTTTATAGCTGAAGTCTGAAAACAAACAGATTTATACCCATGATATGGGGGCTATGCAAACTTCTGCAAACGAAGGACCATGTTTTCAGTTACACAACTAAGAGCAAGCAAGTAAATAAATAATGCCCTACCACCTAACAGCCCCCATAAAGGTCAAGCTGTTCTTGGCTGTTCTCTCTTACTCTGCAAGGGGAGACTATTGCTATTTCAAGGTGTGATGATATTCTTCTTGGAAAACATCCTGTCTCCCTGGGAAACAAGTTCAGATGTAGTCCTTGGCACTGCTGATGCAAATACCTCACAGCTATCAAAGATACTCTCTCAAAATACCTTTTTCACCTGTGTATAAGGTACTTTCACCCCGTTAGGTCCCTTAGGAACCCCCCATAAGAGTATTTATTTCATTTCCAAAAAATCATCCATAATAAATATGTTTCCTTTATATTTGTTTCTACAGATAAGCTTAAGTCCCTTCAATAGACTCTTAAAACTTTTATTCTTTTGTTTGTTTCTTTCTTCCTTTATGGACAACACTTTCTGTGCATTTCAGTAGTGTTGCTTGCATATATTTTTTTAAAGTATCAGAAAAATGCCAAAGTTTATATTAAAACAACTAAAATATTAATATCTTGTAACTTAAGTAATCAACACTTAGTGTTGTTCTTCTGTGTGAAGTTCCTCTTGTGTGTTGAAGTTCCTCCGTGTGAAGAGGTGCCTCATTTGTTTAGTGGGTTAGGATTAACATTGAACACTATGGTGTCATATACTTCAGTCTTCTCTGCATGGCTCTAAAAGAAAATCATGCTTCATTAAAAGAAAATCATTTTATTGCATGATTATATCAAGCTTCATTTGACATGGTTTAAGGCTTCTTAGTCTTGCTGGTTTTGCACTAATTACTTTATAAAGCTGTTCTAAAATCTCAGTCTGATTTTGAGAAACCTTACTGTCATACTCAGGTAATTTGTATTACTTATGCAAACAGTTCCTATCCTTTCTATTCATCATCCTAATACACTGTGGTTTGCAGTCATGTTCTTTTTTAATCTTTTATTTTATAAGCAAAGTTTCTGTATCTGAAGGCAGATTCTCTTCCCTTTGTCCATGGCTGTAACCCTTTATTCACATTTTCCATTCTGAGTTCATATTTCCTGAGCCGAATATTGACTTCCCTCTGGAAAATCAGGTATTGGTCACAAAAAATTTGAAATATTTTCCTAAAACAAACAAACAAAACAAAACAAAAAACCATGACAAAACACATATTTTTCTTGCGGTGAATATTATGATTTTCTGTGTCACTCAATGTCTACTGATTCAAAAAAATAACCTCCTAATTATTTTATAGACTATCAGGCAAAATCAAAGAGGATTCCATTTTGATAATCAAGTGAAATAGCAGCCAGGAAAAGAATGGATCTTGTCCACCCAGATTACAGAAAGCTGTTGTCTCATAGGTTTTTAAACTAAACAAGATTTGCTATGATTGTGTATATAGGGACTGAATATAGAAAGTATGGCTTTCCCTGGCATTGCCTGTGAAAAAAATTATTTGCCTGCCTTCTGCAGATTACTATCAGATGTAACGTACAGACCTAGAGTGCCAGCTGATTTACTGTCTTCACAGGAATGCTCCTGGAGGACTACAGTGGAATACACGGAGGACTACACCAAGGAATATGGATTGAATGCATATGCAATTGTGCTGAGTTTGCAAAGAGCATTCTATTGTATGGACTGTTTTTCATATTGATTGCAGGTGCCTTGTATCCACAGACTTTTAAGGGTACTTTCTTACAAGAAGTAGAACAGATAGAAACTGGAAGAACAACAAATACTTCCTGTTTCCGTCCTAGTTACAGAAATCCTTCTGAAAGTGAGAAACAGAAATTACTCTCCTGCAACCAGCCCTTACAGTAATGTGCGATTCAGTCAAATACAGATTAAGTTCTACTTTAGTTATGTAGTGGTCCTCTCTACAGAGTCAGAATTCATCAATACTGACCGTAATGCAGAGTGTTAGCACTGTGCTAGTAACAGAGAAGAGGTTAATGATAGTTTAGAAAACAAATGGCACATTGTGACTCCGGACAATTTTCCCTCACCTAACCTTTTTGTAACACAAAAGTCTCTAATCAAAGCTTGTCCTCAGCTCTCTGTTACTAGTGGAAATGAGCACCTTAAAAAAACAGCTTATGATGTGAATATCAAGTTAAAGACGTAAAGTAGAGAAAATAATATATTCTGGTTTGCTGTAACACTGTTGCTCTTATTCCATTAACTAGCCAAGAAGCCCAAATGACTCTCTTGAAAAAAGCATAATAAAACCTCTGTAGCAGATAAGAATGATTATCTATCAAGCCCATTGTTTTTTCTTTTCTAAATAAGGAGAATAATGACAGATCAAACATACAATTACCTCCTCTACTAAGGAGATAAGAATGCGGTGAAACACATCAGTAAAATAGAGTAAACAAATCCTTTAATTTTTCAAGTGTAAAATGACAATGGAGAATTTTATGAGTAGTAGGGTCTTCAGTCTCCACCAAACTCAGGCACATACTGAAAGGCAAAAGAACAGGGAATTCCTACAAAATACCTATTTAGAACACAAATGCAATCTCAAAAAAATAAATAAAAAAGAAAAAAGAAAGAAAGAAAGAAAAAAAAGACCATCTCTCCATCTTATTTCTGGAGTGAATAGTAGATTTATATGTCATACTTACCAGAAATTAGTCTTGCCCAGTTTATGAATTTCTGGAGAAATAAATTTCTGTTACCTGGTAGTGCTCATTTCTGTGTCTTATGACCCTTCTGGCTAGCAGCTTTTCCCGATGCATGACATACACCCATTCTGCTAAGAAGAAAAGCCAATTTTGTCACGTTTTAACTCCATTGGGCATGGAGAGGTAGAGCTCACCCATCTAGCAACTTTTTTTACATCCTGAAAGATCATTTTGTTTCCCATCAGCCTTCCCTTTTCTGTTTGAAGAAATCCCCTATCTTGGAACTTTTTCTCACAGGCTGTGTACAATAGGTCACAGAAAGCCCATTGCTCAACTCCAGTTTATGGTACTCTCCTCCAGCTGATGTGACAGGCTAGCCCTAGATTCTTCCTGATTAGGCATCAGTACTACAGGGGCAGAAGAGTTAATTTAATTCTTTGTTGTGACTGGAATTTGTTCTGTGACTTTGAAGTTTTGCAGGTGGTTGTGGTTACTCTGAAGTAGTGTCACAAGGAGTAGATAAAGTCTATGAACAAGAAAGCTGGTTCTTGCCTCATGTATGTTCTCAGACTCTGACTGCCTTGGGGACAACAGTGGTGTTTCTCATTTAGAACAGCTATGTGGATTAACCCAAAGGAGTTATAAGTAATCCAGCTGTTCATCCCTCAGGATGTTGTTTCAGTGCCAAGAAGTCTGTTTGGAGGACTTTCTGAAAAAGAAGTTACACATTTCGGTTTAATAGTCCTTCAAAGATTTTTCTTCTATGATTTTCTATAGTTGCTATTTGATGAACATGGACCTCCAGCATGACTGGTAACAATGAGTTCAATAACGTTACAGCATGATATGCTGATAAACATCTCTTTTTGTCTTGAAGATAACTTGTGAGTATTTCCTTCATCCCATTCCAGATCTATCACTTTCTGTGGTTTTAAGGTGTTATGGGACATGGTAAGCATCCATTCTGTCCTCATTTCAGAGGCAGGAGACCTCTTCTCCATTAACACTAGTGACAGGACCCGCGGGAACGGGGTTAAGCTGAGGCAGGGGAAATTTAGGCTGGACGTCAGGAGGGGGTTCTTCACAGAGAGGGTGGTTGCACACTGGAACAGGCTCCCCAGGGAAGTGGTCACTGCACCGAGCCTGTCTGAATTTAAGAAAAGATTGGACTGTGAACTTAGGCACATGGTCTGAACTTTTGGGTAAACCTGTGCGGTGTCAAGAGTTGGACTTGATGATCCTTAAGGGTCCCTTCCAACTCAGGATATTCTATGATTCTATGATTCTATGTAATGTAATTTCATAGGTATCTATCATAGCCTTTATATCATGCTTGAAGAATCACTGTCTGTTTAATCTTGTGCTTAAACTATTCTGATATTTATTATTATTTTTTTTTTTCACCATTCTTGTGGCCATTCTCTGTACCATTCGTGGTTGTATGTAACTTACTTTGAGGCTATAACTCTCAAAGTTATGACTCTAGCCTGGAACACAGCCAGAAAAAAATGAAAGCCTGCTGACGAGACTATTTCTGTACTTTACCTGCTGATTATTTTATAGAAAATACATTACTGAATCATGTACTGAGATTTGAGTGGTCAGAATTGCATCTGCATGTTACATGGATAAAGGCAAGGGAAGAGATGGTTAGTATACAAATGTAATAGAAGAAATGTTTGAAATAACTGTTTGCTTGCCTTGCTTGTATTATAGCAGGAAAGTTTCATAAGGGGAAATTGTTGGGAAGATTAGGCTTGCATAATGAAGATAAATCCTTAGCTCCATTTGGGAATCTTACTAAGATCCATATTGATATAAAATTAAGCATGTCTGTCTTTGCCAGCTAATTCTTCCCCAACAACTCCAGAAATTAAAACCTCTAAATATATAAATTTCAGAAGGTTCCTAATCTTCTAAATACTTCACAAGAACCATTACAGAACAAGATATGTTATACATCATCTTTATGATATGATCCATGAAGATTTGAGAAGTAAATTGAAAGAAAACACTTATAATTCATTTTCTTTGATTGTGGCAGAACCTTGGCTCTGTATTTGAAATAAACATGATGCAACTCCTAGAAGCATTATTAGCAATGATGCTGTTAATTTTAGAAAGAATAATACTGGATTAAATGACTTGTAAAGAAAATGACACAAGAAAATTTAGTTTTATTAACCCTCTTTTTTTTTTTTTTTTTTTTTTTTTTTTATATTGATATTACCTGATATGCCTACAACATCCTCTCTTTGACAGAATATTTTTCAGTATATCAATAAAATCACCTTGTGCTTACCATAAACCTTCCTATCCAGGGCAGAACAATAAGCAAGTCCCCAAAAAGTAGTAATCTCCTGGCAGATTCCTGAGTGTAATTTGCATACAATTAGCACCAACAGAATCTTTAAAGTTGGCATTTGAACATGTTTGGTCTATATAAAGTGATTAATTGAGATAAATGTTGTATAACAGACATTTAGGACAGGACACTGGAGGAAGCTGTGAAATAGAAGGAACAACATGTACTGTCAAGAAAATCAAACGTCGAATGAAGAACACAAGGTCTTTTCCCCATTTTGAAGAATGACAGGCTGTAAGTATAAAGGCCAGAGGGTTACAGCCACAATAATGAAATAGCTAAACTGAAGGAAATATTTCACAAGGTTTCAGGAAAAATAATTAATATCTCAATAGAAATAATGTACAACAACACAAGGTGGGACTTTTCATGCTGACTGGGGCACCAGGAGAGAGAAATGATGACAGCACTGTGACATGGTGCCATACATGAGTTCAGAGGGGATGGTGAGCATGGAACATGGAGGAGAAGGTTTGGCACAGACAGGTCCCTCAGTCATCTGTGTTTGGACAGAGACAATTAGGCCTCCCTCCACCTTTCCCTCCCCTCACCCAGGCTCTGGGGAAGGCAAAAAACAGCTTGTCTTTTAGGTAGATTGATTAAAGACAAGAGACAGTGTTCAGTGCTGTTGTTCCCCACAGCTTCATTGTCTTGTTGTCATTTGAAAAGAAACGCATGTTTTCATGTTGCTTTTTTGTTAATTAGAAATTACAAGTTTGAATTTTTCTCTGTATTTCAATCTGATGGGATTTTGTTTCACTGTTTACAGCAAGGCCTTCTTGTTTAGTGGGATTTGGGGAGAGGAAGCGAGATGAAGATGACCAATATTTATATCAGGAATGGAGTATTGCTTAGCTTAATTTTTAATGTGCTTATTACTGTTCAGTGTAGAGCAGCTGCTGGATTTCTATTTTCATAGAATCATAGAATGGTTGGGATGGGATTTTTTTTTTCTTTCTTCTTTTCTTTAATTTTATTTGATTGCATTTGAAAGGTATTTGAAGTTAGAATAGGTTTTGCATGGTTAGAAATCTTGAAAACATCATAATAATTCAGGCCAGAACTAAATAGTAATTATAATTAGAATTTCATTAATCACTGACAAAGAATAAACCAATCTTTAATTTATTTATGTAGACTTTATACTGAATAATGTGAACATGTGAGCTGATATGGTCTATATCTATTAATTTACAGGGTCCGTGGTGGAGAAAGATAGGTCACAAGTGTAGATTTACTAATTTCAGTAGGTTTCTATGACATTACAATATTCAAAGAAAATAAATTATAACAAAAAAACCCATAACATTAGACCCTTCTTTCCTGTTTTTATAGATATTTTTTACTACCAGATTTATGCATATTTCAGATTCCTACAAAAAAAATGGGGTTTAACTTATAAATTAGATTTGCTCATCTAAATATTATATATTGACTGTATAGCAGTCAGTGATATTTGCATTTCCAGATGGCACTGGCACTCTGCTCCCCTCTCCATGCCATTTCTCTCTTTCAGCTATACCAGTTCACACATCCTTGTACATATCAATGTACATGCAATGAAGGAGCACATATATATGTGCTGATATTTGAAATATAAAGGAAAAAGCTTATAGGTAATGCAGGTAAAAAAGAGAAAAGACAGCAAAGATTAAAAAAGCAAACAAACAGGCAGAATGAGTCATAGAAGAGAGGAAAACATCTGAATGGCCACAAGAGGAGTAAACCTGTCTTGCGAACACTGGAAATCTGCTGTTGAGAAAAGTCAAAGTGGAGCAGATGTGGGTGTAGATGTACCACATACCTGTTCAGGTGCAAAGGAGGGGAAGTGAAGAAACAAAAAGCCTCTGAGTTGAGCCTATTTGTTCCAGTCTGTCTTCTTAAGACTCTGTAAGAAATCCTTTTGTCACAGACCATCCTTTTTGAAGCCTGGCTCATATTTTTATCATTTCTGTAGATGAGATGTCTAATAATAAATCCTGATTTATAAGACAATAACTGAGGAGAAAATTAAGCCAGGTAAAAAAGGCTTAAAAGATTTTCTTTTCTGGCACCATAATCTGGCAATATACAAAGGTATTCCCAGTAGGCAATATCAGATGGAATTATAGTTTATGGAACAACACATTTTTTCTTTTCTTCTTAGTGTGTTTAAAGAATTTAACTTAAGACAGAGGAGATATATAGGTAATAATGACAGAGATAAAACTAGGAATTATGTGTCATTGTATCAGCTTACCTCGGATTTGTGAGGAGTAGTGCTCATCCATGAACTTCCAACTAGGCTCCTCTCTAGCATGATCATAAGCAAAAACCCTGAGGGGCTTTGGAAAGGTAATGCTCGTGTCTCCTATTCCCTGCAGCCTTCACATAGCTCATTGTTCAGTTTCCCTAAATATGAAACAATACTGATGCAAACATACTGAACTTCATTTGTCTTTTTGTACTTCATTGTCATTATTCCAGATAACATTTTCTTGATGGTGATCAAGGTCAGCAAAAGGGTTGAGTCTCTCCTTCAGTAATGAGGGCATCATTCTCTGGACAAAACCCTCACAAATTCCTTATGCTTGGTGGCTGCTTCTCCCCAGGATGCTCTCTTCAGAGGATTGATCTGCAAGGATTTGATGGAACTGGTGGAGCTCTATTGTCTACAGGTATAAGAAAACTTGTGAATTTGAAATCATTTGTACCTAATTTTGAGTCTGGTAAAGATACCAAAAAACACCTCCCAGTATTGGGAGGAAATTAATTTTTCTAACATTGAAAATAGCACATATTTTCTACATGTAAATAACAATAATAAACATTGCATAGAGATGGTAATTGCAAAAGATTTCAATATGAATTGTCTTCAAATAGGTTATTAGAGAGAGAGAGTGAAATAACTGATAACTAGAAGATATTATGTTTCATAGCAAGATACCAGTCCGAAATCCTTTGACCTGAAGTTTTATTGGGGGTTTGTTACAGCTGACAATTCATTGAAGGAAAAAAAAGTTTGGTAGAAGTTTTTGACAGAAGTTTGTTTAAAAAAAAAAAAAAATCTGTAGTAAAAAAAAATAAAAATAATTCCAAACCAATAAAATTCACTAACCACAGCTGTTAATGAACAGAAAGAGTAGAAAAAACTTTGATGATCATTTCAGTGACTTCTGGTACTGCATTTGCTTTAAATATTCATGTTTTTTAAGTGAAAAAATAATAATATTGAAATCTGCTAGAGAAAAAGAAAAACTATTTCCATATCTTAGTCTTACTCTTTGCTTAACTGGATTCCCCAAAGAGTGTCCATATCAGGAAAAGGGACAGTCTGATTAGTAAGTCTATTAACCCAAGTTGCCTACAAAGCAAAAATATATCCTAAACATTTATAAAATGTCTTTTCTCCTCAGAATAGTATGAATTCACTCTTTTTTAACTAAGGAGGCCAGTTGAAGGCAGCCAACTGAAGGGAGCTAACTGAATTATGAATTACATGGCCAAATGTTACTTCAAGGGGCTAGTCCTAATTTAATGTTTCATAAGACCTACTGAATACTTCATTTATTTTTTTCTTATTTTTAAGTGAGTATTATACTTTAGTTTAATAAAATAAATTTCTTGCAACAGTAGCACGTATAGAACACAATTACCTTCATGCCAGTGAAACAAGCTTTTTCATGCAAGTAAGATGAAGATATTGACCATTTACTTATAATGAAGTCCAATGCATCACCATGAATCACTTTCAATACATTTAATATATCTTGTGGTAAGACATACAGAAGGTAAAATTATACTAGTTAATTGTTTTCCCAGAAGTATTTCACAAAAGGCAGTCAGAAACAGTATGAAGTGTTAAAGAACATTTCTTGCACTAAGGCACAGTAAATGTTATTTCACAATTCTGTTGTGTCTATTCTTTAGGACGTTCCTTGCTAACTTTTCCTAACCTTTCTGAAAATTAATGTATGTTACCTTTGATATATATTTTTACATTAAAACCTATAGTTTGTCTTTTTGAACTTTAAATTTGAAAAGACCACCATCTATCCAAATTTATTTTCAAAATAAACATTTAAACTCGAGTAATTCAACAGTTAATGTAATATGCATCTCAAAAGAATAATTTAATTTATCTTACTTCTCCATTATAAACCAATACCTACAACAAATTCTATTGCCAATTCTCTTTTGATATCAATATTTTGTCCACACAATATCTGTGCAAAGAAAAGAAAAGGAAATATGGAATCAACATAAAAGTTAAGCTAAAAAGTTATCAGAAATGTATTGTTTGAAATTTCTAGCATGACTGCTGCTTTGTGTTTGTTTTGTGTGTGTCTGTATATGAGAAAAATTATGATGGGAATCAGTGTAAGCTGTCTAGGGAAATGAAGTGCAGTAAAAGGCTTTGGTGAGCACTGGTGAACACAGGTGAGCACAAAAGCGTTTGAACCATAATTTCCAGGAGATACTATTGATAGATGTCTTATGAAATTTTAATTTTGAGACACACCACAAAACAGTTCCATGAAATATTTTACAGACGTGGAGGCAGAAAGTAGAACAAGTGAACCCGATAAAACGCTACTGTTTTCCATTGAAAAGCTTTTCAGATGAAGGAATTCCAAGGTTTAATGATACCAAAAGTGGGATCTTAATGAATTATATAGACAGCCACATACCATAAATAGACACCAAGGAACACAGAATAGATAAAGGCTTCCTAAGCATCCCTGCTGTGTGAAAACTTCTCCTCTATGTCTTCTTTCTGCTATGTCCACCATGTCCTCTCTTCTATATGTTCATCTCTACTTCAGCCATCTTAGATTTACTTGCTTTCAGAAGCTAGGTCCTCTCAATACATATATATTAAGGTCAGGCATCTTCATGTTGTCCTCAGAAGGATGGCAGCAGATTTATTGATGAAAATGTCCACTTTATGTCAGGATGTAAACCCAGATAGACAGACTTATACATAGGCTAGGTGTTTGCAAGTGGCGCCTAAGTCCAAAATGCTGATTCTTGAACTTCCTTCTGAATCTCAACCTAGCCTAGCCAGGGTCATGCCCTGGGTCATATCCCCTACCAGGCATAATGATTAAATTCTTTTTAGGATCTGTTGTTGGGTGTTATAGAGGGTTCCCTGGGCTCGTGAGTCCCCTCTCATGAAGCATTGCAATACAGTGGTGGAATGTTCCTTTTATCACACTGCACTGGGGTATAAGGCACCACAAGGGACTATGTTCACACTGTGCATCAAGCCCATGTCAGTACTGTGCAGGTTTTCCTCTGTTAGTTCCTTCCATAGGTAACATAGCAAAACCCTCCTATGTTAGCAGGCCAGAGAGGTATTGAAGTTGCCTGCAGCTCAGTTATGGGACTGTCATGGCATATGTTGAGAGGACAACTATGTCCAGTCACAAAGTTATCTGCAGTGCATCCACACTATTGGCACATTTTCCCTAAAACAATAAAGACATAAAAACGCTCGTTTTATTGCAGCAATGGATACAACACACTAGGAGGAATCATGTTATGAAGAGAACCTCTTTGTTGGTCA
The DNA here is from genome assembly GCF_965140915.1 of Aythya marila. Classification (NCBI taxonomy): domain Eukaryota; kingdom Metazoa; phylum Chordata; class Aves; order Anseriformes; family Anatidae; genus Aythya; species Aythya marila. The sequence goes on from NC_139043.1 coordinate 106,705,034, forward strand.
CTGCCTGTGGAGCACATTCTATATGGAAAGGGAATAAAAGTCATATCAGGAAGAAAACCGCATACTTTGGGCTTCTGTGTTGAAATGCAATATAGTTTTAAAAATTGCCACACTGATGGGGAGTTGTTTGTTATAGGCACAAGTAAAAGGAGTACGGGGAAGAAAACAGAGCAGGTTTTTTAAAGGAGGATGACTGCTCATTTAGCTGGAACCAGGTAACTGAAATTCATAAAACAAAACACAATAAAGCCAGAAATTTGAAAAGACTCCACTGTACAGGTAACTGTAGAATAGTATTTTAGAGATGTTATGCATATTTATAAACAGAATTTTGCTTGACATACTGGGCCTAATTTAGGGCTATATTTAATAGTTTAAATGTACAACAGGTGTTTTTTAATTGCAGATGTTATCATAGACTTAGGTTCAGTGTCATATACTGGTTCTAAATAAGCTACCACAAATGTTGGGGTTTGAATGCTACTCTTGAAAAATAATACGTTTCTATATTATAGTGATAAGGAGGGTTAAATTAATGCTGGATTATGCTATAGCACAGATTACTGTTTAGATCTTGCATTTATGTTTTTCCTTTATAGATTTTTTCACATTATTACCACTAGAGCTTGCTACAGTGCAACCAGATAGACTTTAATATATTTATTTCACATCACCGAGTGATATAGATATCAATTTTCCAATTTTGCACTTCGTAATCTCTAAATAAAAAAATAAAAATAAAAAAAATAATATGCAGGGAAGTTAAATTTCAAAGTGGCCATCAGATAATTATATAGGGCAGCTGTTGGGGGTTTATCTATGTTTGCTTTGGGAATCCTATTAGTCAAGACTTATTATACAAGCTGAGAGAGACTTAGATAGAACTTTATTCCTTCATCTTACGTCTTTCTGTTGAAATCCAGTTACTTAATGAAATAAGGTATTTTTGGCTGGGCTTTAACTTTAAAAAGAACAGGGACAAAGTTTCAACAGTGTCAGAATAAATCATTTTTGATTTTTTCATGAAAGATTTATGGTTATTGTTTTACAAGACTGTTTTCATTTTAAAATCCTGTTTCATTTTATAACAATTTTAAATTTCAAAGTTGAACACTGAAATAAAATTATTGTAATGACTAGAAAAACGTATCCTTTTTCTGTCCTGCCTCTTCCAGACTTTTTTTCAGATCTAATTTTGAAAACTTCAGTTTCCTTTCCATCTGGAATTAAGCCATATTTCCAAATCTATTAATTATTGGCAAATTGAAGTCTTCTATCTTTCACGCAGCTCCTCTTGTGATAAAATTTGTGAAGTCATCTAATGACAGCTAGTCAAAATAAAAGAGATTATTTTCTCATCAACACTGAATATTTGCTTTCTGAATCTGAATGCAATGGCTTATGAAGTCACACATCAAGTATGTCATTACCTCCACCACTTCAGTTTAGAAAGAAAAATACCTGTGAAATCAAAGAAATAAAGAAAAAGATTATGATTATAACAGTCTCCCTCTGTGATTTTTTATTCTTCCTTTTTTTTTTTTTTTTTTTTTTTTTTTTTGAGAACTCCTACTTCTATTGATTTGTTCACCCTTGTTTTCAGTGGTTGAAACTATGGATCATTTGGTCAGATGGTTACTTCAGATCCTAATACAGCTTAATGACTAAAGCCAATGTAGTTCTCTCTTACTTTCATCCCAAATAGGAGTGAAAGCACACATAGCATACCTCCTTTCCAGCAGATTTTGAAGTAATATTATGTGTAAAAGGAAAATTTTGAAAATAACACTTTGAAAATTAAAAAAAAGGTGAAAAATATGGAAATAATAGTGGAACAGGGGGATATTCTTTCTTCAATGAACAAACTTGAACTGTTAGGAAACTGACTTTAAGAACCAAAATCCGGAGAAAATATAATTACAAAGCTACACACAGAAAGGACAACCCTGCCCAGAGATGTTAAGAAGTAGCTGGAGGACCTACTAAAAGGGATTTATTTTTTATTTTTTTTTCCCCCTCACATATGTGCTCTTCCAAGCCTCTGTTTCACTATTCAATTCAGCATGACACATGGACTAAATGTTTTCTTTCATTTTTTTAATCACAGTTATGTCATGCCTGCTGTTTATACTGGTATGGCTTCCTAGTGCTTTTGTGGTGCTCTGTAGTCAGTATGAACTACCTTCATGCAGGAATCATGGTAGCAGGGTTTTCTTTAAGCAGCCCAAAATTAAATTGGTCTTCATTGCATGTTCTTTCACAAATTCTTCCATTCATTGTTATATCTGACCTCTGTTTTTTCAGTACTAATGTTTTCTAAATATCTCCCTACCTCTGAAATGTTACACATCAAAGGAAATTTTTCTTAGATTCTAGTCTGGGATGACTTCATATTTTTCACTTAAAAGCTTCTACTTTAAGCAGATGTATCCATTTTACTCCTTTAATATTATTGTTTCAGTCCTTCTATGCTATTTTTTACAGTTTCTCTTTCTTTCCTAGTCATTGACCTTTAGGCAGTATTGACTTAAGGTTCTAGTAAGTTCATCTCTTTTTTCTTCCAATGCTTAGTTGAGAAGATAAAGTAGAATGGATCACCCAGCCCACAGGGTACTTCACAGAGAACCCAGGTCAGTACATGACAGTCTTCTATTATTTTGTGAATTTACCTGTAATATTTATGCTTTTGTTTCACTAGGAATATAATGAACCTCACAGGATGTTCGTTGGAAAGATGCATCATTTGATCAGAAAAGGAATTAAAATATTTACTTCCCAAATCTATATTCATGTTGGATAGCCTAATATTTAGGCTTGGATTTCCTTTCTTACTCTAAATGTTGCCTTCATATATATCCTAAAGCACTCTAAAAAGTGTGAAGTTAGATGTATACATTAGCAATGTGATAATATTTTAACACTTATAAGAGCCAAAATGACACAATTTTACTTTTTTTCTTTTTTTTTTTTTTTTTCCCCAGCAAGATTCCATATCACTTGCTCTGTGTGCTACTTGTGATCTTCTGAGGATGTACAGAAAAAGAGACACCAATGAGAGTTGTTGATGAATATATTTAGCATCATTTAAAAATAACATTGTCCTTTTCATCTCCTTATTTATATGAATTACAGGCTTATGAAAGGAAATAGGGCTAGAAAAACAGGATATATGGATGAAAGTATCACTTTCCTGATTCAGACAAGATGATGGCAATACTATGCTATATCTAGAAGACTTCTTCACTTAGCTCATATAAAATAGCCCACAGTCCTCAGGAATATGTCATCCTAACTCTGCACATGCAAGGCAGAACACAGGCAGAACTAAACGTTTTTGATTTTTTTCTTTTTTTTTTTTTCTACCATAAAAAGAATTTTTTTTCATGTTTTTTTTTTTTTTTTTTTCCTACCATGTGTAGGATATGATACGACAGCATGATAGCAGATGAATTGAAGTTCAGATGGATGATCTTTACAATCCACAGACCCATTTTTAATCATTCCTTTGGAAAGAAAAGGTCATTTATATTGGTGGCCCTTGGATTTTAGAGCACTATTATTAAATGGAAGACTCACAAAATGTTTTTTATCTCTGAGAATTAAATGCATTAATCTATCGATTTTTCCTTTGATCACTAAAATCAATGACCACTGTTCTGTGTTTTCTGTATATATATTCTGTCCCTATCTGATTTTCCTATTTTAATTAATACAGGTGGTTCTTTTCTGTGATGTTTAAATATTTCTGTGATTTAGCTTGTACATTACAGTAGGTTTCTAATGAATTTTCTGTTACTGAGTTGTCAATGGAAATGGACTATAGCAAAATTACAACAAATGGCAGGATCTCTCCTGTTGCTTATGACATGGTTCTTTTATTGAAAGTCACCTTCAAAAAAGAGCTAATAGTTTTCACAGCCCTCTGGCCTTTAAAAAGCGTATTTTTCTATTTTTATTTCAGTGTGCTGTCTATTGAAGTAATTTGATTTTTACAAAAATATTCTGCTCGAATCATTCTGGACCTCAACTTCATGGTATAGGATGCATTTCAACCTGTAAAAAAAAAATCGTCTGAATCATAAAATTTATTTATTTATTTATTTATTAAACAAGCTGCTAAGCTGCAGATGAAAAGTATATTTAAATCATGAAATTTCAGTGTCTTCACTCATTTTTTTTTTTTTTTAATTTTCGGTTTTTATTTGGTTCTAAACTATTCTTGTTTAAAAACAGAAAGAAAGTGAGAAATGAAAATATATATATTATTTTAATAAAATAGTTCGGTCAACCCAATAATATTTTTTCCAGAAGTTTTGTTTCATTAAAATTTTCAAACCTATTTTTTGTGTTTCTACTCAGCCTGGATTCTCTTTGAAATTTCAAAAGCTTTCATTAGGTTAAAATTTATTTACATACCGATTGCAGTGTCAAATTTAGGTTGCTACTCATATTTATTTTCTGGTATTTCATTACTCTTTTATTTTTTGAGCATTTAATATTAAAACAGTAATTGCAATAAACCTATTTCTCCCCATTGCTTCCCCTCGTATTTTATGAAAAGATAGTTTGCTTGTTTGTTTGTTTGTTTCCTAAGAACTATAAAGCTGATAGTTTTTAATGTGTTCAAAGACTATTTCTATTTCACTGGCTTTTTCTGTCTATGGCCTCCATCACCTTCCTTCTCTTAGTACCGAGCCTGCTGATGAACTAACTGCCCACTCCCCTCTCATAACAATGTAGAGCAAATGTAGAGAGACTTCTGATGTTTTGTGGCAAACTTCACTTCATTGGGCATCTCCAGATTGCTTCTTTTATTTCTTGTAATCAAAAACATGATGGTAATTTACTTACAAATTTAAAGAAAAAAGGGGTAGGTTAAATTTCCAGTCAGTGTTCAGTATGAATGACACAAAAATGTTCTGTCCTTGAAGCCACTTCAGCGAGGGAGTGTCTTAATTCATCCCACATATTTTCTTCTGGAAGAGAGTAAGTCACTGCAGTCTTTTAACAATGTAGCTCAGTAACCCTTATTAAAGGACTTAGACAACTGACTAACTGTTTCTTGCCCATGCCTTCCCTCCCCCCCCCCCATCCCCCCCCCCTTTTTTTTTTCTGGGAAAATTAGATGTTCCCAAAAGGGAAGGATTAACAGCTTTAATTCATGTGAAATAAATACTAGAAGGATATCTGCTAATTTTGACAACACTGCTTCACTGTGCTGTCTTCTGTCCTAACAGAATTTCTAATTGTGTCTAATTCGGGCAAAATATTTTGTGGTATTAGGACATAGCGTGACATACGTGCATTCTGTTGGCTTATTTATGTCCATCTTCATAGTTTTCTAACATACTGTCTCTTGGCTGCAGAGCAGTCTATCAGAGTGTGAATAAAAATAATCATCCTAAACCCTGAGAATCACCCTGGTGCTACAGCATGATTTCCTATGACACTTGGTTGATTTTGTAGAATTCCGTAACCTTTATAGAGCAATATTCTAAAAATACAATTCTGTGCCATGTAGAAAGAGTATCTCTACTATGCATGGGGTCTGCATGGCATAGTGCATGTGGGTCGGAGCCCTGTTTGAAGCTACACTGCTTGGGGCACCCAGCACCTAAAGGTACATAAAATTATCTGTGCTCTTCTTATAAAGTTATCTCTAATAAAAAACATTTAAAATGCTTTAAATCATAAAGTGCTTTTCTTACTTATAAATGGAACAATTTATCCTGGTCCAAAACATGTTTTTTTCTTAATTATTCAAAATTCAAAATTTTGTACCTTTCAGACGACTGATGACTGATATTTTAATGTGTGGTTTGGTATAGTGCTACTGGGGTAATTTCTCCCTCTGTTGCAACCTCTATTCTGCCTTCCTAGGGAAAAGCCCTGCAGCTGGAGAGAAGATATTGAAGGGCTGCAGAGGAGCCCTTCAAGGGAAAGGGAAAGGCCCAAAGGCCCTTCAAGGGAAATTCATTTTCATTATCCTCTCTGTTCTTTCTGGTGTTTTTTCTCTCTGTTTTTTTTTTTTTTTTTTTTTTTTTTTTTGCCTTTATTCATTCTCTAGCTTTTGTATGGGTGAAAGGTGGAAAAGTACTACAACTACTGACACAGAGAGAAAGAAGATAGACTAACAAAGACCACATCTATTTTTCCATAGATCAGGTAACACAGCTTCTGCTCAATAGATGTTAAGGCTGTGTGTGGAAAAGCAAATAATCCAAAAAGCTTTGTCTGCTATGTCTGTCAGAGATCTGGGAGTGAGATAGCTTCATATCCCATTTTTTACTCTAAATCATATTTTACTGAGCATTTCAAGTGAATTCTAGCTAAAGATATTCAAGTGTATATTCAGGCAGGAATATCTAGATTCTGTTTTTACTCCCACTAACATTTTCCTCATATGTAATACCCAGTAGATTGTTAAGCTGTGCTTGGAAGGTTAGCAGGTAAGTATGAGGCTCTGCTCATCAGGATCAGAATGGTAACAGTAATTTTGTGCTAAAACAAAGTCTTAGAAACAAAAGTCCAGACACTTGAAACATTTAAAAACTTTTTCAGGAGAAAAAATATAACAACTTACTAAAAATCTGACTTTTATCTTGAAGATTTTTTAATTAATAAGAGTAAATGGTGGTAACCTGAAAATTTCCCTATATTGCACAGGAAGGTGATAACAAAGACAACTTTTATTACTCTGGGACCTTTTAAAAACAAATGGCATTTTGCCTTGTTTTTCTGTATTCTTTAGTTATAAAAGGACAGTACTGGCTATCAAGGGACCATTCTTTCTGTAAGAGGGAGGGTATATTTTGATTCATGTCAAAGATGAAGAAGTTGTTTTTGCTTTGTCTTAATGACCACAGTTTCTAAGTTGCACTGTCTCAAGACAGTAGACTGCACTGGAACAATTCAACAGTTAACAAAATACTTTTGTATTAACTGAGACACAGAGAAGTGTTATTGAGATTTAGCAATTGTTAACAGAAGCCTTCTAAATGTACACAGAAAAGTGTAAAGATAGAAAAAGTGTATCACAGAACTGGAAAAAAAAAGGGGGGGGGGGGAGAATTTCATGCATTCTGACAGGAACTTAATTAATGTTTTTAGCTCAAGAAAAAAGATGTGCTATTATTCTGCTCAAATTGACAAATAAATGCTTAATATAAGAAAAATGTTTTTTGAATTTTATTACTTTGTGAATCCATGGAAAGAAGGAGGGAAAATAAGAGAATCAGCAAAGGCCAACTGTCCAGAAACTGTTGGAGAGGTAAAAGGAGAAGCTGGAGAGGTGAAAACAACAGAAGACAAGGAAGGAACGTGATCGCCTATGTCAGAATGGAAAGGTAGAATCCTGGGATTTTACATGTAGGGGTTAGTAAGATCTCATGTTTATCTAGATTTCAAGATAGACAAGACAGATTGAAGATGATCTAAGATGGGACAGTAAGAAAATTAGTTAGTGATGGAAAGGATCAATAACTGAAGATGGCTATGGAAAAATGCTGTTTATAGAGATGTGAATGACTAAAGTATGCTTATATTGAGTGGGAAAAGACAGGAATGATGCTGAGGAAAAGAGAATAAAAAGAAGAGGAAGAGAATAGAGTGTCTGGGACAGTATGAAGGAGATCAGGAAATGCTACAGCATGCAGCGAAGAGGTTAGGTGGAAAAATCAGAAGAAGGGAGCAGACTAGACTAGAATAAATAGATCAGTTGGAAGGGACTTACAATGATCATTGAGTTCAACTGCCTGACCTCTTCAGGGCTAACCAAAAGTTAAAGCATATTAATTAGGGAATTATCCAAAAGTGTCTTGAGCACTGACAGGCACAGGGCATCAACAATCTTCCTAGGAAGCCTGTTCCAGTGTTTGACCTCTCTCATGTTAAACAAATTTTCCCTAATAACTAGTATGAACCTCCCCTAGTATAGCTTTTTGCCATTGCCACACATCTTATTGGTTACCAGGGAGAAGAGACCAGAACATTCCTCTCTATTTCACCTCTGAGGCTCTTTTGGTCTGTTTCTAACAGATGAGATCTGTCAGGAAGGCAGCAGTATGGAAGGCAAGATAAAGGTGAGAAGGTGCAAACCCTAGTAGTCAGTGAAGTAGGAATTTTGTCTCAGAAGTTGACATTGATGTTAGAAACAGGATCTGGTTCTTTCTTTGCATTTGTAGCTACTTCTGACTGTGGCCAAGTACAGCCAAGTGAAAAAGATGCTGAAATACTGGAACAGAATCCTAACCTTGGAATAACCATAAAGCCAACACATAATTTAACTGTACCATAGAGAAAGCTGTAATTGGCTAGTGTGTATTTTACAAGAAATGACAGAATCACAGAATCACAGCATTACAGAAGGGTTGAAATTGGAAGGGACTTCTGGAGATCATCTGGTCCAACACTGTTGCCAAGCAGCGACTCCTGGAGTACATTACATCAGATTACAACTTCTCCTTCTTCAAAGAAGGGGACTCCATAACCTCTCTGGGCAACCCGTTCCAGTGCTCTCTCTCCCTTACAGTAAATAAATGTTTTCTCATATTCAGCTGGAACTTCCTGTGTTTCAGTTTGTGTCTATTGCCTCTTGTCCTGTCATTGGACACCACTGAAAAGAGTCCAGCCCCATCCTCTTGACACCCTCCCCTCAGATATTTGTATAAATTGAGAAGATCCCCCTTCAGTCTTCTCTTGTCCAGGTTAAACAGGCCCAGCTCTCTCAGCCTCTCCTTCTATGACAGGTGCTCCAGTACCCTAATCATCTTTGTAGCCCTTCGCCCCTTCGCTGGACTTGCTCCAGGAGCTCCACATCCCTATTATACTGGGGAGCCTAGAACTGGACACAAGTGTGGCCTCACCAAGGCTGAGTAGAAGGGGAGGATCACTTGCCTTGACCTGCTGGCAACACTGACTAATACACTCCAGGACACCAGTGGCCTTCTCAGCCACAAGGGCTAGCTCATGGTTAACCTGCACCAGGACCCCCAGGTCCTTCTCTACAATGCTGCGCTCCAGCAGGTCAGCCCCCAGTCTGTAGTGGGCATGGGGTTATTCCTCTCTAAGCACAGGACGTTGCATTTGTCTTTGTTAAATTTCAAGGGGTTCCTCACTGCCCAACTCTCCAGCCTGCCCTGGTTTCTCCAGCACAGCCCTCAGGGGTATCAGCCACTCTTCTCATTTTTGTGTCATCCGCAAACTTGCTGAGGGGGCCCTCTGACACATCATCCAGGTCCACTGATGAATAAACTGAACAGGACTGGACTCAGTACTGACCCCTGGAGGACACCGCTAGCTACAGGCTTCCAACTAGACAGCACTGCTGATCACAACCCTCCAAGCTCTACCATCCACCCACTTTGCAAACCACCTCAGTGGCCACTTATCCACTCCACATTTTCTGAACTTGCTTATGCATATGTTATGGGAGACAGTGTTAAAAGCCTTATTGAAATCAAGACAACATCCACTGCTCTCCCATCATCTACTTGGCTAGTCATTCCATCATAGAAGGCTATCATGCTGGTCAAGCATGACTTCCCCATGCAGACTATTCCTGACTTCCCCATACAGACTATTCCTGATCACCTTCTCCTCCATGTGCTTTGAAAATAAAAGATCTATGTTTAAGATGGACTTGTATTTATTATAGACTCCATAATGGACTGCAGTCCATGATAGCTGTCAGTCACTGTAACTTACAGGGGCTATGGAGACCAGCCAAACTTTTTCCTAGAAAGTATCATGGGTAGCAGGTACAGATCATAAATAAGAACTTTGAGCTTATTCCAAGCCTACTCTGTTCAGTACATTGGGACTGTGAAAGATTAAATCTTCAAAGGTGTGGATTGTGGTTCATGACCAATTGCAGCAAAAATGAAAAAAAAAAAAAAAAAAGGAAAAAAAATACCAAAGGAAGTGAGAGACTCATAGAATAAAGGATTCTGAACTGTACTTGGCTGAAAAAGCAGCTCAAGGGTTTCATGTGAGACTGTCATACACCAGTTTGTCCTGTAGATCACACCATGATGTGTTTTACGAACAGTATGGGAGCTGACTAACAGAACTGGAAAGAACAGCAGAAACCTTCTTTTCCTGGTGTGGTTCAGGCTATGTCATATGGATCAACCTCAGACTCTCTGGAGCAAAGTGTTTTGCACTTCCCTGTCTTTCCAGCATGGCAGGGTGGCAGGGAGCACAGTAGCCCACTTGGATATTTACTTAAAATGCAGCCATCTCATTCTTGCTGCAGGCAGTTGTCTGGGAGTCTGGGAAAGGTGACACAGAAGGACAAGATGTAATAACTTTAATGAATACTTTTTTAGACAGAAAGGTTCTTAGGCCAGAAATGATCATTATGATAATCTATTCTGAACTTCTGTAAAGCACGGGCCACAGTATTTCATCAGAGGATCCTACAATAATGCCAATACTTAACAACAGCTTCAATGAAATGTCAAAACTTAGAATTTTGTAAGGATATTCATCCCTCTACATTCAGAATAAGCAGATATAAGATCCTCAAAGTGTGCTGTTATATTTTAGCAACAGATTTTCCTTTTGCGTTCTAATTGAAGCTGGCATATGCTGCTGGCACTTTGAATAGCATTGCCTTACATATCATTCAAACCTGGCACAGAAAAATACCCTTCTTTTCCTTCTCATTTCAATCTGGTTTTGGACTTTTTTTCTTCAATAGATAGTAGAGAGCATGCATACTTTTAATAACAACTATGTCCTGAACAAATGCACATAATAGGTAATTAATACATTCTTTTTGCTGTTCTTAGTAGACAAGTCAATGCTTACCCATGTGAGGTTCAGAAGAAAGTAACCGAGCCAATGTTGTGGTTTAACCCAACAGGCAGCTAAGCACCACAGTCATTTGCTCACTCCCCCTGCACTAGGAGGTGGGAGAGAACTGGAAAAAAAAAAAAAAAAAAAAAAAAAAAAAAGATAGAACTCATGGGTTGACTTAAAAACAGAAAAACAAACAAACAAACAGAAAAGAAAAGAAAGGAATAATAATAATACTAATAACAATAATAATAATATAAATATACACATTCGCAAGGCAAGTGATTTACAATGCAACTGCTCACCACCAACACTTATGAAGTTCCACATATAGGTGGAAGCTTACCTTCCACCCTTACACGTGGTAACAAACCTAATTTCTAGTCTAAAAATATTAGAAATTATTTGGGGTACCTCTTGTTTGTGCCATGCACCATCAAATCTACTAAGTCTTAACATTCTGACTCTGCCTCTTTTAACCGTAACAGGCAAATCTTATAAATATTGTTCATTAATATCTTAGAGGAAAATCAAGAAGCTAGTAAATATAATAAAAAATTGTTTTCTCAGGGAGTAAAAAGCAGGTTTCAATAAAGTCAGATCTTTTTATTAGAAGACAAAGGTGGACATTCATATTTCTGACAGGGAATTAGCATACCTTGTTAACCTGAAGTATGGACAAAATAAAAAGATAATATAAGTTATTTTCATGCTTTTAATGATACTGACTTTTTAAAACACAAACTTTAAAAGACAAGAGAATTCTTTTGTTTCAAGATACTTGCATTGCGTATCTCATCTGAGAAGTAACATTCTTTTAGATGATTTAGATCTTTTCATTCCCTGAGTCATGATTGCCTTCAATCTCTGGAAAAATTGTTTTGAATTCCAGTTGACACTGAAGTCATCTGTCTTTACAAATATAGAAGTCCATTCCTTCCTATTACATCAAGTATCTGCCCAGAGAGCATTTGCCATTTGGGTTTTGTGGACAGAATACAACATATGTGCAATTAATTGGCTTCTTTTGTCAAAAAAAAAAAAAAAAATATATATATTTAATCATAAAAACAAAAGGCTTTTGTCATCTGCAGAGAACAAGTCGTGCTAAATGAAGCTGCCCCTTCCCTTACCACATCACATATCAGCCTAAGATGTGTCTTTACTTATTAATAAAACAGTAATTAAAATGAGAAACCCTGAATTTTAGCATTATCCAAAAATGGATAATGACATCTATAATACTTTACTACATTTGCTTTATGTTACATATGACATTCTATTTCCATGTGGAATTCTTCTAAGGCCTTTCAAACCCTAGTATTTTATTGCTATCCTTGGTGGCCTTGAGCATCCTTCTGTTTCACATTGACTTTATGACCTTGCTGTCTGTCAAATCCTTCTCTTTGTTCTTTTCCATTCTGTAATTTAAGTTTTAGCTTTCTTCTGGAAACTCAATGTTCATTTTTTATTGGTGAGTTAATTTTATTTTTTTTTAATTTTGCACAATTTTATTGCTGTGCTTGGCCATTATATTTACATCTGATTAATGTATATATGATGATTATATTATATATGATGAAATAAACTCTACTAATTGGTGCTTAAATGCCTACTCATCAGAAGACCATGCACCTAAGTACAGAGTCTCATATTCACAAATGCTGTCATGTGAAACTTCTTCTAGTCTCACTGACAGTACTCCATTCAGATATTGGGCTTTGGTGTTTTTAACCAAAGACAAGATTCATCTCAACAAAATTCAGCTAACAGTCCTGAGTCCAGATTAAGACAGTCATCTCAGCTCCATCTCTGGTCCCTAAAGAGAGAAGATAATAACTTCATCTTTAGATAAGTGATGACTGATAGAAATTGAGGATGATCTGCTGTTCTTTACCGTCTTCTTTTCTCTGATGAGAACAATCAGAAGACATGGGCATTTACTTGAAATAAGCTATTTAATCATTCACAAATCTAGGTGAAAAAAATTTGATAGCCAAAGTACAAAAAAATAAAACATTTCACCAAAGGAAATTAACCTAAGGTGATTTGTACACTTTGTCCTTTTTTTTTTTTTTCCCTTCAGAATTTCATCTTGTCTATTAGGGTATGTCTGAATCAATATTAATGTCAATACTTAGGTAGCATAAATCACCTTCTCCATGCAAAGCCAATATTTTTACCAAATTAATAGAACTATTTTAAAACCCATATTTTGATTTTTTTTCCTTGTGCTCCATGAATCTTATATACAATCAGTAATGCAAGACCAAGAGCAGATCCTCACAGAAAAAAATATCCCCAGGTTTCCCTCTGCCTCATGCAATAGTTCTAGTTCTAAATAGGTTCCTCACCCTAACAGATAAAAAAGATAAACCAAATAAGTCAAACATAGTTAACATACTACTAACATAGTAGTTTTGGATCATAGAAACTTATTTGTATCTAAAAAAAAATAACCAAACAAACAAATGAACCAAACCAAACCAAAACCCAAACAACAATGAAAATACCTGCTGGGTTCTGCTCATAACATTGTGGGTCTATCATGTAAATACAACACTAGAGCTAAAATAAAAAAGAAGGTAATATAATCATAGACACAAGGAAAAATATTTACATATATTTAAATTTTTCAATTTAATAACCTTTAAAGATACAAAATATAAAAAACCTTTAAAAACCCTCAATATATTGAGGAGATATACTGGCATTTAATCTTTGATTGCTAGAAATAACACAGAGAAAGTTGTACTTCCATTCATCTTGGCAAGGAGGAATTCATACTTCGAAGTTGGAAGGCAAGAGATGAAGATACTGGGCAGAACAAAAACCTGCATTACCCTTTGTTAGCAATATCCTATCATATGATAGGAGTTAGGTAATGCCTATGCCCAAATTCTGATTGAGTTCACCCAGACTTGAATCTTAAGGGAGCCCCACAGATCCTGGTAGCTCATCACAGAACTGAGCCTCCAGGCAGAGCAAGAAAGCTGGATTCAGAAGTGGTCTGGAGGGGCAGTCTGAGGGGACAGAGGTCCACGTTGGTAAAATAGTGGAAGCCTGTGTTTAACACTTCTGTTTGGTAATATCAAAATCTCTGCATGGAAAAGTAAATAAACCCTACTTCCCAGAATCTCTGTGGTTCCACTGATGCAGTTAAAGTGGTGTGCAGAACAGGAAAGTTGAAGGACCAGGGCTTTTGTCAATTATGTTTGAGAAAGACTAACAATGTGGCTGGAAAGAGTAGCTCCTTCAAAGAGAAAAAAAAATGGGTCATGTTGTTTTGGAGCAGTCACTCTCTGTTTGCCTTGGACTGAAACAGTACAAACACTGGGACTAGATTTACAGTTTCCCAAATTGAAGGAATCTTTCTACAACCTGAAATGCATTAACTAGAGAAAAGGTGGATTCGAAAGCAAATGCTCTTAGTGGAATATGTATTTGAATATGTATTTTGGCCAACAGACTCAACTTTGAAGATTAAGTAATGCTGATCACCTCTCCAGAGTGATTTGACAATTTATTTTAGTTAATTGGGTTTCAGTTAGAGTTGAGGGATTTAGCTTGGCCTACCACCCATCTAGATCATAGGAGCCAACAAAAATCATTTAAAAATAAATGTGCAGATTCCAATTTAGCTTTTGTGGAGGTCACACATGATTTGTTTTGATATAGCTTTAGTTTCTCATAATTTTACTCTAAAAATGGTATAACAGTAATAGTCAAACTTTCACAAACTTTTTAAAGAGCTATCTAGACATGCTATGTTAATTTTGGAGGATGATTTGAAAGTTTGGGCATGTATTTTATATGTTTGTATATTTTAAAAATTCCCCCTACATTGATATAACCTTGAAAATGCGCTTTAATCCAAACCCTCCTTCCTTCTTTCCCTTATTCCTTCCAGTGTCTTACAACATATACAATAAGAAAAAAGATTAATTTTCTCTACCATTCTCTCCTCGTTTCTTTCAATAGTGATATTTAAAGCTTGTGAGCAAATTAAAAAACTCTTATAAAGTTGTAGACTAATCCTTCCCAAAATTGTCTACAGAACCTTATTACATACAGAGGCTTTCCAGCTAATAGAATGATGATCTGCATGAATTTTTGTGCACTGACAACTGTTATAATCAAGTTTGTGAAGATCTGTTTGCAAAAATATGTGTGAAAATACCTGGACAGTTTGTATGGCAAATTTGTTTTGTGGAGAAAAATGGGGTTTGGAAATGACTTGAATTTGTGCTTACACTGGGAATTCTGAATTTGCTTTGTGGGATATGTGCTGTGGCTTCACAGCCTCATCCAGACTCCTCTACCAGACTTCAAATCCTCTTCAGGTATCAACAAGTCCCATCCACTGCCACAGTAATGCTGCACTGGTGTTATGGTCAAAAGAAAAAACATAATTTTCCCTTCAAAGTAAATGACTCCTAAAACTCAGAATCAGAATGTCCTTTTGCAACAATGATTTGAGACACCTTTGGCCTTCTTCTGAGGAAAACTGAGTGCCCATGAATTATGCTATTTCCAAGTGGACCACCAAGTGCTGAGAAATTCTAAAAAAACCAAGTTCTTCCACATATGACCTGTAGCAAAACTTTTGCATAAACTGGAGGTTAAGGTTAGATTGTTAAAGCTAAATGAACTTAAAATATTCTTGCTAACATTTCATTGACTTTCATTGACTTTCAGATCCATATTTATGTACCAGAGTAATGGTTTGATTTTCAGAGCTCTTTCTTTGACTCACTGCTTATTTCTCATCTTTTCTTTTTTTTTTTTTTTTTTTTTTTTTTTTTAATTTCTTTTTAATTTATTTCCTAAAGTTAAGTTTAAGACCTCAAATTATTCTTCTCTGTCTGTTATCAGATTAGCTCTGTGGCTTTATTAATTGTCAGGTGTAGGACTGAAAAGGCATGTTATACTTTTAGACTAAGAGGAAAAGTGCTATTGTCAAGGGGAGTTTAAATATTTTTTAAAAGATTTAATGTGAGTGATTATATTGTAAGGTCATGCATTCACCTAGGCAGTTTTCTGCATACTTGTCAGAGGAAAAAGACAAATATACAGACTGGGAAAACAAATGTGCTTTCTCTAAGGAGTTTAAAGGGATTTAGAGAGTGCAGCACAATGAATTCAGTTTTTTCTTACTGCAGCTGAAATCCTCACTGCTCTTGGCTTCCTAGCAACAGTGCCTTCCTAACTCATGACTGGAGACAGTACAGACATAAATCAGTCTGTCATTCATCATATAATTGATCAATCTATTGGCATTCCTTACAAGAACTAATCTGTATCTTTTAGCAAAGATATAAAATGGCAGCAATGGGTACCAATATAATGTAAATAATATAAAAAATGATATTTTTGTTTACTATTTTTCTGTCCCATCAAGTTCCTTCTTACTTCCTCTCCCGGTAAATCCTGAATGATTCAGAGGCTATGGATATCATCTAGCATGTCAAAAACCATCCCACATTTGAAAGATTAAATGCTACAGGCAAAACCCCCAGCATTTCAGAGAATTGCTGTCCTTCTTGCCTTCTTAGGACCCTTCATTTTATCATCTCCTGCTGTTGATGAAGTGCTCTGTGTATCCAGCCTCCCTTAGAAGCCTTCCTCACAGCTCCTCTAGTCTTATTGACTAATATTCTTTCCCTCTCCATTCAAGTTGCCCCACCCACACAAGCAATTCATTATGGCTACCTTTCCAAAATAACTCATCAGGTACAGATTTGCTGCTAAAAACAACATTTCTTCTTCTCCTACTTCATTTCCCCTCTCACTTAACTGATGCAACACTGAACCCTCCCATGATCCCAGAAATCTGCAATAATCTGCTTCTTTGTGAGTTTTGAATACAGGAAGGTGATTTGAGCTGTCTTCTCTCTCTTGTCACCTTCAAAACTATACTTCACTATCTCTCGAGTATGATTAGTAGGAATCAAAATCCCAATTAATTTTCAAGGTACAATTGGATTAGTTTATTGAGACGGATCTTATGAGGAGGCAATCTAGTATACCAGACTAATGGATTGATGATAAACTTGATCACAGAGATATTTTCTTAAACTTTATGCTCATACAAGCTTGGGTTATACATTTCCACATCAGTCAGTCCTTTTTCCTCATAAAAACAAACAATTATTATTGTTAAATCCACCTTGATTTCCACTGATCAAATTTGAAGTCAGTCTAACTTTACATTCAGTTTTCTTGTCTGTCCTTGTCTGTCCTTTAAGTTCTCATATTTTATGTGGTCTTTATTCTGATTGTAAGATCCTGTGGTCAAGGCCCTTGTCCTCAGACAAATATGAATGCTTCTCCATTCAAAAATGTTCATATTTATATAGAACAACCTCTACTGACTTTAAAATTTATGCTCAATTTGGAAAGATGCACACAGCTGAACAAAAAATAGCGTTTTGGAAAACAGGCAACTGTTTTCCTTCTTGTGGATGTTTTCAGTAGTTATGAGTGTAACATTTAGTTTACAGAAGTGTCTTCCAACTGTGAGAAGTGGTAAATCCCCTTAGCTGATGTTAGACATAGAGATAAATATGAAAGTTAAGTATTGGAAAGAAGAATAACATACAGTGTGTATTGATGTCTTCTCAAAGACATGGGTTTAGAATATTAATTCTGCAAGTGGCTTTACATTATCTGTTGTACTCATTTCCATTCTCAAGACTTAGAGTGGTGAGAAGATTTGCACTTCAGTATATTTAAGCTCTATGTTAATGCATCCCTTTAAGATACAACAAGCTAGATTAAATCTTATCTGCAGTTAGGCTTTCAATAACATATATGTATAATGTGAATAATCTTAGCTTTGCTTAGCACTGGTTCAGAAATCTTTAACTCCTTGGTTTTGCTAGAACTATGTTGCGGGTTAACCTGGTAGGCAGCTAAGCCCCACACAGCTGCTCACTCACTGACTTTCAGTGGAATCGGAGAGAGAACTGGAGAGGTAAAAGTGAGAAATCTTATGGGCTGAGATGAAAACTCTTTAATATTCTAGGTAAAGCAAAAAACTTCACACAGGGAAAGCAAAATAAGGAATTTGTTCACTACTTCCTATTGACAGGCAGATGTTCAACCATTTCCAGGAAAGCAGGCCTCCATCGTGTGCAACGGCTGCTTAAGAAGACAAATGCCATCACTCTAAATGTCTGTCCGAGAGTCCAGTAGCTTGGAGCAAAACCCATGTGAGCTATGTCATTGCTCAAACCATTTGTTACATGGTTTGTACTACAGCAATGAGGTTGACTGTTTCTGTGAAAAATGTAAGAAATTATTTTTGTTTTTCATGATATAATGTTCCTGAGATATTGCTTCTATCTATGTATCTTTCTATGTATGTATGTATGTATGTATGTATGTATCTATCTATCTATCTATCTATCTATCTATCTATCTATCTATCTATGAAGACTTCTAATGGAGAAACCTCCAATCAAAGGCATTAAAAAGTTAGCTTTGTAAGCAGAATATTACCAAAGTCAAGGGTACTGCTTCCATTCAGAAGGGGTCCCCATCAGGTGTTAATACTCTTAAACTGGGTCCTGAGTGAACAATAATTCCAAATGTTGAAAAATTATCATGCAGTTTACAGCTCAGATTTTCTGTGCTATTCTTATACTACCCATGATGTTGCAGCTTTTATGCCAGGATTCTAATACAAAATTAAACCTTTTTTCTTTAGTAAACTGAATCAAGTTAGTATGAATGAAGGTCCAGAATCGTGCATTACTTTTGGTCTTATTGATCTTAGGAAGAGAGCAATGTTCCTTGTTCTTGTTGTTGTGTTGAGTGATAAAACTATACGTATAAAAGAGTAAAGAACTTAAAATGCCAGAAAGGTTTACTCAAGTCATCAGTCAAAGAAAATGTACAGCAAATCAATTTATTCCAATACAATAATGTCAGAAAAGAAGTCAGTTTATTCAGAGTTTAAATAAATAACCTGAATTTGGAGTTCCAACTAATAAGCAAAATAATAGTCATTTTCATTAAAGTAACAGTTCAAAAAGTCCAGAGATTTGACATCATCTGGATAGCATGCGATGCTCTAGAGAGAGATCAAAACAACCCAACTAACTGCAAAGATTGCTATTTATTGCAGAGATGACCTCTAAAAAGTCATCTGGGAAAAATTTGAAACAAGATAGAGACAAAAAGGTCAAAATTTCAACTCATAACACTTCTGGAACTTTTGTTAACTCCTGGGCAATCTTTTGAAGGCTTTTTTTTTTCTTTTCTTTTTTTTTTTTTTTTTTTCTTTATATGCTTTCTCATCTTTCTACTTTGTCTTTGATTCTACTAGAGTATCTTCATGATCAAAGCAGTATTCTAAGATAAGTGTAGTAATTGACTGTAATTGTAGTAGGAGCTGGTTTCAGCAATAATTCTACAAAATGGTGTTGTAGTCAAATAAGGAAAGAGCATGAACCTCCTTCATTCACTTCTGATTTTTTTCTTCACACTTGAAGTTTCCCATATTTTTCTAAATATTTGCTCTCCCAAGCCTTCTTCAGGCCTCGCATATTTTGACCTTTTCTCCCTATTCTAAAGCACCTTTTCTTTGCTAAAGGATAATGATCCAAAAGATGATCACAGATATGTAAGGATATAATTTCAGGAAACATTTACATGGAATGGGACTCCTCAGTACAGTTGAGAGAAGACCAAGGGAAGATATCACAAATGTATACACTTCTCTGAGTTTTTAATGAATAAGGTGAGAAGGGTTGTTCAAAATAACCAAAGGAAGGTACCTATTTATCACTACATGTAATTAGGTTGTGGGATTGCTTTCTACAACATGTTGCAGATATCAAAAGTTTGCATGGATTCAACAAGCAACTAGGAAAACAAAATAAAACAAAACATTAAGGGTTATTTGATATAAAAACAATACCCCTGTATTCAAGTTTTTGAGTTATATGTTGTTGGAGCCTAGGAAGTTCTTATTCCCTGGACATCCATTTATGATCACTGTCAGAAAAAAGTTAAAGGCCTTTGATATGACTTGGCAGGTTAATCTTGTGCTCCTGCTGGCATCAGCTCTTCGAGCTGTCTCTTTTTCCTGCTTGGCTCCTTTCCTCCCCCTTGAGGCCATGTTTGTAATCTCTTCCTTCATTCCCTTTGGCAACTATTGCCTCATCTCTGAGATGTACCTTTACTCCAGATGAGCTCTCTTGTTCTGTTTCCTAAAGGATGTTGACAAATACACAGGAAGTAGTAGGAAACAGGAGCAATGTGATGCCAAGGAAGATCTTTGCTTCTGCTGGGAAATCTGCCATAGTTTAGCTTGGAATGTAACAAAGATAACTCTCCATGTACTTATATGCAGTTGTCAACTACAATTAGGTCCTGCCAACTTCAACTTCCTGCTGAACCTGAACTACATGAGAGTAGATTATGGTTTATTCAGGAAAGTCATAGGTAAGTCCCTGGAAGTCAGCTCTGAAAGGCAAGGTGTTGTGGTTTACTCTGGAAAGCTACCAGAAATTTAAGGACAGCTTTGCCTGTGTGCAAGAACAGTTATCCCAATGTTCAGGAAAACCTACAGAGGTATCAAGAAGCCAGAATGACTAAACCGAGAATTCCTAGTGGAGTTCCAGTGCAGCAAGGGAGCATATAGAAGGTAGAAATAAAGGACAGGATACAAATGAGGAATTTGGAAATGCTGCCTAGGGGGATGATGTCAAGAGAGCCAAAGCTCATCTGCAGTTAAGACTTGAAAGGTACCTCAAGGACAAGAAACAGAGCTTCTACTGATACATTAGTAGCAAAAAGCTGAACAAAGTAAATGTGGACCCATTTGATGAATGATGCAGATGATTTTGTGTCCAGAGACAAGATAAGGCTGAGGCGCTCAATGCTGTGTTTTTCTTAGTCTTCACTAGAAAAGTCTCCTAGGACTCTGTGCTTACAGAGTTCAAGAAGAGAGCTGCCAGCTGTGGGTGATGGTCAAGTGAGGGATTACTTCAAAGAACTTAATTTTTGAGAGTCCATGAGACCTAGGTTACAACCAAGCCACTGATAAAACCAGCTGATGTAGCAAAGGCACTCTCTTTTATAAATCAGTGGAATTCCGTGACAAAGGCAAATATTAGCCTCATCTTCAAAAACGTCTAATAGGATGATGCAGAGAACTACAAGCTGGTCAGTCTCATTTTGGTTCCTGAAAACAGCATGGAATGAGTCCTCTTGAAACATATTTTGGTCACAAGAAGGAGGTTACTGGGAACAGTCAGAATGGATTCACTAATGGTAAATCATACTTGACCAACACGATTGCTTTCTGTGATTTGTGGACAGTGGAAGAACAGTGGATGTCATTTACTTTGATATTATCAAGGTCTTGGACACTGTCCCTCACAATATACTTGTTCCAAGGTTGTGACATTATGGTCACTATTGTGGGTGGAAAATACTGGTTGGATTATCAGCTGTAGAGGGTAGTGCTTAATGGGTCACACTCTATCAGGCAGTAGGTAATGAGGAGTACCACATGGGAATTGTCTTATTTAACATCTTTATCAGTGTCCTGAAAGAGGTGACAGAGTGTTCTTCTGTCATAAACTTCCATATGACACTATACTGAGGGCAGGTCAGTCAGTACAGTCAAGGGCAGGGCTTGGGGGACTTAATCAGGAGAGAGGAACGGGCTAACAGAAACCTTATGAAATTAATGAAATACAAAGTCCTGCATATGGGAAAGAAGAATCTCTGGTGATGGGACACACTGAGGACTGGCTGACCGGGGAGCTGCTCTGCAGAAAGGGCCCTAGTGGGTTTGGAGGACAAGGAGCTGAATATGAAACAACAGTGTGCCCTGGAAGCATGACAGGTGATTACAATTTCCTGGGCTGCATTAACATGGCCACAGCCAGCAGATCAAATGGAGTGATTTTTCCCTTTACTTGACACTTAAACCATAGGTGGACTACTGCACCCAGTTTTGAGTCCCCAAGTACAGGAGTAACGTTACCCCATAAATAAACTACAGTGACTTCAGCACAGGGACACCAGTTTGCTCACGGCTTGAGCGCTTGTTTTGTGAGGTGAACCTGTGGGATCAGCACTGGCTTAGCATGGGGACAAAATGGTTTTGGGGGCACCCAATGGCAGTCCTTGGTACCTTCAGGGGAGCTGTGAAAAAGTCCAAGCAGGGATTTTCACAATAGTGCATGGTGGGATGATGAAAGACAACAGGCATAAGTTGAAAAGAGAGAGGTTTCATCTGGATGAACAAACTAGGTAATCAACTATATTAAAGGAAAAGCTTTTACACCTTGAGAACAGCAAAGCCCTGGATCATATTGCCCAAGAAGGCTATACAATCTCTGTGGAGCTTTGCAAGACCAGATTGGACAAAGCCCTGAGCAACCTCATCTGCTCTCACAGCACAGCCTGCTTGGAGCAGGAGCTCAGATTAGAGAGCTCCTGAGGTTCCTTTCAGTCTCAGTCGTTCTGTAATTGTATGATTCCATTTGAACCTGTCTGAATTCAACTCCTTTCTGTATTTTTTGATTAGCATCTACTGGTTTGATGCCATTACCAATAAAACCAATGGAAAGCTTTCCTTGATTTAGGCTCCAATTCAGCAAGGTACCTATAAACATGCTGAATATAAATTTGAACCTGTGTTTCCGACTTAAATTAATAGCAGTAAGGCTATCAGATAACTTAATAAACTGTCCTGGTAGATTGAAAGAGTTTTACTTTCAATTGTTCACTAAGTCTTCCATTAGGAAGAATAAAAAAGAAAGTCTTGACATCTTTGTCTTCATCAAACCCTATGGATTTCAGCTTCATTAAAAAGAGTTCCTATTCCATTTTTCAAGTTGAATTTCTGAAAATTTCAGTGTCAATATCCCTGGAGGAATTATGCTAATTTAAAGACCAAACAACTTCCGCTGCCATTGTCTGATAGGGAGACACTCGAAGCCATTTCCAATGACTGTAATAATTCTGTTTGGTTCTCTTTGTTCTTAATTAAGTTTGCAAAACTCTTTTAGGAAGTTCAATTGTCATCAATATGAATAAAGTCAAGATCATCACACTTGCAATATTGCAATTAGCTGAATCTAGGTGTCCATGATGTGATGTAGTCATAGTTCATCTTGGCACATAGCAGTCTGAAAATCTGAGGAAAAAATGGGCTAGATTTCCATCATAAATCAAGTGGATTTGGAAACTATGCTATCCACATCTGGACTCTGTTCATCTGACCTGCTGTCTGTAAATCTGCTGTCTGCCTAAAAACGTCTGTTTCAGAAAAAGCACAAATAAATCATACACACTGTGATCACTGAAAATAAGCAGAAAAAACTTTACTCCTGTATTTGAAGGTAAGCTTTAATTTTAAAGTGATTCAGTTTAACAGCTGAACTAAAAACAAAAAGGATTAAGTTGAAAACAATAAAAGGTAAGGTCTAACATGACCAGATTTAATATTTTTATCGGAGCAGTAGCCCTGTCATCATTTATTTGTAACACTCTGCAGTATATGAAGTTTCCAAATATTTCCAAAACAGAAATAAGGCATAACCTGGGCATTAGAAGATTAAATGATGTGATAAGATCCCTCCTCCTCCCCCCCAAAATGAAACAAAACAAAACAAACAAAACAAAACCAAAAAAAAAAAAAAAAAAAAAAAAAGACCACAACAAAGCTATTAAACAAACTGATGGTTTGGCAGAAAAAATAGATGTAGCAAAATTGATTCGGATACTGACAGCACAAGCTGGCTATTGCTTTTCTAAAAGGCATTGGAAATGTGAGTTGGCAGAATGAACTCAGACTCATTGATTTAAAGGAATTTAACAGCTACACCATCCTAAGTCAGTGTAATTTTCTTACCTAGGGAATGACATTAGATGCCTTATCATATGCTCTACTTCACTAATCTAAAAGGGATAGCGGTTGTAGGGAGTTTGGTGGTGAAGAAGATATGAGAGAATGGGCAATTTGGCATTACTTCTCTGGGCTGAATCGCTTAAGAACAATTCGCTGGTAAAAACTGTTTACTCATACAGTGTCATTATACAAAGACTGTGGTGAACTCTTAGCTGTGCTGCTCAGTATCTGCCACATTATATTCTTCAGACCATGCCCATTCCCAGAATTTGTACCCATCAAGGAAACCTGGCCCACTAAACCCATTGCAGGATATGGAAAAAACAGTTGCAAATGTCATGGCATGCCAGTTAGCAGTTGCTAACTCAGTTTAAGGAAAGATAATGGCAATCACTATGTGTGACCTGGATCACTGGCCAGTGAATTCTACACAGTAATCCTTCCACTGAACTCAGGGAATCCCAAATATTTTTAGAAAAGAGATAGAGACTTCAGATCTTAAAGCAGGTGTACAGATCTTAGAAAAGTGAAGCATATCCTTCTTTAGATTCAACCTCTGTGAAAGATGAATGTGGGTACTCTGCTTCTGAAACTAGGTCAGTCTGTGAAGGCTCCCCTTATAACCTTTCTACTCTACACCAGCCTTCTCCAGTAAGAGTGAAATGACAGTAGATCATCTTTTGCAAATTGTATACAGGGCTTGTAATTAGAAGAAAACTTCTGAACTCAAGATTGCTTCAAACCTCTCATGCATTTTATGAGGTACTTAAAATTAGATTAAAGTAATCATCATCAATATGCCATTTTAATCTCTAAGAAAAATGGACATGTTGTCAGTTTGATAACTATTGCAGTTGTTCAAGCCTGCTCAGATTTAAATATGTTCTCAGGAGCCACAAGCCTTTACACATTTAGATGCGGGTCTTCTTTGCCAAGGAAACATCATTCTTGTCACTTATAATAAAGCACTGATAGCCATTTCCAATGTGTTTTATCCTCAAGCATCAGCACAAGTATCAGTAACAACACAATTTTCTTACTGATGAGCAACAAAGAGCTGTACAGGAAATTTTAATTTGATTGAGACTAAAGTTTTGTGGGTGAAACTAATATCCATTAAGTTTCTAACTAGACAATTAGGTAGATAAGTGGACTGAGACACCTATACTTTTTTCCCGTTTCTTTTAATCTGTATTTTTTTTCAAATGATTCCCATTATATATTACTAATGGTACTGCACAGATGTTCCAGACAACACCGGGAACTCATCGTGCTAGGGATTATATGAGCACACAGGAAAGATTTTTACTGTCACATATGGATACAGAGGTCAGCTTTATCCAGGGAAATAACCTGGATTCAGCAATCAGTTCTCAGGGTGATGTCATGGCTGTGCCTTTGCTCCATGACACTAATATTTAATCTGCTGCTGAATCTGGGCTCTTCTGAAGTAGTGACATGTCCCTTGAGGACAGATAGTAGAGGAGGACATAAAACTAATAAATGCTATGTGTGAGTCCAAGATGATGAATAAAGGAGAAGGTCTTGACTGAAACAAAGATAATACCTCATGAAAACGCTTAAGTTTAAATAGACCTTTAAATAAGATACTATGACTGGACAGTGAGCATTTCAGATAAGGTTTCACAGGAGGATTCCAGATAACTCTGTGTAAAGGTTGTTTCAGAGACCACAATTACATTCTCATTCCCCACTACATCTCTGCTGAGGGAAGTGGAAGCTCTAAGTTTGATGTAATTGGCCAGATTAGGATGCAAATTGCTCTCAGAATTTGTGTATTTATCAGACTCGAAATCAGATGGTGCAATCTTATTGCTGTTCCAATCAAACCTGGGCAAGCACCTGGTCCAGATCCTTTGCACCAATTCTGATGAGCTACCTTAGGACCAGGACACTCTTCCTTTTGGCAGAGAATTTCAAACTGTTTTCTTTTACAAATTGGAAAGGAAATACCACAATATATTGAAAAGCTTAGTGACTCTACCATCGAAGCAGTTCAGTACTGCTTTCAGTTCTACGTACCCTGGCTGTCAGCCAACAAGAAATTACCTTAAGTTGAAAAATCCTGTGCCAGCTGGATTCACCAAATCTATGGCCTCCTTGTACTATTACAGTGGCACAGCAGGCCTCTGAGGCTGATGAGAAACTGGCCTTGAATCTCCAAATGAAAAAGCAGGGAATTTTTCTCTCAAGAAAATTGTTTGAGCAGATAATGCTGAAAGTCAGCCTTTGCTCCTTGGCAAATGTCATTTATTTTTGTCAGAAAAAAACATGTGAAGACCAGAAAATTTTAGAAAGGTATTTCCAATGACCTGTGAATGTAACTCCTGTCATCAAGGTATCAGAGAAGAAATGCTGGTCAAGGACACCAAAATATTCTTTCCTTATCATAGGACTATGCAAAGTTGAATCCAGCTGTGGTCTGGACGAGTGGCTGTAAGACTGGAAGTGACACCATGCTTTCCAGTGTCATAGGTGTGTGATTGCCTTGCACTCATGCTAATTCTTTACCTACCCTAGAGGGTTCACTATAGAATGATTTTAAATGTGCGCACTGAACACTTCAGTTAACACTGTCTGTCAACAAGCATGTGTTTTGCAAGCAATTTGCAAAAAGTGTCACTGTCATATTGTGCATTAATGATCCATACAACCACTTGTATCACAGGACATATGCTAGATCTCAAACTGAATCTTTTTACTTAATTACATAGCATAATCAACAGGTTCAAAGAACAAAGTTCCTAAGTTATTTCCCAAGGTATATTATTTTGTTTGCTGACATCCAGATTCTGACTAGAACTTTTAGCATGCTGAAATCATTTGTGAGAAAGGTTGATTGCACCATGGCTGCACATCCAGGGAAACAGAGAAGGCTCTACAGAGAGGAAAGTAAGAAAAGTCCATGTGCGGTACTTTGGCTCCAAGTCTGTAGACTCCAGAGACTTGAGTGATTCAAGAGTCTTTGGTATCAATGCTTTTGGAAAGGTCTTAAATGCTAAGCAGGTGTTGAAAGATCTACTACCAAAGAAGAAAGGAAAATATTTAGCAGTGTTATGTGGGTTATTTTAAATGAGAGTTTCTTGTCCAAGGAATGTCCTAGGTATCCAAAGAGCATTAATCTAGGTTAAAAAAAGTTATCCTGGAGATTCAGGCTTCTTTTTCTTGCCCAAATTAATTGTATTAGGAAATTAATATATGTAGAAATCAGTTCCTGTGCCAGGAACTGGCCAAGGTTTGTGATCCTTTTCTGATTCTACAAGAAGGTAGGAAACTTGTTTAGCCAGAATAGTTTTG
Source organism: Aythya marila (assembly GCF_965140915.1). NCBI lineage: Eukaryota > Metazoa > Chordata > Aves > Anseriformes > Anatidae > Aythya > Aythya marila. The sequence goes on from NC_139043.1 coordinate 106,732,029, forward strand.
CCATACCAAACTCTGTTTAAGTTGTTGCCTTCCTCTGTCCATCATTAGCTGATGTGTATTCCTAGAGAGGAACACAGACTCTGGGCAGCCCAAGCAGTTTTTTTTTTTTTTTTTTTTTTTTTTAACATGGGATTACTTTCATAATCTTCAGTATCTTGTGTATCAAAGACTTCATGAGCTAGAGGCAAAATCTTTCTGTCCCAGGTAAAGGTAATGCCTCTTCTGCCCTGCACCTTTGATATGTGGTTTTCACCTTAATGTATTATTTCGAGTCTATGTCCTCCAAAACATTAGATTTGAGGCTGTTTGGTGTTCTGAAAAAAATACATAAATACAGAAAATTTTCTTGTTTTTCCTAATTGAAGGCTGAGGTGGCAGCTATCCACTAAAGTGTCTGTTTTGTAATCTGAATAAAGTAATTTTTTTTCTGGGAGAAAAAACATAAACCATGCACTGAAAGACACTGAAAGACTCCAGTATGCTGCATTACTCAGGAATGAGATGAGGAGATCTGTAGCAGATTCTAATGATTCTAAAGATGTGAAGGAGCATTCTGGAATTTTTTACAATCTATTCTTGGCTTTCAGCATTGCAAAATTTGTTTTTAATATTATTTCCCTGTAGACAATACAAGCAAACCTTCTTAGGGGAGTTTTATTCATAAGTTTTCACCATTCTGTTGAACTTTGTGCTGCTTCTTTTGTTCTCCAAGAACACAAGCTCTCTTAATTTTAGTATTGATAGACCTTTCAAGTAGAATAATCTTGTCTGACCAAACCATGCTTGACACAGCTATTAACCACAACTACTTTTTTTGTCAATAGCTGGTTCACTCTTATTTATCTTTTGTTTTACTTTCTTTTCCCTATTTCACTGACATTGGATACTGATTCAAACCTGTAGTTTAAATCATACTACAGACTTTTTGATAGAGCTTTTAAACAGAAGTTAAATTGGATTTCTATGTATGTTGAACCTCTGTTAGATCAGATACTTCCTAGGCTCTCTCATAAAGTTTATGAGAAACAGAAAGTTCTGTCATGATTTGAAGTGATGGGTTAAAAAAAAAAAATAATAATTTTTGTTATTGTCTTAAGTCATGGATTATAAAAGTAATGTTCACAGGCTATCACTGTTTCTTCAGAAAGTCAAACAACAGAAAAATACATTCAGCTGAAAACTCTGAATATAAACCAGGTTGACTTCATGTGAGTTATCCCAAAGACATAGAAGAGATGAAAAGCCAAACAAAAGTACATTTTTTTTTTCTTATATTTACTGATGCCTACACAAGAGCTATAGAGCAAGACTGAAATTGTAATCAACATCATAATGTATATTTTGGAAGGTTTCCTGTGCATCTTGGCACAGATGTCCAGTATATAGAAGCCTAACCTCACTTTTTTATGGAATCCAGCCCAGGGTGTTCTCATATAATTAAGTGGGAAATATTGTAATACATACAGAATATTCTGTTTTAAATCTTACTATTTCAAAGCTCTCACAACCAGTCTTGTTAGACCTTCTTTCACAACTCATTAATGTCATTCAAAAATAATGAGCATATTGAATTTATGTTATAAAATGTGAATAAAATAGAAGTAGGCATAAGTTCAAATACCAATGTGTTTCCTTTGTTATCAGACACACTGCCAATGTTTGCTTCTCATATGGGATATAGAAATGATTTATAAAGCAATAAAATAACTATGGAAGAAGAACTGTACATCTTGGATACTTCCAATCCTTATTGTTTTATTTAGTCATCATCTCTAAATTCTGCAATCCAATGCAAGTACTCTCTTGTGCAAATGTGTTTACAGAATATCCATAATAAAGGTGTGTAGACATGGAAACTAAAGAAGAAAATAATTATTAGACTGTTTCTCAAAATGACATTTAAATATTATCTGTTTCTTCATGTGGTCTTCCAGTATAGCTCTGAGACATCAGAAAACTGAATTGAGCAATATCATTCCTGACAGGATGCAAGGAAACAAGCAGACTTAATTTACAGAAACATATCTAAAAGAGAAGTTCAGAATAAGAAATGATCAAATTCATCTTCAACTGTGAAAGTCACATAAGCTCAATTGACCTATAGCAGGAATAAATCTTAACTATGAAAAACTGTAATAACATATATTTACATACAAGAATGGAATATTTTTCCACTCTGTAAAAAGAGCAAGGAAGAATTAAATATTTTATGGAAGTTTAATCAGATTTTTGTGATCTCCTGGATTTTTTTTGGGGGGGGAAGAATAGAATTAATGCTCAAATGTGGGAAAAGTAACAAACTTGAATTTACTGACATTTCTCACATACATGCATCAGCTCAGAACTGCAGGATCTTTGGATGATAACTTCTGTTCTTGTCCAACTCCAGCCAGGACACAAACATAGTCAGAGGCAAGAATAGATTCTGTGGCAATTCTAAGCCAAGAGGAAATTTGCTCTGCTGGATAGCCATTTCCTTAACAGCCCAGCCACTTTCCAGTCCAGTCTCCTTATGCTGCAAAAGAGGAGCCCAAAGATGAATAAAGTAAAAGTAAAAGGAAAAGTTGTTCTCATGCAGAGACAAAGTGAGAGGACGTCAGGCTGACCATTACATCTACATCATTGGTATGTATTGCTTCCATTTCATTCTCCTTTTTACTGTTCCCTGGGGTTGATTCTTTGCCTACTCATTTACAGTCTATCTTCCTTTCTTCTTCCTTTTGTCTGTTCCTTCCCTTTCTGAATATTCTTTTAGATTTCAATTCTCTCACATATAGTTCTTACTCCTTTTGCTCACTTTTTCTCTCTTTTTTTTTTTTTTTTTTTTTTTTCCAGTCTCAGCATCCTTCACTTTGAAAGCATCCTTCTTCTAATAGTACATTAGCTCACTCTCCAGCCTCTCTAATACTGAATTTCAACCACCATCCCTTTCTATTTTATTAAAAAGGGAAATAACGCTATCACCACCACAGGCTTTAAAGAGAAATTATTGAAATTCAGTGCACTTAGACAAACTCAGATTTGATCTAACAGTAACTTTATATGTAATTCAGCAACTAAGTTACAATAACATGACTCAGAAGAGAAAATCATGCGGTAAAACATTACATTGAATAGGAAATGATTCAGTGAAAACATTATTCAGAGTAGGCAATTACTGAGTGAAGATATTATCCACAGCAGACAATTACTCAGTAAAAATATTATACAGTGCAGGCAAATATTCAAGCAAACATTTGACAAGGACAGCAATTATTCAATAAACAATCATAATTGCACCCAATGGAGCACACTTGCCATAAAGAGTACAAATAATTAACAGACTCAAAGAATGTTACTATGACTGCCCAAGTTTTAGCTAATTTACATGGCAGCTAAGCTCTGCAGGACAATCAGAATCTGTCAGTGAGGGACAACTTGTTTTTCCTTTTGTCTCTTCAGTTCTGGGAAGTAATATCACAATTCTATCAATTTTAATGAAGAAGCAAGTTTAGCTTCATCAGTTTTCTGGAGTTAGTCAGGAACGAGCATTACTTCCTCTTTGTTTTTTTTTTTTTTTTCTTTTTTTTTTCTTTTTTTTTCTTTTTTTTTTCTTTTTTTTTTCTTTTTTTCAAAATAAGCTTTGTTTGTTCTAACAGTTAATTTTTTTTTTTTTCATATTTACCCAGTTTTATGCTTTCAAACCACAAGTTCATTTCTTTCTGCATAAAGACATTTCATACATTCCATTTACTTTTGTAGTAAAGTTCCTACTCTTGCTTTTTAGAGCAGAAAGGTGAAACTCTCATTTTCCTTTATACTGGAACTATCATTTCTCCTTCTGCTTTGCTCACTAGATCAGACGTTTTTTTCTCATGTCATTCATCTTATGCATCTCTGTTTCTTTCAGACATTCTCAAACTCTGCTCTCAATTGTTTTCTTTTCTTCTAGGCATTCATTATTTCCTTTTACCAGCCTCCATAGTACCATCACAAAATCCATTTTTTGTTTGAAAAATTGTATATTTTTGATGATTACCTGAGTGAACGTATATATATATATTTTTTACCTCTCATCTTTCTTTTTGCTTTGTTGCTTAATGACACATTTTGAAGCAATTAATTTGATTGAATTATGGACTATTTTGTTGCTGAGTTATTTTTGTCCATGAAAATGTTAACTCCTTTGAGTATATTTTAGCTTTCCAAGCATCTATATTTAGAGATACATAGCAAAAATGACTTGCATTAAACAAACAAACAAACAAATAAAAACAAACACAAAAACCAAACCAACCAAACAAAAAAAAAATTAGAAGAGTTGTTGGGATCATGTAGCTGGAGTAGCCACATTAGTATTATTACACTGACTTCTTTGTTGTAGATTAGGGTAAGTGATACCACAGTCAGGGTTCCCAGGTTTAAATGCATCAAAAACATGTATAATTATTCTCATCTTTTTTTAAGAGAAATTGGCAGTGGCATTCCAGAAGTATCAATGTATTGCAACCACACTGCCCTCATAATTTCTGTTTAACGGTAAAGTGGCAAGCTATACTGAAAAAGACACCTGTACTCCTGCAGAGTGCCTGCACAGGCATTTACATCTCCATAGCTACATGGTATACTTTTCCCAGCAGAGTTCTTCTGGCTAGTTTTGCAGTGAAGACAGCCTTTCAGTGATGTAACATTAGAAGTGTCATGGGAACAGCCCTCCAAGTCATAGAAAAAATTAAATTAAATTATTAAAATTTAAGACTCTTAAATACCCAGGGAAATCTGTGCAATAAAACTGAATAGTTTACATTGGAAAACACCAAGTATTTTCTACCTGTCTCTCTCTGAATGTGATGTCAGCAAAGCTCAGGCAAATAAAGGCATAGAATTCTCTTTTGACTTTTCTCCTGTTTTCTAATAGTAAGAAAAACCATTTATAATTTTATGCATTACCTTATATACATTTCTAGTTTAAAAATGACAAGAACAAAAGTCACCCTGCATTTCCCTAACTCCTTTGATCATCCTTTCAGCTCAACTATCCAAAACATTTGCTCGAACCTTTCTAATAAAATAATTTCAAAAAGTTAGGAAACTTTTTTTGGGCCTTGTTTTTTCTCATCTAGCTGCAAGTCAGAATTAACGTAATGTAATGGAATTAAAACATTTAGAAAAATGAGAGAAAATAAAAGAGAGTAAGAAGGAAAATCTGTATTTTGTCCACTCTGCACTGTCCACTCTGTCATGAACACAGGCTCCAACAAGGTATTTGCCTGAAACATCTTTTTCTCTCTCTTTAAATTTCTTGAAAATTTTCATTATTCCTATATTTTGTAATCTTTGTGAACTAATTTATAACAGGTCTCTACTCATACAACTCAATTTACATTAATCCATTTACACTTCTGTAAAGTTAAAATCAAGCCCAGAAATATTTTTCACAAGCTATGTTTGAACTGATTATTTTCTCTTTTCTAGCTCTGTAGAACAAAGGAAAATTTGTTTAGAAACTTCACTAGTTTTAGTGTCAAGTAAACCAGGAGCTTTCTCTCAGTCACCTCTTCCAATGAGAATCATTTACACCCCATTAGACAGCTACTAGTTGTAATGTTTGGATTCGACCCCTGATTCACACACCTCATTCATTGGCAAATAATCTCTGTCTTTTTCTTTTGGGAAAAGGACATAATTTTAAAATTTCAAGTGACTGGAAATATGTGGAAATGATAATAAAATATAGTTGCTCAGTGTCAGCTTCTCAGCTGATGACTCACAATAAAATATCTCAAAATGTAAGCTAGAAGAGGTCCTGTGCTACATGCCAAGCTTCCACTAAATTGCTTACAGACAAATGTTGATCTCACTCAGAAAGGGTGGATTATAGACAGTATGAGACTGTTCTTCACTGTTAAAACACTTCTTGTCTGATTATATTCTCACTTTTTTTCTCATGGCTTACCATAAGTACCTCTGGGTACTTCTTGGGCACAATAAGATCACAACAGTCCATTTGGGCTAAAACTACCTGGTTAAAGCACTGGACTGAGACCAGTCTGGAGACTGGACTGAGAGGTAATTGCTGTAGCCTCAGTTTAATCTAAAGTTTTCCATCTCACCTTGAACTGATCACATAGGAGTAATGTCAAAGAAACTCTCCTGTTCTGTAACAGGGCTCTGACAAAGCCCTTTATCTGAAGGCCATTCATGTTCAGAAAAGATGAGTGCAAACGTGAATAGGAGGAGATGGTCTGGGTGAATAAGGTCAATCTTATGAGAAAAGACTAAAGAGCCCTGTTTAGCTAGTTAAATGAAAGATAATACAGGAGCTTTACCTGTGTACATACATGTACATGGATATACAGAAATACATGTAGATGAAGGAAAGAGTGAAAGAAATAATGAAGGAAGGAAAGCTATTAATACTGAAGGACAAATTTAGTACAAGATTCATGGATCTGTAATAATAATGGCTATAATTAAGCTAATAGCAATTCACAGTCACAGGAACAAGTGTGCCTGTTATTAGGAGCTCTGTATAGAAGAGTTCTAAAGACATGATAAAACTGTGGCCATTTGTGGTAGTGCAGATCAGGACTTGACTGCAGGATTTCCTGACTGCAAGGTCTTTCCTATACTTGTTTGTTTAAAAAATAAACGAAGACATACATATAAACGTTATCCTCTTTCACAGTACCTTTTTTTGACTGAACTAAAGGACAGCTGTCAGTTTTTTTTTTTTTTTTTTTTTTTAAATGTCTGGTTCTGCCTCAAAGTTCCTTTAATTTCTCACTACTATGCCAGTCTTTTCTGCCTTTTCTTTGCTCATATTTGCTTGGGTGACAGTTGCCGTCTACAGCTGTTATTATCCTTTCAACATTTCTGCCCGGTGCTTGTGATAGTCTGACTTTTTCTCTGTCTCTGCTTCTACCATGTTCTGATTTGCATTTTTTCCCCTTAAACAGCAAATGTCTGCAGTGTTCAAATTGCATCACTGACCATCCCTTCTGTTGCAAGTACTTGTTATTTAAGAACTCCAAGAATTTAGAAAGAAGAGAATATGGAGTACGGATGTGTGCTGACATTTCAACTCCTCTGAGCCTTCCTGGAAACTCTCAGTGACAATAAACATCTGGAGTTCTCCATCAGGCTGCTCTTTTGCTTGGCTTCTTTGGCAGCAGAGGAATGTCTTTGACACCTGTGGGCTGGCATCATCTGCAATCTAGATCTCCAGAAGATATAAACAATCCTAACGCTGCTACCTTCAATGCAGCCACAGACCTGTGCCTTAAAACTACAGTCAGAACCTTAGAGACAAGCAAGAAAATATTCAAGTTGGATTCACAATCCGTTGACAACAGTTCTCAAAATGGAGAATTTAGTCATGATAGTCTCTCTCATGCCATTGGTTACTTGTATAATGAATGGACCATGGTGTAGTCAGGTACTGCCCCAGTCCTAATGAACTCTTTTCAGCAGTCACAGAGAATGTAAGAAGGGACAAAGATGCCACTTATAATCAGGATGGAGCGATCTGGCCCATTCCAACTAATCTGAACAATTGACTTCCCTGTAAATAAAAATTCTAATTTCATTTCCATGATAATGTTTTTGCCATTGTCAAAACACATAAGTGACTACAGATGACTGGAAAGAGAGATGATTCAGCCTATTTTTCATAGTAACTTTACTTGCAAATACATTTAATGTAGACAACGGGACCCAGTCTCTGCTTAAAACTCAGCCGTTTATTTAGGCCTGTTATTTAATTACTTCTGAGACACCCTTCAAACTGTGTTGTTGATATCTAGGAGAAATGTTAGTTCCTCCCACATAATGTAAGTGATGTTCAGACACTACTCTGGACTAAATGAACACAACCCTTGTGAAGAACAACATATATTTTATTCCTGATTTAGCCACATCTTTATTATCTTCTGAGCTCACAGCCTTGTGATCATCCATAACAGTTCTTTTTGATTCTCTTCTGAGACGCCATTTTTCACTAAAGCAAATTCACAAGAGTTAAAAGCCTGCTTCAGCTGTTTCCTGATTATCATTGCATTACCACTGCAACTTTCATACTTGGCAGTGATGACTCCACAGCTTTCAAAAGTCATTCTTTTTGAGATGGCCTAAGCAATGTAGATGTAATTAGGATAATTTGTTTTCAGAAAAATTTGTTAACTTTGATAACAGCAGCTTCTATCTCAGACCTAATGAATACCTTGTGGGCCTAAAAAATACTCAATTTTTTCCAAGTGTATTGGCAGATATAACCAAAAAATGTTAGACCTAAATCTAGTGAGATTACTATCTTGCCTTTGTTTTCTTTTACATTGGAGGAATGGAACTTATTAAAGTCATACTTAAATTGTATGTTAATCTTGGGACTAAATGCTAGCTTAAATTCACTTAGTAGTCATACTAAGAAAGTCTTGAGGGTTCAGTGTTCCATAACCTAACTCTTGATGACTGAACAGTGAGAATTTTAGAATAGAAGTTTTAATCATTTGCTTAGTATCAGCAGAATGAATGGAAGAAAATGTTACTCATTTAGATGCAATATACATGTATGTGGAAGATCAAACTAATATATGAGAGCAGGTATTGCACTGAAAATTATATTCTGGTGGGGAAAACCCAAGATTCATGCCTGTAAGATAACATAATTTACCTTCTGAGGATATCCACTAAGAAAAAAAGAAAAAGAAAAAGAAAAAGAAAAAGAAAAAGAAAAAGAAAAAGAAAAAGAAAGAGAAAGAGAAAGAGAAAGAGAAAGAGAAAGAGAAAGAGAAAGAGAAAGAGAAAGAGAAAGAGAAAGAGAAAGAGAAAGAGAAAAAGAAAGAGAAAAAGAAAGAGAAAAAGAAAGAGAAAAAGAAAGAAAAAGAAAAAGAAAAAGAAAAAGAAAAAGAAAAGAAAAAGGAAAGGAAAGGAAAGGAAAGGAAAGGAAAGGAAAGGAAAGGAAAGGAAAGGAAAGGAAAGGAAAGGAAAGGAAAGGAAAGGAAAGGAAAGGAAAGGAAAGGAAAGGAAAGGAAAGGAAAGGAAAGGAAAGGAAAGGAAAGGAAAGGAAAGGAAAGGAAAAGAAAAGAAAAGAAAAGAAAAGAAAAGAAAAGAAAAGAAAAGAAAAGAAAAGAAAAGAAAAGAAAAGAAAAGAAAAGAAAAGAAAAGAAAAGAAAAGAAAAGAAAAGAAAAGAAAAGAAAAAAACAGGCAAATCAATAAAATGAAGGATTTCGTATTATTGAGGATAATAGTAAATGAGTCGATAACAGAATCTTGAAGGTAAGTCATTCTGTCTGTTTGTTCCACATAACCTTTTGGGTTAAATGTGCTTAGTACCTTTATGCAGAATGCTTACAATTTATCATATTTTTCTACTCCTTCTTCTCCAAGGGCAACAGAATCTCGGCAATGCTTTGGAAATGGGATTAGAAGACAGACTTGAAAGGTTTAAAAATCTTTTCACATTAAACCAGAATAAAGCTGTCACTGCAGTAAATTCTTTAAAGGAATTTGTCCAGATTTCCATTGTTGCAAATAAAAAGTATGGTGCAGTGAATGAAAGACTGGTGTTTGGCTTGCTGTGGGTAGCCTATAATCTTACGGAAGCTGGCAAATGTGAACTGTACTCAGTAAGCAAATGTTTTCATAATTGAGAATATGCATGTTTCATAGGAGATATTTCTTCCCAAGAACAAGAAGACTTTTATTGCTCATTTCCATCTTATTTGCAAAGAATTTTCCAAAACATCTTGTTAGGAAACAGAAATATGCAAATATTACAAATACAGAGTTCAAAATATTGTCAGCTAGTTTCATCTTAACTATAGTTTTAGTGAGCCATTTGTTGGTAGCAGAGATAAGATATATATATATATATAGGAAATAAGAAGTGGTAAACATCTCTGTAAGTGTTTGTGATAATGCAAACAAGACTCATAATTTTGTATATGACAATTTGTGCAAGTAGAGTTGAATCACATAGGATTCTGTTCAGCTGAAGAGCATACTCCTGCTACACTTACATTAAAAAAGCTTGTAGAGGTTCAAAGGACAGTCTCACTTAGTGAACTATTCCTTTCAAAAAGAGATGAAAATATATACAGACTTTATTGCAATACATCATTTTAGTATCCTGTGCAGTACTATGTCCAATTCAATAGGGTCAAAAGCCCTCTCCCAGAAATTGTTGCTTAACCCCTTAGGATAGCTGTGGTGATTAATGCAAAAAGCTACAGTGGTGTTGGAACTATAGAGAACTCCAACAAAAGATGGGTTACAGCAGTTAATTTTGACTCTAAAAGTTGATTTTTCCAAGGACTTGTTGTACGTCAGCACCTGACACTTGGTGATCTGAGTTTACTTCTTTTCATTGTAATGGTGAAATTTGTCAGATGCCCAGAAGCTAGTGCAATGACCCTTAAGAACAGCTTTGCTTCTGAAAGACTCAGTGTTATGAGAGGCTGAGTAAAATTCTTTTAGTAAGAATGGCTTCATAAGAAAACTTTGTTCATGGTGCAAATAGTTGCTTGCAGTTGCAGATGAAAATGTCAGTCTTCTTCAAGCTAAGCTGTATCTGTTAGGCTTGACAAAAATCTGCAGTTAAATGTATTGTTCTGTAGCATTCCCTCTGGTACAACCTTCCACATTTTTCTGTATTGGCTTCTCTGCACTGTAGATCCATTGGTAATGAGACTTTCATATTTCTGTCTCTTTTATCCAGCTTACTGTCCTGCTAGTATTGACATAATAAATTGTATTTTCAAAGTTGGGAGCATGAATCAAATTTACACCATGGGATATCAAGCCAATAAGTAAAACAAGGTATGACGTCAAGAACACATTGTCTGATCTATCTTAATTATATTGCTAGCTCTTTGGGCAGAAGCAGGTCTCACCTTTGTTTTGTGATGCACAGCTTGATTGTGTGTCACTGCACAGATAGACTAAAATGGTCTGCAGATACCTCACCAAGATGCTGACCATATAAGAGGGATCTAAGAAAACTGTCAGAGATTTCTATGACTGACCATAGGCAAAGGAAAATAGCCCAACTTTCAAAGATTAAATAAATGGATTTAAATCCCTGTTCCCAAACTCTCATCCATACTCTTTAGAATTCTGTTGTGAGTCGTTAATAATGTCATATCAAGTAGTCAAACCTTAGAAGTCTCAAAAAAAAACACAACACGTGTAGAATCTTGAACATGAAATCACCCAGTCAACATTTATTTATTGCTTTTCTTATTTTTTAAATGTAGGTCACTAACATTTAATTAAAACATTCCCCCAGACTCTGTTTAATTTGCTGTTGAGTTTATCACATTAAAATAAACAGAAGTTTCAGGCAATTTATGATGCCTGTTTTCTTACAATTGTGATGGTTTCTGTGGCCTTGTTCAGTCTTTTTAACTATTATAAAGCAGCAGAAATATTGCTGATGAACTGGAGAACTGTGGGTTGAATGTGTAACTTTCTACCAATAACATCGCTCACTTGGTTAAAAGTGGTGAGAAAAGATTACCAAACTTTGGCAGTGCTTGAAGTAACACACTTCAGAATGGCTACATTCTTAATCCTTCATCACATAGTTGGAATTTCTGTTTTTAGTAGGTAAATTATGTAATTTATCTCCATTTTGCATCTATTATCATTAAAATAAAAAACAATCTTAAAATATCTGTTTCCATGAGAACTGAGCTAAAATAACAAATTGTAAATGGAGGTCTTTTTTTCAGATGAACTTTAGTTGTAGTTTTTTATAGTTTTAGAAATTATTATTTTTATTATGATTTTCATAATGTGGAAGCCACAGTGGAAGGCATTAATGTGCTGCAAATGCACACTATACATTCTTCTTAACACACAAAAAAGTATTATTATTTTTTTTAATGTGCTCCTTTTTAAAGTTTCTTAAAATGTCATGTAACAATAATTCATGAAAATCATAGATTTTTTTTTTCTCCTTTATATCTAGCTTCAATCTCTGGATCCCAGAATTCATATAAATAAAAGTTTCTATATCTGACTAAATTCATATAAAAATTACAAAAAAATATTGCAGTAGAGCAGTGCTAGAAATCAGGGACATTACAAGACAAATCTCATACTGAGATTTTTTAAACTCTTTTCCTTTTTTGGGTGTGAAAACCATGTGAATATCTCAGCTTTTTTTGTGCCAGATGAGATATTGGAAAAATAGAGATATTAAACAAGAAAAGAAAGAAAAAGCTTTCATCTCTTAACATGAAACATTTATTAGATAGATTTTTTTTGAATAATGTGAGCTATTTATTATGTTTTGATGAAAGTCCGTATTGACATAAATTGAGATTTATCTATATCTCTATAACAGAAGCCAATTTATTTCCCTAAAACTAATATTCTACTTTGTCTAATGAGAATGCTCTTCTTGTGGATAGCAGTTGACAAGCTGGGCTAATTTTAAAATGTTCTAATGTTTATCTCAGAGAAAGCTTACTGAAATTTTTTCATCATGGAAATTATTGTAGAGGCAGCTGATAATGCAGTTATCAGCTAAAAGTTATAACAAAGTTTTAAATGGTGTTTTACACCAAGATAATTTCAGAAACTTTCTTCATGATAATTGTATGTAGAAATAAAATAAAATAAAAATTCACATTTTTTTTTTCCTCAGGGTAATGATTTTATTACAACCACATGATTTTCACTGTATTTTTCTTAACAATAAAAAGGTGTAAAATTATTCATTTATTTATTGAAAAACAGTTTATAGCCATAATCATAGTAGGCCAATGTTATTCTACATTTGAACTAGATCATTACATTGGTGTAACTGTCACCTGTAGAAATGATGAAAACTGAATATGTATTATTTTAGATACCCATTTCAATAACATTCTATTTATCATAAGGTTATGATTAACAATATTCTGTCCAAAAAAATTGTGTTTTATTTTCCACCAAATATACAGTCTGTGCAGTTACCTAGAAAAACAAAATGAAAATTAGTTTGGAGTATAATGTTTACTACAGATGGGAATTGTATAAGCTTTTCTAACTCCTGTCAAAGGGTTATTCTGGCCTTCACAATCTGACTGTAAACAAATTGTTTACTATGCACAAAATTTTGTTTTGATCTGTTTTGTGGTTTATAAACAAATTATTTTGAGTTTCTACATAGAAATCAAAAATTTAAGCAGCTGGTCTTAAACCAATAAATTAGTAACAAATATTTAATTTTCTTATTTACTTTTTTTTTTTTTTTCTTTTTTTTTCCACTCATTAGCCTTCCAATCTGAATTATTTCTGGTACTAGTTCTCATACTGAACTTCTGAACCAACATCATCGTGACTTTATTTTTCTTAAGTCAATAGTTGGGTATGTTACTTGTTGTGCTAAAGAGTCTCAGGTGTCTTTTAGAATTGATAGTCAACAAAAATACAAGCCAATGGTTAATTTGTACTTATCTATCTCTATATGTATTTATCTATTGGAGGGAGTAAGATCTGGCTCTTCCACAGCACTGCAGATCTAGTTATGCCCCCTCCTCAAAAAAAAAAAAAAAAAAAAAAAAAAAGATTTCCAAGAGTTCCTGTTTAGGGAACCATATAGGGAACCTTATCTCACTGACTCTATTAAACTTCATTGCAAGCTCATCAAATACAAAATTTAACCTTGCTTCCAAAACTTTCTCCTCCACCTATTTATTTTCAGAGCCAAACTACAGGAAAAAAAAAACACACCAACATCCTCCCTGCCTCCATTAGCTTGAGTCTCTTTAGAGAGTACTACCTATGCTCTCTTTCTCTCCGTTCACTAACTGAACCTGACACTGCACTGACACTGCATTCACCTTCTTCAGACACATCTTTGTAAAGAACCAGAGAATTAATTAATTCAGCAAGCCTAAACCTAAACCTAAATTTCCCTGTAGTCTGTGCATTGAGCTCTCTTTTTTTTTCTTTTTTTTTTTTTTTTTTCTCCCCTTCCCTTTCTCCTTCTCCTATCTATCTTAGAGTGGAGAGTGAACTGTTGGCTTGCTAACTCCTTGATAGATTTTCCACAACCTATTACAAGGCTGGAATACAGTATGCCTGAAAAATGAAAAAAACAGGCTGTATGAAAGACTTTCATCACATAAATAATGTTGGGCTTAGATGACAGATTACTTCATCTAAGTGAAGATACAATCTCATTAAATCTGCCACAGGTGGAAAGATCTCATGAGAGATACTGAATATGAACATATTGTGCAAGTGCTTTATGAAAGACTTATTGGAAAAAAAAATATGGTAGCAGAATCTTATAACAAGTCTGGAAAAAAAATAACATTTTAAGATTTTAAGATTTTGAAAATATGCTAACAACTCACAATGAATGAAATAGGACTAAAATAAGAAATTGTACTGCAGTTTATAGCATCAGTGCTCTGTACCTGATTAGAAGTTGAGCTTAAGGTTTATTAACATAACATGTTCAAGTGCCATTTAAATTCTTTGGGGTATGTGGCATAATGGAGTAGCCTGAATTTTGTGTGACAACTGTCCTTTGGAGATCCTGTAGTTACGACATTCTTTTGATGTGAAAAGCCTCCTGGGATCCAGAAGGTTGCTCTGGAGATGGACTACAGTTTTACCCTTGTTCTGGTCAGGAATACACAAATGCATTTCCTGACTGTCATAACTCATTGTGTTTTAATTCACAGAATTGGGTTGTCTGAGAGAACATGAACTGGGTTAATTTCAGATGAAACTAAAATGGAATATGATCTTCCAGACAGAAATTGACATTAATTTCTTGAGAAAAAAAGGAAAAAGGAAAAAATGACTAGAGCTTGTTCAATGATAAACACAAACAAATGATAAAAATCATCCCATCCCGGAATGATAAAACACCCTCCCATCCTGGAATCATCACTGCTTTCTATTGTAAAATTGTCTAATCCTTCTTTTTATTGGGATAGCCAATGTTGACATTGCAACTGCTACATGTACTTGGTGCAGCTTTGAACCGAGGCTGTGAGGCCTTTGCCTAGTGGGATGCAGCCATAAGGGTTGCTGAATTGTTGGATAGTGGTCTACACATAACCTAGGACAGTAATAATGAGAAGAGAAAATGAGCTTTCCCTCCTCTTCCCATTGACTCAGTTTCCAAACCTTCATACTTATATAATGTTGCTGTTTGGTTGACAGGATAAAGCTCAAAGTATGGAATCAGATTCATAAATACAAACCATCAAGATACAAAATCACAGAAAACACTTGTCTTTACAGTTGCTTATATGGACATCAAGCTTTGCATTAACAGAACTGGCTGCAGAACTCTGTGAGTGATGACTATGTACAAATGAATGTGATAAGGCGACTGCTGTTACTTTTGTTCATTCAGTCTCACAAAATTAAGCATCCACAGTCTCTTAACTGGCATTTACTGGAAAACATGCTATTATCAAGAATAAAATGCATGCTGAATGGTCTACTGCACTTGATCAGTGTAAGAATCTTATATCTGTCCATATTTACCCTTCAGAATGATATGTTTGAAGAGTCCTTTCCTCACAGGAAAGTTGTAATTGTTCATAAAACGTCTTTGTCAGGTGCTAGCTTGTAATACAGTCACTTGATGGCTCTTCTCTCCTATCTAGACCTGTCATATTAATTAATATTGTGTCTCCACAAGGTGGTAGAAGTGGGTAATTAATTCCACAGCATGTAACATTCATAGTTAGATTGATTTCCTCTTTACTTTGCTAATGAAAATATATCCCAGTCCTTTATTTTATAGATTTTTTTAGATATGCCCAATTTTATTATAAATTTCCTGGTGATGATCTATGTTCCATTCATTTTTATTGTTATGTTTTATTGTAAAGGGTTATTAATTTAATTAAGCTTATCCCTGTTTCCTCAGCTCCCTTTAATGTTGACTTTTATAAGATACTTTTATTTGTAGTTTGATTTTACTGGTAAATGTGGTACCTGATAGCTTGAAGATAAGGCCAAGTATCTTGGAACGAATGAATCAAACTCTTTATAGGTAGATTCTAAAGGAAATACTGAGCAATGAAGCTGTGTTAAGATGGACCAGGCCAACATTTTCAATTACAATGACTCATCCTATAATGTACACTTCAGAAAATTCTATGATGTTGCAAACTGTCAGGGTAAAATAAAGTAAGAACAGTTGTTTCCTCTGTGTCACTGAAATTTTAATGGGCATGTGAATTCTAACTATCCAGTGGGAAGACATCTTTCATTTGATGTGTTCCAGTTTCCTCACTTATTAGTTTTATCATTATTCTCCACAAATATGTAGACTCTATTTTTGTACTCTATTACCATATATTTGCAGTCTCTTTAGATAAACTTTTGGTATCTATACAGAAAGGAGAAGAAATCACTATTGTAAGATCTAATTGAATTAAAGGGAAATACTTATGTGGATTACAATGTTGCATCTACATTTTGAAGTCTTTTCTCACATCAATTTTAGTCTATTTTAACTCTTATCTTCTCTAGAGTTACAATTTATACATGTGAGAAGGGTAGAATGCAATATTTTTTTACAGATAAAATGCTAATTTTTAGCTGCATATCAAGATGGATATTTAATTTGAAAGTTATGTACTCATCAGTGCTTGCCATCAAGAGAAGTTTTTATATTACATGGAATCTAAAGTTACTTTTGTTATATATCTAAAGATTTTAAATAAATAGAGCAAGATTAAGACTGTCAATTTACAGCTGTGGAAAAATCAAGTCATTTTGCACTTCTACAAAAAAATATGAATCCAGATTGCCAGTACTCTCAACGACTAATCTATGATCACATATCAATCTTGCCCACTCTGTATACTTTATCTTTTGAGACAATTAATTCATGAATATAAAGAAGGTATTCCAAGTACAAGAACATAAATAGGGTTGCTAAGATGAAGACAATCTTTCACTTTTCGCAATAACCTTCACATGACATTCAGTGTAACCAGCATAATAGGTCAAGCATGTTTACTTCTGAAGTTTGAAAAAAAATATCTAATCTAATAGTCTGGAAACATCTTCTGTACACTTTATTGAAAAGACACAATGTAGAACTTTAAATAATATATCTCTCCTAGGAAGTGCTATTGTTTATCAGTACATAACATCTAAAATATCTGCACAAATACTCATATTTGATCTCATTTCAACTGCAATAAATATAAAAGCATTAATATTCAAATGCTTAATAATTTTAAACAAGACATAATGATGGTGTTTGCTTTATTAAAATTTGTTTCAAGGTCTATTGACATTAATGAGATGTTATTTGTTGTCAGAGGTCTTTCGGTCTTTTGGTCTGCTAGGAATCTGTATACCAAACTTCTACTGATTTCCAGAGTAATTCCATGGGAAGTCTCTGAATTTCCAAATGAAAATAGAGTCTTCTAAGTACTTCACAGAGACACGGAATGTTAGCTTCAAGCAAATAGAAAATAATATTGAATTATATGGCCTATGTTGTTTCCCTTTTCGTTCAAGAAATTGTAAGCATAGTTTACAAGTAACACAGCTTTGTGAAACAGAAACTGAAAATACAGAGTCTAGCATGTCTGGCAAAGCCTAAGTCTAAGCTGTTTTTCAGACTGTTCTGGAACTCCTGAATGACAGATATTGTCTACCCAGGGAAAAAAAAGGATTAATTAAAAGGAATCATTTTGCATGCCTCTTAGCCTCTGTTCAAATGGAAAGAAAAACAATTTAATCCAGAACAGAATGTGTTTCTGTAATAAAGATGCCAGTGGAATGAATGAACATTCAATTAAGCAAGTTCTGTTTGTTTGAAACACCATTCCTAAATGTTCAGCCCCTTGCAAAAAAAATCTAGCTACTGATATTATTGGTAGTGTGTGGATCAATAAATCTCATTTGTCTGTCTATCTGGTATATGTCTTAAGTTCATATAGGAGTTCAGGAAATAGGAATGGAAACGTCTGCAAATTCTCCTGCTTTTACCCTCAAAGCCATAGTCAGTGAGAATCATCGCTCTTTGATAATTTAAACTTAGTCAGATATTTGTATGTGTTTGGTTGATTTTTAGAACACAGTGCATCTATCCAAATCAGGTCTCTAAACCTTATCCCAGTACAGAATAAACCTAAAGTTGTTCCATAAGCACATTAAACAATATTAAAAATCACTTTAAAATTCCAGGTGAGTAATGCCACCTTGACTCATAATGGCCCAAAAATAATTTAATCCTGACTGTAAGAAAAGTAAAATCCCAGGCTGCCTGTGTATAAATAGCTGGGAAGAATTAGGAAAATCTATCTTGACTCCTGCAGGTCTAGATTCCTAAAAGTAGCATTTGCAAACACACTGAAATACATTTCATTTGCAACAAGGGATTTCATTTGTATTTTTTATGCTGATTGATGAAGTGGTTTGTCCAATTTATTGAACTTGTTTTATCTTTTAGAAAACCTACAAAGTAAAATAATTAAGAAATTTTAGATAAAATTAGTTAATTTAATCCCACAGAGATGCTTTTAAAGTTACTGTGTGGGTAAGAGCAGGAGGACTGAAACTGGTCTTTGGGAAGCAGATGGAATAAGACAGCTTTTTTTCATCATGACTGCAACATTACAGATTTTTGGTGGTATCATGTGGAAACTCAGGTTCTATTACAACTCTGTTTTATGTTTCCACTATTAGCTTTGACTTGAAAACTGTATACTAATTTCTACAGTCTTCTTCAGCCTCAGAGTCTAAGACATTTCAGTCACAATGTCCCTGTAAAAACTGTTGCAAAAAAAGTACACTCTGCTGGATTTGTTGGGTCAGAGTTTTGAAAAGGGTTCATTCTTGAGAAAATGTTCTTAATTTCCACCTCTATTCTTATAGGAGGTTTAGTAGCTTTTTATCTGTTATACTGAACCATGGCTGTTTTTCCCTTTTAAAAGACCTGTCATCCAATAAAATCAGTCAATCTCTAAAAGCAGTTTTAGTGGGCTTCTAAGCACTACAGGTATGAACCTGTATGTCAGTGTCGTACCAATAAATTTGTTCACATACTACCCTGAAGGCAGTGTATTTGTTGACCACAGAAACTTGACAAAGTAATGGAAAAACTATTCTTTATACCAAAGACAATATGAGAAGATAAAAATGGAGATATATAAGTACAAAATGTTAATAAGAACTTACATATCCATCTCAGATATTTTTGGTATTTAATGGCTTAAAAAGCATGAAGAAAGTATTATGAGTCTTCTACAAAAACAAAACCAAGCAAAAATATATATATAAAAAAAATAATATATATATACAAGACAAACAAACAAACAAAAATAAATCAAATACAAAAATCAAACAAAAAAACAGCACAAGACAACCACATTTCTATTGTCTGTTCAACTGCTCTCAGATAGATCTTTGCAGAGAGCTGTTGGTGAGCCTTCAATTATTGCAGTTATTGCAAATAACTGGTGTACATTCGTGTCTGAAATTCCTCCCAGTTTGAAAATGGGCAGTTCTTTAGCATCTTGTGTATATACTGTTAAATTTGTCTCTGTTGTTCTTATAGTTCTGGCCCTAGAGATGTTTTCTCACAAGACTTGAATTGGAGAAAACAAATGAATAAGCAACATGTTTTGAGATCTCACCTGTTCAACTCAATTGGCTTTCAAGTCAGTGTAGGCATCGCTGGAGATCTGAGGAGGCATTAACTTCTTTATAGCACCAGCAGTTCCCCTGAGTGCAGAAGAATCATCAGCCCTCAGAGATCAAAATTTGTCTGATGGGAGCAAGCTGCACTTTAATAATGGATATTTGCCTATTTAATAACTAGCTTTAAAAAAGCTGTTTTAAAATTATGTTTTTATTTATCTATGTATTATTATTTTTTATTATTTCACAACAACTCTAGAATCATCACTAAAGCCCAGTAGGTAGTGGTATTAACCACTGGTCAAAGTAGATCATCAGCCTCCTTTTAAAAGTATTCCCTTCAGTGATTCAGCATATGAAGAGACTGAATCATTCACAAGGATTCTGTGCAAAGATGCAAAGACGTTGTTAGGCTGAAACGGCACCTCGCACCTCATGTTTTAAATGCAGTGTGACAACATTCTTTTTACTCTGGTGGATTCAAAAAAATTGATTTTGGTCAATAACCTAATCAGACTTACATAGTATTTCACAGACTTACATAGAATTTCACATTTAGGCTATAGTGAACATATGGTAAATTCAGGAGTTCATTACAATGCCAGAGAATAACACGGGTCTTTTTTTTTTTTTTTTTTTTTTTTTTTTTTCATCAGTTTTTCTCTATTTTGTTCCTTTTAAAAAACTAGGCTGACCCTGAAAGCTATATGGTAACTGAGTCCAACAAACTACTCTATCCTTTTTTTTTTTTTTTTTTTTTTTTTTTACAGTGAGCCCAGGAAAAAATTGCTTGAGAAATCTAATTGAAATTGTCACTCATTTTATTGAAGAGTGAAACTTTTTGTTTTTCTGCTGTCTAATAAAGGCTTGCATGACTCTGTCTTTGTAGTGAAGACAGGTTGCACTGAAGAATTCAGATAAGGACCTGAGGAAGGTCCTCAGGAACCAAACCCGATCAAAACTTTTATTTCTTTTGCAATCCACCAGGCAAAATGTCTTTTGCATTTAAACTGATGAAAACAGTATTTTTCTTCAGATTTTCCTCTTCCAAAACTTCACTTTGGTTACTTAGTGAGAGGACTTCTTTAGCTTTGTTCCAAAATACCCTGTCAGGTTTCAAAGTAGTTCTGTTCTCTTGTTTGCAGTTTCTGACTGCTGTATTTCCAGGGTTAAATTTACACTTTAAAAAGGATAAAGGAACTGTGGTTTCAGTTGTTCTGCACAGTGTGGAGTAAGAGGAAGAGGCAATCTCCTTTTTGCATCACTACCCTGATAGCAATGCACAGGTTCTAAGGCTAGAATCATAGAATCGTAGAATATCCTGAGTAGGAAGGGACCAACAAGGATCACTGAGTCCGATTCCCAGCTCCACCCAGCACCACCCAAAAATCAGACCATGTGTTGGAGAGTGGTGTCCAAATGCTTCTTGAATTCTGGCAGGCTCAGTGTCATGACCACTGCCCTGTGGAGCCTGTCCCAGTGCCTGACCATCCTCTTGGTGAAGGACCTTTTCCTAACCCCCATCCTGACCCTCCCCTGTCCCAGCTCCATGCCATTCTCTCGGGTCCTGTCGTTGTCCCCAGAGAGCAGAGCTCAGCGCCTGCCCCTCTGCTCCCCTTGTGAGGGAGCTGCAGGCCGTCATGAGGCCTCCCCTCAGCCTGCCCTGCTCTTGGCTGAAATCACTACTCATGAACTAACCATCTCTTCTAGACTCAAAATACTATGTCTGCCTTACATATTGCTCTAGACTTGTCAGCTTTGCACAGACTTAAAATCCCTCTTGTGCCCAATAAATGAGGCCTAGATGAAAAGATTTAGTGTATGGACATTTGTTAACTGCATATGACAAGAGAGTAGCTTAAGATAAGAAAAGAAGACCACCCTGAGCATAAGCAACTTGTTAATCACTGTGAAAGGTGCAAATACTTGAGTTACTGTGAGAGTGGTGAAGATGCTGAGCACCTTTGAGAGGAACAGAGTGTAAACACCAAGCCATGGTAACAGACTGTTGCTGAGCAGTGAATGAATTTGAGTGAGACAAGCAAGAATAGGGTATTCTATACACAGTCCTATAACTGGCAGGATCACTTCAGAAGAGGACCAGGGACTTACCAGTGTTGCACCAGGATTACACCAGGCATGATGCTGCACATTGACACTCCTGCAGAACAAGTCAGTCATGTAATTCACTAAATTGAATATATCTGTGATCAAAGTGTTTTGGTGTCTCAATCCAGTTATGGAAAGGTGAACATGACAGAGTCCAAGAGGCATATTAAATACTAGGAACAAAATAAGCATTTAAGTTAGTACCCCAGTTGCCAATACTGCTCTGGATGTTGATATTGACTCCCATATGGCAGTCACTGTTATGTGGGGATGAATAAAACACTAGAAAATATGCAGATGGAAATATTTGGATAACCCATCTCGGCCACCAAGGTCAAAACAGACATCCTGACATACCCAATTGGTTTAGTTGTGCTTAAAGGACTGCTATACTCTAAATGCAGTGTCAGCATATGCTATCCACCCACAAACACTTCTGCTACCATGATTCTCTCAACAGACTGGGAAATGATTTGGAGGGGGAGGGCGGTCATTATGTGGCAGGCATACAACAATACATGTACAACAACCTGTGGGAAAGGCAAAATATGGTAATCGTTGTGTTAGACTGAAGCCCAAATCTTAAATCTAGTATGCAACAACACAGAGAATGATAAGCATGTTACATGAAAAATTGGGTAAATTAATAATACCACATTTATAATAAATAATTATACCTGAATTATCTAAAATTTTCATATTAATGGTATTCTTATATTAAGATCTGGAGAATGTTGCATTGTATATGTAATCTCACAAATGGTAATGCATGAAACTAATCTGAATTAACAGTAATAGAAATGCCTAATAAGGGATGGGTTACATAGCAGTTATCAAGTTACATCTAGTTGGCAAATACTATTTGCATATTGTCTTTAGTTAACTCCATGGGATAAGGAAATAGCTTAGTAGCTTAGTTACAAAAATAGAGGAGCAACACCAGTGTGAACAGCCTAATGATTGTTGCATAACTTTTGAGACAAACAGATTGTCAGTACTAAGTGAATTTCAATGAGACAACCAAGAATCTGGTTTTCTGTACTGATTCTTATAGCTGATGGTGCTCAGGTTTGCTTGTGGAAAAGACACATGGACCCCCAATGCCTGAATCATTACTATGCCTGTCATGGCCAGAAGCTAGCTTAACTTACCTGACCTCTCTCCTGGACCACTTAATTTGCAAGTTTTGCTTTTAGTCGTGATTAAAGTGTTTTGGTATCCAAACCCTGCATTATCATTTGGTTTTAAACCATAACAAGGTGTTCCCACGTTTCCAAGTCTATGGTTGCACCTGTTCACCAATCCATCCAGCCTTCAACTTCTTACATCAGACTTGTCAGTATTATACTTGTTTCTGTGTGAAGAATGTTCTGTTATGTAAATATTATGGCTTTGTGGTTGTTGTGCGTAGGAGAGCTAATAAAAATAGAGATCAGGTAAAGCACAGACTCTTTGGACTATGCTTGCTAGAGCTTTCTCATACTATTTTTCTGTGTTTTGGGGGGGGGGTTGTCCTGACAAGATTTCCCTTGGCACCTAATCCCTTCCCTTCTAAGCTCTCAGCTATCCTTCAGAGCTCAAACTCTCCAGCTCCAAAACTCACTCCTTGACCCCTTTCTAAACCCTGTCCAAATCTCCATGCCTCCTGATTTGACATAACCAACCAACAAGAAACTTCAAATTTTCTGTATTTCTGCAGGTTTTTTTTTTTTTTTGTCCCCGTCCTCATTCCTCCTGCTGTGTTAGGTCTCTATCTGGTTATTCTTGTTCAGACTACCCTGCTGATATTCTACTCTGTTATTCCAGACTGAATGTATTTCTTTCTCTTGTTTGCTGCAGCCTACTGAACTTCTCCATCCTTCTGACTCTTCCCATAAGAACTAGGAAAGGATCCAGTTCTGACTGCTGTTTTGGACACTGACTGTAGGCACCATGATCCAAATTCTACCTACATCTACTCTGTTGGCTGGAAAAACTGACTTTGTTAAGAAAAAAAAAATAAATCAAGTTAAACAAGATTGTTTCCAGGTTTTAGAAGAAGCAGTGTTCACAGGATTATTGAACTATGCCTGCTTTAGAGAAGAAGAGGAGAGCAAACAAGCTTATGCCCACACAAAAGCTGTGGCTATCACAAGTCAAGGCTGTTTTTGAATATATAGCCTTAAGGAAAGACACATGCTGTTTTTTGTTCACTGTAAAAGCTTCAAGGTTTAGGATTCTGGTTTGCATGTGTTCAAACTGGGATAAGAAAGAATCAAACTGGGATAAGAAAGAACACTGACAGAGTTTCTTTGGGCTCCTTTCCCTCAAAGAATAAAGGAAACAAAGGAACAGAATGAAAAGGTGGTTTTTGAAAGAGATGTAACGCTTTCAGAAGAACTAGCAACTTTTGAACTGTTTTGTTAGTCTGGCCTATCAGTTATAATGTGTTTTGGGGTAGAGTGAATTGATCTTTTAATTCAAAGTCTTTTTAAAGAGGGACTTGAAAACAGAGAATTGTAATTAAGTCCCCATAGAACCATTTTTATTAACTATAACTAATAATTTCAATTGGGGATTTGGCAGGAAATGTCTGCTTTAAGAATGAATATCACTTACTCAGTGGCACTCAGAAGTACAAGTAGATTTGTCAAAGCAGTATTTTATTCCAAGACAATTGAGTCATCTACCACATAGCCAATATATTTTCCAAGAATTACGCAAGTGGCCTTGGAAAAAAATGGAATATCTAGGTTTTATGCATCTCAATGAAGGAAGCAGATTGTCATAACAACTTTGAAAATGCCATTCTTTCAGTCACAATTAATTTCAGCTCAGTCCAGGCACTTCACAGAACTGAGAACCGGAAAGTCAACAATAAAACTAAAGGCAATAGCTACAGGGCGCAGGTTAGGGATTCTGTCAGCCTCTAAGGCTTGTGAATGCCTGCTGCAGCAGTCCTCATTCTGGGCATGAAAGAAAAAAAGCTAAAGAAGACAGGAACATGAATCTGCAGAGAAAACCTTATTAATTGTACATTGCAATGAATTTGAATAGTGTGTCTTCAAAGGTAAGCTGTCAGTGTTACAAGGAAAGTTTCAACTAATTAACAACAATTAATGGATTTAAAACACGTACTCAGGTGTTTTCCTGAATTGAATACTAAATGGTGGTAATACAATAATCTTGTGTATGAACTGTTTGTTTCTTTTGAGCAAACAGTTTATTCATCATCATTCTGTGGCTTTTTTTTTTTTTTTTTTTTTTTTTACCACAGTAAATAGAGCTTATGATGAATTTGGCTCCCCCTAAGCAGCTGTGTCAGAGACTAGTCTGTTACCTAAAGGTTTTATAGACTAATACTTCTTTCACCTTTAAAAACAGACAACCACAGAGAAGACCTCATCAGTCAAAGTGCAAATTCAAATTGGTTTAACACTATCATAGAAAGCTTATTTAGTATAGGTGTACTATTAACAAGGCAAACGATCTGCACAACTACAAACATACCGTAATACTACAATCCCTCTGGGTTAATTTGTTTTTCTTTTTTTTTCTCCTTTCTCATCTTTATAATCTACCTTTTCATTGTCTTTCCATCACCCACCTGAGACTGGAGCCCAGGTTTAATGTGCCTTAAGGGGAAATAAGAGGTTCTGCCAAGAATTCCTCTATGTAAAATCCTTTCTGTATACTGGTAAGTCTCAGAAAATCAGTTTTTCTCAGCTGGAGTGTTATCTGCTTTGGCTGAGAAGTGAATTTTGAAAAAAGCAAGGTGTGAAAAAAATGCCACTCTTTGTTTCATCCAGTCTGGTATCATCTGTCATATGTATTGCTACTATTTATTTAGCAGAAGTGAGAGGTTCTTGCCATTTGTTTCTATTTGATCTCTTTGACTTTTCACTTTGCTTCCTCAGGATTTCATTAGTTAGACCTTCCTGCTTGTTTTGCCTCCCCTCTTCATCTTGCTTCACCTGTATGAATGGTCATTCGGCATATGGATACTGTGATCTACCCTGTTTTCTGTTTTGGTTCTTGCATGTTCTAAAGGGCAAGATAAAGCAGGGGCAAGGAGAAACACATTCTGTTCCTGATTTGCAGAAAAGCATGTCTGGAGATGTTTTTTTTAATTTTATTTTACTTTTTGTTTTATTTTATTTTATTTTTCAAGAAAAATAAGAAATATAGAAATATAGAAATTTTATTATTATTTCTGAGTAATAAACGATCTGCTTATTACAGAATATATTTCATAATCAGAAGATCACAAAATATCTTTCAAACCAAAACATTTTCACCAGCTTTTCATGAAGCCCTGAGTATTGGCAAGATTTATCTGCTGTGACTCAGCAGGTTTGAGGAACACTTACTCAGACTGAGATATTTTTGGAAGAGGAGTCTGACTACCATAGCTAAGAATAATAATTCTTTAGAAGATGTTTCAGATGTTTTTCTCTTTGTAAAATTGTTCTCAGCTCTATCAGTTGCCTTCACAGTTGGAGTGAAATTTAAGGTAGGCTTATTGTTAGGTCAGTCTCAACAAGGCTAAATTCTGGGTCACAACGCTTGGGGAACAACAACCCCATGCAACGCTACAGGCTGGAGCAAGGGTGGCTGGAAAGCTGCCCAGTAGAAAGGTCAATAACCAAATGAATATGGGCCAGCATTGTGCTTAGGTAGCCAAGAAGGCCAAAGACATCATGGCTTGTATTGGAAGTAGCATGGCCAGCAGGACTAGTGAAGTGACTGTCCCTCTGTACTCAGATCTGGTGAGGCTGCACCTTGAGTACTGTGTTCAGTTTTGGGCCCCTCACTACACAAAGAACATTAAAGTGCTTCAGTGTATACAAACAAGGGTCTAGATAACAAGTTTTATGAGGAATGGTTGAGAGAACTGGGGTTATTTAGACTAGAGAAAAGGGGGTTCAGGGGAGACCTTATCACTCCCTACAGCTACCTCAAGGGAGATTGTAGCGGTGTGGGAGGTGGTCTCTTCTCCCAGGCAACAAGCAATAGGACAAGAGGAAATGGCCTTAAGTTGTACCAGGGGAGGTTTAGGTTGGATATAACGAACAAATTATTCACTGAGAGGGTCATGAGGCATTGGAAGAGACTGCCCAGGGAAGCAGTTGAGTCACCATCCCTGGACATGTAGATGTGTTGCTTAGGGACATGGTTTAGTGATAGACTTGACAATGCTAGGTTATCGTTTGACTAGATGATCTTTGAGGTCTTTTTCAACCTAAATGATTCTAGTCTAGTCTAGTCTAGTCTAGTCTACATAAGACATGCAGGGAAAATATTACTCAATTTCACATACATGAAATGTGCTGAAAGCAAGTACAACACTCTGTCTTGCTTAATAAGGATTTCTAAAATCACATAGCATATTATATTGTCCTTTTGTCTATGTGATCAAAAAATCAGTTATCAGTTCAAACTCCACAGGTAAAGAATCAGGAAAACTCTAGAAATAGTAATGCAAGAAGTGTGTTCCCATATGTCACTGGCTGTCTTACATCAATGAAATCAAATGAAAGATTGCAGATTCTTCCCAGTTCCATAGCAACAGAGAATCAGACATGTTAAGTTCAACCATCAACTATATATTCAATTTTGTAAGTTACTTAAAAATTCTCTCTCTTTTTGAGATAACTCTTTAAGAAACTTTAAAGCTAACTTCATTGAGAATGAAGTGTTGGGTGGTATCAGAAACTCTTTTTTTTTTTTTTTTTTTTTTTTTTCCCCACAAAGAACAAATTATCCCTCTATTTCCTGTTGAAATTTGTGGCCATAAAATAAATGAGATTTCATCTCATACCTATAACAGTTTGAAAAATGCTGGTGGAATGGGGTGAGGTCCAATCTCTTCTGGCTACATGTGGGTAATGGATATTGACAGCAAGGACTTCTTTGCATGCAGATGGAGGGGAAAATAAACAAGGGACGTGTAACTGTTGTCACACTGCAAGCATAATCAGTATTGGTATCAAACCAAAAGCTCAAAGGTAGATTTCTATACATGTACAGACAATTTATGGTCCCATAGATTTGAAATGAGCAAAACTCCTTACCTAAACCTTGGAATGAAGAATAGACCTTTTCTTTCAGATACATAGTTAAAGTTCAAGGTTCTTCCCCCATGTTAAAAATATATCAATATTTCATATTAATATACATGGAAATATTTCAGGAAATGCTTGAAATATATTAAACACATCAAAGTATTTTTGACCACAAGATTGTATTTCTATAAGGAATATGAAACACTGATTTTTTTGCTACTGTGTAAGGAAGAGCTTCTTCTCTTTCTTCTGTGGTCACTCTGATTCTTTTTACCTTGATAAAATCCCAGCGTGCCTGGATAGAAAGCAGGATAACAAAAGCACACATTGTTGAAAAGCTATTAGAAAGAGAGCATGAACTCAGTCAACTGCCAGCCCTGAAATGATGGAGCTATTATAAATTGTATCCTTGAAACACCAAGGAGAAGGGAGAAACCTCACGTGTCCTTACACCTGCACTCCCTTTATTTCATTTAGACAGTGTATTATTCACACACAGAAGAGGGTGTGTTAAGAAGGGTTATTCTCAACTTGTATTCTCTTCCACAGGCTTCAAAAACACATTCACAGACAGACACAGACACACACATGAAAAGAAAGAGCAAACAAAAAGAAGAAGAAATTTGAAAATGAAATGGTTTCAAGCATCTCTTGGGACTCAGTAGCACCACAACCTTTCAGAGCATCAGAGAGCTTCCTGAGTCTCCATGGCATCTCAGCATCTCTAGGGACATGCTAGAGTTTTAGATTTATTTCATATATGCCAGAGGCAAGTTTTCATGAAAGATATGAAAGCTTTTACTTTCCTATTACTTTTTACTCCCATTCTTTTCCATATGCACATATCTTTTCTGATTTGAAAGCTTTAGGACTTCTTAGGTTGTACCCGTGATGCTCTGGACTGTAATTTTTTTTTTGGAACGTGTAAACAACATTTCTGGGCAAAGTGTTAAAATCAGCCAATAAAGCACTGCTTATTAATCCTACAAATACCACAATGGTCTTTCCTAGCTCAGCATAATATTACTTACTAGTCTCATATTTTCCTTTTTCTTAGGTAGCAAAGTGATCTTAGTTTTACTGGAATCTTGGCCAAAACAATGCATTCTTTTCTGGGTAGGAGAGGAAATAAACAGATGTCTTAACTCTAACCAGACAAACTAGATGAACATGTTATTTTTTTTTTTTTAATTTTATTTTTTCCTAAAAATTTCTTCACAAGGGATTTTTTTGTACTGTCTCTCTAAGCTCTATGATGGGAGGAGTTCACAACATCCTCCTCAACATTCAAAGCATTCAAAGCAAAGTTGTCTTTCTTTGCATGATGTTTCCCATGTTTTTGTTTCTAGATCCACTTCATGTCTTATGAGTCTCTTTGAACGTCTTATTCTAGATCCTTTTAAGGTTAGCTGAGCATGGTACATGTGTGGGTTTGTAAACTGTTTTGATAGCATCTGGTCTTTGGAAATCTCCTCAAGCTTTAGTACCACACATATTGTCCTAGAGTCAGGTCCTTTAATCATGGCCACACAGTTTTATTCTAAACAATAGTTTATTTTTTCTAAACAATAGTTTAGAAAAAAAAAAAAAAAGATAAATTGAGCTCTTTAAAAGGACGTACACTTCAAGAGATTGTTCAATCATTGTCATTTTGTTTAGTTTTATATTATTTTATTGTAGTAATAAAATTGCAGAAATTGTGAAAGTGCAACTGCAAATTGTGAAAGTGCAAATGCAAACCAAACTGACATAAAAAAAAAAACAAAAAAAAACAAACAAACAAAAACAAACAAACAATCAAACAAACCAAAAAACCAACTTTGGTTATAAATGTAACAGAGTTTTGGAGGAGAGGATTATCTTCTTAACAGTAATGTACCATTCCAAAGAAAGAGACTGTAACTACAAAGTGTCATGATAATGTGTATTTTAAATTATAGCAACATTGTTGATAGATTAATAAAGATAATGAAAAATGATATCAAATACATCAATATTGCTTCAAACAAAAGCTAAATATTTAATGTACATGTTGAAAACACAATGTAAAAGCAAAATTCCTTAAGCTAAAATCAAGTAAAGTGTGTTGGACAGATCTGACTGACAGAGATTGGTCAACTCACTAATTGGAAGAACAGACAAGTGAAACTAACCACATAAATCAAAGAATAAATGAAGGAAACACTGTCACAGAAATTAAAGATTTATACAGATGTTTCATCCATCTGGTGTTTAACCAAGCAAAGGCTGGTGGAGAGCATATGACTCAGATGTCTGTATTGCAGGATAACTGACTGATTAAATGAATTTGTACATCCATCAAAGATCAGAGGACTTAAAATTAGACTTACCAAAAAAAGCCACACAAAAGATTTTGAGTGCACATAGTTTGTAGAAGAGTGGGCACCAATTTCCAGGACAGTTTTGGAAGGCCACAGAACAAGAGATATCAAGCCGAGTTTTGGAGTTGCAGCAAGTGTAAATACAGTGTCTACTTTTTGAAATCACAGAATCACCGAATTGTAGGGGTTGGTAAGGACCTTGATAGATCATTGAAATCTAAGAGTTATACTGTAATGTCCAAAAATATTGTATGCAAAGAAAATGGATGGCTTGAAATATAAAATAAATACATACAGTGGGGAGTTAAATATATGCTTACAGGCATAAGCTACAGAGAAAATGTATATTCTCATTAGATTTGAATATCTTACACATAAAAATTATTTTTGAAGAAATAATTTAGTTATCATTCTCATTTGTAAAGTCAGCTTTTCAAATGTTAATGTGTAAATGATTACCTGTAATTGCCAAATTTCAAGCAAAGCTGATGACTTCATTCTTGTATGCCCCAAACATCCTGACATCTGGGTAACTGAAAAGAAGATCAGTTTGTAACTTCTAAACCTTGCAATGAAAAGCTATGGTGACATGTACTGAGTAGATCACTACACCAATAGTTCTGTATTTCAATGTTGGTATTTTTGCTTTAAGCACATTTTAACCCTAGCAGAAAATACAAAATCTGGAAACAGAAACATTCAATCCAGATTCACACAGGAGTGACAATGTTTTCATTTAGCTAAAA
Organism: Aythya marila; assembly: GCF_965140915.1. Taxonomy (NCBI): domain Eukaryota; kingdom Metazoa; phylum Chordata; class Aves; order Anseriformes; family Anatidae; genus Aythya; species Aythya marila. The sequence goes on from NC_139043.1 coordinate 106,762,876, forward strand.
CAACACACACACAAATGATTATGAGGTGTTTATATCTTACATTTTTATTTCTCTCCCATGGCTGTACTAATGAGGGACTTTGCACACTGAAATTTCATCATGACACAGTGGCAGAAACCACAGACAGAGCAATCTTGATGAGCATGATGAAAGGCACAGAGCTGCAACAATCAAGGTGAGAGTGTTGGATTATCTTCATAATAAAACTGTCTAGTTTTCAAAAGAGGGAAGTGAAATATAGTACTTACTCAAAAGATGTAAATTTTTATGCTTTCTATTGATCTTCTTTATTTTTTTCTTCTGTATCTCACCCACAGGTTTATTGAAGAAAAAAACTTCAATCAATATCCAAGCAAAAAGTCTGAGAGAACACTGCAGATTGAGTTGTTCCCAGATACTTTATCTCTGGTTCTTCCTAATAGTAGCTCTCTATTTATCTATCTATCTATTTATCTATCTAGTATCTGTATTTATCACAACTTTTCATGTTGTACAACACTGTGGGAACAGCTTACAAGTTTTTAAATATGCTACATCCAATATAGTGTGTGTTATTCATTAAATTAACCATAAGCTTTATTGTGTTGGGCTATATAAAACAATGGGTGTGTAAAAGTACTTTCCCTGCAGCAGCCCATACAGTTCTGTACTCTGCACTTGTAGCTAGAACAGCATTGGTAACACACCAGTGTTTTGTCTATTGCTGAGCAGTGCTGGCACAGCATCGAGACTCCCTCCAAACCCCCCAAAGCCAGTACGCTGAAGGTGGGAAAGAACTGGGGAGGGCAGCTGACCTAAACTGACCAAGGCATATTCCATAGCCTAGGATGCCACCCTCAGCAATAAAAGGTAGGAAAGAGGACGGAAAAGGGGGAGATCTCACTACAGAGGTGTCCGTCCTCCCAAACAACCAATACGTGAATTGAGACCCTGCTTCCCAGAATGTGGCTGAATATTGCTCATTGGAGGGAAGCAGAGAATTTTTTTTTTCCCTCTGTGCTTCCACCTGGCCTTTCCTTGATTTTGTTGTTGCTGTTGTTTGTTTGTTCATTTGTTTTCCCTCTGCTTTCCCATTAATTAAGTTATCCTTATCTCAGCCCATGAGCCTCTTCCTCTTCTCCCTCCCCTTTTTTTTTTTTTTTTTTTTTATTTTTTATTTTTTTGAGGATAGGGGAGTGAGAGAGTGGTTGTGGTAAAGTTTAACTGCCCAGCAGGTTAAACTACCACAATCCATTTTGGCACCCCATGTGGGTCTCAAAGGGTTGAGATAACAATAGATTTGATGAGAGCATTTTAGAGGGAACTTACAACTATACTTAGTTAACAGTTGATAGTTACAGTGTTGCCTGGTTTGCTTTTAATATTTTTCTATTTGATCCTGTTTTACATTATCCATGCAATGTTCTCCTTTATACTGCATCTGAGAGTTTGCTAAAGGCTGATTTTATTTTATTATTTTTTCAGTTCACTGTTCTGTAAAGCACTGGCCTTGAGCTTAATCTGGTATTCAGGCCCTGAAGTGACATTTTACTCTGCAGAAGGTCTACAGCTCAGCCTATGTACAGGTCATGTTCAAAAGGTTAATTATCCTTTCTTTTCTAAACTCCCCAAACCCACATCCTCCAAGAATTTAGAGCAAAACCTTGAAGCCTATCTTTTACTGCTGGTAACTTCACTTTGTAACATAGACAGGAAGCAGAAGCATTTGAATGCAGATACAGCTACCCACAGGCAGTTTGAGCTGGGCTCACTTTCCTTCATGTAGCTATCAACAGATGTCTGTCTAGGCTCTTGTAAATAAACTTGAGCTCACCTTACAGTCAAGGAGAAGACACAGGAGCTTCCAGAGGGTGACCTATCCTACAGTTTAGGTTAAGGTGGAAATACTTTGGTACTTTGGAAGTAGTTATTTGTGGTGACGTGGAAAGTAGTCTTGAAAGGATGGCTGCCTCTGAAATAGATGTGCATAACTTAAATATCCATCCTTTGCCTCTTCCGTTGCTATACTTGTCCACTACTCAACACCAAAGGTTCTCAACTTTTTGTTTTATGATCATTTATTTGTACAAGCACAAAAACAGTGAACATTCAAATTGCAGCTGAGTCCTTAAAAAGGTATTAAAATAAACTAGATTTGACTGGTCCATGACAATGAGAAGGTTTTCAACTGTATTAAACTCTCACACTGATTATTTCACAACTCTGAAAAGTAGAAGAGAAAGCTGTGCACAGCCAGTCACAAAGCAGATTCTTGACTGGTGGGCTTGGTGAGTACTCAGAAACTCCCAGTCTTCCCAAAAAAACAGGCACAATTTTTACTTCACTTTCTTGTGAAGAAAGTGATGCCAGATGTTACTCCACGGATGACTGATGAACGGTGTTCCTGATGACGAGGCCTTGAGAGAAAAATGAGAGACACTTAGCTAGCTATGTCAGTGTTCCTCTTCTGTTTTAAATGCCCTTGAATTTGCTTATGACAAGCTCAAGGAATGATATGGATTGGGGTTTGTAATGTTTCAAACATCAAATGAAAAACAAATTTGCAAGCAAAAAGAATGAAACTACAGAGATTAGATTGTCAAGGTTACTACATGGGATAGAAAGCCTTCTGCAGGATATATCCACTATATACAGAGCACTTATAGATAGAATAAAAAGGAAAAATATTAAGAGTACAAGATAAAACGTTATATTTGCTTACATACATTCAGATACATATATATACACATATAAAAATAATTAATTATTTATTCATTAAAAAAGTGAAGGGAAGCTGCTGTGCAAGAGATGTAGTTCTTGTAATAAATAGAGTTAAAAAATGGAAGGTATGATTTAATTTGGGCTGTTTTTAACTAGCTTTTGGAATTAAAGAAATACTAACAAAATTATGCAGTTGGCCCTGACCTTTCTATTCTTCCCTGTTGTTGATGAGAAGGCAGCAAGTCATGCTTCAAGAGACCTGTACTGGAGAATTTCTAAAGAACAGACATTGGCAAAATTATGGTAGTAACAGTCAATTCAAGGAAAATGCAGACTGTAGTAGGAGATCATGTGGACAGTATTTCAGGGATTGTCCTAATCAGATCTGTTTCTCCTGAAGAAAACTTTGGGAGACAACACCCTTCATAGCACACTTTTATCAAGGATCTATTACGAAGAGCAAAAGCAGAAGGAGGTTCATGTGCTATTCAGAGAGTGACTTGATGGCAATGATGACCAATACCATCAAGAAACAGTACCTCACACACACCTTCTTGCTTTGTTCTGAAAACTTTGCCCCACTATGGGGCTTTGAGCAACCTGGTCTAGTGGAGGATGTTCCTATCCATGGCAGGAGCATTGGAATTAGATCATAGAATCATAGAATCACAGAATTGTAGAATCACAGAATGGCTTTGGGTTGGAAGGGACCTTAAAGATCATCTATCTCCAACCCTTCTGCCATAGGCAGGGATGCCACCCACTAGCTCAGGTTGGCCAAAGCCCCATCCAGTCTGGCCTTGAGTACCTCCAGGGATGGGGCATCCACAAGTTCTCTTGGCAACCTGTTCCAGTGTCTCACTACCCTTAGTGTGAAGAATTTCCTCCAAATATCTAAGGGAAATTAATCCTCTGTTAGTTTAAGACCGCATCCAAGAAGATGCTTGGGTGCTCCAGAATGGTGCTTGAATGCACTGGGAAGATGCTTTGGTGCTCAAACAGGGAGCTTGTATGATTTTTAAAGTCCCTTCCAACCCAAACCATTCTGTGATTCTATGATTCTATTATCAATGTGGCTTTTCTCCCATATAAATAATGAAAAACAAGGACGCTTTGGGGAAAACTGGCTCATTCATTGTATCCCAATAAAAGTTAGAATTAATCAAGGAAGGAAATTCTTACAGGTGTTCTTTCTCTTTCCCATTGGACTTAAGCAATGAGAAGGAAATTAAACAAAAAGAAGAAGCTGATGAATGAGACTCAGAATATGAATAATTCTGGGACCAAAGAGCCCCAGAAAAAAAAAAGAAATAAAATAAAATCTTATTTTCACAATTCAGCCTTCATTTTCCAGTACCCATCACCTTCTACTGCCAAGATGCCAAGATTAAACTGTGTTTCACCATTTGCCTTCTCATATTTGAAGCAAGTTCAAAGAGATCACTGGTCCCAGACTGAAAGTGCATTACTCTCAGAAAAGGCAAAACAACATGAGAGCCTGCAAGGAAGATCAGCATGAAAGCATTCATGAAATCACAATATTTTATTTTATTTTATTTTATTTTATTTTATTTTATTTTATTTTATTTTATTTTATTTTATTTTATTTTATTTTATTTATTTTATTTTATTTCTGATAGTAAAGGCAAGGAAGAAGAGAAAAAGTATCCTGTCCTCAGAGTTCTTTGAAGTGGTCTCTTCCTGTTCTATTTATTCTGGAATCCTTATTTCTATCTCAGTTTCACACACAAAAAAAAAAAAAAAAAAAGTATTTTGATTGCAAAGGGTAAGCAAGGGAGTGCTGATCTTACATATAACAGCACTGGAGTAGTCAAAATCTGATTTCTATTTCTGTCATATAATTCATGTATGATCTGAGTGATCATGTGTAGTGAGTTTGTAAGTTCACTGTAGTCTAGTCCACCCTCTCACTTTGTGTCTTTACTGGTAGACAAGAGCCTTTTTCAACACCCCAATCCTCTAGACATTTCTGTATTCTACCTTGTAAAAATGGTACCACATTTATTGTACAAGATCTCAGGAAATCTTGACCCAATCTGCACAGAAAAACTTCTTATGTCATAGTTTTGATGCCATAAATATTTATGACTTGTGTATGTATGAAGGATACTTTAAATATAGACATAGGTGTGCATGTGGATTTACTTTATTCTAAGTACTGTAGATGTACGCGTGTTCACATATGTATATTTTTGTGCACGATACAGAATAATGCATTCTACCTACTGAAATTATATGTGTCAAACCATCAATACAGTTAGTCACAATAGAAGCATCTACAACAAACTAAAAGCTTTTGGTTTTAGGATGAGTGGGATTGCTGCTAGAAAAGCTTATAATCCTGTAACATTACTATTGATTTATTGTGCTACTACACTTATACAAAAGAAAAGGAGTGAACTTTATTAGAGTAACAAATATGAGCCTATGAACAGGCTCTTCATAGAGACACTGATACTTCTCTGTAGTAGTCTGTGTGAAAAATGCTACTATTTTATTTTTATTTAAGAAGTTTCCAACTGTTATTATGTGAAACACATTAAAGAAACAGCTACCCATTTCCCTTTATTTATTCTGTTTTTTTTTTGTTTGTTTGTTTTTTTTTTTTTTTTTTTTTTTTTTTTTTTTTTTAAACTGCTTTCCACCCTGGAATGCATTCTGACAATAAAAATATGGATAAAATACAAATAACGTCAAAATGGGCTGGGGCTTTGGGGAACAGAAAAAGAACATGTATAATTAAAGACTACATCATAATGCCTTGAAAAGAACTGATTAAAATATTTTTCATGTGATTTCATTGTGTTGAAGCCAAAACATTTCACAGAACTATATGAGTTGAAAAGGACGTTTTTAACAGGAAAATTTTCCAGTCCAGATTCTCAGCTCAGAAGTGACCACAATGAGAGACTAGCTCACATTTTTAGCATAATAATCATTGCAAGCTAAGGCTTTAGCTTTGCTCTGTACTGTTCAGAGAGACCTAGCAGGAGATGCTTGTACCTGAAGGAAGCAGTTACAGGGTCCATGGGTCACCACAAATCTGTTGATAGCCTAATCACTTTGAATACTCCCATGACAAATAAGTCTCAAGTTTCATAAGCTTTTTCCAAAATTTTGAAGTACAGCTCCAGATCCCAGAGCACTCCAGCACAATCCCATCTCTATGAAATTACCACAAGTGCTGCACATTGAAAGGAAATCAGGATTTGTGAAGTCAAACATCATGAAATTAAACTGTTGCCTTGTTTCAGTATTGCAGCTGAAAGCTGTTCTTATCTTTTAAATTTTCAAGATGATTTGGAACCCCAACTTTCTTGTAACATAATTTCTCTCTATATATATATTTGTATCTAGAGATATTATGCTGAAATCTTTATCTTCGTGCTTGATCTTTAAAAGAACTTGCTGACTTCATTATGTGTTCATGAAAGAGCAGCAGCTGCAAATATGCATGATTAGATTGTTGATATCAGAAGAAAAAAAGAAAAAAAAAATGTAGTCCTTGACTCCTGGCCAAGAATGCCAAGGTGATCCCCCAGGGCAGGACAGGCATCTCAAAACAATGTAGGGACCTCTGGGAGTAAACAACCATAGCAAGTGGCAAGACAGAAATTGCACCATGATATATGCAGAACTTGTACTTGTGAGCAACATCAGGTAAAGTTAGGCTGTCACAAAAATACATAAATAAATAAATACATGACTCACAGAACTAACCATATAAATTAATAGCAGGAGTCAAAACCTTTCTTTCTATTATCTGTCCATAAGTCACATAAAAAAGAAAAGATACCAGAGACATAACTAAGCTAATAAAGACTAACTATAAGTTCCTGACATAAACCTAAGAACAAAATGCATATCCAACTTGTCTCATTCAAGAACGCCAACAACTATAACAGGTGTTGTAAAGAAACTATCCTAAGTTTAAAAAATGGAATTTACACAAGGAAAAGAAATATTTCAACTTCGGTTTAAGCAGCTGCTCTGTACAGGGCTTTGTAGCAAAACAGAAAACCTTCCTACACGGTACAGTGGTAGGAGTGAACTTGACCTCATTTACCAACATGTCAGACACATCTTTACTTACATGAGAAATGTAGTAAATGCGTATACCTAGGGATGTACTATTGGATGGAGAAGAGATACACGAATTAACAATGTACCAAGGGCAAGGAATTTTTGCTGCAACATCTAAGAATGGCACACCAAGGATTTCTGGAAGGACTAAGCACAAATTATTCAAGATAGGATTGCCTGAGCGTAGGTGTTCAACAGCTTCATTCCAGCATAGGAAGCAAGGAAGTAATAATATGCACCTTGATCAGGTTGCTACTGCTTTTTGTTCAGATAAAGCATTAGAAAAAAATGGAATATCTTGAACACAGCAAGTGGACAGGCTAATGCCCCTAGAGATCACAAAGCCAAATCACTTTTCAGCTGATATTGATCTGGTGAGATGACCCTGTTAGAAGAGGACCATCAGTAGAATTAAATAAATTGCTTTGCAGACGAACTTGACAGGTAGCCCAATTTTTAGGATTAAATGTTGGTTTATTACTAGTGATTCATCAAAGACTGCTTCAAAGTAGCAGTACTACTTTTCATATTAACTGTCAAAATATCATAGAAAGAGGGGACAGAGGTCAGAAGTGCATACAACAGACATTTCTCTGGACATGGAATACCAGGTAGCTTCCAGAGAGCTTAAGCAAAGCTGCACTATGACTGAGATCTGGAAATCAGACTGGGACATGCATGTAGACAAAAGCAAAGCCAACAAGCAGGTCAGCCCAAAATGAAATTACCCATGATTTTTCTGTCTTTCAGGTAGGAAAAGTGGACCCCATCTGAGAGTACTGACATTTAATGGACAGCAGCAGAGACTGGAGGAGGGAGATTGCTTTGCACCACAGCATGTTCAAAGAGTGATCTGCCTCAAGAACAAGTATTTCCCCTGTGATGGAGTCGATAGGCTAGGTGTAGAAGCTGCTCTGGTCCCTGAAAAGAGCTTCATTAAGCATGATCTCAGGTTGTTTGCTAGGAGAGAGATCCTCTTGTCCAGAGATCTTAGTGTGCATTTTCTGTACACTTTACAGGACATTGCCTAGTACAATTAAATAAAAGTGAATATGAGTTGGTTTGTGGCTCAGGCACATTTTTATCTTTTCATGTCTAACATATTTAGTCACATCCAATATATCAGGTTGTCTTGGTATTGAATTCATGGTAAGGACAGTACATTATTGAAAAAAGGGACTTTATGGTCCTTCATATAATGATTTGTTTTTCTGTTTTCTCTCTCTCCTCTCCTCCACTGCCATTTTCCACCCCCACCCCTTCACTTTTCTCACACATTAAAGTACCATTTTATTACCATGAAAATATCTGGACACTAGACTGTAACCTGAAAACAGTAACATTAGAAGAGTCCTGCAAGAAGGGGGCCTTTGGTCACAAAAAGTTCTTCCCTGTGGGCTTCAGCTTGGTCTCCTGAGATCTCTCCCCTTGGCTTTCCCAGTCTCATTATCTCTTTAGAGTGGTTTCTCTCTGACAGATCTTTTAGGCAAAGGCCAGGATTTTTAATTGTATTCTGAAAAGAAAGATGAAGACCCAGACTTTATCTGTCTCTTTGTTTAAAAAGCAGGCAGCTATATGTTGGATTTTCTGTGCAGCTTTCATGCCCTCGCAGACCTTTCCTGCATGAAAACTTAACAGCAGGCTTCATTTTCAGACTTGATTTTAAAAGTTCATGGGAACCTTTGCTGTAGATTTTATATTATTTGTACTTGCCTTATCTGGTGGGGAAAACATAAATTAAATGCCTTTACTCTTTACTGTAAGACAGTCACAGCAGCTGATTTATCAAACTTGTGCATGTAAAAGTCATGCTTTAAAATTAAATTTGCAAACATGAAATGAAAATGTGCCTGAAAGGAATTTAGTTTTGGGAGCCAAAGAAATATACAATTTTAAATAATTCTCTCTTAATCATTAATGTCAATTATATCAACATTAGAGTCCACCAAATCACTCTTTAGCAGGGAAGAAGAGTATTTTTAATGTATTTCTTTAGTTTCCTAATAAATTGAAGGGCTTTCTGCAAGATTTTGCCACACAGTATGCTGTCTGTACTACTAATTAAAAGCTGGTAGTTCCTAAATTAACTTGTGAGTACCTACAGTGATGGAAATTGCCTGCTTAACCGTATTATTTACTGACAAAGCAGGTGATGACCTGCTTGTATCTCTCAAACAAGTTCATTAGTTTGTCCTAATGGCTACTGCAGATAAACACTCTGATATTTCATTATCATGCTGCCTACAGAAGAATGAGCTAATAAGAGAGAGGGGGTGGGTGAGGGTGGGGAGGTGAGGAAGGAAAGAGAGAAAAGGGGTGAAGAGAGAGAGAGAGAGGAAAATAATGTGAAGAAAAAACAACAACAACAACAAAACCCGCTGCCACCACCAAAGCAAACAAACAAACCAACCAAACAAAAAAATATCAGATTTCCAGCTACCTAGGGTTTCTAGAAAGGCCAGCGTGACTCATTCTTGGTCAATAGATGTATACCTGACAGCTGCCATTAATAACTATTAGAGAGCTGTTTAAGTCCAGGGTGAGACATACTTCAACTTTCTAAAAATAAGATATTATCATTCTGCAAGAGTAATAGTTTAGGCACCAGTAGTTTCAGCTCTCTTGGTCTGGCTCTTCAAACTGATATCATTTAATCTAAATGTTCTGTCCTGCCAGGTCCCCTTTTGGGTATACAATATGATAAAAGAGCTCAGAAGTCATTAATACAAATGTTTCTATAGAAAGTATTGGTCAGGTACATCTGGAAGTGGCTGTCTCATACATTACCTGCTGAGAAGACACACATAAATCCTAGGCCAGCAAACTCATCAACACATTTCATGCTATCAAGAAACTGAATGGCACTAGTAGTGCACTGGAAAACTGAGTTTCACCACTAAATTGAAAGGAGATGAATCTGACGCCTTCTGAATGCTGCTGCATCCTTTGGTAAACAAAAATGACTTCAGAGAAATTTCAAAAACATTTTTGAGAATCCTCTTCAATTTTGTTTTTGGTTTTACTGGAATTTACAGATACAAATTGATAACTTAGACTTTCTAAAAGACTTTTCTACATTGTGTCCTTGGTTTGGTTTATGTAAGCTGGCACTTGGTATTATGTCTTTACATCTGATTTAATTTTAAGGACAGATTCCCCTATCAATTTCTATATTGTGTAGTCTACAGAAAAGTAGACTTTCTGTACACTGTAGTGTACAGAAAATTTGGTTTAGAGCCATCCTGGTCAAATGCATTTAGGACACATTTGTTTGCCAAATGTATTTATTCTTTCCATTATGCTGTTTACCAGTTTGTATTATACAGGAAGAAAATTGGAAGGATTCACAATGTTCCTGTCTTTATTACTAATAGGAGCAATTTCTCCTAGATATTGGGTTCTTGGCCATTTCCAGAGAGGGGTCTTTGTGTCTGTCCCCAAGTTAAAATATATGATCTATGTGTAGTGAATAGTGCAGGAAATTAAGCTAGTTCACATCACTTCCAGTCACATTCGAAAGCATTTCCTCGTGAGTTATAATGATGGAAGATACTGAGAAGCATTTTGTATCAATAATCCCTCTAGTAATGTTTGAAAGGGTGGTCTAGGCAAATCTTTTTCAAAGCTATGAGCCTATGTACTTTCATGTTCCAGATATACTATAGCTGGAAAGATTAATTTATGACTTCTTGGCATATTGCTACTTCAGACAGTAAATTAACACCCTGTATTTAGGTTGCTTCCTCCTGTTTATTCCAGTTTGGTGCTTTGTGTTGTAAGACGTGAAGGAGGCCAGCTCTGCATGAATGAGATTGTCCAGGTCTTCCAGAGTGCTTGCTAAACCACTGGAAAGTATTTACATTTGGCGGATCACCACAGTCTATCCCATAGTCTCCAGACCACAAGTGAAGAAACTCCAAGCCTCAGGATATACCTAAAATAAGTCTTGGGATACCTCTATAGACAGCTGCAGTTTGAAGTCTTGCGTGGAGATCTGGCAACCTAAATGTCTGGATCAGTTTTGGACTGTCAAAGCGCCTTTGTAGCCTGTTTGCTGGGCTTTTATTCCCATGCCTGAGAGAAGGTAGGAATGCTACATGCTGTTCACCAAAATGTGTTGCCAACCTGATTAGACCCAATGAGCAAAACTGAAGTCAGGGGTTTAGAATAACCTTTGAGCACCTCAGACATGGCCTGAGGTGTCCTGTTTCTTCTTTCCTCTTATGACATTTCCTTCATGCTAGTAGGATGGAAAATGTTGCTTACATACTGTGCTTACAAATGGCCATAGCAAAAACTTCAGACTGCCAGTCTGCCACATTTGTGTGGCCATAAGTCTACATAGTTAACAACTTTTGTTCCTTTTTATTTTATTTATTTTTATTTTTAATGTTCAGCCCTGCATTCTTTCAGCACTTTGAAATAAATTCTTTGACTACCTCCCAAGCAAGCTATTTGCAATAGATCAGAGATCATTGTTTTGCCATTGTGGCCTGATTTTCAGCTGCTGTCATGTCAACTGGGTATGTGCACTGGTGAAGCATTGGGCCCTCATAGCCAGAGAGTCCAGGGGTAGTTACAGTGGAGAAGCAACGGAGAATGAGAACTCCCAGTATTTCTCTATCTACAGTACTGCTCACCAGAGAATTATGTAAGTTATAGTTTTATTATTTTCTGTGGTTTAACATGACTTGAGACCAAAGGTGGACTGTTCTTCTTGTCCCATGTGTACAGGATGATATTGCTGTCTTTATTACTTTGGAACTTCAGGGATTAAAGCTATTTGGAATATAAGAAGAAGCAACAAGTGACTCTTTAATTAATCCCTGGTTAACACAACAGCTGATAGAAATTGAAAGAACATTATGTTCTTGCACAGAAGGACAAAACAAAAATTCTTTAGCTTCATTGTTTTCTCCTCACCTTTGAGACTAAAGAGTTAAAACTATGGTGAAATGACTGCAGTAAAGAAAGCTCTGATCATCTCTAATGATGACTTAGAGCCTTTTCAAAGCTCTAATCAAGAGTGAAATTAACATTCCAAAAATAAGACAATGTTCTTTGTATTTTTTAACTAATATCTTTAGAACCTTTCTAAGAGGTTTCTGTGGTCTGCTTACTAGTATTAACATTATCTACAAGTACAAAATGGATAGAAAACACTGCTCAACTATTTAGGCCACATACATTGCAGACAATGAGCTCTAATTAAAGAGACTCTCACCATTTCTTCCCTAGATTCATGGGCTTGCTTTTCTAAAACCAGTACTTCTAAAGAAGTAGTCTGAATAGCTTCAGATACAGATATGGTTTTATAATACATCATGATTCAGTGCAGTGTAGGGTGTTATATTAAAAATTTGAGTTAAAATGGATGATTCACATGTCTGAGATATATGAGAAAAAAATAAATTATGTGAGTTCTGAATTAGATGTAGAAACACCTTTGAATTTTATTTATTTTTAATGAGATTACTTTTTTTTTTTCTTTTTTTGCTTATGCTTACAGATTCACCTGAGGCTTATGCTTAATCTGAAAAACATCAGCTTCATAGTATGTAAATTAAACAGGGGCTGTAAAACACAGTTTTCCCTGTATCTGGAATCTTGTCTATCTTACTAAATAGCTCATCAATAGCAAAATGCTTTATATCACACATCCAAGCTCAGCTTGTCAGAGAGGGTGACAATGTGACAATGGCATAGCTCACAGGACTGGCAAGGAGCCGAAGCAGAAGAATTCATTTGCAGAACGAGTGCTCTAAGATAAAGCAAACAAGGGGAACTGGAGAGTTCTGAGCTTCCATAGTTTTAACAAGCTCAACTTCCACTTGTGTCCAGAAGAAAGATGTGCAAGCATTTCTCTCCAGCTAAAAAATGGAGAGAGCATTTTGAGGGTCAATATTAGAATAAATAAATAAAATAAACATGACGGAAGTGTTTCTGTTGATGTCATCTTTATGATGTTTGTTCAATAAAAGGAACTTTAGAGACGTTTAAAAAGGAACATGTAGAGATTGAGCTGTAATTGGAGTTCCATTGGAGAACAATGGAACTAGCACTAGCAAATGGAAATAGCATAAAGAAAAGTGAAACCATTTAATTTTTTATTTTATTTTTATTAATTGACTGAAAATCAACCCATGTGAACACACTATCTCTAATTCTGTCATCAGTAAAGAATTACAGAATATCCCAAGCAGGAAGAGAACTTCCAGGTTAAGGCTGTGACTACAGACTGTCTTTACCTTGTATGATTCAGGACCATGGGTGACCTGCAAGGTCCTGATCCATGTCTTGGCTCCCTGGTGAGGTGAGAAGTTGTGGGCATGCCATTGCCTCTCGTGCTGCTAGTGTGTAGATGAACATGACCAGAGATGAGGAACAAATCTACAGCTATGCTACCTGAGAAAAAAATCATTTCTCTAAGGCTTTTGGGCAGTGCAGACCAATTCTTGAGCCACAACCCTCGCTTCCATTCTCCTTTTCAAATTTTCAGTATAGCATATTCCCTGTAGACCTAAATGGAAAGAATAGCTTTCAGAGACAATGGTAACCACCTTTCCCTTTTATTAACTGCTTAGCAGGCATGTCATGTTCAACCAACAAGTAATATTTGAGTCTCATATTTACTAATTCTTCATTATCAATGGAAATCGAGGTTGCTTATTGCATTATGTCCATACTTGTACATTTCTTCAGTCCTGGTGGCTTGGAAGTCAGGCAGGTATTTAGTATAATACTGTCCAATTGTCCTAGTAGAAAACGGTATGACATTTCTGCTTCTCTATCCTGCCAAACTACAGTGATGTTGCTAGTGCAGTTGGAACTGTATTGAAGGAAAACACAGGGATACCTCAAAGATGTCCAACAACAGCAGTAACTGTTTAGCTGCTTGTTTGTTTTGTGCTAACTCATAAATAAGTAAAGGATCATTGTATGTAAGGAACACACAACCTATTCAAAGCTGTAGTCTTATTCTTGAACTTTCCAAATTAAGTAGGAAAGCTTCATGTTGGCATGAACACTGAGTCATGCTGCATGCAAACAGGAAACAACAGGCTGGTCCCTGAGAATCTGTCTCAAAATATCAGTTCAAATAAAAAGCCAGGCTAGGCAGTGGTGTCTAAAATTTTCCTTATGTAATCCTATTTTTCAACAATTTTAAGCAACAAGCATATGGGCTAAACAGTAGGTCACTACCTTAGTGAAAATTTAACTTATGATGTTTGCAAAATCTGGAGCCTGAAAAACATTCTCTGTTCTGGTCCCAGAATGTTTTAGAAAAGTTCTAAAGATAACTTGACATTTACTTTTGTCTTTGCATCTGACAGGGATTGGATTTTTAAATCAAATACAGTATGAGCCATATTGAGAGGTAAATTATCTACTGAAAAATCGTGTTCTTGTTTTATTTAAGATCCAGTATAGGTGGCAATATAGCATAAAAAACTAGAAGACTTCATTTCCAGACATTTCTGAAAAAATATTTAAATTCATGGATTTTCAACAGGTGAACTGTGGTATGAACATCATTAACTGGGTGTTACTGTAAGTCAAAAAATTCATAATACTTGCTTATAACATACATGTACCTCCTTTTCCTCATTCCTCATAAAAGGAAGTGACATACAGAATACTCCATCAGAAATAATTTAACACTGAAGTCTTACTGGAGATGGTACAACACCTATAAAATTTATGCTAGTTTATACAGAACATTTCTCTCACACAACAATTCAGTGCATGAAGACATGTAAGTGAACAATTAACAGACAGAGTCATTTCATTCTTGCTCTATATTTCTTCTCCCATGGCAGGCAAATTACCATGAGATTATTGGCAAAGTATCCTTTGAATAATAAATTGATTCTATAATCTTGTAATATTTCTTGAACTTTACATGTATTTTTTTTTTTTTTCAAATTTTATTGGAGACTGCATTAAGGTTCAGTAGTTTATGTAAATTATATTGGGGTTAATGAGGTATGAAGGATTATATGGCAGTGAAGACTTGGTTGGATCTTTTAGCAGTTCGTCTCTAGACTTTCTCTTGTTTGTAATAACAAAAATGACATTTCAGCAGAGGCTTACAGATATTTCATCAGGGTTATGATACATTAAGTGCATTTTTTAGCATACACTCAGTCCTTTTTGAGAACTTTTTAAATGAAGAATAAAAGCTATTTGTAATAAGGAGAAAACAATTGTTGGGTAGAAATAAGCATTTCACAGTTGATTTAAGATCAAAGAGAGGTTTTCCTTGCTTTCTTATTTTATTTTTTTCTTCTTCTTTTTTTTTTTTTTTTTCACTTCATTAATTTTCTATGCTATTAATGCCATTATGTCCCTTGCAAAGTTCTTACATGACTATGCCTAATGCTTCTGATCATAGCTTTATGTAAACCCAGATTTCTATCCACAGTACAGGATCACATACTGGTGCTTCCATTGTTCTGAAATGTTGAATATATTTCTGTATTTTCTTTCCAAGTTTTCTTCCTCATACATTCCTTCAAAAATGGTCTCCCAAATCCAAAGCTAAAATCCAATTAACAGGATTTTAAAGAAAATTATGTAGAAGAGTAGATCCATCTGGAGTCATGGGAGCCAGGCTGGCTTATCCAAGGAACTGACTCATCCTTAGTTTGATTTTTCTAACCACCTTAGAAAATTTAAACATTGCCATGAGTTGAGAGGCAGGCTATCTTGAAAACTCTTTCCCTGTGCATGTCCAAATGATGTGTTCAATGAAAAGTAAGATTCATTCTTCAGTGTAAATTGGTTATCACAACCTCATAATAATATCAAAACCACAGCTAATTATGAAATTAAAAGTTTCAGCTGTGTCTGTAACAATGCCAAGTCAAAGTGTTGTATAGATTGAAATTGACTTTAGCATATTCTTATAGTGGATATTTGAAGTAATTTTCTTTTATGAACTAATTATCACTACATTGCAATATGGTTTACTATTGTTACAAATGCTTAATTTAAAAATATGTGACTAGCATGCCCATTGATCACTGTGAAAGCTGACTTCTACAGGTGTGGCTGCCAAACACAGATCTGAGTCTATACTCAAGATCTCCTTCTAATGTCTATGTCACTTGAGCTGCAACCTGATGCTGAGCTCTGAAGTGCTTTCACAGGAAAAGCATAAACATACCCAGCAAATCAGCACAGGGCCAAGACCCTCTTACCATCTGAATAGTGAGACCCTTCTAGGGGTGAGTTCTCTGCAGGCCATGGCTCAGAAGATATAAGGTGGGCTCCGTGGTGATGCTGTGTGGATAGTTTGGCTCAGAGCTGCAGAATACATGAATAAAAAGTTAGGGTACAGTGTTTATCAGATTGAAATGAATGCTTCAGCTAACACAAAAGATACTGCAAGCAGGATAACTGCAGATATTTGTCAAAATGAACACATAGGTGGTCATTAGCACCACATTACTTAGTTATTTATTTTAAATTCTAAGAAACTTAGGGATGCTGTGGTTTAGTAAAATGAGTTCCAACAGTTAAGGGACTACTTTTTAAATTGATGACAAAGATTGCTTACCGTTATGAATATGGATTTCATCGAAATTTTGCTTTAAAGGATGCTAGACCACTTTTTTGAATGTATATGTGAAGACTGCTTTTCCAGGCAAGTTAATAGGTATAGCAAGTCAAGCCAATTATTTGAAGAAGTTTATCTGGACTGTGCAGCAGTGATGACAATGTACCTCATTAGTGACTGTTGGGGATGTTAAATACTCATGTAGTGAAAAGCAGAGATCTGGCCAGATAAGAAAATTGGAAGAAGATAAGGAAAGTTATTTCACTCTCCATGCCTTATCCATAGAATCACAGAATATCCTGAGTTGGAATGGACCAACAAGGATATCGAGTCCAACTCTTGGCTCTACGCAGGACCACCCTAAACTCAGACTACACAGCTGAGAGCAGTTTTCAAATGTTTCTTGGACTCTGGCAGGCTTGTTGCCATGACCACTGCCCTGGGGAGCCTGTCCCAATGCTTGACCACCCTCTTGGTGAAGATCATTTTCCAGCCCAGCCTGACCCTCCCCTGTCCCAGATTCATGCCATTCCCTTGGGTCCTGTTGCTGTCCCCAGACAGCAGAGCTCAGCACCTGCCCTTCCACCCCCCTAGTGAGGGAGCTGCAGGCTGCTATGAGGCCTCCCCTCAGCCTGCTCTGCTCTGGGCTGAACAAACCTAGTGACTTCAGCTCCTCCTCATATGTCTTCCTTTCTAGACCTTTCACTATCCATAGCCCTCCTTTGAACACTCTCTAATAGTTTTATGTCCTTATATTGTGACACCCAAAACTGCACACACTGCTTGAGGTGAGGTGGCACCAGTGCAGAGCAGAGGGGGACAAACCCTTTCCTCAGCTGACTAGCAATGCCATGCCTGATGTACCTCAGGATACAGATGGCCCTTTTGGCTGCCAGGGCACGCTGATGGCTCATGTTCAACTTGCCATTGACCAGAACCCCTAGAATGCTTTCAGTGGGGCTGCTCTCCATCCTCTCATCCCCCAGTCTGTATGTATATATTCATGGTTGCCCTATCCCAGGTGCAAAATATGGCACTTGCTTTCATTAAACTTACTAAACAGCGAGTGGCACAACACCGTTAGTCAAATGGATGAACAGTGAGAAGGAAAAATGGGTAATAAGAGAGAAGTCAACTTTTCTTTGTGAAGCAATGTTATTTACAGTTAGACAAAATCATAAGGTATTGAAGAAGTATGACATAATCATTAAGGTGTTGAAGAAGTATGACATGACATTACAAAACTAGATAACTTGGCAAACATGACAGCAGATTAAATTGATGGGGTAAAAGCATAGTAATGTGCACTGGGAGTAGTAATTTGCAGTGCTCATATTTGTCAATGGTGTCTAAATTAACTGTGACTATGCAGAAGAAAATTGGGGCATGACTATGGACAGCTTAGTGAAATCATCAGCTACAAATTAAAGGACCTCTTGGCCTCTTTCAGGGAAAGTCACAAGACTGCATGAGCTCTTTATGAAGCAGACACTTAGGTCTGCTTTGTGCATTGTGGCATTGCAGGTTTAATCACCTCAGATTTTCATCTGATGCATGGTGTAGGCGTTGTAGGAAGATGTGTGGAGGAACAGGGTGTTCAGGGCTTAGCTGTCTGTGGTAAGATTTGCAGTCAGTCACAGCTTTTACCAGCTTGTCGCTCCTGACCAACAGTTCCAGATCCCACAGCTAGATTATGATTTTCACAGTATCATTGTGGTGATAATGTCCAAAAGAATTTGTGACCATATTGAAACAAACATGGTGGCTTCTTGTCATAGAAGATCTTGATATCTGGAGGAGATACTGGTAGATAAAGAAAGACACATAGCTGCAGCAACATCTGTAATCAAAAATGATGAGTCGTAATTCCCTTGTAATAATATTTGTATACCACGAAATAATAAAAATAACAGCATCTATGTTACCTGCCACTCAAACAAGATTCATTACTCCTTACTGGATTAGATAGCTACTTTTACAGATTTGTTGCTTTCTCATATTAATACATACTTGTATGGAAGTCAAAGGAGCAGAGGTTCAAATCTACTGTATTTTGGTTGTTCAGAAACCTAGTTTCTCAAATGTTTTATGATTTTAGGAACTCACTACCAAATCCTATCATGCACTTATAAAAAAAGAAGACAGACGCCTTTTTCAGAACATTGTACCCCACAGACAAAGAGCCTGACAAAGACCTAACTGTAGTCCTTGGTTCTGCTCTGAGCTAGGCAAATTAAAATCGAAGTGTAGTACTCTTGAAGTATGCTGAGAATAAGGCTGAGAATGAGAGTCTCATTCCCCAGAGAATTACATGTTGACATATTTTACCTTCATACTACCTTCATAACTAGTGACTCTGCCAGAGGAGGGTGAGAACAGAGGAGGCACAATCACTCTTTTGCCAACTTTATACTGCTCTGAGCTTCTGCCTTTACAGAGGGAGTTTTCCATGTGTGCAGAGAAGCTTGGTTAAAGTTCATTTAATAAGAATAAGCATTTGTTCTGACTGTGGGATCTGGCTCTAAAAAGTCCCAGCAGTGTAAAGCAAAGCACAACATTACAGTAACGGTTGTGTTGCTTCCCATCATCATTATTCCCAGTTACTCCACACAGGTAACCAATTATTTGGGAGAGCTATACATATATATTCTTTCATAATTACAAGGATGTAGTTGGATTACTTTCATTTCTGCAAACTGCAAAATGAGAAGATCTAATTAGAGTAGTAACTTGGTAAAATTGTTCTACTTTACCATGTTCCAATGACTTCAATGTGTTTGTATATTTGTTAAAGTACAGATGAAATAAAGTCTCAATCAGACACTCTACAGATTATTTACAGGGAGACTGTAATAAAATAATAAAAATTAAAACAAAAAAGGCAATTCATATAAATGGAAAAGAAGTAAGTAGCTTTATAATATCTTTCCCCCTTCCCTTTCTCTGTTTATAGGTAATACTAGAATTCCCAAAACTAAGTCAAAAACTGAGGAAAGTAAGTTAGTAGTTAATTCTCCTTTTCCAGCTCCAACAGGTCTTTTGTTATTTGTCAAAGGAAATGCTTGCATTGGACTATGTGACAATAACTATTCCCTAAATATTAAAAGAAAAAAAAAAAAAGAAAAAAGAAAAAAAGAAAAAAAAAAAAAAGAATAAAGAAAACAGGCAATCGAGACCCCCAATTGTCTTCCTTTCATTTGCTCAAAATTTTATAATATGCTTCAGATTTTTGAAAGATTTCAAGAATGGTGAGGGAAGAAAGAACTGTGTCCTTCTGCAGGAATTTTTTAAGTTTCAGAATTGCTCCTTCTCAACATAAATATGAAACGTACTAATCTGAGACATTATTTAAACAATAAATATTTAACTTACTAATCTGAAGCTAAATATTTAAACAAGGAGGATTCAGCAATTTATTAATTGGAGGAATATTTTAATATTTTCAAAATTTTCTTTTAGTTTGTTTGAAGTGAGAAGATGGTAAAATATTTTTACAATGTACATGGACTTTTAGGCAACAAAAATGGTCCTGGCACTGAAAAAAAAATAAAACTGTTATTTAAAAATGTGATGAAACAGGATCAGTAGCAACTGCAAATGGCACCTCAAAATGGAAGAGCCACAGAAACCTGCATCTTTTGCGGAAAGCTTTTCTAGGGTACCTTTGCTTTTCTGAGATCAAAAAAATGACTTGTTCTTCTAGGAACAATATGCTAGCAACTTGTACCTTCAGGCATTTAATTAGCCCTGCTTTCAAGACTTTCATTTCTGAAAACACTTTACAAGATCACTTAAAACTTCTGCTTTTTACAGATTTTGTGCTCACAAGCTGATGCTCTCGGTTTCGTCTTTCACCAGCTGGTGCCAGAAAGGCTAACTCTTTCCCTTGACTTCAAAGTTTACCTGTATTTCTATTTTGGCTGAAGTTGTGAACCAAGAGAAAACAGTCTCTGTAAGCTTATGTTTTCCGGAGGAGCAGAAAGTAGAGGACTTGTGTTTCTAAGCATTAAAGCTTTAGCTCAAGCAAATGGAAGGCTTCTTACAGCCATTTTACACCAGTAGCTAGAAGAGAAGGGTCAATATACCACATCATTACTGGCCCCACTAGGAGGATCTCTACCTTCTCAGACAGATTGGATGAGATATGTGCATCTTTACTGTGGTGCTGTTTTTCTGGTTATTGTTCATATTTGTAACTCTTAGGCTATTAATGGAGATTTTTTTCCCTTGGAAATGATGTGACTGATCTTCTGCTATATGCTAAATGATTAAAGATAGGGGATGCTTTTTAATCACTGTGCTGAAGCCAGATTTTTTTGTTTTTAATTATTGACCCATTAAAGATAGGAATATCTAGAAAAAGAAGAATTCATGGCACTCTGCCAAAATGATATTGCTGTTTTTGATTCCTCTTGATTATGATTAGAAGTTTAAATTAATATTCATGCTGTATTTGCTCCATCATCTTTTCACTTCTAATGCATTTTAAATCAGTTGTTCTCTGTAAAATAAGTGGCCAGGATTCTCCAATCAGCTTAGTCATGCAAAGGGCACAGTGTCTTTGGAGAGGTGCTGAAGAATGTTTTATTCTTCCATTGGCAGAGCAAGGTTCTCCGTTTCTTCTGAGATACGAATGTGACTTGCATTGGAAAGTGGCAGTTAATTTTTAACTTTCTAATTTTGAAAATCAAAGATGTTGAGACATCCTAGCATTACTGAGATAGTGTCTGAGTAGTACATTGCTAATGACAGATATTTAAAAAAAATAGTTTACTTAAGCTAACTTGTGAGAACTCTCAATGTAAGTTGATAGTAAGGAATAAATTAATGTAAAATATTTTTTGAAGTCACAGAACCTTTTAGGTTGAAAGGAAACTTTCACAGAAAAAAAAAAGTGTCCTGTGTTCAGATAGATTTTTATTTACTTATGTTATGTTATGTTATGTTATGTTATGTTATGTTATGTTATGTTATGTTATGTTATGTTATTTATTTTTTTACTTTTGTATCCTGTCATCTTGTCCTGTCACTGGGCACTACCAAGAAGAGTCTCCCTCAACTTAATTCTTTCCTGTCAGGTATTTATATACACTGATGAGATCCCCCTGAGTCTTCTTTTCTCCATGCCAAACAATCCCAGCTCCTTGAGTCTCATATGAAAGATGTTCCAGTCCTTAAGAATCTTCACGGCCTTTTACTGGATTTGCTCCAGTACGCCCATGTCTGATATGTTCTGTGGAGCCCACAGCTGGACCCAGAACTGCAGATGTGTGTCAGCAGTGCTGATCAGAGGGGAAAGATAACCTCCCTCCAGAGGCTGATGACCCTCTTCCTAATGTGGGTCAGAATGTTGCTGGCCTTCTTTGCTATCAGGGTACCCTGCTTGCTCATGGTCACCATTACTGTATACAAATGTCAATATGGCTTGCCATTCCATTCACTGTTTCAATATCATAACAGATGTATTGGCTGCATCAAAAAGGATACACAGAGATGTCAAACTTTTTTTTTTTTTTTTTAACAATAGTAAGTGAGGCCTAAAGGAAAGAAAGCATCACTTACCTAGAACTTAACGCTTGATATTTCATTTAGATGAAAAACATTCTCTTTTTCTTCACATTAGCAGTATTTTGAAAGTGTAACATTCAATGCTTCGAAATGGCAAACCAGAAATCATGCAATAGCTGGTAATACATCTGATTTTTTTTTTTTAGATCTCAAAGACTGTGCTCATTGTTTGAAGACAGTCTCTGAGAAACATGAGAAAGGAACTGACAGAAAGATAAAAAATTTAATGCTCTTACTTTAATATTCATTATTTCTGAAATGAAACATTTGGCCCTTATGCTGAGAAATATGTGACTGAATCCTGCTATGAAATTCCTAATTTTGCCTT
This sequence comes from Aythya marila, assembly GCF_965140915.1. Taxonomy (NCBI): domain Eukaryota; kingdom Metazoa; phylum Chordata; class Aves; order Anseriformes; family Anatidae; genus Aythya; species Aythya marila. The sequence continues at coordinate 106,785,138 of NC_139043.1, forward strand.
TGTTTTGTTTCATAGGCAAAGCTAGGGAAGCTCACATGAATGCCTACAGCAATCCATTGAAGGTTGTATTGCATGTAATAGGTGAAGCCCTCTGAATATATGGATTAGAAATTTGTAACATGTAACAATTATCTCTACAGCCTGACAATCCTTAAAGTGTAGATATAATCAGTAACCACAAGACTTCTCGTGTTTCTCTCTCAGGGATCTGATTCAGAAGCATTTGTTTTACACTCCCATTCTTCACTTTGAGTCATGTTAAAGTGCATATGCTAAAGAACAATGGCAAAGTCATGAAGGTGCTGAACTTGGGAGGACATTGAAGCAACAGTGTCATTAACAGGGATAAGCGACTCCAAAATTATGCCATTGGCATCTCTGACATTTCTCTCTGATAATTTGGAAAATTTCTTAATGAACCTGAAGACATAAAATCAGAGATATAACACCATTTACACTCTGATCATGCACTCAGCGTCTCTTCACGGAGACTTTTTTACAACAACAAGTTCCCAGGTGTTAAAATGATATAAATTATCCGTTCATAAGGACACCAAGTGCATTGTGAAGTTAAAAACAAAGCCAATCCATCAGAAATTTTCCTTTTCTATGAAGGCCAATAGTTGAAAATCTGGTACCAATATGAGACTGGAAAAAATGCTCAAAAACTGTAGTCAGAAGCCTACAAGAAAAACTATTTCCAATCAGTTGGAAGTCTCAGCATACAGCATTTATTGTTATGTCTCCTGTTAAATATTCTATTATTACAACAGACTTCTTCAGAAAAAAAAAATAATAATAATAAAAAAAATCAATGCAATAGCTAAATAGCATGATACTGAAATAAAAAGTCTTTTTTTTTTTTTTTTTTTTTTTTTTGAATTCCTAGTGATAATTGTGGAAAATTCAAAATAAAGGTGATCAAGAATAGGACACCTGTTACACAACTACATCTCAGGAGTTGGAGTGGCTTCAGAGTCTGTTGCAGGGATTGTAGTAGCATTGATTGCAGCTCAGTAAGCATAGGCCAAGCACCAGCACGTTGCAGTGATTTGTGTCACTTTGGAATTGTCAGGGTAATGTCTCACCTTTTTCAAGCATTTTACCATTTCATTTATTTATTTATTTATTAGGATTCTGCACTGTTCAGGAGTTAAGTTCCAAAGCACAGAAAATGGCCACTGTTATAGGTGCCTACTCATATCCTCCCACAATCCCTGCCACTCATAACTATCGTGCCTCGGGATAAATTTCATGATGGCATTCTTAAATTTTAACCTTACACAGCACCTGAAAAGCATTCAGGAGACAAAATGATAGGAACATGATGCTTTGAACAAGGATACAAGTTTTGAAGAGTTTTTGTAACTAGCCTGGAGTAGAAGCTGGAGGAGAAGCAAAAAGGAAGAGTGAAGAACTGGGGAAAAGTGTACTCCCTTGTCCCCCCAATAGATTGGCTCCCTGAGGAGAAAAGGTAAAGGGTGTAATTAGTAACATCTTCCGAGAGATGGTTTCCAAAGTACGGAGGTGACAGCAATGCTGGCTACAAATAAAAAAATTAGTCTCATGACCAGTAATTTTATCATATCATAGTCTAGTGTTACACAGTACAGCAAAGTAATAATCTTAATCCAGCCCCTAAAAATGATAAACAGCACAACAAGAAACATATACAGTAAGTAATAAGATACGCAACACAATTCTGAAAACACAACAGACCTGAGATCAAAAAACAATCCAAACCAAAACATTGTGATCAGCAAATTTTAAACTGATCTAATGCTTATAAAAGTTATGTTTTAACATTCTCTGGTCAGATCTTTCATTATCTGAACCATTCAGCCCACGTTGGGTGCCAAAAAGACTGTTGTGGCAGTCTTGGCAGGCAGCTCAGCACCACACAGCCATTTACTCACTTCCCCCTCCCCACCAGTGGGATGGGGGAGAGAAATGGGGGGGAGGAAAGTAAAAGCTTCTGGGTTGAGATAAAAGACAGTTTAACAGGACAGAAGAGAAATTATATTATTATTATTATTATTATTATTATTATTAATGTAAAAGCAAGTGATGCACAATGTAATTGCTCACCACCCACTGACTGATGCCTATCCCATTCCTGAGGAGTGGTACCTGCCACACCATCCAGCCACCCCATATTAATTTTTCAGCATGGTGTGGGACATCTCTTTGCCCAGTTGGGGCCATCTGTCCTGTCTGTGTCCCTTCCCAGCTCTCTGAGCATCCCGAGCCTCCTCACTGGCAGGGCAGTGTGAGGAGGTGAAAAGTCTTTGGCTCTGTTTGAGCACTGCTCTGCAACAACTAAAACATCGGTGTGTTATTAGCATTATTTTCATCCTAAATCCAAAACACAGCACCATACTAGTTACTAGGAGAAAAAAATAACTAAAAATAACTAGCTGAAACCAGGACAATGTCTCACCTAATGCTAGCTTAGACATTTTAGTGCACAAGAAAGTGGTCATTCCATTCTACTCAGTGCAACAAGACTGGCAAGATGTTGCCAAAAATTGCAAGGAAATCTTTTGTAATATTGCCCAATGATATAATTTTCAAAATATTTTTCAAAATATTTTCCCTAAGTCAGATAACTATTAATTTCCTTAATCTTGGTCCCTGAGTTTTCTGCTGAAATGCCATGGAATCACTCTAATGCCCACTCACAACACAAATGTAAATAAGACAAAAAAAGCACTTAGACATATATTTAGATCAAAGTATTACTAAAGAAAAGGGGAGTTTTTATTTTCATTTGACTGACTTTGGATCAAGCCTTTAGCATTATCAAAAGCTGTGAGATGTTTCACCTGAAAAAATGTTTTGAAAATATGTGGTAGACTGTCAATAAACATACAAACAATGCAGTGAATAAAAATTGGCTTGTATAAACCAATAGTGGGATTCAAAGAGCCATTCTTTATGAAAACAGCATAATCAGGAATAAACCTTCACTGACAAGTGTAATTCAAGGCAGCAAAAATGATTGTAGCTTTTCTTTTACCTTAAGGAGTGGATAACAGCAGGGATCTCTATAATCACTCTTCTTTTATATCATAATTTATCCTTAAAATGGTATACCATCATATATTAACACTTTTGAAAGTCAACAGATTATGCATAGAGCATAACATCAGTTATTGGAAGTATATTTGGTGGAAAATGGCCATCATAAGCTCTGGCTTTTGCTTTTTCTTTATTAACTGAATATTTAATTTGCTTGTTGTCCTGGGAAGAATTAATTATATTAGAAAAAGAATAGCCTCAAAAATATTGTATGACAAAAAGTCAAAAATTGCAATAATTTTCTAGGTGTTATTACTTTGAACATGTACTGTTTATGGACTGTGACTTGGACAGAGTGTGTACTCACAGTGCTGAAAGGAAGCAGAAATTATCACACCTCCTTTGCTGCCATCTGGATATGAACAGAGTGCTAAAGGGGAAGCAGATTTTGTGGTTCTTTGATATATACCCCAAACCCCACAAACCAGAAAGCTGGTGAAGTGCTAGAGGAGAGTGGATATGGACAGTGGGGAGATCCTGGGCTTTGCTTTCCACAGATTTGCTCTCCAAGGCAGGTGGGCAAATTCAAAGTATTTGTGATTTACTTTTGGGATAGGCTAGTCAAACACATCTATATTCTTCTCAAAGACAAGGGAAGATTTGCTGCAGAAGTTTCTGCCTGGAGCTGTTGGACTCCATCCCACGATCAGGACTAAGCCTGTACCTATACTGACACAGAAATGATTAGAGTTACTATTAGCCAATTTGTATTACTGTAACACCATTGATTTTCACTGGTTATAGTGGCTATACATCAGTTGAAGAACTGGCTCGCAAATCCAATTTCTTTGCTGAGGCCACAACTATTTAGGGACAGACTTCAAGAGAACAAATGTGCAGAAGCAACATACAAATGGAATTTGATAAGGGCTTTATCAGCTCCTGAGATTGAAAGACATCACCGTAGGGAACAATTTTACAAAGACCTGTGCTGTCCACAAAACATACTGTTCTTCTGAACATCGTGTAATTAACTCCTTACTGTCTTCTTTTTTTTTAAATTTACAAACTGGTAACCCTACGTATTATATGCTTGGAAATGATATGACTCACATAAAAAATGTTTTAGCATCCAAAGAAGTGAAATGTTTTGGGGATTTTTAAAAAATTAATTTACTATTACTATTTTTTATCATCTTAAGCCACACCAGAAGAGTTTCTTGGACTCTACCAATTACTTTGTTGCATACATTCTCATGGTGTAGATGCATGTAGCTTACAAGACATCTAGGAACAACTTTTATACTACAAACTGATGACAAAACAGTCCTCTACTGAAACATGTTCCTGCTTTTTGTTATTGCTGCTTGTATAGGGCCAGAGCCTGGTTTTATCAAATGGCTGATCCCGCTGATCTCAGTGGCCTTTGATTCAGATCTGCTAGGGCTGGCTTAGTGCCAATTGACATATTTTTCTCCATAATGCTCATGAAATTCTGCATCAGCAAACCCAATGAGCATTTTGGTCCTTGCCTCTGAGTACTCAGTTCACCCCTTCCAACAGAGTGCCTTCTTAATATGAGCCTTTTTTGCATTCATTTTTCTCTTGAGTGCTGCAGATGGAGCAGGGTACCACAGCTAGATGACGTATGGAGTCCCTGTTGATTTCACATTGCTTACAGATTTATACTAGGTCCCGTGGTTTGCTTCATGAATCATGCTAGTCTATTCTCTGGTGCTATGAAAGAGCCCTGTGCCCTGGTGATGGCTTACGAATAAAAGCAAAAACAAGATCTGGTGAATGGGCTGGATATGGCGGATGAGTATGCATCTGGAGAAAAGGCAAAAGGTTGATATAATCCAGAATCAATTCACCATAAGGATTTCCACTAGTTTCAATGAAAGCTGAAACATATCCCCATGTCATTTCAACAGAGATTCTAATATAGTTTTCTGTAGGCATGCTGAAATCTATTTGCAAAGTAAATATTTCTTAGGACTGACTTATGAAACTTTAGCTGGAAATGGCAGGGAAACAAGCAGGCCAGTCACAGTATTATTGGTTTTTATCCTCACAGCAGTGAATTGTTGGATGACATTTTCCTGATTTGCTATGGTGGATTCTGAGAGCAAAGACAAAATATATGAGGTTAGGGAAGCAACATGAAAACATGCTGAAACATAAGAGTAACTATCTTATATCAGCCTTAGACTAGACCAGAGTAGAGCCTAGTAGAGGAGGAATATAAGAACAAATGTATAATTTATTTTTTTTTTAATAACACTTGCAGTTTCTTCTATTTGTTGATTGAGATGCTTCCTCAAATAGAGTTTGTTTTTATATCTTTGTGTTCAATAGAAAAAAAAAAAAAAAAAGAAGGAGAAAGAGATTGGCACAGAGAGTGTCATAACAGCAAAGATATAGCAGGAATAATAGCCTGACAATTCACATGACGTTCAGGAAACAAAAGGATATAATGACCTTGTTTCCCTATACCCATCTGACTTAATCAGAACTCTTTTTAGGGCTGAGAAATTAAAGCCACAGCAGTGGTGTCAGTAACTCTGTGCAGACTAGTCTAGTTGAGGAGGTCTGATGTTTTGAAAATGCAGAAACTTCTTAGATTAAAAGTGGTGCCCCCTCTGCATTTCTTTCTGCCTCTCCTCCCCTCCCCCCAGTCATTTTGACAAGGAAGGGAGAATTATGATAATGACTTACTTTAAAACACAGGCATTTGGGATGCTGCCTTGCAATGCAACACAGTATAATTTTAAGCCACTGATATTCAAGTACCAAATAATGTTTGATGCAAAAATAAGGCTTTGTATAATAGAGTCCACTCATTATTCTGTTTATACTATCTACTAACTGCTAATAGACATGGAACACGATAATAATCTTCACTTTATTGATTCCAAAGGGATACTAACAGCTGTGTTAAAATACATCTAGCTGTCAAAAAAAAAATAATAATCTCATCTGATCTGATCCTGTTCTATATCTGTTCTTGGTGAAGAAGAAGGGTTCCTTTCTCTCAAACTTTTCTTGCTGTCAAACTTTTACAGACATTGTCTTGTTAATTTTTTATGTCTGAACCATCACAAATAGATCACTGTGTCATTGTCACTGTCATTGTCACAAATAGTCAAGTCACCTTTTTCTTAATGCACGAATATTCAGTTTTGAAAGACTGACTTTTTATAATTTTCGGAATTAAATTCTCCAAATTAAAGCACAACTCAGCTAATCAAGTCACGGACTGATAACATTTAATACGACTGTAATACAAACATTCTGCAATGGCTGAAAACATCTGTTAATCTATCAGATATGTTACAGTTCATAAGCAGTTTGTAAAGTGATAATTTATATATATACTATATATATAATATATGTATTATATACATTCTTTCAGTGAGTTTGTTAAATTGCTAAGCAAGTATAAGTTTACATGGATTTATTTTCTATGGCAGTTCTATGTATACATATAGATGTTTGTGGACTTATGACCATATGTCATATATATGTCTAAACCATCAAAGTATTTAGGATATTTTTATAACTAAGTATAATTAAATTATTTTAATTTTTCCTCCTATTTGCCTCTTCCTCTTTTAGTTATTTTATAAACTAATTTGATATATTTTTTCCTGGAATCAGATTTTGAAATCAATACAGAAGGAATCAGCCACTGTGTTCATGGCATGGTCATAAGGAGTGGTGAAAGAGGAAGGTTTCACTGTTAACAGTATGAATTTGAATTTTCCATAGAGTCAGATTGCAATTATTCAAACTGTCTAGAATTGAATTTTGGGGAGGTAAGGACTAGTTAAAAACTGTCATTCATTTTAGTATACCTGTTTAATTGATTTTAAACAGGCTTAATAATTAGTTGATCTATACCTCTGTTAAACATTTCTATATTTTCTTCCACCATTTGTCATATATGGGAAAATTAACCTAAAAATGTAATACTTCACTATATTTATTTTCTAAATCTTTTCTTAAGTCTCACCAAAATAAGTACTTAGGCAAGTCAGGAGCTAGAGACCACAAATATAGAACTTGGTTGTATACCAGTTTTTAATAGTGATACACATTATTTTCTGGAATAGAATAATTTTCTGAAATAGAATAAATTAAAGACTTTTACTGTGTCTTGTTTTGTTGTTGTGCCATGAATCACTTTTTTTTTTTTTTTTTTTCCCAAAGTAAGAGTGATCTTCATTCATAGCAGAGATACAGGGAGCTGTGTGCTTTGGTATACACCACAGAAGTACTTGGGCTGGATTTTTCTCCTCTTAGGAGTTCTTGAAACTCATCCAAATCATAACTTAGACTTGTCACATAAAGTGGACATGAGGCAAATTCCAGCACAAACACAGATTATGGCTTGCACTACTGAAGGTGCAGTACAGAGAGAGCCTGCAGAGAAACCGAGTGCATGTGCATGGCTACAAGATTTTTCACAGGGGTAGGTGGTGCCTTGTGTGTCTGCATTACACCTTGAAGCCTGTTTTCTGGTATCTTCTCAGTAAAGAATGAATTTTATTTTCACTGTGCCAAAATAACACTCTAAATATGTGGCTACATACTGTAAATTTCATTAAAATGCATGCTGATATGCATTCTTGAAAGGAACAAAATAGTTCTACAAAATATGAAGCAGGATTTCCCTTATGTCATAGAAAATGGTTATCTTCTTACCATTTTTTTTCTCCTTTAAAATTTCTCCTTTTGCTAAGAAAAACAAAACCCTCATTCCTACCTGAAGGCAGTCAAATCTCATATTTTCAGAATGGCAACACTATATGTGAATCACCAGATAATCAGCAGCTTTCAACTTGCTTTGGAATTTGACAAAAATGAGAAAATTGCCATAAAATAAAAACAACAAAAAATAAAAAAGATTTTTATATCTCCATATTATTGAGAACCAAACGTTAACCTCCTTCTATAGCATTCATACATTAAAACAACAACAAAAAATAAAATTATGAAAAAACTTGAAGAAAACAAATGAAAACTAGTGAATTTTTATGTATTTATACAATACTTTTGCAGCAAGCAGATCAAAGTATGAAAGCCGTGATATGAATGTGGATTGAAAGCATGTAGCACAGAAGGGTGACATTTATTAATTTACAGATGGTATTACTGTAGCTGGCTGAAACCATAGTGATTTGGTAACAGACATGGAACTCCAAATGCCTGAAGCAACCCCAGATGTCACCGCATCCACTCCAGGGAATATAATTTAATAATAATTTATATGGCAAGTATAACAGTTGTGAAATATGCCATTCAGCACCATCACTGTGCACGTTCCCTGGTGAGTAATTTAAGAACATATAATATTTCAGAGCTTTGAATCAGGGAAGAGATGATAATTAGATTCCTACTTTAAATCAGGTATATGAAGGGGAAAGTTAATCAACTCAAAAAGATAATTTAGCAGATTTGGATTCTCTAATGACACTTCTAATTAGAATTAGGGCATAATTTGGGACACATAAAGTTGCTAATTATTATGAAAATATTTTCAAACATGTTGCAGGTTTAAAGGTGAAAAAAGTTTATGCAAATCTTGACAATAAAACCTGTCAAGATTCTCTATAGCTTGATATAAGTATCTGTTTCTGTGCAGCTGTGGGCTTCCTGTTACAATTTTTGACTGACAAGTTTTAATTTAGTGCCTCTGACCACTGAACTGCATATGTGCTTCTACTAGAGACTTCAGTGGTACTTTCTGAGAAAAGAAATCTTTTCTAATTTTTTCTAATTATATCCTTCTGGCTATGGTGTCTACAGTTTGATAATCATCAGGATTTTTGGCCTTTTTCTTAGGAATAAAGTTGAGATAAAAATGTCTTCTACTCCTGTCACAGTTTAGTGTACTCCACTCTAGTGGGTTAATTAACATTCAGACTCTATAGGAAATAGCTGGATGACTTCAACAAAGCTTAGAAAGCACTTTGAAACTCATCCAGAAGAAAAACAAATACATATAAGAAAACTCTTAAAGGAGGAGAATATTTTCAAAGTGAATATTCCAAACACTAGATTAAAGCATGCACCCTACAGTGCATGTCTCAGCTTGCTTTTCCCAAGGAGACAGGCTTGTTTGGTGAGTAATAATAAATTGAGGAAGATGGCTCAAAAAAAAAAAAAAAAAAAAAAAAAAAAGATTTGCCTAAGAAAAAGGGCTTTCTCTAAACCAGGAAAGACCTGGTTTTAACCCTAAATACTGCTGCTCATTGTAGTAACTAGCAAGATAAGTTACATCAACATTTTTCTTGACTTATCTGAGCCAGAGCCATGGGAGTGGCTTTCCACTGTGCTTCTATTCCTAGAAGGCTTTCAGGACACCGGATTCCTTATTTAGACAATACAGCATTAAATATTTGTCCATATATTCCAGAACATTGAGGGACTGCTGTTCCTGACTTTAAAATACTTTGGACATGCCTGGATTTTGGTCCATCTGACTTCATTTTAGTCATCTAAAAGTTAGATGTTATCTCCTAGGCTTCCTCTGAAGTCAATGGTGATAGCTGAGAATCTTCAGGGGACAATTTATCCTACTTTTCTACACACTTCAGACAAAATGAGTCACACTTCTAAAGTTGTGGGCCTTTCACCATTGAATACAGAGAAAGTCAAGACGTTTAGCTTTTGGTCAGTTAGTGAGATAAATTCTACCAGCAAAGTTTACATTAGGCATTTTTGATTTAAAGAAAACTTATAGAATGTATGATATTTGCAAAGCCTTGCTTAGTCTATAGAAGAGCAAATGTTTTTATCATACATCATTGAGTCTCATTAGTAGATTCTTTTTTTGTATCCAAGAAAAAAGAAGGATATTTGACAAAACAGTAAACCAAATTGTGCACAGAGCAGTAGTTTTTCAAAGGCAATGTTAAAAAACTGAAAGATTGCACCATCATTCAGTGATGTGCTTGTGGAAAAGCTCAACACCATCCTTCTCCCATGAATTTTATGCTTGTGATTCAACATTCAGGCTAAGAGTCAAGATGGTCTCCTAGCTGTTTGAAAAGTTACATTACTGACAAGTACCAGAAGAGTGTCCTATTGTATAACAAGTGAGCTACAAAGAGAAGCTAGGATTGTATTCATTCCAAAATAGTTTCATATACAGGCTTTCTTGAAATAAACTCCAATATGTTTTAAATGCCACTGAACTGAGTAACTATGAGCAAGAAAAACTTTGAGAAAAATAGAAAACCCAGCCAGGCAAAAAGCTAAGCCCAAATCTCCAGGAACACAAAGCTACATCATGAAGGCACCTCTTGAATAACATATATACCTTACCTTAATCTTGATCATGTAGAAATGCTAGCGTACCATCCTCACTCTTGTGGAAACTATCAAAAATGATTACAGAAAGAGTTTAATAATTTGCTTCATATACACTAGGTCTTCAAACTATGTATGCTCCTTGATAAGCACACTTTTTTGCAAACACTTTTATACTTTGTTCTTTTACCCAGGTTGTGGATCCAGAACTAGTCCCACTCATACCTACAGCTGTTTTTGAGAAACAAGAAAATCCTTTGATAGTGCAGTATTTCAGAGGATTCCCACTCATGTGCAATGTTGTTTTTATAAAATATGAATGACATGGCTCAGCCATGACTTGTTATCCCAATATGACCTTATGCAGATAAAAGAAATAGACAAATAAGTCAGGAATATTATGTATACCAAGAAAAATCTCTTCCGGGTCTGTAAACCAATTTGGTATCTGAGAAGTGCAAATAATGTACATCTGAGAAGTGAATAAAAACCCAAATCTGAAGTTTTGTCATGCAACTATTTTAATGATTAGATTAAGTATGAAATGCAAGCAATAAAACATAGCTTGCATCAATGACACTTGGGAAATAAGTTGATGCACGAGCAAAGAGAACTCTGTGAGATTCTGAAGATAAATCCCTTACAGAAGAGTGAAGTCTAGACTGAGCTATTTAGTCTATTAATTTGGAATCTGTAAGGCCATTTTATGCTTAATGGGGTTTGCCTTATAATGATATACTGCCTTGACATTAAGGTTATGTTTTCTATGAGCCAAACTGTCTGATATCTTTATAACTGCTAAAGATGAGAGCCTATTTGTAATTGCCAGAGTTTAGTTCTGTGCTTTCTTTGCATTTGAGTGCCGAAGATAATGGTGATTTGTCTAAGGCAGGGAAACCACAAGGATAATTACTTGAGTGGAAAATATAAAAAATAAAATTCTCTATATTTACATTGACAATTTTGTCATCTCAATAGTATTTACTTCTAATCTAACAGAAGAGATAAACTAGTAGAATAATGTATATTGTTAGGATAATTTGCTTCTGTTACGTCTTTAAAACTTTTTTTTATACCCCCCCCCCTTTTTTTTTTTTTGTGTGTGTGTGTTAGTATCACAAAGCCACCTATCATTTATATATTTCATGATAGCCCAACATAAGTAACCAACAGCAGAGAGTTTTAGATATAATTTCTTCATGATTATTTATAGGAAAATTATGAAAATGAACGTAAACCTGGTTTCAAATATCAACTTTACCAACTTTTTAACTCCTCAACATGACTTGCTAATATTTGCTTGCAATCTCAAGTTTCTGGTATAAAAAATAATTTGTTTTTCAAGTGTCTGACGCTTTTAGCTAAAACATAGCCTTTTTTTTTTTTTTTTCTTTTTTTACATGCATAAACATTTTTTTTTTAAAGAATCAGAATTGGTACCATAGTAATGTGGCTTATAATATTATAATATAACATATATATATTTCTTTATATATATTATTATATATAACGTATAATGTCGTATATATATGTGGTATATATTTCCTTATCAAGTGTACTATTAAATGATGTGTACCAGGAAAATGTACTATCTAAAACATTAGTTTTTATCAAAGGTTTAGATAAAATCTGACCAAAATGCCAGTTTCCCTATGTCAACCACAACCAGACTAGAACCCTAACAACCCAAACACCCCAACATTGCTGTTTTCCTGATGATGATCCAACTACAATATTTCTGGGAGGTTTTTTCAGTGCATGTCCAGTTTACTTTTGGCCAGAAGGCATTACATTTGTATTCTCCAAGACTGCTCTGTGTTGTGAACCAAAACCCATCAATAGGAGTGAGATTCATTCCCACAGCTGTGCTCTTGACTGAATGTAGGATCTGCTGCTGCTTCCACCACAAGGATTTTTTAATTCAGTTTGTACTTCCTGTAGTTCTCTTTTCTACTTCATGGTAGAAATGGAAAAATAGAAGGAAAAAGAGGAAACAGTCAAAAAAAAAAAAAGCCTGCAAAATGTTCACTTGCAATAATAAATTATAACTTTATGGGATTGAAAGTTTTCATTTATCCAACAACATTTAGATCCAAAAAGTGATTAAAACAGGTAGGTTTTCATAAATACCAGGCAGCCACAAGCTGCAATCTGAGGCCTACTATTTACTTTGTTGCTCAAATATTAAAAATAGTTTAAGATGAATTTATTCCTTTACTCAAGAGAAATACTAAGAATATCTACAATGAACAAAAAAAACATCAATAGAGAGGTCTAAGTATGCTCACTTTTACTGTTTAGAATAACTGTACCTCAGGCACAATGCCATTGTTGGGACACGAGGTCACAAAGAAACCAACAATAAATCCTAGATGAGAAGACATTGGTTTGTTTCTCACTGTTATGGAGGTCTCAGAGTTCCAAACCACATTAAGCTTTCACTGGTAGTTTCCTTCTTTCAGCTGTGAGAGATGATTACATTAATGTGCTTTGTTCCTTGCTTAGGCTTTGAATCACACCTATTTATGAATAGCAAAACTGAACTTCCAGTAAAATCAAGGGAGCAGTAGGTATGGAAATCACAAGTTCTTCAGAGTAAGCTGTTGCCAAAGATGTAAATAAGGGCACTGAGTGTCTGTAACTACTAGCCATCCATTCTCTAACAGGTGATAAAAAAAGTATAGAAAAGTATAGAAAATATTCCATAAGTATAGAAAAACTATTTACAGAAAAAGTCCTTACACATGCAAAGGCCATCCTTTAACGTTGAAATGAATACAAGACATGCTGCAGCACATTTATTTGTAAAGTAGGAGGTTCTCCAGTTCAAAGTTAACCTTCCACAATTTTGCTCATTTAAATGGGTGGAAGTATAGAATATTATTACTATGTTAATAAATATTCATGGTCACTTTCAAAGATTCAGAATTTTCGGTGGAGGTGAACATGGCTCATCCTTCTGCCTGAACCCTCTTTAAAGTTTTTCTGCCACTTTAACAATATCAGGTAGTACATTTTGTAGATAATCACTGTGCACTGATAGGGAAAAATATACACATTATTCACAGGAAATATTCATAATATGAAAATATTTATTCTGTGATGTAGTTTACTTCATTTTAAGATGTTGCTGATTTTTCTAGAAGATGTTAACAGCATTTCTTCTTTTGTGCATCTTCTTGACAACAGCTGAGTCAACTGTCATCTACTTTGTTAAGTCATAAACCAACAGCATATATTTTAACTTTAAAGGAGTGATTCTTCAAAAAGTTAAAGTTATCCCTTCTAGACTGGACAGCACACCTCACAAGGCTTTTACATGGAACTAACCAATTTGAATATTTCTGAAATAAAGAGGGAGTCTTGCCTATTGTTATTCCTGACTCTGTCATATAAAGACTCAACTCATGTTTAAATATAAAATCCTCATTTGTTGAATGGGGAAAAAAAATAAAACTAAAACTAAAATCCAGAAGCTCCTCCTTCCTCATTGAAATCATTCATCCATTTAGTTTAAAAGTTCATAGCATGAAACCTGTTTTTTGGTCAAATCATAATAATAACAATGAAAATTATTACAATTCTGACTGGCAATAGTTGGCTTTAAAGTATACATTTAAATTGCCCCATTTAGTTATATAATCAGAGACACTGCCATAAGAAGAATCCAGGATCATAGAGAACAATCACAGGTTCCTGAATACATCCAGGTGGACTGTCTGTTATCTGATAAATGTTTGGTACTAAAAAAAACTTCCTATATGGAAGGCTCCAGATGTCTTAATATGTCCCAGAGCCTAGCTGTCCTTTAAATTAGAAATGTACACTCTTTTAGCCCACTACTTAAGTCCACTGTTTCTTATTCTGTTCCTCATGGACAATACAGAATGGATTGATTCCCGCCTTTTTTTAGCAGCAGCAGCAGCAGCAGTTTAAGGATTTGAAGAATATTACTGTGACCTACCTTTGTCTTATTCTAAACTAGATCAATTTTTTGAGTCTTTTCCTTCAGAAACTTGTATCATTTAAAATAATTCTCTTTTGGAGTCTCTCCAGTTGGTCCACACTGATCTGGAACAGAGATGAAAATCAGACAGTACTACAGCTGAGCCATTACCTCTATGCAGGGATTCAAAAATGCAAAAAGTGGCACTTTCGTTTATACACCATGGCACATTGTATTTATGCTTTTAATTCAAGCATCCTCTGGGTTCCTTTCCTCCTGTTCTGCCACCTTTTTTTTCCTGAGGCTCCAGCTAAGGTCTCTGGGACTGTTCCAAGTTGTTACAGTAGACTCACAGTAGCTGTTATCAGAAAGAATATATTGCTAAAAGGTAACAGGCAATCCTTTTGGCTTCTTACCAAGTGACAAACGTTTGGGGAAGAGGCCTTGGAGGTTTTTGCAGTACGTTCACAAGAAAGTTTTTTTTCTCCTGAAGATATAATCATTAGGTATTTGACTGAGTTATTTTTAAGGTTGGGTTTGCACTACCAAAATGATATAAAAGGCCTGGATTAGATTGCAAGATGAAATCACTCTACCCTATCCACTTTCCATGAATATGAACAGTATTTCATCTTAAATATTTTTTTCATATTTCATTAAGAAAATAATTCTAACTTTTTACTCTAACGGCATTACTTGTATCTGCTTTTTTGGAATGCATCTTAACTTTTCTTCTGTTGAGTTTTTGAGTCACTTTCTTTGTTAAGCACCTGCAGATGTTTAGGTGTTTCGCCCTGTGTTAAACAGTACAAACTACTTTCTTCAGTTCAACAGAAAACTTCTTTAGTTTTACATGTGTTGCTATAGATAGTTAAACTTGGATGATTCATTATATTAAATGATCCTCAAGGCCATGCTTCCAAATTCTTCAGTAGTACCTCATTAACAGCAAACCAATAAAATGCAACAGCTGTATGCATAAACTATCTCAAGGCCTTCTGATGCTTTACTCTGTGCATTGCAGCACAACATTGGTCCAGAAAGACAACTCTATTCCCTCAGTTGGTATGTAACACACTAAAAGATGTTCTTTTACCTACATATAAAAAAATAATAATAAGAGTACACAAGAGACAGCAGAGGTGTGAAAAACATATACAAGCAGCCAAGCAAACTGCTTGTATAAACTAAATATCATAAAGAAGAAAGATACAGAAAGCTGAGATTACAATCCTCCACTCTTGGAAAAGCTGTTGGACTGGGATCCTGGTTATATTACATTCCTGTGGATAAGATAATCAATCAAAAATAAGAGTGAGGATTTGTGATTTGAGCCATGTGACATAGTCATGAACAGTCAAATTATATTTTTTGACATGGTTGTAAAGATATGTTATGAAGCTCAATACCCTGAAGGAAGTCCAAGAAGGCATTACCATTCATTGCCACATGGACAAAGAAACACTTTAACATCACTGTATCCTAAAGCATAATGCAAAATCACATTGCAGTACAAAGCTGCAGAAAACACAACAGCTGGTTGGATTGTAGTTGAGAGTCCACAGTGACTTTAAGAGTATGTGACCAGAGGGACCACAAAAGGCCCTATGCTCCAGGATGTCCCCATAATGTTGCTGCCTACTCAGTGTTATCTTAGATGCTCAGGCATTCTGGTTAACAGCTGAAAATTTCCAGAAATGAACCTGCAGCATCCTTTCTTTTAGGATCTCTTCATCTGACAGTGACATGCCAAAGTGGAAGGGGGAACAAGGGCTGTTTGAACACATCTCTGTTACACCTACCCAAATAATTATTGTCCTTTCCACAGAACACTATTAATCCTTCTGGCCATGCACCACTTTCATCTAGAGACAGATTTTCCTGATATCAAAATGTGCAGGTCTGCATATTTTCCAGCGCTTTCTGTCATGCTTCTAATCTGATAGCAGTGATTAGAAACATGCATTCTTTACTAACCATCTAATAGCTAGAGCAACCCTGTTTTGTCCTGAGGAATAGAGTAATTTGAAATAGCCTCCAAACAAGTTTATTACAATTACTATGCACAGCACCTGACTATGGTTTCTCCTGTGAATAAAGTAGAAGAGCCATGAAACTGATAGTCTCTTAACTTTCTTTTCTCCTTCCTGGTGAGCTGCTTCAAAGGATGTGAAACATCCCTGGGGAAGCCCTTGGACACGTCAAGGCTTTCAGGATGCTCTTACAGAGAATCACCAAAAAGATGCCTGATTTTCCATCTTTCCACAGATGCAACCTACAACCATAGGAGCACAAACAGCTTTACAATTTATTTTTATATTGCATCATACCAGTGGCAGAATATTATCTTGATTTTCTAGCCCAATAAGGAGATCAGGATTTCCCCCTTGCAGTAGATGATTCCAATTGCAATGCATCATGTAAAGCAAATACAAATAAATAGTCCACTCATGCTGTTTACTGTGCTGCCATAGCAGGGTACCATTTGTGCTTCAGTGGGCTGGTTGAGCATAACTAGTTTAAACTGTAATGTATCTTTCCAACAAAATAAATTGTGATGCCCTAGTAGTGATTGAAATTTAACCACAGCCTCAAATACTCTCTTTTCTAGCCATCCACAAAACTGAAATTTGTGTGCACTCTGACAGCTTACATGTCAGTTACAGAAATGTACTTTTCTTGTCTTGACAGATGTAATCTGATTTCGCTGTCATTCACTTACAACATGGATGGAAATAACACCTTCATAACCCACTCTTTTGGACATGCTTTATCCTGCTTTTTCCCTTTCTAACTAACTTTCCCTTTTCCTAACTTTCTTCTTAGGGATATTTTCTACTGCCTTCTGTTGCCATTGGGAGTCTAGTACCCAAAAGCACTAGAGGTACACAATCCACTACCTGGATGCAGCATAGTAAATGAGTGTCTTCTATGTCAGATACCAATAGATGCTCTCAGCTCTCTCTATGCATTCCTCCAATTGCTTTTTAACATCTCATAAGCTGACTTTCCCAGTTAGGAGTACTCCTTTTGCTCCATTTTGCAGAGATACCAGTGGCACTGCTCTGTTAAGGGGCTGGTATGTGTAATGGGGCACTCTGCTCTCCATGTCACAGCTGCAACTACTGACTGTGACAGCAAAGGCTGTCCCAGAGAATTGCAATGCCATTAGTCTTTGTGTGCTTGATTTACTGGAAATTTATCAGAACTACAATGATTACTTTTAAAAGAGTATGTCATTAATTCAGCAAAATTTTAATTGGGACATGTCATTCCAACCAGGAAGAATTTTTTTCCTCAATCAAGTCTTTATTTAAGTACATATTTCAAGTAGCATAAAAGTAAAATCAGTTACTATATTTTATTGCTTTGGACACATTTTTCAGTTTGATGGATTTCAATTTTTCTATCTGATGGCTTTAAACTAAAAATCTGCCTTTTGCAAGTGATTAATCAATTCTATTTGAAAATTAAGTCTGTAAAGATAATGGAGTTCAAAATTGCTGAATGTAAAAACACATTTGTATGCAATTTTCATAATTTTTTGAATTCTGGATAACAGTATAATTACAACCTAGGTTTCAAGTGAGCTATTTTAATCTGATGGTTAAGTTATATTTTAAAATAAAAATTAGAATTTCTGTACATAGTCAAACAACAATCCAGAATGGTCTGATTAATATAGCAGTAAAAGTTCTTGTAAAAACAGAATCTAAAGAAGAGGGCAGGAAAAATGGAGTGATAAGTAGACTGACTATAATTTAACCAAAAATCCTGTTATCTGTTTAACATAGAAGACAACCTTGAATTTCCTGGAAAGCTGAGGACTAAATTATTTGAAAGAAAAATGAATGAAATAAGAAATTTCTGTTTTGTAATTGTAAAAGTCAAGTCCTCATCTCCCTATGAGCAGAGTCTTTTCTATACTTTCACAGGTGTGTATGAACTTATAGTAAAAGGAAACTCTAAAAATGATTATTTTTTCCAGCTCTTGTTACGAGACTGCGTCTTTGGCAATGGTTGAATACCACAGCCTTCTTAAAGCCTCTACTGCCTTTGTAGTTTTGTTTGGTTTTTTGTTTGTTTGTTTCCTCTAATTTATCAAGAGTGGCCAATAACTTTCTGCCAGTAACTGAACATAATGCTCAAAGATTGCAAAGTCCAAGGACTAAGGAGTTTTCTTTGTCCTTCTTAGAGATATTTTCTAGTGTCTTCCATTGCTATGTGGATTTTATCACCTAAAAGCAAATGGAACCAGAAAAATCTCTTTCATGTCCGGAAGTAGAAAGTAAGTCAGCCATGATTTGCATGGGCATATCTCTCCTCCCACATTAAAGCAGTGGCAGAGTGAATGATGTAACTATCAAAAACCTTCTAGGTCACTAGTTGAAGCTGTCTACACCAATTACTGTGGCAGATGACGTTGCTAACTGAACATACTCTGCTATACACGGTGAAGGAAATATTTTTCATAATAGTGCTTTTAATCTTTTGATTAATTTCAACTTGTTCTCCTTTTTTCCTAGAGCTTAAAAAATAAAAATACATATTTCCTAGTGGATTTTCCTCTAGCTCCTACTGGCTTAAAACATTTAAGTAAATTAGAGGTGTACCACAGTTTTATTGATTTACTTCCTGATCATGGCATTACTATTATCTATCTTACTCATGAAAAGTGTCAGAACCCAAAGAATGAAGAGTTGCACATCTGGCTACTGTTGAACACCTAGGAATCCTAGAAATAGAATAAGAGATAACAGACATTATTTTTCCCTTAATTACTGAGGAAGTATAGATGACCACTTTGGATACAGACAACTCTATTTCAGAAATGTAGATTGGGTCAGGTTAATTCAATAAGGCTTGATATGTTTCTGATTTCAATCTCTCCTATCCAGACAAAAAGAGGAAATAGGGGGACAATTATCTCAGAATTCTTTTAATATTTTTTTTTTTTAAAGTGAGACAGGACAATCTGGCAAACTTTTTCTTACATTCAGCCTTAGGAAACCATAAACAGTGGGACATATTTACTTACCTTGTTTTGAGTAAAAAGGAGTAGCCATTTATTTCTAAACAGGCTTTATGGAGATCAAGGATAGACTCATTAACCTGAGCTTCATCTACAAATCACACTGACAGTCAATATCCCACAGACAGACACTTCTTTACTGCAGTGGCAAATTGGTAAATAATCACCTCTCTAACCTTTTTTTTTTTTTTTTTTTTTTTTTTTTTGTCTTACTACTCTCTTCTCTATTTGTCCCTTGATAGGGATGAAGATAAACTGGATGCTTCCCAGCAGCCCTGACCTATCAGTCAGAACAGACTGGGAGCCATAGTCTTGGCTACATAAGGAAGAAATCTTCCTCACTGCCAAGATATTTGGAAAGAGCATTTTTGTCTGTCTGAATACTTACTGCAATTCCGGATGTAATCAAGAGCACTAGCATAACGGTGACTAACTGCTGATGTTTTTCAATGTTAGCTACAGAAACAATGCAGTATTACTTCTGTACTTTTAAAATGAGAATCCATCTCTTGTTGAAGTCAACAGAAGTCATACACTCATCATTCTACTCAGAAAACTTGTTCCTCTGAGTCATCTGGTAAGATTACTAAGCACTTCACATTATGAATTCTCTTTTCAAAGGCAAAACATACACTTGACAAGTATATGTTTCAAGATTTCATTGATAAATATTTATATACATTTATAAAAAAGTGTACATTAGCTGCCATATTTTTCAACATATTTAAAATAATATGTATCTCACTATCATACCAATGCATTACCATATGTTTACTTTCTGCAAGAACCCAGATGCTCTCTTCCTGCAGAATAACAAGTAGGTATACTGGAGAATTCTTCTTAATAACTTGGATTCTTTTTTTTCAATTATCTAATTCTATACACCCATCATCCTCCCCTCTTATCAATTTACTTGATATGGTAATTAAAGCTTTGAAAATGCTTAGATTTAGAAGTGCATGCATCCTTTTTTGATTATAAAAAGTGTATTTCTCATTGTGGAACCTACATGTCTAACATCCTACAACACCCAACACATATAATAAAGTGTGAAATGGGGTCATTGTTGCAATAGCGGACAAAACTTATGCACAGAACATTGTAAATCAGTTTCCATTTTGAAACTCAGGCTTTTACTCACTCTGAAAACTCTCTGAAAACTCTCTTTCTCTGGACAAAGTTTTTTCATCCTCCCCCCCTCAAAATTTTAGTAGCCTTCATCCTGCACTCCTAAATAATAAAAATAAAAATAATAATAATAAAAAAAAACCCTTTGGTACATTGTATTTCATAGAAGATTTCTGTTATATTGTGATGTATTTTCTTTCCTTTTCCAGTCTTTGAACATTTTGTAACTTCAGAATAGTATTAACATAAAGCGTGCCATGGAGATGTTTCAAGGACACATCTCTGTAGTCCAGGATCATAGAGGGCAACATGCAGGAAAACAAGAACAAGATTACAGAAATTTATCGAAATATCATGGTGAATGATGACTTTGTTAGTATTGATGTTAAGAAGAGAAATCTCCCTGTAAAATTTAATTTTCCCACTTAGGTATCTAGGTGGATTTGCATGTTGGGTTTACATGACAAGGTTTTGGTAGCGGAGTGACTGCACTCCCCATGTCAAATCAGAGCCAGCTCCTTCTGGCTCCAAAAGGGACTTGCTGCTGGACAGAGCCAAGCCACTGAGCAGTGGTGGCTGGGCCTCTGGGAGAACAGACTGAAGAAAGAGGAAAAAATAAATAAATAAAATAAATAAATAAATAAATAAATAAATCTGTGAAACAGCAGCTGAAAGAGGAGTGAGAACCAGTCCTGCAGACTCCAAGGTCAGTGCAGGAGGACAGCAGGTGTTCTAAGCATGGAACTGAAGTTCCCCTGCAGCCTGTGGAGAAGCCGCTGGTGGAGCAGGCTGTCCCCCTGCAGCCCATGGGTCCCACATGGAGGAAATCTCCACGCTGCAGCCTGTGGAGGAGCTCTGCAGGAGCAGGTGATCTGGGGAGATCTGCCACCTGTGGGGACCCAAGTTGGAGGAGTTTGCTCCTGATGAATGGAGCCCCTTTTTGTCATGTTTTCTTCCCCTTCTCCTTAGAGGAGGGGAAGTGAGAGAGCTGTTCAGCTGCCCAGCTGTATAAAACCACCACAACTTGTGCCATGCAAAGAGGAAGGACAGTTGGCCCTTGTTGACAAACTCTATGACTGTGAAACAGCCTAGTGATGAACCCAACTCTCCTTGCCATGGGGAGGAGTGAGGGGACAGATGATAAAGCACAGTGAGGATTTAAATCTTCAGATGTTACATGAGTCCTGCCTCTACTGGCACATGGTGGCTTATCTACCGCCTACTTCAGAAATACTTCTGTAGCTCATGAGCTGCCTAATACCTCACCAGCTGTTGGCCTAAGGAAATAGACTATTATCATTTACCCCCTCAGACTTGTACAAGTCCTGAGAAAGGCGGTTAAAAAATATCTGAAATCAAGGGATATCCTCCCACTACCCAGACCTAAACCCTGTTATAGTGCTTGTTCTTTTATTGGTTTAATCACTGCTTTCACACTCCTTTGATAATGGAACTAATTTAATCTGTTTCTGAAGTGAGTTTCTTAGTCATGCCCAGTCAGTGGGCTTTTAGGATAGACTACTGCAAGAAGCTATGTTGGCTCATTTACAGTAGCAGCTGTGAAGAGCTGTTCTAAGACATAAAGAACCATTTTCTCATTGTTGTAATTGGATCTGTTAGGAATCTGGATGGTGACCATTTTTTTTTTGTTGTTTGTTTGTTTTGTTTTGTTTTTATTAGATATCCATTCCTTTTGGACTGAGTAGAGATTTTTAAAGATATAAAATCTTAACTAATCTTAACCGTCTGGACAGAACCTGTAGCTTGCCACACAGTTACCAGGAGAGAGAAAAATTTATCAGTTCAGATTAGGCCAAGGGAAGCCTATGTGCTGTGAAGCAGTCTGTTGCACTGAATTCTTCTGGGATGTGCAAAAAGAACTATATTCAGTTCAAACAACAGCAGCAGCAAACATTGCTATCTTCTTTTGTATACCATGTTCAGACATCAGAACAAAACACCTCTTACCTACATCTCATCTTGAAGCAAACCTGACAAAGATTTATACTAATGATTTCAAAGATTAGGTCCTTAGTTACTGCGTGACAGGTATTAAATGGAGACTATAAAGGCTGAACTTTTACTTGTTTTGATTCAAAGGCATAGACAACCAGAAGGCATACCCATTTGTTGTCCTAGGTGGCCTTTGACTAATTCCAAACATGTAGGTATACAACAGGTCATTCTTTTCAGGAGGTAATCAGTAAGTATTTTACCAATAGTCACAAAAAGAGGTGATAAGTCAGCAGGAAAAATACATTCTCCCATCAAAATGCTTTCCACTTCATCAATGTTAAGTGGAAAAGATAAAATGAAATAAAAGGCTGGCAAGAAAAACAAAAACAAACAAACAAAAAAACCCACAATACACACATCAATAACTTCCAGTGAGGATATTTAGAGCATATTTCTAGGTGTTTCATATTTCTTCCACATCAGCATAGGTACATGTATATTAGTCTACTTCTCCTAAGCGTGTCTAGATCTACAGTATATTTAGAATCCGTGTTTCAATGGGATAAATTAGAAATTATGAATACGCAAGCTAATTATCTGCAAAATAGTCTATGGCATTATTGCATACATTTTTTGTCTTTCCTTCATATTCTGCAGTGGACCATTGTGTCAGAAGTCTTTCCAAACTACTTGTGTCACCCAAGGGAACTTGCAAAGGATTGTATTCATCAGGAATGCTCATCCTTTTGATCTATATTATACACTGTAATAAAATGTATATAACTACATATTTAAATACATTTTTATGTATTACAATATTACAATATATTATTTGATACCTTTCTAGTTTGAAAACTATCCAATACATTCTGTGCTCACTCTACAGGGACCAACATCTGGACATGTTGGTCCAGACACATATGGTGCCATGTTCTCCAGCTATGGGAAAGGAGCATCTTCCAAAAAGCTTTTTTCAGCCAACACTTACTTTTATGCTGATATGAGTTTCAAAAATTTTGGAAAAAGTTGCTGCACTGGTTAACAGGGAAAGTTTATAGCTTTATACAGAACTATAGAATGAACATATGACAGCAGAAAACAGCGGTTGTGCTTCTCTGAGTATAGTTCACCAAATATGATCTGGGGTATACTTGAAATGTATTAGTACTGAGGTGAAGTAAATGAATATTAACACATCTCTTTCTTGCTAAACTCACTTGATTTCATCACTTCGTTCTCTTTTATTCCCATCCCTCTTTTCTGTTTATCTATTTCATGTTATCTGGCAGATGGATAGGAAGTACTCTGAGAAAGGGACTTTTTTTTTTTTATGTTTCTGAAAAGCCGCTCATGCATTTCAGTTCTGAGTTGATATTCTTAGGCACTATCATAACATTTAATAATGGCAATGTTATCAATGAAGTGACACAATGTTGACTTATTTTAAAACAAATATTTCTCTGTCATATTTTCACTGTAGGATTTGTCCATTTGTAGTTTGATGTTTTCTTTGCCAGCACTTTCATATTCTATGTGTTATCTTTTGATGATAGAAATATTTACAGTTAAGAAGAAATAATTCTAATATATAATTTGGTCTTTATTCCTGCAAAATTTGTGTTTGTTTAAATCTACATAAGAGATTCTAATGACATTCGCTATTTAGCTACGAATAGACAAGGGTACAAGGGTATTTTTTGCTGTCCTGTGTAAGAGGATATGTAAAAAAGGCTATGTTGCATTAGCTGCATTAGCCTGCTATGTGCCTGATAAGTATATTTGTTTTGTATTTTATAAATGTCATTTTTCCATGAAACATCTTTTTTTTTTTTTTTTTTTTTTTTTTTTATTATCTTGCAACTGTATCTTGAAGTTATTCTTTTTTTTTTTTTAATGACATGGAGATAGCTTAGGTTAATACATTAGCCCATGGATATTTGTGTATTTAACATCTCTTTCATAGGCTTACATAAACTTACTGGAGCATATCCTTAATTTAAGAGCAACTAACATGTGTGAAGAGAAATGATTAGACTTTGAGTCAAAAACAGTTTGTTCTTTATTCAAGTCCATCCAATAATCCATTTGATTAATTCTCAGAATTTTTCAAAGTCAACAGGTTGTTAAGTGCTCTTCTTACTGAGAATGAAGCTGTTCCCTTAAGTCTGAATCTAATGCTCAGAAAAAAAAATAAAGTTCATGAAAAAAGCACTGTTCAGAACCAGACTGAAAATATATATCTTATTCTCAGTTTACAGTGCTTCTAACAGACACTGAAAAAAGGATGTAAACAAGATTCTTTGAATGCTGTCAGAGGTGGTGATACATTGTCAAATTAAGAACTATACTAATTAAAAATGCTTTCCAGAATAACAATATTAATGTAAAGAATAAGTAAGGGAAAGAAATAAAATGAGTATGTTTTCATTTGACATATAAACTAAAGATTTAGTTTGTTTATTTTTTAAATTTTCCTCTACTCTCCCACATTCATGGGACAGCACATAGGTGCAAGAATCACATCATGATATTCACTAACAAAGGGAATATTTTTTAAATAATGTTTTCACACTTGTAATCTGCAGCTCACATCCTCCTTCAAAAGTACCACTCCCTGGTTCCCTGAATTAAGTTATACTTGCAAAGAACCAACACAACACTGGAGATAGAAATAAGGAACATTGTAGGCAAGGGATATTATGGGAGCAGATTATATGAGTAGGGAAGGTATTATAACAGGAGTGATATTAGAGTAAAATGATTGCTCACATCTACTGGTCTAGAATTTTTTGCTCAGGTATCTAGCCCACTGTAGACTGAATTCATTTTCTTATTTATAAAAGATAATGAAAATTAAAATGGTGAATAGCTTGTATTTTCCTGCTTTTATTGAAATGATTGCATTGGAGCAGCATATGAGACTCTATGAGTGGCCAAGGGAAGAAAGAAGTGAAGTTTGTCATAATTAGTTTGTATTTAGGAAGCAATGAAGCAATGATTAAAAAGATGGTGAAATTAAAAATAAATAAATAAATAATAATAATAATAATAATAAAGGCAAATTCCTTCAGAGTGTGAAAATTTTCTATGAAAAGACAGGATAATACATCTCTGAGGCCTCCACTTGTGACATGAAGATATCTATGATCACTATGATACAGATATCATTAGATCTGAGGATTATACATATTATATTATGAGGCATATACAGTATCACTTGTGATATCATTCCATCTGCTAGAATACCCTGTAAGAATGGTCTTCTTGAAGACTGAAGAGAAGGAAAAGAAGAAACAGAACACTTGTGCCAGGGTGCTAATACAGTCTAAAACTGAGCAGGTACTCACATATTCTTCCCTGCCAGCAAAAGCAATAACTGTAGCCAATGAATGAGCACAATGAATTTAATTATGGAATTAAAACAGGAAAAACAAACAAACAAACAAACAACAAAGCATGACAAACTCTGGTCAGAATTAGCGATCCATTTATCTTTTCTGTAATTAATTTGCGTATTCATGCAGGAAATGTAATGCTGACCAATTCACTTGAACATGAAGGTCCCTTAAGAACTTTATTTATTTCTATTTTTAAACTTGATGCACTTGATAACTGTGTAACATCCAACTCATTGGTAAATTGGCTTAGATATGAAGAGGCCATGTAGCCTCAAATTTTGAAGCTGAGAACTAGGTCAAGTATTGCAGTAAATGTAGTGCCTGGATGAAATAATAGACATCAGAATAATAATGTACATCTAAAGTATGTTGATATAAGGTTTCTGACAGTCACTAATTAACCAGACCACTCCTACACATGTTCTTGAAACAGACTTCTCAAGATGCTAATTAATAAGCACAAATCTCTTCTGACATATGGTAAAGACTTTTAATAAAATATGTCTTTAGTCTCCTATGAAACTTGAGCATTAGACTGATACATGGCCAATTGGTCATATCTAAAAAGGCAACTCAATGTAGATCTGAATGTTTTGCTATTTCATTATCAACTGATCATTAGCAAGCCCTGGGTCACATTCTGATGCCTTTACTTGGGCCGAGTACACAATATGTCATTTATGCTGCATCTAAAATAAACTCTTTTCAATTAAAAAAAAATGTTGGTGGACAAAGGTATTTCTTAGCAGAGTTAGAACATCAGCCTGATCTCAACAGTTTTAATAAGAATGAAAAAAATAAAGTTTACCATTCATATACAAATGGCTGTGCTGAATCAGACCAAAGGTCAGTTTACATTCACACTGTCTCCCTGACAATGACCTGTGCAAATGCCTGAAGTTGTATGATCTCTGGGACACACACAGTAGATGAGAAGTTCAGTAGTACAGCAGTTTATTCCAGCTGGGAACTGGCCCACTATTGTTAAGCAGCCCCCTGCAGACCTCCATGCTCTCCACATGAAACTTTGCTGCCTACTGAGTACACTATTTACATCTGGATGAGAACATGCAATTGAATATTACATATAAAATTCAAGGAAAAGCATTTTCCAGAAATAATATATTTCTAACTCCTACAAAGCCTTTTTCATATTTCTGTTATGAAATTTCTAGCCTTATTATGTTTGGTTAAAGGACATGATGTCAACTCATGTCTTTAAAGGAAGGAAGAGATTTGGAGATTTGTGTTGTACTACATTTCCATGCAACTGTAAGATGCTGAATATCAAATAAGTTATTCACAGGACTTGAATGCCAAAACACTACTCGCAAATAAGCACTACCCTTGGTTTTCCAGAACGTTAGAGTCAATTATAAGATGTAGCAAACACCATTAATTGTAATCTCAGAGACAGTCAGGAAGATTTTTGCTACAGGAAAAGGAAACCACACACAAAACTGTTTAATACATTACTGCAGGCAGCAATGTTACTTAAGTATCTTAAATAGGTGCTCAGCCATTTCACAGGTACTGTCCTATATATCATAGGAAGCTGTCACTGTACTGACATTTATTCTTAGGTATGACCATGAATATTTCATGACCAAATAGATTAAAACCTGTCGTAAGTAATTATTCTGAGCTGTTTACTACTAAGAACTCTGATGACTCAAAGCTGTGTTTTCTATACTGCTTTGGTACAAGATATACTAAATATTTTTTAATCAACCAAATCAGCAGATTTACAACATGTGTTCAACTGAACTAAAATTTATGCATTTCAGAAGAACTAGTAAATGAGTAGAATTAATACAGTGAACTGTCATTACTAAATATTAAAGTAGCTGCAGACAAATTTGCCAGTGATTCTTTCATGATCTGGAAAACAAACTGAGTTTGAAAACAAGACTAAAGTTTATTTCTTATGAAAACTTCACAAAAATTAACTCAAGCACCTCTCAGTAGACACATACGTTTGTCCTCATCTCACCTCTGAATCATCTGTTCAATCTGCCCTTTCTCCATCATGCTGTGTTGTACTCATTGCTTCAGTCATATAAGATAGGGAGCTGGGAGACGAAGACATCTTAACACAATACATCAGACTGCTCCCATTCAGAAACAGTCAGACAAAATACATCTGAAAGGGTGTCAGCCTCCAGCATACAAGCAGAGGGAGTTTTCCTTTTTCTGAGCTGGGGTTACAAATAGAGATCAAAGCAGCATCATTTGGAAGGAAAAATGAAATTTTTAATTTAGCAGTGCAGTGTCTTGATTCAACAAACAGTATGTACTTTGTGTTACGCTCATTGTTGAATAACAGTTGGAACTGAGGTCTCTGCACACAATATCAAACACAATCGTTCTTTTGCACACATACTACTGTCATTTCCCTTTAAAAACAGCTTCACCACATTATTGCAAGCTCCCAATAGGACTTCTCCATCTTACCTCAAGCACTTCCTACGGCTACTTTGGTCTTAGTTGTACTTCCTGAGAAGCGCTTGATTTTTGTTTTTCAAGAGTCCAGACAGGGGCACTGCTATTTTAACAAGACTGAGGCAAAGACAGCTATAGAAAAATAATAAAGATTAGGTGTGCTTTTTTTTCTTGAAAAACTTTACATAATTCACTGAATAAATGAAAGAAAATGCTGGTAACTTGTGTGTCAAATATGGAGATGAAACTCAATGGCCTGGTATATACAAATTGTATGTGCTTCTTGATATGTGCTGTAACTGTATCAGTTTCTAACCTATCAATGTAACATGCACATAGGATGGGATGCCATGAGAATGACAAGAGAGAGGGAGGAGAGGCTTCAAAATATTTTGGCAGTTACTTAGCCTTTAAGGTCTTTAAGATCTTTACTATTGGAGGGAAGAGACACTGTAATGGCAAAGTGTGGGCATGCCCCAAGTCATGAGGGTGATTTGCAGCCAAACCTCTAGTGGGTGCCAGGTGCAGAGAGGTTTTATGGTCCTCATCAGCTATGTTCCTCCTTTTATCAAGGGATGCAGATACATGTGAATAGGAACAGCGCAGGCACTTGAAGGACATGGTCAGGAGAATGACCTTGGTGCTTGGAAGTAGCTCAGTTAATGGCAGAGAAGAGAGCCTTCCATATCTGAAAGGAAAACTTGTGTTCCAGTAAGTCTCCTTCTTGTATGACCCCACATCTGTCAGAGGGAGGACAAGCCACCAGTGATCAGAAGCCGTGACCTGGGCTTAGCAACATACCCTGGGTGGAGAAGTCAAGAAGTGGGGTCTAACAGGGGAAGTGCTAGAGGCTCCTGCAGATATTACCCTGCATCATCATCAAAATGCCCCATGACATCTTGTCGTAGGAAGGAGAGTCTTCAATAAGTCAATGTATTGGTGTATTACACCTTCTGTCAAAGCCCTGGAAACAAAATTCCTGTTCAATCTCTATGCCATCTTTTACATTTTTCTCTTTTAATAAGTGTATTCAGGCTACCAAAAAGGTATCATAAATAAATGATATTGGTACCCTGTTGAGAGATTTACAAGGCCAGAAGCAAGACAAACTATTTACTGCTTCTTTATTTTCACTTATCTGGAGACCATATGATCTCTTAGAGCAAACAGAGCTGGAGTAAGGTACAAATATGCTGATTGTTTTCAATTCTTCACAAGCTGGAATTCATCTGCTTACCCCTAGCCTGGACTACACAGGTTCTACCAAAGCTATTTTGTTGATACCAAAGTTGTGTTTTCAAATAGAATCCCTTAAGAACAGAACAAAAAGCACACACAGAGTAAGTACGCTGGGATGTAGACATTGATCAAGACAAAGTCATAATTTTGAAATTAAATCCACACCAACCTCATCTCCTTTAAAATTAAAACCACAGCTCTTTCTTTTATGTTGTTGTTTCCATATCAGCATTTAAGGACTGAAGAAATATTTAGTATATTTTACATATATATATTTTACTTTGGGGATGAGCTTGAGAGCTGCTCAAGCAAGCACCTCCAAACTTCAAGCAATTTATGTATTAGTTTGCTTGTTTGTTTAACTTTAGCTGATAAGCCATGTAGATGTGGTGCTTAGGGATATGGTTTAATAGTAGACTTGGCAGTGCTAGGTTAAAGGTTGGACTTGATGATCTAGGAGATCTTTTCCAACCTAAGTGATTCAATGTTTCTAGAAATTCTTATTCATCATTCTTATTCATCATACCACACATGACCATAAGATAATGCTGAGAAAACTTCTAGAGCACAAAAGCAAGTGGTTGGGATGGGCTCATTAACTACGGTTGGCATACAAGTCAAAAATCAAAATACTGTTCATGAAACTCATATCTGTTTAAATATGGTGAATGTTTCACTATGCTAGAAAAACAGGAACAATGATAACCCTTTATATCTCCTATAATTTACCAAACATAATTTTAGAATGTCAAAGTTACTGAAAACTTGTTAGCCTGTAAACAAATAAATAAATGTTTTTTATCATTATAAATAAAAATAAAATACCTGTGGCAAATATATATCAGATGGTGTATTTTTTCACTGAGCCAGATACATATTATCATAAAAAGAAATTACTACTCCCAGTCCACTATCTGAGACTTCAGGGATGTAGCTTCTATTCATAGTTTTGTTCATTTGGAGAGCTTTTGATATAAACGGAATTATGGGCCAAGAAGGAAAAATACAAAACAAAGAAAAAAACAGACAAATACAGAGTTCAGAACTGATTTTAAATGTAAAAGAATAACATATACTTAAGAGATTGTACATTCACAGGCAAAGCACCTGTAATATTTTAATTTAAGAAACAGGTACAGGTGGCACAAGGAGTCTACGGTCAAATTAAGAAAAAAAAAAAATATAAGGCATTAAATTTGTCTTTATTTTTTTCCAGAAAGTTTGTTCAAATACATTTTTACAATGACAGAAAGTAGGTGTGCATAAACGTTTCGGTACATCATTTGACCTTTTATTATCACACTGTTTATTGAACTTCTAGATGACAGTGCATCTCTGGTAAGTCAGAGCTATTTTCCTGTTCCCTGTGGGATAACTGGACCACCTTGTAAAACTTACATGACTGTTGAATGAGGACTAAATAATGAGAAAAATGGAATGCACTGATAAAAACTGAAAGTTACTTGTGCAAAAACTGCAGCATGACAAATAGCAGGAATAAATCAGGCTTTAGCTGCAAGCAAATGAGTTTCTCTGCACCACAGAATAAAAACGGATGTAGGAAAAAGTTGCCTTTGTTTAGGTTTGATAATACTGTAGGAATAAATTGATCTACACAGACAACTTTGGTATTCTAAATAATTAGAAAAGGTTGAAGTGTAGATTTAATAAGTTAACTTAAGAAAACACTTAACATTAAGTACATACCTAGCTGCAATGAAGTTATTTAATTAAGCTCTCAATGAAAACAAATATATGTGGTTGTAGAACATTTTAGAGCAGAAAATCTTTTAACTTACAGACAGCCCATATATTTAAAAGGTACGGAAATGCTAGAGGGACTTCTGTAATCATGGGAAATAATTAGTTAAGGAGATAAATACATCAGTTAAGGAGAAAAATACAGCTTTTAGGTCCAGGCCAAACTGGAACTTTGCTGAATCCTTCCTCTATGTATTTTGTATCTGCAACAATACGTCTGTTTCTTAGGATTTAATCCTGAAAGGAAAAGATATGCATATTGACTTTTTATGTGTAACTAAATTAGTTTTGTGAATCCATATTTGCTTTTCAACCAAGAAATAGTTTCAAAGATTTTCAGCTGAAAAATGACATCAAATTTCCAGTTGTTCTTAAGTGGTCTTTTCCCAGTATGTTTCTGTTTCTGACCAGAACATAAGATAGATATAAAGTGTTGTAAACAAAACTCAGCTTGGTCTCAGAACTGGGAAAAGATTTCACCTTAGTCTGAAGAAAGTTTTATTTACCATGAATATTTGAGAAGAAATATAATGCCGAATATCCAGCAAAACAACACATGGTGAGTGACAATATGCTTGATGTGGAAGAGGAATAGATATGTACAGAACTTAACCATCACTATTGTAGATTTTCCCTGTGAAGGAAGAAGCCCGGGGTCAAAGCATATATCTATAGGGCACAACAGGGAAAGCAGGTAATATCTCTTGAATGAGAAAAGTGCTGTAAGATACCCTTCAATATTTGTTGATAATCACGCTGTAAATTTGGACTCCTAGTTGCCATGGTTACAAACAGACTTTTGTACTGACCAGTAACTAAAAAGTGGCCTCCAGTTATTTGTTGCCTGTGTTTCATGTTGCTCACTTTTCATAATGATTTATTCCGATTGCTTAACACTTCTAATAGAAATATTCATCATCTTATGTGATTTAGTTTTTCATTCTTTCCCAGCTACCACTAATAATTCAGGACATTGAAGAATTGGAACCAGCAGTACTTTTTTTTTTTTTTTTTTCCACAGTGATTGCCTGGATGATAACAGGTTAACTTTGCATAATGTTTAGGATTTATTAAGATAGAATTTCAGCCATACCAAGACAAATAGGAATATTTTCATGATTTTTTTTTCCTGTAACCCCAATACATAAATATTTCAAGTAATCATTAGCAAATTAAGCACATCCTCTACTTTTTTGTCTTATAAGCTACAGTACCCAGTGCAGAGCATGTAAACAAGACCAAAAATGAAAGTGAGAGCTGACTCAATTCTTTCCAGTTCCCAAAACTAAAAACATGGAAAAGCATAAACTAGGAGAAGCAATTGAAGCTTTAATGATTCCAATAGTCTTTGCAATAAGCTACCATATCTACTGTTATCAAGAAAAGAGTACCACTGGGACCTTATCGTATGAAACATGCAGGAAGAATATGATTTGCCACTGCAATAAAGTGGCTTCTGGGGCCTTGGCTGTAGGGTGGTCCTCTGTGCACCGGTATAGTTTGAGTCAAGGATATATAGTCAAGGATAGTCTGACATTCAGGATCCCAATTTTTAGTGAATCCTTTGTTGCATTGAATGACTACAGCTACAAAAGCTATCAAGTCAACCTTGACCTGCAAATACCTCAAGTGACTCAGCTATGTCTCAGGAGAGTCTGACTGGTTAAGGTACCTCCTCACTCTTTCTCCATGCAACAATGCAACTTTGTCTAACAGAGGGCTCTGGCACTGAGTGAGTTAGGGAGAGTTATCTGGAGTTCTTAACATATTGCCATCATATGTATCTTCAATCACAATCCTTCAGTAGCACTCAGTGGGAAATCTGCTATCCTTGATTGTCTTAACTTCAGCAGTAGAACATCTGACCACTGTAGAGAATAGCACTTTTAAAATTAATCTATTTGCACAAGTACTAGTGCTAGTGAGGAAGTGCACAGTATATTAAAGTGATTACCCTCATTTAGAAGTGATCACAGAAAGCTCTTCGCCATAGATCCCTGGTAGAATTTCAGTGTGAATCAGTAGAGTGGTCTTTGGTAGGAAACATGAGGAGCACTGCTTATTGTGGCATTCATTGCACATGTTGTTGCATGTGTTTGAACATCTGCTTTAGTCCAGATGAGGGAAGGAATTTTGTCTCAGTCTTTTGAGGAATAACAAGTGGCTGCTATGGGGAAAAACATAAAACAAAGCCTTTCCAGTCATACATGAAACCACATCATCAAAGGAAAAGCTCTAGTGTTCCAGCTTGTGCTCACTTAGTATCAGTCTTCATTTGTAACTATTCTGTGGTGTCTTTTGCACAGATCTGGGTTGTTATGAAATGTTCTAGATTTCTTTTTCACTTTCTTAAGACTGTGATTTCCTCTCAGTGTAGTCTCAGCTCCCCTGCCAACTTCATTTCATAGAATCATAGAATCATAGAATCATAGAATATCCTGAGTTGGAAGGGACCCTTAAGGATCATCAAGTCCAACTCTTGACACCGCACAGGTCTACCCAAAAGTTCAGACCATGTGCCTAAGTTCACAGTCCAATCTCTTCTTAAATTCAGACAGGCTCGGTGCAGTGACCACTTCCCTGGGGAGCCTGTTCCAGTGTGCAACCACCCTCTCTGTGAAGAACCCCCTCCTGAAGTCCAGCCTAAATTTCCCCTGCCTCAGCTTAACCCTGTTCCCGCGGGTCCTGTCACTAGTGTTAATGGAGAAAAGGTCTCCTGCCTCTTGACAACCCCTTACGAGGAAGTTGTAGACTGTGATGAGGTCTCCCCTCAGCCTCCTCTTCTCCAGGCTGAACAGGCCCAGTGACCTCAGCCGTTCCTCATACGTCTTCCCCTCCAGGCCTTTCACCATCTTCGTAGCCCTCCTCTGGACACTTTCCAACAGTTTCATGTCCTTTTTATACTGTGGTGCCCAGAACTGCACACAGTACTCAAGGTGAGGCCGCACCAGCGCAGAGTAGAGCGGGACAATCACCTCCCTTGACCGTTCTTGATGCACCCCAGGATACGATTGGCCCTCCTGGCTGCCAGGGCACACTGCTGGCTCATATTCAACTTGCTGTCTACCACGACCCCCAGATCCCTCTCTTCTAGGCTGCTCTCCAGCATCTCATCGCCCAGTCTGTACATGCAGCCAGGGTTTCCCCGTCCCAGGTGCAGGACCCGGCACTTGCTCTTATTGAACTTCATGCGGTTGGTGATCGCCCAGCTCTCCAACCTGTCCAGATCCCTCTGCAAGGCCTTTACGCCCTCATTTGAGTCCACAACTCCTCCAAGTTTGGTGTCATCAGCAAACTTGCTCAAAATACCCTCTATTCCTACATCCAGATCGTTTATAAAAATATTGAAAAGTACCGGCCCTAAAATGGAGCCTTGAGGGACCCCACTGGTGACCGCCCGCCAGCCTGACGCAGCTCCATTTACCATAACCCTTTGGGCCCTGCCCGTTAGCCAATTGCTCACCCATCGTATGATGTTTTTATTTAGCTGTATGGTGGACATTTTGTCCAGTAGGATCCTATGGGAAACCGTGTCAAAAGCCTTGCTGAAGTCCAAAAAAATCACATCACTGGTTTCCCTTGGTCCACCATACGGGTGATCTTATCATAAAAGGAAATCAGGTTAGTTAGGCAGGACCTACCCTTCACAAACCCATGCTGGCTGGGACCAATGACTGCTTTGTCCCCCAGGTGCGCCTCAATAAGTCCGAGAACCAACTTCTCCATGATTTTACCAGGCACTGACGTGAGACTGACAGGCCTGTAATTGCTAGGGTCTTCTTTCTGACCCTTCTTGAAAATTGGCACAACATTTGCCAGCTTCCAGTCTACTGGGACCTCTCCAAATTCCCAGGATCGTTGAAAAATAATTGATAGAGGTTCCGCGATGACATCCGCCAGCTCTTTCAGCACCCGGGGATGAATCCCATCCGGACCCATGGACTTGTAGGGATCCAGGTGGAGTAGCAAATCCCGCACACGTTCAGGGTCAGTTGGGAGTTTGTCATCCCCACCGTCCCGGTCCTCCAGCTCAGGGCACCCTGGGTCCCGAAGCCCATCATCGGCATTGAAGACAGAGGCAAAGAAGGCGTTAAGCGTCTCTGCTTTGCCTACGTCATCGTCTGTGAGGAGACCTTCCCTATCAAGGAGCGGCCCTATGTATTCTTTAGTTCTCCTTTTTCCATTTACATATCTAAAAAAACCCTTTTTATTTTCTCTCACAGACACAGCCAGCTTCAACTCTAGCTGTGCTTTGGCCACTCGAACTTTCTCCCTACAAACACGAACAGCATCCCTGTATTCTTTCCATGACGCCTGGCCCTCCTTCCAGTAGCGAAACACTCTCTGTTTCCGCCTAATCTCCATTAGAACATTCCTGGTCAGCCACGCCGGCCTCCTGCCCCGCCTGCCTGACTTGCGATATTTTGGAATTGCCTTATCTTGTGCTTCTAGGAGGCATCGCTTAAAGAGTGACCAGCACTGGTGGACATCGAGGCCTTCAAGAGCAGTTTCCCAGGGGACCTTACTGACTAGTTCCCTGAGCAGCCTGAAGTCCGCTTTCCCCATATCTAGGGATGAGGTTTTGGTGGCACTTTTCCTTCTGTCACCATAAATTTTGAACTCAACCATTTCATGGTCGCTATGACCGAGGCGGCCACCAATCACCACATCTCCCACCAGACCCTCTCTGTTTACTAGCAACAGGTCTAGGAGGGCACCTTTCCTAGTTGGCTCCGTTAGCACCTGTACCAAGAAGTTATCATCTAGGTGCTTCATGAACCTCCTGGACTTGCTCGTGTCAGCCGTGTGGCACTCCCAGTTAATGTCCGGCAAGTTGAGGTCCCCCATAAGGACAAGGGGAGTTAATCTCGAGGCCTCTCTTAGTTCTGTAAAGAATAATTTATCGGTGCTATCATCCTGGCCAGGCGGTCTGTAATAGACTCCCACAACGACATCCCCTTTATTCGTTCGTCCCTTGATCCTTACCCAGAGGCTCTCAACTTTGCCATCGCCGACCTGAAGTTCCACACAGTCCAGCCCCTGCTTCACATACATCGCCACCCCACCACCTCGCCTACCCTGCCTGTCCCTCCTGAAGAGCCTGTAACCATCTATCGCAACACCCCAGTCACAGGACTCATCCCACCAGGTTTCGCTTATGCCGATGATGTCGTAGTTGCGGGACTGGGCCAGGACTTCTAGCTCATCTATTTTATTCCTCATACTGCGTGCGTTTGTGTAAAAGCACTTCAGGTGCGTCTCCTTACACTCAGCACCTTGTGGATCTGACCAAAGGACCCCACTGGCACACAGCCCCTCTGATTCTAGTGTACCATCCCTTAGGTCTTCACCGGCGCGCCTGGTTTTAGCCCCTTCCCCCTTCGACTCTAGTTTAAAGCCCTATCTATCAGCCCTGCCAACTCCTGACCAAAGATCCTTACCCCTCTCCGAGAGAGGCGCATCCCATCTGGTGCCATCAGGCCCGGTGTAGCGTAGACCTTCCCATGATCAAAGAAACCGAAATTCTGCCGGTCACACCAGTCTCGAAGCCACGAGTTTATGTGAACAGTACGTCTTTCAGCTTCGATCCCCCCTATCGGAAGGACAGAGGCAAACACCACCTGCGCCCCTGATCCTCTAAGTAGTCGCCCCAAATCCCTAAAGTCTCTTTTGATCGCCTTCGGACTTCTCGTTGCTACTTCATCGCTACCAGCCTGAAAGACCAGTAGCAGGTAGTAGTCAGTGGGCCGTACCAGGCGCTTGACTTTATTGGCAAAGTCTCTCACCCGAGCCCCAGGGAGGCAACAGACTTCTCTGCGGGTTGGGTCCAGTCGGCATATCGGTCCCTCTGTCCCTTTCAGAAGGGAGCCCCCCATAACAATAGCCCTTCTTTCTTTTTTGAAGGATGATGTGGCAATGCGACGTGTAGGTCGCATTGTCTTAGGCGCCCCCTCCAACTGGGACGGGTGTTTGTCTACTTTGTCATTTAGATTGTCTTGCTCTAGTCCTTCATATCGATTATTTAAGGGTAGATGAGAAGGTGAGGTGGGCAGAGAGAGGGCTCGCCTACCACCCCGAATAGGCACCTGCCTCCATTCCCCCCCTTGATCTAGGTCTCCTCCCGTTGCCTGGCTGGAGGAGCGAACCTCCGTCTTCTGCGTAACAGGAGACGCCTGTGCTGTGGCAGTCTCGTGAGCCTGCCTCAGAGAGGGTAGAGCGCACCTCCACCAGTCAATTTCCCTCTCTGATTCCCTGATGCTCCTGAGCCTGTTCACCTCCTCCCGGAGCTCCGCTACCTGGCTGAGCAGTTCTTCAACCTGGGCACACCTCCCACAGGCATACCCACCACTGCTGTCGGAGACCGACAGAAGGCTGGGGCACACTCTGCAGCCCAGGACCTGGACGGCTGCGTGTTTCCCCGAGCCCTCCGTCTGAGTAGCCACACTGGCGACCGTGGCTGGAGATGCCTCACGAGATGCGGAGGCCACGGTTTTCTGCCTGGTCGATACCATGGTCAGGTTCTACGCAAGCAGGTTACAAGCACCGAAGGGAGAGGCAGCTGCAACAGAGCGACGATGGGCCCCCCGCTCGCCCTGCCCGCGCGAACTGCCACGCCCTTCGACGTGCCACGCCCTGTTTGCCTGTCCTGTTCGCCGCACTCCTGGTCGCTCGCGCTCCCTAGGGGCAGCTTTTGAACAGCCTGGGAGGGGGCGCTGCTGGCTCCGCCCTCGCCTCGTCAGCCTCCCTCGCGAGGACAGCTGGGTCCCGGCGGCTCCCCCGAGTGGCCTCGATGCCGGACAAAAAGCCCTGCCCGCCTTGGTCCCCTGCTCCGCTGCAGAACACGTCTGCCCCGGAGCCGATCGCCTCAGCAAATTTCCATCAATATCTTAATGCCATAACATCTGCAAGGGTTTATGTACGTTTTAGAAAGCTTTCTGTCATGATCTTTATCTCCCTCCTTTGGGCATCTTAGCTGCTGAGCATTAATTCATCTGAATTGCAAACAAAGTAATCAGTACCACTGAAGAGAAGTGGCCTTAATATTGCTAAGGCTGGCTGGGAATGTAAATGTCAGGAAGCTCACAGGACTCCTATGAAACCTTAGCTAGATTTTAAAGATGATATTTTAGCAGGGAGCAATGTCAATATTGCTGCCTGATCTGTACTAGAAGTGAGTTTTGTTATTAGAGCAGTGGGCAATGGACAGACAAATGACAACTATATGATATTCTGTTTTACAAAAATCAAATCTCCTGTTTGCTACATAGGTTTTTGAGGTGGCTTCAGAAGAATAAACAAGATCTTCAGAGGTAGCCGGCAACATTCTGTGTCTAATTTTGGGCATTTCCTAATTCAAATATATTGCATCTATTTTTGAAGTCAGAATTTGCAACTTTCTAAAAACAATGTTTAGTCCGTTCTGAAAATCATGACCAAAAATGGTTGTATTGATCAAAAAGGCAGTATGCTATTAATACATGGAGATGTGTAATTCCAGCTTTTCAGACCTACTCCTGAAGGAAAAAAGAACATGAAAATAAGTTACTCATAATTAACTTTGCAAGAGATGTGGAAGTTAGGAGGTTTTGTTCACTTTCATCCAGACATCCACAACGAGAAGGTCTCAGCCTGATCCTGTTCTCTCAGGGGGTAAGGAAATATGAGATATTTCTTCCAGTCTTTTTAGAATACTGGTAGAATAGCAAGTTATCACTGGGAAAGCTGAGTTGTGAAGTTACTGCCATGGTTCTCCAGTAAATACTGGTAAATGAAAGGCTGCTTTCATTCATTCTCAGTGAATGTGCTAAATGCCTTCCATTTACCAGAAGAGTGTGAAATTATCACAGAATACATGTATAATTATCAGGGAGTATCTTACAAGCTTGCAAGTTCACATTCCACTCAACTTCTTGATTATGATAGTTAGATGCATATGAAAATTTAATATCACTTTCCTGAAGAAAACAATTGTGAATGAGATGCTGCCACTGTATTTCATGTGAGTTAACAGTTATCTTCTGGTAGCTAAATGATTAACTTATGTCATTGGTATGCTGGTTGTCTAGGCTGGCTGACCTTTAAAATAATAACTAGAAATTAAAATCCACTCCTTAGAAATACAACTCAGATAGCAACTAGGAAATGAGGCAAAGCAATTTATATGTATGGCAGGAGCTGACACACGTGTTACTGTTACAGACTTCCCAAAACATTTCAGAGAGATTTGAGTGGTCTTTTTGAGTCATTTCCCTGAACATTTTTCCTGTCTTGGTGCTAATCAACATACTTTTCACTGTGCAAAGAACAGCAGAAAACCAAGGTGGAAACATGGGAACATCAAAGAACAAAGTAGCATTGACCATGAAGAAATTGCAGTTGCAGCCAGGTAGAAAAAGCAACAGACTTAACGAGAATTGAAAATGTTATTTTGTGCAGGAAATCAAGTTGCTCTATATTTGCAGTGTTGCAAAAAATAGAACAGTTCAGATGAGGGAAGGGTGAAAGACAGTGTCAGAAATAGTGAATAGAATAAAATTGTATCTGTCAAATTTTGCACAACTTTACCTTAATGACTTTTTATTTTGTATCAACCTTAAATATTAAATGAAAATAATTAGAAATGTTACTACAATGATTTGCTGTTCATCATGAATAATAAACATAATAACTTACCACTCAGATATCTCAGGATTGCAAATTAATTCTTACGGTGAGTCAGAAGGCAGTGACCAAAGCAAATTTATCATGTGAACTGATGCAAGAGTGTGGTAAATTCTTCACATTGCTCATAAATCATTGGGTTTATTGCTACACCTATTTCCCTGAACTTTTGTTCTTTCAAACCATTTAATTCTTCTCATTCACCCTGCAGCTATTTCAGAAAAAAAAAAAAAAAAAAAAAAAAAAAAAAGGTACCTGAAACTTCAGTGTTTCTTCTACTATATCTGTGTGTGGGAGCTACCCACATAAATGTGTGCACAGAGACTACAGCACCCCCATTGATTATCACTTGGTTACTTGGTATTTCCAAGTTTAGAAAACTACAGATCACAGGAAAGGCAACTCCAAGATATAAATATGGAAATCTTTGCTCTGTACAGACAACACCTTTCATAGACAAAACAAAAATATACCACCATTGAAGAGCCCAAGGTTATGAAGCTGATCCCTACAATGTTTAGTCTCACCCCATCTTTTTCCACATGACCAGTCATTTTTGAGCAAGAGATTCAATGCTTCAGAGAAACAGGACAGAGCAGAGGTATGGATGCAGAGCAGTATTTATGAACTTAAAAGATAGGAGAAAAAATTGATCCCAGATTCAGTCTGCCAAACCTGAAAATATACGATCTAAACTGTACATTTTATGTCAAAGTAGCTATATGAGACCATGCTTTCCAATGCAGATGAATATTTTGAACATATAAAGAGAATGTGAACATGGTATCTCCAAAATTAGTGTATGTAGTACATTACATACTACTGCCTGTGAATTTGGCTTTTGATACTTTATAGATTTGCCTTCTAACAAGTGATACAAGAAAGATATTTTTCTTCAATTATCAATGTTTCCAGGTATATTAATAATTATTTTGTGTGTGTGTGTGTTAGAGAAAGCATGGCTGAAAGCACGACAGACACCAGTAGAGTCAGATCATGCTCCCCTTTATTGCCCAAATAGCCTAACTTTTATAGTGAACTTAACAGGGGCGGACAGTGTTTCACACAAGATTATTGGTCAAAAGCACTCAGACAAACAACTACAAGAAAACAACCCCACCTGCAAGAAAACAACCCCCTTGTGATTAGCAGTCACGTAGACCTTGTCCTTGAAGCCAGCTGCTGGTAACAATATTTTTCTGAATTCCTCAATTGGGCGACGTGGGAACACTGTCGTGGGAACTTCTCATAGTTGCCCTGGTAGCTTGGTTTGCTCAGCTACAGCAAGCCGTAGGATTTGCTAAGGCCTACTCCTGGTTGCTTAAAGCAAGCTCAGATCGAACAATTGTTCCACAGACTCATGTCCACGCCCTTTGTGCCAATTCCCATCATGTGTGTTCATGTAGGTAATGATTGTCGTAATATTTATTTATTTATTTATTTTAAAATTTCTTTTTTCACAAATATTTCCACGGGGAAGAAAAATGTATTGAGCTTTCTCTTTGGTTTTGAAATCAGGTACTAAAATGTAACTCCTTTTCTCTTCTTCATTTGTCCCCTCCCAACTTCTTCTGACAAAGGAAAGAGAGAAAAGAAATTGTTAATAAGGGAAGGAAACCTAAAAGTATAAAAGTAGGAAAAGAAACCACCAGTCATCCAATCGTAAAAATAAAATCAAGTGTTTTCTTGTTCAAGGTCTATGATAAAAAGATGAAAATTTTCAAATCTTTCCTTTTTGGTCTTCCTGTCCCAGACTTGCAAAACCTCTGAGCGATATTACGAATATTTTTTCATAACTTTTGTTACTCTTTTTCTTTGTATGTATTGTAAGTCTTTGGATGCTAATTTAAAATGGGGAGCTTCTTAATTTAAACAACTAATTACAATAAAGTGTCCATGGGGTCCATAATATTTGCCCATGATTAATGCAACCAGTGTGAATTTTCAATGATTTCAATGAGCCTTCCTTTAGCACCTCACGTTTTGCT
The DNA here is from genome assembly GCF_965140915.1 of Aythya marila. NCBI lineage: Eukaryota > Metazoa > Chordata > Aves > Anseriformes > Anatidae > Aythya > Aythya marila. The sequence continues at coordinate 106,827,027 of NC_139043.1, forward strand.
AACAACTGCCTCATTTATATGCTTTGTGACATCGCTCCCCTTCCGTCCGGAGCGATGGCGAGTGGGGTTATTAAATGCTGGGCTGCTGTTGCCTGGGAGGCAGGTAAACCTCTCTCTCTTGAGGAGGTGGAGGTTGCTCCACCAAAAGCTCATGAAGTCCGCATCAAGATAGTTGCCACTGCTGTCTGTCACACTGATGCCTATACACTGAGCAGTGCTGATCCTGAAGGATGCTTCCCTGTGATTTTGGGTCGTGAGGGAGCAGGAATTGTGGAGAGCTTTGGGGAAGGAGTAACAAAAGTAAACACAGGGGATACCGTTATCCCTCTGTATATCCCCCAGTGTGGCGAGTGCAAATTCTGCAAGAATCCTAAAACTAATCTGTGATAAAAATGAAACTATATTTACATCATAACAATGATATGAATGAAATGTAATAAAATCCTGCACAGACAGTCTCCTAGTTTTAGAGATCCTTTAATTTTTATGTTAGTTACACCTTAGCTTCTGAATGGACAACATATATAAATAGTTGTGGGTTGTCTACATTGTATGTTAGCAAGCCAAGAAAGTACCTCTTTGGGAAATTCCATATGAAAACAGCACTCTTGAAAGCCAAAACAAATAAATCTAACATTAAAAAAAAAAAAAAAAAAAAAAAAGTATTGAGATACACTTGAGAATTTATTTTGTTAGTTCTCAAAAAAATCAGTCCTAAAATCTTTATTAAAAATATGTCTGCTTTAATTAGTTATGTAACTTCTTCATTACATCACTGCATATCAGAGCAACATGAAAGGAATGGGAGCAAAGAGCACAAGGAATAATAAGAGTTGCTGGTACTGCAATACACTTTTGAATAATTTGGCAGGTCTCTTTGCTTGGCAATAACAATCACAGTAACAGATATTATCAAGCCAGCTGCAGCAATATGGCAAGATATTTTATGAAGGTAAGTTTGATGTGGGACAAATCATAGTAATTAAACAAGTATTCTTTCAACCCACAAATATGGAGAGAAGGAAGTAATTTAAAATCGTCTTGTGTTTAGCCAGATAATCACTGCTTTCAGGAAGAAATTCACAAAATACCACTACACCTAACTGAAAACAGAGTGTCCATTGTGTTCTCCGTCAGTAGTATTCTTGCATATGTCTTTATTATTTTAAGTGTGCTTTCTACTGTCCTTTTTTTTTGGTCTGTTTTTCTCCTCCCCCCTCTCCCCCCCTTTTTTATGAGGGGTAGTTTTTTGTTTGTTTGTTTGTTTGTTTTTCTCTGGAAATAATTAAATAAACTAGCTGTGAGTAACATGGATGGAAGGCAATCATGTGGTCTCAGAACATGGGGAATCCATTCCCATCTTTTTTATTGACAGTAACGCTTTCCCACATTCATTTCTTTAGCTAATGTGGTTTTTCAATTACCAGTTCTCTGGCAGGAGGAAAGTGGTCTTGCTGTGTCAATATTTAGACTATGAGTACAACTAACAAATTGCTAAACATATATATGTGTGTATGTGTATACATACCATATATATATGAAAAAAATATATTTAAAATAGACATGACCTATTCATGGCATGCTAGCACAAAGGGGCCCTTATGCTGCCATGACCTGGTGTAAATGCCAAATCTAGAAATCCCACAGGGATGAAACCTGCTGTGCTCCCTGGATTATTCAGGCAGTGGGTCCAGGACTGAAAGCAGGACATTTTGGAAGGAAGCACTCCCATTGAGGAGACATTTAACAACTGCCCCAAAGCATTTAACCACCAGCTGGGGCTGTGTTGAGTGGGTGACTGTGTAGAGCTGCCTTTACACAAGCTGTCCTGAGTAGTTTTGCCACAGTCTCAGAGCACATGATGTAGGCTGAAATGTGTTGTGCTCTGATGAGGAGTGGGGAGTTGGCAGAAGGTATAGCAGGGTATAGCTGACTTTGCAGTAAAGATGAAAAAGAGATTGTACTGACATTATAGAAAATGGGAAAGGATAGCTTCAAATTAGAGGCAGAAGTGTGTTCTTTGCTGGAGTGAAGGGAATGTCACCTGTCTCCCTCACCTTTATTTATCAGTTAGTCAAACTGTGAGTACCACAGGGAATCTCTGTCCATATTCTTATCTTCTATCAGCTGCAAAATAAATACATTGCAGCTGTGCAATGGTCATAGTCACTACACACTTTGCTCTGTTCTGTCTTTAAAAATATCAGTACACATAGCTTCATCCCTTCCGTGTTCTCAGTGGGCAGAATTTATGGTTGCATGGTTTGAGCAATGCTCATGACCCTGAAAATAACCAAATCCTGCCCACAAGAGAGCTTCTGTGTGAATAATCAATTTTCTGCTCAGTCTCCCAACCAAAATTTGAAAGAAAACATATTTTAGAGAAATCTAAAGTATTTCATTTTCATACCACAGAGGTTTTGTTTAGATCTCTTTTTTGTTTGTTTGTTGTTTCTTTGTTTTTTTTTTTTTTTCATATATAATATTAAATTATTAGTGAATTTCAAGTTGAAACTTTTAGTTCCAGTGAAAATCTCAACGCTACATGGTGTTCATTTTAGAAAAAAAAAAAGGCTTTTAGAATTTTTTTCTCTATTCCTTCTTCTGCATCAAAACTTCATGCCAGTTTTCCCAACTTCACTGAGTTGCAAAATTGGCCTCTTTCTCTCTCTCTCTTTTTTTTTTTTTTTTTTTTTTTTTGTTAAAATTCATTAAAACATTTGGTCCAGCTGTAGTTGTGGTTTAATTTCTCAGAGACAGAAGAAGAAACATAAATGTGCATAGGTCATAGTCTAATCAGTTTTAGAAAAGGACCTTTCTGTGTAAGGTCCTTGTTCCCACTGCTGGCAGCTGGCAAAAGAACTTTCCCCAAACAACAATGACTTAATAGAGAGCAAGTGTGACTGTCTATACCTGGGATTTTGTATGCAATGAACAACCTGAAAAAAACAGAAGCTCTTTTTTTCAGTTATTGTAATTGTTATGCAGAGTTCTAAAAATATATAACAAGGACATTTTCTGACAGAAAATTTACAGTCTAGTTTGTAATTACAAGTGCTATTGAAGACTGATTCCAATTGTCAATATTCTCACCCATTAAAAACAGGCATTGAAAACATCTCCACTATTTGAGCTCATACGATGGATTGTAAAAGATTGCAGGGCTTTCAATTTAGTCTAAATAAGGCAATAGAATGTAGGCACTATTTTTCATTCAAGTCAGATCATTGAAATGTTTATGGAATGCAGAAATTACTTAATATTCTTGCTAGAAATCTGAAGGGGGTCTCCCACTCAGAAATTTCAGATGACATTACCATTTTTCTTAAATCTCCCAGGCCCTTTATAATGGCTTGCTTTCACTCTCAAAGAAAAATAGCCCTTTCTGGCTAGAGTTATTCTTCACATTTCTGATAAATTGCAGACCGATTTGGCAATTACTCTGAATTAAAGATAGACATGTCAAACAGATCACTTAGAAGCTGATCAAGAGCAAGTAAAAGTGTCAGGATGTAAAATAGAATTAATTAAAACCAGGAAATGGCTGTAGATTTTTTTCCCATGAATAACTGTGAGTCTGATTAAGCAAAGACACACAAGCATAAAAAAGCCACAGTACATCAGATAGTTTATATCTCCTTTATGTATATATATATATATATATATAATACTCTGTTATACAGAGGTCTCAGAGTACTTCTAAAACAACCATCTTTGTGCACCAACTGTAGATTTCCACATTGTACATATCCCACTACATAGTTTAGCTTACCTTGAAAATGCTCTAGAGTCCTCCAATAGGACTCCTAAACATGTAAAACTCAGGAATTAAACCAGCATCACTGCAGGCTCTAGGAAGGCTAAAAGTTCTCCTCCAGCTCTGTGCAGTCTCTGGAACCAGTTCTTAGGTTGGTTTGGGGTATCCTGTAGTCCTGGGATGGGGTCTTAGAGCTGCCACCTTGGTACAGTGTTACACTGTTAGCACTATTGGAAGCTAAGTATCAACAGGAACGTAATTATCCTGTCTAAGCCAAAGGTGGTCCCTATGGAGATCCTTTTGCTGCAATGGCTTCAGCTGTACACATTAGCTGGATAAACAGAGCTAACAGAGCTGTCAGTCTGCTACCTTGTGCAAGATCTGTTTTCAGAGGAAATTATTTTCTTAAATAGTTGTATATAAAAATACATAGATGCATATGCACATTTAAGTATGCTATAATGCCTTCACTGATTAATGAAATATTGAGGCATTTCTTTGCACTGTTTGTGGGAGCATAAGCAAAGATTCTGTTTTTTGACTTGATCTTAACAATGTTTGTAATAATCTTGATTATAATTTAGAGTATTCTGTATTGTGTTAGAAAAGGGAGAAAAAAATGGAGGGAAACAGAGCCATCAAGATTGAGACACTGTGGTTAATCCTTGTTGTCAACTATTTTCAGGATTTTGGTTACAGAAGCAAAAGGTTAGCTCTTATTTCAAGACTACTTCTATACTGTAATTAAGCACAGAGGCAGTTTTGCTAGGCTTCTTTCCAGCAAAAGCTCCTAAAACCTTTTCTATTAAGGATAAGCACTTTCAGCCACAGCAAATGCAAGAGGTTTTCTTAGGGTGGCATCCTAGCATGACAGCCATACCAGTCCTGTCAAGAATAAAGAGATTTCATAGGAGAAACCTGAATTAGTAAATATAGCTCAGTCAATCCTTCAAAACCTATGGTATGATGGTAAAGGAGCAAAAATTGTGCAACTCAGGATGCCTCTCTAAGAGTAACAGTTCAGTTTGTAGCAATGGAATGAAAATAAGATTTGTTGCTTATTTTCGTAGTGGGGATGTTCCCTGCCTGTAAGCCAGATGGAATTTTATATTAGAACTCTGTCATTCAATAGAAGCACTAAAAGAAACAACCAAAACATTTATTTAGATAAAATGTTCATATTTGTTTAAAAATTATGGGTGATCTTTCATTTATTTCTCCAAATATCTTCTGGAGCACATTTCTGTTTGCATTGTTTTGAATAATAATATTGGTATATATTTGTACAAGTATTGGTGCCTAACTCTTTGTCTGGTTCTCCTAGGACAGACTCAGGGAGCAGAAAAGCCACGTGATTTAGGTGACAAGGTACCTAATTAAGATTGAACTGACTCATACCAACAGCTGCAACAGAGAGTTGGTGAGCAGTCCAAAGTGTGAAATAAGTTCTTGAAGTATCCACTTAATAATTTTGAGTTTCAGTGAATAAGACTTCTTACTACTGAAACTGGAGATGAATAACAGTAGTTTGAGTCTTGGTTTCTTAATGTACCTGCTGTGCAGAAAAGGAAAAGCTGTTAATGTTCCAGAAGTTGCCTTCATGAAACCCATCATCTTTCTTCTAACATAGTACTTTCTATTCAGATTTAGATTGTAATGTGTTTCACCATTTCAGATTACTACTTTGTAAGTCAGTGTGTCGTCCTTCTAATAGTGTTACTATTTGATTTATAATATTTGTCTAGCATAAGTAAATCTGGCAGAAGGCAATTAAAATAAAGTTCTCTAAGTTTACAAGGGTTTCAAGCCTAGAGCAAGCTTAATTAAAGTCAATCATGGGAAAAAAGCACTTAGCCCTGCAGCCCTCCACATTTGTTAGACATCTGAATCATGGGAAAGGTTAATTAGAATCAAACGAGGAAAAAGTAAACACTCAAAGTGCTTTCTGGGGTTCATTAAATTTGAATAAGTCAAAATATGTAATATTCAACTTTGTAACAATGTAACCCACACACATCTCTGTCTCCTTTCCTACAGTCGCAAATCTTCTCAACTAACTGTTTTAACATACTTGGAAAGCCCAGCTCTTAGTTACACCAGGCCTCCACAGCTCCATTTTGGTGGTGAAAAGGGAAGTCAATAAAAATTGTAGTCCCCTTTACATTGACAGAAGAGAGTAAAGCAACTTTTGTATAAGTATTAATTTCAAAATAGAATGCTGTTCACCCTCTTTTGATTATTTCACAGTCCCCTTCTCTGTCTCTGTGTCCTCTGTGGGCTGAAGAAGAAATAAGCTTTAGAAGTCCTATTACAGTACTCTAAGGAAAATCTGCTAAGACATGCCTTGGAGCAAAATAATAACAATAGTAACAATAACAACAACAACAACAATAATGAAAACAAACAAAAAATGCAACAAACAATGGACATTGATTTTGCCAAATAAATCAGAAATCAGTAAAGGATTCTCCTGAGTGAAGGATACAAGTGCTGTTGTCTCTTGCCTGCAAGACAAGTCCTCAGAAGTGAAAGACCCTCTCCCCCTGATCACCTGTTGTCTTGCAAGAAGGTATGCTCCAGCTTGTAGCCCTGGGGTGAACCGGAGTGTCAGCACTGTCAACGCTCAAAAGGCACAGAGAAGGGAAGAGGAACTGCAAAGCTGCTTGTGAGCAAGTGGCTGCCTAAGGAGTTTTATTCTGTGCAGAACAGAGAAGAAGGTGTGTGCCAGGCAAGGAGAAGCAAAAAAGAGAATGCCATAGGGTACATGCTGGCCAAAAAAGAAAATAAAAATCTAACACATGAGAAAGAGAGTCTCATTTGCCTTGTTCTCAAAGGAGAAAGGAGTATGAGGAAAAATTGCACAGGAAAATTTTTTTTTTTTTTGGAAATAGAAGAGAACTGTTATAGAGGGAAGTATGCCCATTGTATGTCTTCAAGAAGATTAAAAAAAAAAAAAAAGTTGTCCAAATTTCTGGGCCTCTTTGAAGTATGTAACTTCTCAAGGTTTACATGCCCCTGTTGTCCATGGGAAATGAATGTCTCACTACAGCATTTCTTAACAAGTCATCTCTTTGTCTCCCCTGCACAGATAAGATTCTTGATGAAATAAAAACCTTTCAAATCATCCTATCTACCAGCTAGGTCAGCTGACTGCTCTGGCTATAGTGATGTGAAAACAAAGTTTATAAATTACAGCTGGAATATAATTTGCTCTAAAGCTAATAGCTTTCATTTGTATTCATTACAACAAACTTTCTGTGAAACGTTAACTAGTCTGTCTTCTAGTTTCCTTTTTATTTCTTAATATCCCCTCATTTGATTCTTCATCTGCAGTGTTTATGGTGATGATAAATCAGTCAGGACACCTTCATAAAAACCAGAAAGGTCTGTGTCTCACTTGCACAGGGTATGATCCACTGATCACTCACATCACAAGTATGATCCACTTTTACAGAATTTGAAAAACCCACAGATACTAATGCTGCAAACGTGTCTACAAGAAGCAGAAGTAGAGAGGGATGGCACTTCATTGTGGTGGTTTTACTCAGGTGGGTGGCCGAGCTCCACCACACCAAAATAAACATAACATCGTCAAAACATCGACAAGGTGGACAAATTACATACACATCACCTCCTCCCCCCAAGTGGTGCAGGGGAACAGGGCAATGGGGCTTATGGTCAGTCTACAGTGCTTCTTCGCTGCTGCTCCTTCTCGGTCACTCTTGTCCCCTGTACTGTGGGGTCCCTCCCACAGGATGCTGTCCTTCCCGGGCTGATCTGACGTGGGCTTCCACAGGCAGCAGCTCTTCAAGAACTGCTCCAGATATGGGTCCGTACCATGGGGTCCATCCCTCAGGAGCAAACTGTTCCAACCTGGATCCCCCATGGGCAGCAGCTCCTGCTGGTTCACCTGCTCCTGCATGGGCTCCTCTCCACGGGCTACAGGTCTGGCCCGGAATCGCTCTGGCAGGAGTCTTCCACAGGCCGTAGCCTCTGTTGGTGCAGGTCTACCTGCTCCACTGTGGTCTCCTCCATGGGCTGCATCATGGAACCCTGCTCCACCGTGGTACCCATGGGCTGCAGGGGGACGGCCTGCTTCACCGTGGTCATTACCACAGGTTGCAGGGGACTTCTGCTCTGGTGCCTGGAGCACCTCTCCCCCTCCTTCACTGACCTTGGCACCTGCAAGGCTGTTCCTCACTCCTCTCACTCTCCCAGCTGCTGTGTGGTGCAGCTTTTTTTTTTTCCCTGTCTTAAATATGCTCTCGCAGAGGTACAAAACAACATCGCTTATTGGCTCGGCTCTGATCAGCAGTGGGGCCCTTATCAAACATGGGGCAGCTTCTAGATTCTTCTCACAGAAGAGAAGAACCTATGGCCCCCTGCTACCAAAACCTTGCCACGTAAACCCACTACATTCATCAACAGAATGCATTAGACTCAGGCAGAGCCACAGGCAGAGGGGTTCATTTTTCTGTGCCACAGGGCTTTTGTCTGCACAGAGTGGTACAGGGTCCTGTAGCTTTTGTCTCACAGATTATAAAGCCAAAAAACGTCCACTGCTAACTGCACTAGGTTGACACCCTCCGAAGTACATTTGGAACTAGAGTGCAGTATTGAGAAAAACATTCAGCCTTGACTGCAATATTTCTGCTGATGGAGAAATTGCATTAACACCAGTTAAATTGTTGCAGTGCTTAAATTCTTTAATTCTTTGCAAAAATCTAGTCTGACTTTTCCTAATTGTATAGCCATCTGATCCTCATTCTACTGTCATGTAGTATACTGGCAGTAGCTGATAAAAACTTTCTCATTTGTATGTGGGCAAATGCAGCCTTTCATTACATCACCACTTTCAGTTTATTACTTCCAGCTATGCTATCTACAGCTTGGAAGCAGTAGACAGATAAAGAGATGATTAAAAGCAGAAACTATGAACATAATCAGAAAACTTGAAAATCAGCTTTGTAGCCTATGAAAGCAACAACAATCACAGTGATGTTGAAGTAGTTTATTTTATTCTTGGCTTCATGACAATCTGCCTGTGTAACTTTCTAACTGTCAATAAATCCAAATGTCTTCCTCTTTGTTATGAACCAAGAAACTCATCCTATTTCAGCATCTTGATCCATCTCCTTTTTTCTGACTTGGCTTCAGGATACCTTCTATTATCTCAGCATTCTCATAATGCTTACACTTTAACTGGATTTTGTTAATCAGTGCTTAAAGTATTCAATTACTTACTTCCAGGGGCTCAAGAGAAATTTCCTGCTGCTTTTGTTTATTTGTTTTCTCATCTTGTTCTTGCATGTCATCAGTAGCTTGCAACATCTAGATCATGATACAGAGCATTTAGGCCAATTAGGCCAATTTACTCTGAGGGAAATTTGTGTCATTGGTGTGTCTACTCACAAACGAGTTTAATCAGTTGGACAGCACTTTGTCTCCTTTTCATGGTGGTGGAGCTTGAGGTTTATTTGGTATATTTCTTGGCCTTCTGATAAACCAGAAGAGATGGCTTCCAAGCTATTGGAATTATTTAAGTTCACCTGATCTGATAATTTCCTTACTATTGCAGAGGCATTGTTCACAAACTGGACTCTTCATTGCCCATAACACACATCTTTTGAAGACTGAAATTTCTGGCTTAACTAGGAAAAAATATTTGGGCTTGGTTTATGGAAACAGAACTGTGTTTTCAATATAGTTGGATATATCTAACATCAAGACTTAATTGTTGTCACTGGTTCCAAATTCAGTGTATACCTCCCACTTTCTTCCTGATCCTTGCAAGTTGAACTTCTCATCTCACACAACTTTGTATAATTCATGGTTTCAGCCTTCAAAAATAAGCTACAGAAGATTCCAATAAAAGTTTCTGAGAATTGTTAACACCAAACTGGGGACATTATTCTTTTAGTGTTTTCACTGTTATCAGTAACTGTAAGCTAATGTCTTTACTGGTGGTTTACAGTCTAGATGTTATTGAAAGCAAAATTCCATTAAACTTTTTCTGACTGGCAGATGCCATAAGGGGGAAAGTTAATATAACTTTCAGCAGGGAGAAAGCACTCTACATTGCTGCCCAAAGAGATGTGTGGAGAAATAGTAAACTTGAAGGGAAAGAACAGGGAGAAAATAAGAGCATAGACCTACCTGTCAGGAACAATCTTACCAACCAGAAAACAGGAAACACCAGTGTGTTTAGTGGTGAGGGAAAAAGATGGAGAAAGGGAAATGCAGCTCACTGTTCATATGTTAATAACAAAAGCAGTTAGCCTGACAAACAAGTGTATAATAAAGATGCCATAAAAAGGGGCCAGAAAACCAAGTCATTTTTGGGAAAAGATGTCTATTGATGGAGTAAAACCAGAATGCCAAATGTGAAATATGACATGAAGGATATAGATGCACGGTGTAATAATATGTTGGAAATACTTGCTATAGTTTCACATAGGTTCAGAAATGGAAAAATTATGAAAAATCTAAACAAAAAGATGTTTTTGGGGGGCTATTTCTGTAGTAATGATTTGTTTTAGACTATAATCAAAACAATCAGAAAATGAATATTATAACAATTCTGAGCAGTCCTAAAGGTAAACTGAATAAAGGAAACAGGACGGTATAACCTAGTAATTCAATTGGGTGAAAGTTGTTTTCCCAAGGGTATGCAAAATTTGATAAATCAGTTCCTTCTGTGGGCCTAATTCCTGCAGCATCTCTGAAATTCTGCAATAAAATCACTTCCCGTCTTTCTGAAGAAATGTACTTCTGTGCTTTGGGACATTTTCATTCCTGTGAGTAACACTTCCAGAAAATGCTGGTTTCAGAAAGAATGAAACACCCTTTATGACGCTTCAGTTCTCCAGCAGTGAGTGTTTATGGAGATCTAATTCCAGTGGCTAATTTCACCGTCTGAAAAAAAGCCTACTGAGCTGGAAATCCATTCCAAACATTTTGACTGTTTGCAATAGTGCACTACAGTAAAACAAATTCTTTGCAGAATAATAAAATAACAAGTGAAACTTCTGTACCTACTGGCATACATCAGAGCATGAGACTGTCTGCAAGACATGAGAGGTCCAGGATCTCCTGAGTTAAGCTCATACCTGTGACACTGACTTGTTTATGCAGCCTTGGTAAGACAAAGTACTCTGTGTCTCACTTCTGAATCTACCTGAGGCAATTTGCATCCGGAAACAATTACATATTTCAGTACTGAATGCTACAAGATACTGTAGTAAGTAGGAAAGTTTAAAATACAGCTTTTATTCTGTCCTCCCCTATTTTCTGCATCATCCTCACTGCCATCATGCAGTAGGACTGCTAGCATGTTAGGAGAAGGAAGCACGGTACTTGCTGTGTTGCCATTACTGGTAGCAAGAAGGAGGGACAGATGGGACAATTTGCACTGAGTCTGTATATCTGTGCAATGTCAGGTATTGAAATCAGCAGGGAGCTTATTTCATGGTTGTAAACATGGCTCTTTGAACCTTTGGCAGTGCTTGCTCCTGAGAGTGAAGCGTGACCATGCCCTGCAGCAGTTTGGATCCAGATGTCATTCCACTACTAAATAAACTCATCAAAACTACCTGCGTGCGTGCCTGTGATCCTCCCCCAACACTGTGTTTGCCAAATGTCTCAGTGCATCCCTTTGTGTTTGGAATATAAAAGCCAGAACTACCAAGAAAAGAAATTTAAACATGAAGGTCTTGGTGACCTAGTGATTCCACTTATGCTAGGGCAACCCCTGCAGATAGAGAGCATGGTTATTAAACTTGGTAAGACCTTTTCAGTCTAACTCCATTTAACAGATTCAGTCTTCCTCCATTAAGTTTGTCATTTGAATAGCCCAGAAAAGCAATGGCAAAATACCATCAAAAATGACTTATTTTGTTCAACAAACCTATATACAATTACAACCTTCAGCAAAACACAACATGCTTTATTAATTTTCCCTGTTTTCTACAACAAAAATAAAATTGTGACAGACAGGAAGATATCTCTTTCCATCCAGTTTTCCTTCACAGTGATTCTGAAAGCCAAAGAAGGAGGCTTTCCATTTGGATTCCCAGCACTAATAAATGTGATAAAGCATTTAAAAAGATTTAGCTGTCAAGCAATAATTCATGGCTAAATTCTTCTAACCACTGCTAAAGGTACCACCCTAGTAGCTTTCAAGCATTAAATATGAGAACACTACTGTTTGTATGTACGTTGATATAAATGCACCATTAATTACATAAACTGTTAGCTGAAGAATTAATAATGCCTTATCTCTGAGGTCAATTATATATAAACAAAAGTAACAAGTAGCTGTTTATTATAGCACAGGAGGGATTCAAATGCAATATAAATTAAAAAAGCAAAGCCTTAGAAGTTTATTTATTTATTTATTTATTTATTTATTTTTTTTCCCAGTCAGATATTGCTATATTATTATATCAGAGTACAATTAGTACATGCTAGTCATGACAGTCACCCTGGGTTGATTTACAACAGTTAAATATAAACTCTTTGGTAGTATGACAGACTTTCACAAGCATTGCTGCATTTGCCACCAGAATGTTATGCACCCTTCCTTCACCCCAAATATCCTCTTTTAAAAAGTCTTATTTTAAAAAGTAATACAAACATTGAAGAGTTTGTACAATATAAAACATACCATGGCCCGTTATCACAGGAAGCAAAGATCATGGACATATTTTGAAAGGCTTCACAGAAAAAAAAATATTGAGCTACTACCTGCAGAGTAAGCAGGGATTCAAGACTTCACTGTTCTATTTCAATAGCCCCAAGGATATTGATGGCACTGGAAAATTATACCTGAGAATGTGCTTTCCTCTCAATATGGCTGTGTAATACACTAAAGACTACTTTTTTGAGGGGGGCATGACCTAATGTTTCACAGTGAAGTTTTTAAATTTATATAAGGAAATATATTTCAAATGAAACAAAATAAACTTCAATTTGATCTGCATATTGAAAGATAAATACTACCTTAATAAGAGTCTCTGGTTCATAAAAACATCTTGATGTGCAAACCATAAAAGTATCTATGCCCTTGCTGGTGGATCTTTTCCCTTACAGTAGAGCTGTCCTCAGACACCTTGCCTCCACCTTTACGCAGAATAGTGCTGCTGCAGCTGATGACAGCAAGTAATTTGAAATACTGTTTTAGGTATACTACAGTGGTGGATCTCAGTTGGAGTGCTGATTCACTATATCAAAAGCAGCATGGCCAGCAGGTTGAGGGAGGTGATTCTCCCCCTTCTACTCTGCCCTTGTGAGACCCCACCTAGAACACTGTGTTCAGCTTTGGGACAACTAACACAAGAAGGATGTGGATGTATTAGAACAAGTCCAGATGAGGGCCAAAAGGTTGATCAAGTGCCTGGAGCACCTGTCCTATGAAGACAGTCTGAGGGTGTTGGGGTTGCTCAGCCTGGAGAAAAGAAGGTTCTGGGGAGACCCTATATTGGCCTTCCAGTACCGAAAGGTACAGAAAAGCTGGGGAGGGACTCTTTGTTAGGGGGTGTAGTGATAGGACAAGGGGTAGTGGCTTTAAACTAAAAGAGGGGAGATTTAGATTAGATGTTAGGAGGAAATTCTTCACTCAGAGGGTGGTGAGGCCCAATTTGCCCAGAGAAGCTGTGGATGCCCCATCCCTGGAGATGTTCAAGGCCAGGCTGGATGAGGCTTTGAGCAACCTGGTCCACTGGAAGGTGTCCCTGCTCATGGCAAGGGGGTTGTAACTATATGATATTTAGGGTCCCTTCCAAACCAAACCACTCTATGATTCTATGAAGAAAACAAAGTGGCATTTCATGCATAAAGCAGCTTTAAAACAAACAAACAAAGAAAAAACACATCCAAACAAACAAGCAAACAAACAAAACAAAACAAAAATACTGGACAAATAACTTTCTCTAAAAATTTATCAGTAGTAATAAATTTTAAACAGGCCACATGCCAGGCCAAAGGAGCACAAAGCTCTCCATTTTGTACTTGCTGGACCCTTCCTTTTCTGTAATGGCAAGTCTAGGGACCACATAGATTTGTGTGTTACCTCTCCAGGTGTTTTACTCTGTAGTTCTTCAAACACTGAAAAGAAAGCCTAGAGTTGTCTTACACAAACAGTGAAAAATAAAATTGTGCTTGTTTTAGACTGTTGGATTTTTGTTGAAACAAACCCTCTAGCCCCACCCAGATACAAGTCTCAGGAAGAGCTTTATTGGAAGGCATTCTCCTGAACAGCTGCTGTCCCTAACAGATGTGCCAGCAAAGCACAGCACAGCAACAGGAGAGGTGGTTTCCATAGTGATTGCAAACTTTGCTCTTGTTCTTCATTCTGCAGTGCCAGTAAGTGGTCACTGAGTTGCTCCATGTCAATGCAACAGTCATAAAAGTCTTTTACAAGCAGGAGTCTGGATTTAGGCACAGAAGGCAAAAAGATACCTGTAACACACCCTGGCTGTTTCTAGGCTCCACATGGAAAAAAAAAATAAAAAAATCCTTCTATCATTTTCTCAATATACTGCTATTTTAAGTCATACTATTATCAGATTTTTGATCATTTCAGGCTTGTAATGATACCCAGCACTTTCAAAAGTTGCAAAATAGGATGACATTAAGTGGCATGAACAGCAGCAAAAGAAAATTACATTGAAAATCTAAGTACTCTTGTGTATTTAGATAACAATGCTGCAGTTAACCAAAAGCTGCTGCTGCAATATTTTGCTAGCTAAGGCAAAATATTGTAGTATCATTGCTTGTATATGGTTAGTGAAACTTAGTCTAGTACACATTTATTTTTATGTAATGCTCATGTAATGCTCACTAAATTATATCAGCAGTGGCTTGATAGCTGTTATCTCCCTCCTTATTATCTTTAATCTCCCTTTCTTTTCTATAATTTATATGCACATTGTTATGTGTGTGATATTTCAAAGAACCATACCAAATGAGTTAATTTGGAGTTATGCACAAAGACAAGATTATCAGAATTGAAAGAATGATTCACTGTGAATAATGTGCTAACCGTAATGCATAGCATAGGTGCTATGGTATAAAACTATAAACCATGGCAAATGATGGTAGGAAATGGCCAAATACAGACATAATATAAATAATAATGGAGAAAAATAATGGAGATTTTTCATTTGCATTTTACAGAAAAAGGCTCATTATCTGAAACTGAAAATTCCCGTGGTGTTTCTTAATTTTGTTTGAGTTGATAGGAAACATGGAGGGTTTCCTACCTATTGAACATCTGAGGACAATATTTAGATTTAAATTCCCAGAATGAACACTATCATCATCTTTGTCTTGAAAAAGATCACTGTATCTAGTATTTTGGTCCTGTTGCTGTGTGTTTGGTACACAACTGTATCAATGCCTTTGGGGTTTTGATCAGTTTGGGGGCCAGAGAAAGATTTGATTTTTGAATTTTGGGGGGCTTAATCAGGAGACAGATTTTCTGATTCTGGCATTTGGGGCATGAAGTACAGAACATCAAGAACTTCAGATGTCCCCAGTGTACAAATGGGTGAGGTAAATTCCTTGCTTAATCATTGCTGTCAACAGCATCTTGAGAGCTGCTCCTTTGACGTGAGGATGGAAAGTGGCTGCTAACAGTACTCATACCTCATTCAAAACCCACTCTCAGTGGCAAACACAAACAGGACTTTAACAGTTACAAATAAATTACTTCTGAAGGATGGTCCTAGGGAAAGCGTACTCTCAGATTTACCTCCTTCCTGGGATTTACCAGCAATGTAATATAAGTGCCAAAATATCTTCATGAGAGCCTATGGAAACCCAGACAGGAACTCCTCTCTGAGTCAGAATTAGCTATTACGGTACTAACAGCTGCCAGCAACTCCTGCAGTGAAACCTGCCAGCTCTGGAGAGTTTCTGCATGTTGTGCTTGAGAGTTCACTGCCCAGTTCCCTAGGGGGACAGATGGTGAATTCGATTTTGAAGGTCATTAAAATGCACTGAGGAAGAAGATACTCAACTGGACTGCATGTTACCAATGTTAGAAAGAATTTGAGAAAATTATTCATAGCCATGAACCATAGGCGTCTCAACTTCCTTTAGTGCTGCTTCAAATTTGTTTTAGGTGTAGATATTTGCATTTGCAAACTGGGAAATTTTACTGTAAGTTGAGCAAAGACCAATTGGAAGTAAAAGAGGAAAAAAAAAAAAAAAAAAGAAACTTAAGCATGATTTTGGACGATAGAATAATTTTGAGCAGTGTTCTGTGGCTCTGGAAAGAAGAAAACAAGCAAAACATTGGAGGCCGAGACTGAGAGGTAAAGTATTTTCCAGAGCAATAGAGAAGTATTAATGTTTTTGTGCAAGTTTTTGGAAAAAACTCATTCATGCCAGACTTCATTCACCTTCAAGAAACACTTTCTAGAGCTGGAACAGGTGCATGGAGTGACTGCAGAGATAGAAAGGGGAATAAAAAGATTGTCTTACACAAGAGAATAAAAAAGCTTAGCTTTTTTCACCTAATAAAATGAAGCTGAGAGGAGATTCTATTGCCATCTATAAATATATCAGTAGGCAAATATTAAGGAGAGAGGATAAGTCATTGTTGGCAAAAAATAGATGACTGTAAATTGGCTATGAATTTTAGTCTGGAAGTAGTAAAATTCAATACAGAGCAAAGTACAAAACAGAGAACGTACCTTGGTTGATCAGGGTAATATTTTTTTCTGAAATGAAGAGACCATAACAAGCTCTGTGACAGCTTTCAGTGATATCAGGTGAGAGTGCCCTGCTGTTACACAAGCTTTCCCTTTGCAATCCAATGACACCTTTTCCTCTAAGAGGCAGATTTGGCCTGCACTTAGTGCCCAGAATGAACTTAGTGCTGAATGAAACATATTCACTTGAAATTAAGTTGAGGTTAGAAATCAGTTATCTTGCTCAGGACTCATTTTCATGAATGATTTGTATATGGAAATTACCGTCCTAGCAACAAGACCAGACTTGTAACCCTGTGAATAACACAACATCTCCTCACCTGCAATCAAGTGGAGAAGGAGTCCTTTGATTTTGTCCTTTAATTGAGTAATTGCATGTTTTGGTTAGCAGACTAATGTTATAGTCTTCAAATGCTATATAACTCATTTCCTCAGAGTTGCTCTTTTCCTATTTCTTTCTGCAATCAGAAAATAATAATACATGATGCAAACGTACCAGCAGTGTGGTGAAGAAGCTATTTACTTGTTTGTAGCTTCCACATCTGCCTTATATAAAAATCACTTAACATTGCTGGCAACTTCATTTTGCATGAAAGACCAATATTGTTCTAAGCTTTAACTCAGATGGCATTTACTGTGTTGGCTGATGTTAATGGAAAAGCCAAGGATAAATTAATTGGTGGAGCTATTTTACCAATTCATCATGCACTAACTTATTCAATTTCATTAGTGATTTACTGACTCACTTATGGGACCTTATTTTTTATAATAGCAGTATAAAAGGCCAAATCAAAAGGATTAATTTATAAAGACATTTACAAATTTTCCAGTCCTGTATTGACCCACCAAAAAATAATAATAATAATAAAAAAAAAAAGAGGAGCAAATACAAAACCAAAAACCACTCAGATACATAAACCATGTCCTACTTAATCCTGTCAAAGCTCTCAATATCTGGGTAAACTATGACACTGATCTGAGATCTGATTTCTCCAGAACTGATAACCTAAACACAGCATGACCTTTTAAATATTTCAGGAAGAGACAGGCAGATCTGGAGCAGGCCAGAGTACTGAAGTGGGGCTGCCATCAGCCCACTCTCTATGATGCACTGCACAGGGTGTGCATGCAGCTTGTACAGCAGCACTTTGCGGGGCTCTCTGCATACAGAATTGCCCCACATGGCTGGGGCTTCAGGTTTCAAACAGATCACCTGCTCACCCATCTGTGCTGTCATCTCCTACATGTCCATTCCCAGTAACAGGACCATTTTGGCTCCTGGTGTCCTTGGAGGCATCTGGGAGCATGGTGATGGAAAGCACCTGCAAGATAGTAACTTCCTCATCTCCGTGACTGGAAAAGTTCTTCTTCATCCTCAGGCCCTCCACTAGTTTGCACAAATAAGAGCTTTTAGCAGTATAAAACAGCTGTATATTCTTTATTTTAAAACCAAAATGAGATTCTGACATTGCAGTGTTCCTAAAGTGGGCCCTAAAGTATTTACACCTTTAATGTCTCTCTGTCCAAAGTATATGCAGGCATTGCATAAAACATTACAGGGAGGTAGATGTATTATTGCAAACTGCTGTACTATTATTTTTCAGCACACTTACACTCAGCAGTCTAGGTTAGGTGGCATACCAACATTGACAAATTCCTGCTAAACGTAAGTCTGTCTTGTTCAGCTTCCTCAGGCTTGCAAAAGCTGTTACAGAAAAACAGTAAAGACATCTGCCATAACCTGTATTTAAGATCTTTTTGCACACACTGAGAATCAAACATGCTGGTAATTCCTCTGTCTCAGGGAACAAGACTGCTTTTTTTTTTTTTTTACAAATCAGGATAAATGGGCATCAAGAAGAAGATGCAATTTTCCCTGCAGTCTTGGACTTCGCTGTTCTGTGGAAGCTTGTAATGCTAAACTGACTATGAATGATTCAGATTCCTCAAATTTGCCACATTGCACCAGAAATATCTCAGAGATGGGACATGTTATGCTGGGGACAGATGGGGAAAGTGTTCTGCTTTCTGATTCTAGAGGAGTGGCCTCCTCATGCAGAAAATGGGCTCGGGAATAGTACTTGATCCAGTGCCATCTTAGAATCACAGAATGGTTTACATTGAAAAGGACCTTGGGAGGTCATCCTTGCTCAAGCAGTGAAAGAAGGTTTCCCAGGATCATGTCCAGGATGCTTTTAAAGATTTACAAGGAGGGAGATTCCGCAGTCTCTCTGGGCAACCTGTGCCAGTGCTCTGTCACCTGCATGGTACAGAAGTTATTTCTGATGTTCAGAAGGAATCTCTTGTGATCCATTTTTTGTCTATTGCCTCTTGTCTTGGCACTGGGCACCACTGAAAAAAGCCTGGGCCCATCCTCTTTGCACCTTCCTTCTGATGTTTATGCACATTAATAAGCTTCTTCCTGAGTCTCCTCCAGGCTGAACTCCCTCAACTTCTCAGAGAACAGGTGCTCCAACCCCTTAATCAAATTGTGGTTCTCCTCTGGATTCTTTCTAGTGTGCCCATGCCTGTTTTGTACTGGGGGACACAGAACTGGACCCAGCACTCCAGGTGTGGCGTCATCAACGGTAAGCAGAGGGGAAAGATCACCTCCCTCAACCTGCTGGTCATACTTTGCCTAAAGCAGCCAATAATTAACCTTCTTAACATTATAGACATACTGTTGACTCATGTTCAACTTGGTGTCCACCAAGGTCCCTTTCTGCAAAGCTGCTTTCCAGGATCATACCCCTAGGGTCCACTAGTTACTGGCTCCAACTAGACTTTGCACCACTGTTCACTACACACTGGGCCTGGTCATTTAGCTGAAAGGAACTAAGGGATTAATGGCTCTTGTCTGTAATAACAGGCTGTTATCATCCCAAAGAACCACAGAATCACTGAATGTTAGGGATTGGAAAGGACCTTGAGAGATCATCTAGTCCAATCCCCCAGAACAGCTTTAAACTGATAGTGTCTAAACTCACTGCCTAAAATATAGTAGCTGAATGGAGCTCTGTCAGGAAAAAGAAGTAAGCAGCTTGTTGAAGGAAAAATAGAGTTCGGATACCCTCCAAAAGAAAAAGATCATACTATTGAGTTTTGAGATTTGCTTAAACAAAATCCAAATTTTAGCAGGTTCTTTGTTACTATTATAGACACCTCTAAAAACATTACCCAAACCTCTGTGGATGTTTTAGTTATTGCTATCTTTCCCTTTGTATTTCCTTATTTTCTCACAAATGCAGACTTATACCCCTTTTCAAAAGTTACTTTAAACATTTAGTATTATGATATTGTTATTTGAAGATAGATGAATTTTTGTCATGAATTTTTGTCATACATACAGTGGTAACACTAAATTTCCACAGCGCTGAATGTCATACCAATAACATCTACCATGACTACCTCACTGTTCTTTTCTGCAAAGATAAGTTATCATGCAGAAATCCAGAATATCCTGTAGAGTAAATAAAGGTGAGATATGCTTATCATATTCTAATACTCCACACTTTTCTTTGAAAATACTTAGGAATCAAATATGCAAATACTAGCAAGCAATTCTCTATCTGTTCTTGGAATGAACTTCTTAATTAGGATATTTTCCACCATCATGAAGAACAATGGTTAAACTCAAGAGCTAAAAATGTCAAGCTTTTACAATATAGTTTTAAAATGTTGTGAGATATTTGTGAAATATTCTTTAAAATTTATATGTGTCTGGTCTGTTTCTCGGCAGACTGCAGAGTAAAAAGAACTCATAAATAGTTTAAAAGAAGATTCTGTTCCCTCTCCCCTCCTCCCCCCCCCCCCCCAAAAAAAAGGTGAGGCAGAAAAAAAAAAAAAAAAAGCTTTGTAACTGTGACAAGCACCAGAAAAGACAGAACGATTCAAGCAGTAAAGAATCTAAGAATCTGGCTGGACAGAAAAAAAATAATCTAGGCATTTTACAGCACTGGAGCCTTCATCCTCCATTGGCTGGAGATATAGCCAGGTTTGTAAACCAAATTACAGGCTTTTACATGGGTTATGTATTCAATTTGTCCTATGAAGATTGGCTTAGGACAATATGTTAGTTAGGATTGGAGAAAAGGAGGTTGAGGGGTGACCTAAATACTACAACTTCCTGAGGAGGGGAATTGGAGATGGAGGTGCTCATCTTCTCTCCCTGGTATCTAGTGACAAGATGTGTGGGAATGGCTCAAAATTACACAAGGGAAGGTTCAGACATTCTTTAGGAAAAATCTCTTCACCGAGAGTGTAGTTAGACACTGGAACAGGCTTCCTAGAGAGGTGGTTGATGCCCTATATCTGTCCATGTTTAAGAGGCATTTGAATAATGCTCTTAATTATATGTTTTAACTTTGGATCAGTCCCAAAGTAGTCTGACAGTTGGACTTGATGATCTTTTTAGCTTCCTTCTAACTGAAACTATTCTAATCTATTTTATTCCTAGCTCACTAATGAAATGCAGAACTGGGTCCATTGTGAATAACTCTAGAGTTACCTCCAACTTTTTCAATGAAAAAAAAGTTTTTTCAATAAGCTAGCAAAGGTTAATTTGGTTCGTTATGTTGTTGCTGTGTGGTTTTTCTTGCCCTCTCTGTACTACCTTCACCAGCAACTTTTACTTTGCAGGCCACTGTTTTCTCAAGGAAGAGCACTGAAAAACACACATTTTCTTCTTGTCCATCAACAGTGTGTCTAAGTCACAAAGTGTGCCACTGGAAATGGACTGAAAGCACTTAGTTATTTCATATAAATCTCTACTTCTTGCCATCACATCTTCTATTAAAATTTATGAGTTGAGCCAAGCAGAATGAACAGAAATATACTAGTGTATGTGAAGGAAAGAAACAGCACCAGATTGTTATTAATGTATTACATTTATGTATCGGCAGTGCCTAAAACATGAACAGAGTTCCATTGTATAAAAAACCTATAAGATCACAAAGTTTGGGAACTACAATCAGTTTCCAGTATTCTGAAATCTCACTGGTTTAAAGAAGGGGAAAGCAAAGTTGCAAAAAAAGTCACCAGCATTGGAAGTAAATGAATCCAAGGATAAAATAAAAAACTTAACATTGCATATATTCCACCTGATATCAGCATGAAAGCATTTTGGTATGCTGATAAACTATTCACATTATACAGTTATGGTTTTTGATTTCCCAGTGGAGTAAAGCTGTATGATTTGCTGTTTTGTGTACCTTGCTCCATACAGAGCTAATTTCTACAGGAGATCATTAGTTCTGCATAAACTTTATTATAGTTACACCTGAAACTCTTTAAAATCCTTCATGCTTGAAAGACTGAGTTGCATGGATCAGGAAATTTAAACCTTTTTATATGCCTCCCTAAGGCCTCTGACTCTTCTCAAATTAAGGCTTTCTTTCCATTATTTTCAAGCCACTCAAACTTCATTTTCACATTTATCACTCAATTTTAAGAAATATCATGTATTTGTCTTTTGTTCTTCTCCATTCAAATAGAGATAGGTAGAGAACCCTTGGGACTTACAGGATCATTCTATTTCCTTTTGCTTGGACAGAGATTTCATAAAAATCTTTAATTTCTGCCTTGTAAGGTAGGAAGCAATGTTCTTCACTACCAAGATTTAATTTGCAGTATTGTGGTCATCTTTAACAGCACAAGCTTTATCACTACAGCTTACAACTAGATGCACTTCAGTCTCTTTTTTTAAAGGTCTGCATAACCTCACAGAGGGAGCTCCAACTCAGCAAAGATACCTACTAAGACCAGCTGGTTTCTCTGCTGTGAAGACCCATTTTTCACTTTAACTTTTCTGTGCATAATCTGGGGGGGGGGGGGGGGTAGCGAACTGATTGCTGCTAAATCACTTTCAAGTTACTTAATTTTTGTGACATATCTTTAAACGAACTATGTAGTAAAACAGTTCCATTGTAAGGAGAGTAACTGGGCCATATTCACCAGCAATTTCTAAACATTAAGGTAGACTTATGGCTGGAATGCCACAAAACAACCAAAACATACCTATAAACTTACATGATTTTCATTTTCACAACATCATATGAAATAATTTATGTAGTGAGTGAGGTATTGCACTTAAGTATTAATCTATTGAAGTCTGGTTTAAAAAAAAAAAGAATAAAAAGTGAACTTTTCCCTCTCACCACTTCAGAGTTATCTTTCTAAAGTGCTTGTCTTCATGACTTTTCTTGTTAAATTTGACACATTTTAAAAATCAAGCAAACCAACAACAACAAAAAACACAAAACTTCTCATCTACATACTCAAGCACATAATTTTGCTTTGTTTAAATTATTTCAAAATTTTAATGTATGCAGAATGAAACATAAAATTTCAAGCATGAGACCTCTGCCATCAGAAAAATTCAGGCTGTATGAAGTAGTTTGTTATTGTTAATAGCTGGAGTTCTCTGCTCAATAAAGGCTCTGGACCAATTCATACCAACATAAATTACGGGCAGCACTTATTAAAATGTTCATTTGTTGTTTAATGATGGCTTTAAATGATAATTTATCTAGTTTAATATCTTATTAAAAATTTAAGAGCTACATGAATGGCAATTAATTTATGCATTACCAGAGATAAAATGTAAGGTGATAAATTCAGGTAAATGTATGTGGGTATAGATCTTAATCATACTAATGTCTCCGTCTGAACTCTAGAATCTGTTTGCCAAAAGCTGGGAGTCTAAAATAGGAACTAATCCAAAGATCTCAGGGTGATATTCCTTCTTAAATGTCTTCTTCAAAATACTTCTGATGCTGTTAAATTGATAAAAATCAAATCAGTCTTCTGGAGGACTTGATAGTGCCATAGTGCCTTTTTTTTTTTTTTTTTTTTTTTTTTTTTTTCAGAAGTAGAAGTAGAGATGTAATACTGCTGCAAAGAGAAGGACTTCCCCCCAGGAGGTATCTGGCAAATGGACCTCTCTGACATGGTGAGTGCCCATCTGTTAGGCTGAAAGTGGTGCAGCAGTAGTCAGTAAGCTGGGAGTGTCCAAAATCCTCTGATTAATGGCGCTGACTGCATTTTTGTGAAAGTTGGGAGAAAGTAAGAGGACTGCATGATAGCATAATTTGCCATTGACTTGACATTCTTTAAGTTAATCAGAATTAGGATAAGAATGAAGACAGAAGAACTGAATGTTTCAGTCCAGGTAGATAAAGAAATGAAATTTAGGTTCAAAAAGGAAATAAATATCTGGGAGAATCACTAATGTCCTCAGCAGTACATGCTTGGAGACTAAAGAATATTGCTAAATGATAGAATGTGGAGGCAATGGGAAGCATGTGATGGTAACTTTACGATGACTAAAGTTACTGTAATACAGAACAATTTGCTTTGCATTCCCAGAATGAATAATCCCAAAACAGCAGTACTGCTGTCCTTTCTGCCTAACCTAAACAAGATCAAACTGTGAAAAATAACATAGCAGTGGAGAGTCTGTGAGGAACTTTCCTGCTGATTTTCTTATGGTATCCTTACATTTTTGCTCAGACTTGCACACAGTTGCACCAAAGCTCCAGCTGCTCAACACAGGCTTGGAGGACAATTGGTGGCAGCTGGTCCATGCTGCTATGAATCCTACCAGCACCCTGCAAGGCTCCTGGCAGTTCACGGGAGAAATGGTAATGGGCAAAGATGTGCTCTCCTCTGATACAAGGGAATAACATATTTTGTTCATTATGATGACACAGGTACTGCTCCGAACAAAAGCTAAAAAACTGTAACTGATCTGTTTTACATCTATTCTGATGTATTATCTTCCTCCCTTTTCTTGCTTGGGTTTGTTTCTTATACATGCATATAAGTCTGTCTTTGGAAATTTTTTTTTTTTTTTTTTTGGCATAAAGTTCCTGATATAAACTAGAATTGATGCAGGTAGCAGCAACATGGCTTTATTATTATTTTAGCTTAAGAATGTATGAAGTAAACATTTTTCTTGTTTGTATTTTGAGGGAGCTGTTTTTTTACAGAAGTTTTTAGTTAATCTCAACCCTGACAAATGTTCAGGTATGGATCTCATAGGATACATCTTTTTAAAAAGAAACATAGTGTTAAGCTCTGTTATCACATTAATGTAACAGCAAAATCCAGTTCAAAGTCCTCAAAAATACGAGTGTACCTGCAATGAAATACTAATTTATTGCTGTGTAATGTATAATTATCTGTTGAGTAAAATATAATTTGACTAAAAAAGAGTTATATACATAAAAAACAATTTATTGTATTAGTCCCTTATTATCTATTGTCTTCTAAAGCTATTAGAATTACAAGAAATTGTGCTGTTCACACTGTTCATATGTTTATCATGACTTTAGCTCCATGCAATTGTTTCAAATGCTTAATCTGCTGCTTTGTTTACTTCTTTGATAGGATTGTTTCTACCTAATTATCTTGGAAAATGGCAAAAAAATAAGGAAGCAAAGAAAATGGAGCTTGAAAATTTTCAAAGGTTAGTCTCCCCTCTTCACTGTATTTTTTGAAGTCTTGCCGATGAGAGGAACAAAAAGAACTATGTTCATGTTTAAGATCCCCCCTCTTTTCATTTTTTTTTTTTTAATAGAACCAAATTCCCCAAATGGAGCTTCATTACTTATATTAAAAATCATGAATAAAATAGATATTTTGTAAAACAAAAGCAAATGTAAGTTAGACTAACAAGGCTATTATCTGCTGCTTATTTCCAGAAGGGAATGGTCTTTATCCCTGATTATCTTTGTGTGTCCATGGGTTTGGGAACCTGGATCTCTCAAAAGTAGGAAGATTAACAGAATACATGTTTTTCCCTTTGCCATCATCTGTAGAGTCAGTTCTGTTAGGAGAAGTAATCCAGTAAGAGCAGTAATCCAAAACAGTTCGATTAATGATGGATTCTCATTATTTATACAAATTTATACAATATTTCTGGTTCACTATATTTTACTCATCAGTCTGTGCTCCTTTAAGAGCCATCAGAAATCTTCCCAGTACTATTAAGTGCCTACTTTTGAATTTGTACTTATGTCTTAGCGAAGAGATTAAAAAAAAAAAAAAAAAAAAAAAAAAAAAAGGATCCTATCATTTGTCTAGACTGTTCTAACGTAAAACAAATGATTTGAGTGAAAATGAAGCTGTCTCACCAAATGAGTTTTTATCCATTTTCAGCTAATTCCAAAAGCTAAATATGAACCTCAGAGCTCAGGGACTCTGTGATTTGTGACTCTGAGTCCATAAGCCAACAAATGGATTAAAATGAAATATAAATATTGAGAATCACAGGAGTCACTTTAGCCATTAGAAAAAGAACATCTTTGTTACTATCCATAGTGGAAAAAGCTTGACTTCTGATCCTCCTGCTGCTAATATCTCTGGTGTCTTCAGAAGAGCATCCCTGTGAGCAGAGTCAGACCCTTGGCGAAATGTGAGGGATTGCCTCAAAATGCAATGCTCTTTAATTCTTCTGCTCTTCTGTGGTTTGTTTTGTTTGTTCGTTTGCTTAGGTTTGTTTTATTTTGTTTTTCCTCTCTTCAAAATATTCTCATCTCATCTGCCTATGATGACTGCAACTGTGATAATGTTCCGTAAAACACAGAGGTCCCTAATCATTTAGATCTTGACTTAGGTTTGCTTATCAAGGCCAAGATGTTAAACTCATCCCCCTCCCCCCCAGAAAAAAACAAACAGACAAACAAACAAACAAAAACAGGCACAGCTAATTTTTGATATGTTTGTGTTTGGTGTCCTAGTAAAATTCTTTGGTTTGAAAGGGAATCGTCCCTTTTTTCAGTAATTAGGTCCCAAGATGATTCACACCATTCTGTTTTGCAGAATATATTGCATTATTACCACTTGGAAGACAGCAAAGCCCTGCACTATGGACAGAGTTCTCTAAGCAAATGGAAATGCTTGCATTTTTTCTGGATGGAGCCGCTGAACAGAGCTTTCTCTGACAGTACCACGGAGCACCTCATTGCCTAGGAATTGATAGGACAAAACTTTTTACCTTCATGAAGACAATCTCTGCTTCTAAAGCCTTATTTTTTACTTGTGAAGCAATGTCTTTCCATCAGAACAAGGGAGCACTGAACAACACAGAAACAACACAACAGACTTATTCAAGAAGATGTCTCCAGACACTCTTTAGACAGGGATTGCTCGTCGCAACCAAATTCAGTACAAGCAGCGTGATTGTTTTCATCTCAGAGGGGCAAAGGCCTCTTACCTGTGACTTTGATGCATGCTTCAGAGAAAGGAGGGAGATTAGACATGCCCTTGCTAATTCCATTCCTATTGCCTAGCTCAAGGCAGCCCTTAACCAGTTTGTACATTGCACTTCAGTGGCATCAAACTCTCCCTGCTGATGAGAGGAAGAGGCTGAGGACCTCTTCCAGATTCTCTGAGTCACCTTGATTTCCCAGGCTGTAGTTGCCAAGTAAATACCCTGTTGATGAACAGAAAGAAAAGCAGGTAACCCAATGAAAATGGGATTCCTTTGCTCTGCATTACCCCAAAGAGTTTTATGACCACAAAGCAAAGTATGGTCCTGGTGTGGATTCAAATAATAGGTCTTTAGAAAATTCACTGTAGTGATTAACGTCAGTACACTTCCTTTGTATGAAAGGAGAGGAAGAGATGTCATCCTGGGGGTTTCTGGATTTTCCACACATCCCAGTCACAACTGAGCCATAGAGAGACTTAGTGCTCTTAGAGAGGACACTCCCAAACTACATGGCATTGTAAGCTGGAAAGGAGGAGGAATAAATAAATAAACAAACCTACAAAGTCCCAGAATGAAAGGTGGAAATTTTTTGACTATCATAAAGTTGGTGTAAGAAAATCAATAGGCTAACATTATCCTGTAAGCAGCTTTGCCCACCAGATTGTGTTGCTCAGATAATTCTATTAGGTTGGTTTTGACCAATGCAGAAGACAATTCCTACACTGGAACTGAAAGAGAATGTGGCTTTGCAACCACTTCTCAGAAACATTATATTTCGGTTCAGCTGCAACGCTTTTATGGAGAAGTTGGGTAATATTTCATTGTTTTTGCTTGTGAGGCAAGTTATCCTCCTCTTTAAATTGATACACATTTTTACCTCCTGTATCTTACAGTCCCCTAAGTAACTATTTATTGGCACAAAAGAGTACAATGCTACATTGGTTAGGGAACTATTGAATTTTCCTTCTAAGCAATTCAAAGTACACAGGAAGAACAGGTAATTGTTAGACAGCAAACTGACTTTCACTAATGTGAACTAAATGCCTATCTTATAGTCACAGATTAACCAAGCAGAGTGGTATAAATGCCACCAATACAATCTCTGACACCACCAATGTGAACAAATAAACCCCTCAGGTAAAAAGCTCATTAGAAATTTTACATGATATATGCCGTTATGCCTTCCAGGTAAAGAAGTTTGCAAATAAAATAAAATTAGCT
The DNA here is from genome assembly GCF_965140915.1 of Aythya marila. Taxonomy (NCBI): domain Eukaryota; kingdom Metazoa; phylum Chordata; class Aves; order Anseriformes; family Anatidae; genus Aythya; species Aythya marila. The sequence goes on from NC_139043.1 coordinate 106,854,934, forward strand.
GAAACCATGTATGGAAAGCTGTTTCATCTTCTTTCCAGATCTATTTAGACATTTGAAAGGAACTCTGCTTCAGTTGGTGCTTAGAATATTTCATGGTTTTTCTTTTCCCTTTCTTCCAACCTTTTGAGACTGCTTTACAAAACCTTTTGCATAAGACACTGAGGAAAAATATCTCCAAGGAGACTGTACCTGGGCAAGTTCCTGGTGCTAATTAGAACTGGTTGCCTCAGTGTTGCAGAGAAGCATACACACATCACGTTTGCAGCCTTTGGTATGTTGGTTCTTCCCGTGCATGGAAGAAGTCAAACTGCAGTGCTCACAGAATTAATCATGTCTAGCGTTTACCAGTCCATGACAGAAATTATTACAACAAGTGTCTGTTAATATGCAAATGAGGCCTCTATTGCTTCAAGCATCATCCTGTAATTACTCAGCTGTTTCTCTAGTGTGATATATTGAATCAGCAATTTATGAAGATAGAGTGGCATAACCTAATTTACTCGTGTAGCTTCATTAATGGTTAAGGGGTAGAAATATGTTTCTTGTCACTTTCACGATAGTATTTGTTAGCACTAGAAGTTGATATGGGTCATTTAATTCGTCTATGCAAATTCACTTACAGCATGTTTTTGAATCAGCAGCTTCTCAACAAGCTTGTCTCTCAAATGTTTCCTGCAGTACTCATGCTCATGGCTTGTGCATTTAGCTTAAAGAAAAGCTCTGAGAAAACAGCAACAGCTGGTGCTAAACAAAATGTAAATGGTTAGATTAATTGAGTAATATAAATATTTGGTAATTAGTGAGGAACTGACTGCATTCCTTGCTATTGTGTCACTGCTGAACACAAAGCTAAATGAAAACTGAGGTTAATGTATTCTAGATGTTGAAACAACATATGTAAAAATCAAAGTAACAGCACACTGTAATTTTGTTCAGGACAGATAATATGCTAAAGGTCTATCTTGAAACTAATCACTGTTAATGTTATACAATCGCAAAAAGATGTATAAAATGCATAGCTTGAATTTTGTTCTTTCAATTGCTCTGCAGTGCTGAAAATCTCACCTGTAGGAACAGTTGGGGAATGCAAATTAATCTGCAAAGTTGTGTCCTACAAACAGATATAAGTATTTTAAATTACAAAACTTCTTTTATTTTCATGAAAATTTTCTATCCTTGAATTCTTTTTCATCACTTCAGTCTTACAGTCTCTTGTTCCAGATGCTCATAAAAATTACTTGTTCAACAGTTTCTCCGTTTACCCCTCACTTCAAAATCTTTGCTTTATAAGTTAATTTGGGCAACATTATTTTGATATTTTTTTGTGATCCAGATTTGGCAAATCTGTCTGTACCTGAAATTCCCTGGACATGGTGAAGGATGGTCTCAGAGTATTCTCTCACTTTGATGATTATATTTTTACATAGGAAACTCGGATCTTCTACCAGAAGTCGATGGGTATGTCACCACATTTCTATCCCAAATTTTGCAATCAAGGGTCTTCCTTCCTGTTTGAAAATGATATACTGTGACATGTAGGGCACATCCAGCAAAAGTAAATCACTTTAAGGAATTTTTCATTGTAAAACCTGGACTGAAAGGATTAAGTGCCATTCATCCTTTCTCCCACTATTTGCTTCTTTATTACAAGAATTGGGTTTTTGATTTACATGAAATCAGTTATAGCTTAAGAGATTATTAACACAAGAAAAGAGTATAGAATGAGGCTTTAATTTAGCTAGAATATTCATTTAAAATAAATGTAATTTTAAGATGATGTAAGGAAAGGTGGCAATGCTACAATGGTAATTAAACTCTTGAATTGCTAAAGGGAACATATATAAAGGTATTTCTAACAGACAACGAGACAGCATCTAGTATTTTAGACATCAGGGCTGGGGAATGATTATTCCTTCCTTTCTGGTATAGTACTTTAAAACCTCTGACTTTGTGCAGGCAGCAGAAACATTCATTATTACACATGACAAAGAGTTCTCTTTTCAAAATGTATTGTTAAATCACCAGCCAAGTTTGGTACCTAGTTTCGTGTGTGGGAATAATGAAAGCCAACTGCTTAGCCATGTGTATAGGGTGCTATCCCCTGACCTTTCATCAGGGGAAGATTACAGGATGTCAGTTAATAACACACATCTGAAGCAATGACCATCAAAACTGCAATGGTCAGTTGAAAATCGTGTTTTGTTTTCCAAACCAGGCTTGTATACACAAGAATAGTATAAGATGGCATCAGAAATCCAGGTTCTTTATTTTGCTTCTTGCAATTACTGTCCAAGGGTTCTACAGATGACTCAAAAAGTATTTTTTTCTGGCTTTCATACAGAGACAGCAAAAAATGAAGGAAAAAGAATTTCTTCAGAAAGGTTTTTCATTTAGAAACTCATTTCCCTTGATCTGACTGAACATGGTTGTTTGGCAAGCACAACTTCAAGTATCTTTTCAGTACATGAAACCTAGTGGTAACATTATAGCACTTTCATTATCACTGAGGAAGGTAGGAAGTGGAAGAGGCATCGAGATGTGCTGGGACTGGCTCAAACAGTCTCAGGGATATATGAAGAGTTAATCTGAGACTGAAACTGAGACAGGAAATCCCCCAAATGCTCTTAAAAATCCCCACATTTCCCCCCCTTCCCTACTCTCTAATTATTTGATTCAGTCCTTTCCTGTTGAGTGGGAGACTAGGGGGTCAGAGCTTGCATATTAAGGGAAACATATCTCTAGCAGGCACTTTAGTCCTGCACAGATCATAGCAGATCATAGCTTTCTTAATCTTTTTCTTTATCAAATGACAGTGTCCACAAGGGTGACAGAACTGGCCTGCCTGAGCTTGGTTCAAATGAGAAGCGACGAGTGAACCTTTCACCAGACCAGTTCTTCTCAGCAAGCTCACAGTCTGAGGGCTCGCAGTCCCCTTTACAAGGGATCAGTGGGCAGAAGAGGACTGGCAATAGGCAAAGTTGTGTTAGCTCAGTCTGTTCTTCTCCTGCTCCACAGATGCTCTGATCGTGTTGAGCACCGCGACCAACCCCTGAGGGACTGGCTTTGGGGTGAAAACAGAGTGCAAAACAGAGCAGGGATCTCCTTCACTGTTAGCATCCACTGCCCAGTTCAGCTCCTTTTCCCATCTACCTGTGTGACCTATTATCACCTACAAATGCAAATGCCTGGGCTCTGCTCTAGCAGAGAAGGCGAGAGGTAAACACTACCAATTGCACGAAGGGCTACTGTTTCAGCCATCCTCCCTTACTGCTACTTGGACTGGGCACTGCTCAGCTCCAGGAGCTTTAGGACAAGAGCATGACAGGTGTGGGGCTAAAATTGTTGTGTATTGCAATGCACAGTGTTGGAGTCTAATCATTTTGTCATCCTGCAATACAGTGGGCAATTCAAATTGTGATATCCCTACAATTCCAACAATACTGTTGCCTATTATTATTCTGTTCCTAGCTCTGGCACTGGCTTGCCTTGGGAAAATTACATGATCTTTATGCTTCATTTTCCTCCATCAGGAAGCTAATATAATTTTAGAATTACATTACGTTACAGTGCTACAGGGACATAATATGTCAAAACTTGAAGCAGAACACCTGCCTCCAAGCAGAACAGTGCTGCGTATAGTAAACCCTGTTTTTCAGTGCTTACTGCCTCAAACAGTGCTTATGTTCTTCAAACATAGCTCTTCTGATATGGGACACACAAAGCCAGCTTCAGTGTCTATGTACCTAAAGTCATCAACCCTTCTACTTGTGAATCAACCCAATTTGAGCGTTCACTGCTGCAAAGGATAGGTCCTAAATCAGTAGATATGCTCATGCTCATGAATGCAAGAAGGCAACCAGAACTGGAATTGCCTCCTACAAGGTCAGTTTACTTGCAGAAGGACATGGAAAACACAGTATAGTTATGTTAGTATCTAAAAGGGCTTTATTGCAGATAAATTTTCTATAGCTATCTTAATACCATACAATATGAATTCTCACTGGATGTGGTTTACTGAGGTAATATCACCAAGTGAACATGGTTTTTGCTCACGTTCTCATCTCACCTCCTTCTCCTTTTCACCTTCATCTCAGCTTTTTTCACAAATTGCATGCCTGTTGGGCCAAATATGTTATAGCAGGGCTACCTGTACTCAAACAGCAAGATAGTGGGTTCTTCATCCCACCTTTACCTTCAAGTGGGAAGCTTAATTTTATTAAGCTACCTCATCAGAATGTCAACAGCACAATGATAGATGATACTGATTTTAGAATAAAATGGCTTTAATCGTCCTGTATGTCAAACAGTACTTGCTTCCAAGTCTAATACAACAGATGTATGAGATCTATGTAGCAGATGTAACACAGGTATGAAGGCATCTCTTTCTTTAGGAAATTAGATGTGAAAGAACTGGTTTCCCCTCATCACACCTGTGGACTGCTCATGCTTATGAAATCATCTGAACTGTTCTCCAATTGTTCTAAGGAATTCATCTGTATCTTGAGACTTTCAAATACACAAAGGGCTGTGGGTTGGCAGGTGAGGAGCATGCATTGAATAGGACTTCTGCATAGGACTCAACTCTGATTTTGGTCATATGAGTAGAAATCCAGAGGCACTTCAACAGGGTTTTCCTGAGGATATTCCCTTATATTTTCTTGCAACTGGGAAGTGCTTACTCTTTGTGTTCTGTTCACTCAGATATCTCATATCCTTTTATTTCTGCAATAAGTAGGCAGGAAACATTAGGGAAGGAAAAGGAAAGCTATGAATTCATCATTCCTGAGAAATACACTTTTAGTTTAGAAATGGTTCAGTTTTATCATGGGATCATTGTTCTACACAGATGGGCTGTGCTAGTGTGATGCTGTGCAGGTCTGGAAAAATCCTCTGCAAAGAGAACTTCTGAATCCTCCAAATTAGACTCAAATGCTCAGCCTGCCACAAATGGCAAATTAAGAAAATAAAGGATAATGCAACATCCAAATAATGAGAACCCCAGAGAAGTGAAAACAGCCAATTTAAACCAACAAAAAAAAAATGGCAGTCACAGTTTTAATAATTTTAGAGTCATTTAAATATTGTACAGGGATAGAAGACATCTTCAGGATCTTGTCTTTTATTATCAAAAAGAGAAAGTCAAAGAAAAAGCCCACTTTTATCAATAACAAGAAATAATAAGAATCCATTCCACTTTAAAAAGTAATATCTCAGGGAAATTTTCCAGCTTCACTTCAGAATAAGGATGTAACAAAAATGATGTAACAATACAACAATGCACATGAAGCAGGACCAAAATTATAACCCCAAAAAAGAATAAAAAAGGAGAATTTACTTCCTAAACACCCTCAGAAATGATTGCCTAACTTTCCAAGGTCAACTTTAAACAGCAAAAACTGAACATAGAAATCTTCCAATATCCCTTGTCTCATGTATCCTTTCCATGTATATGAAGAGCCTGGGAGAGACTATCATGTCTAATTAGCATCTTGCAACTCTAATAAGATGAATGTTAAGCAGCAGAGTCCTCAACATTTAAGGTTCAACCTTTCAAACCTCTTGTCAAATCCAGAAATAACTGTATGTTATTAATTACTATTTAAGGCTTTCACAGGATACTAAATATATGAGTTAAGGAGACTGGAATTGAATATTTGACATCCAATGAGGAATGATTTCTCATTTCACCCATTCTTTTTTGTCTCATTGATGTATTTCAAACTGTATTTTTTTAAAATTTTATTACAGTAGCATAAATAAAATATATCTTTATGTCAGTGCTAACTCTAAAGCCAATCCTTTGGAGTTCCCATCCTTTAGAGTTCCAGTACTATCTCTGACAGATAGTAGAGAATTTTAGAAGTTAAAATCTTAAATTTTAGCCTCACTTGAACATGAGCTTCAAAACCAAGAGCTGGTTTAAAGAAAGAAAGAAAGAAACAAACAAACAAAACATCTCTTTAAACATCCAAGTACTCCCTATTGCTATACTCAAAATCTGACTTTTTGGAATAAAGTAGCATAAGTAATGTGTCCTTAGGAAAAAAAATAGTTTCAATAATCTGCTATCTCCAGGTGAACATATTTCATGAAAATAAAACCCCAAATGATTTTCTGTTCCTTGTGTGCTAATACTTTTTATTAAATTAGAATAAAATCATTTTTTTGTGTGTGTGCATTTTTTTCCTACTTCCTCACTTTCTCTAAAGATGGTCCTTAGAGCAAACTGTCTGTAGTGTTTCCCATCTACCCTACCTATATTTATAGTTTTTACAGTGTATGAAACTATTCCAGAGTTTTAAGTTAAGAGTTAAGCACTTGTTTAAGGAATAATTGGCCTTCTTGTTTCTTGGGGAAGGAAATGTAAGCTCCTAGTCTGAACTAGCATTGCCTGACATTTTTGCTATTGTTAAACAGACTGATTGCATTGTTTCACACAGAGTTAAATTGATATAGGCCATCCAAGATTCTGGCCCTTCTCACACTCATAAAAGCACCTCCATATTTATGTGAATCACAGAATCAGTGACATAAAAGAGGTTTTTTATGTTTGCTTTTTTTTTTTTTTTTGACATTTTATTTCAGAATGTCCCATTCTGAAGACATTTTGAGCTCTTGAAAACAAAATCAGAATCTAGTCTATATTATACCTCTGTTGAAAATTGGTCAAAGAAACATTATGCACTTATTTAAAAACTGATTCCAATTTAGCTTCTTCATTGCCAGATAATCTACAATTAAAACAGACATTTTACGATCAGGCCACAGTTTGCTATTTCAAGATTAATATGTGTGAGAACAAGAATTTTATTTTTCAAATTAAAAGGTTTTAATTAGGACAATAATAGAAATCTATCCCTTCCCAATTAAAAATTTAAAATAATTGCTCTGTATTAAATTACTTAATACAAGATCCAAGAGGATTAGACCTTCAACAAAGTAATTTACGTGCTTCTGTAGTGTACGATCATAAGTAGCAGAAAGTAAAGCTTGCTGATATTTGCTATCACAGTCAAGGACAGTTCAGGAATTTTCCTTCTACTGATCCTGACTTGTTGCAATTCTTACTCAAGCAGCTGAATACATTCAGAATATTAAATATATCTACAGTTATATAATATTGTAAATATGAGTTAGTCATATTTGACCCAAGGCCAATATTCATATTTCATATTTGACAGGAACTGAATTGTTAGCAGAGTAGGATGAATCAAATATATTTTCTCTAAACTCAGTAGTGAACAGGTTGGGGTGTTTTTTTTTTTTTTTTTGTTTTTGTTTTTGTTTTTGTTTTTGTTTTTGTTTTTGTTTTTGAGTGTGTGTGTGTGTGTTAGTTGAAACACATCCCCAAAGTGGTTCAAATTAAAGTTTGTCCATGTACTCCAGATGTTTGAATCCAAACATCATATTTTTATTTTACACTGTAACTACATGTTCTGCTTATATCTTTATGTTTACTTTAAGTATACTCAGTCATCTACTTTTGAAGTTTGTATGTAGACTTGATAAAAGATTCACCCCATGTCCTAATACACTTAATTGCACCCTTAATTAAAAATAAATAAATAAACAAATAAATTAACTGTCAGTTTAAGATCTTAAAAAGTATGTTATAGATAAAACAGATTTGAAAATTAAGTATATTCCCATAACACATAAAAGTTCCTTTGAGACCAAGACCTCCACTTTGAGAGTTACGGTGACTGCTATTTTCATCACATCCTGAACAGGGAGAGATTACCTGCAAATATGTTTTACAAATATAATCAGAATAAAAAGTGCAACACAGACAAAATACCATACTCTTCTGCTTTTCCCTGCAGCCCTACCCAATTATTCCTTTTACCCACTGCAACCTAGAAGTAACCTTAATTCCTCATATTTACAAATTAAAGGAAGATGACTCTCACCCACCTAGCCCTACAGTAACCATTAGACTAATTCCCATCATTCTTCCTTTCCCTCAGTCTCCAGGCTAATTGCCCAGCAAAAATTGCCTGAGTTTTCCTTTAAAAAAAAAATAAAGTAAAAAAAAATAAAAAAAAATAAAAAATAATGAAACTTAAGATTGGAGAGTCCTTCCTGGAAATAGGCTATCTATAGCTCAGTATTTAGACAGCTAATGCAGTCATTCACAGTTCAATCCTGTTTTCAGTGTTTTAGTATGGTTTTAGTATGGTTTAGTATGGTTTTCAGTGTTTTAGTACCTTGACTAATTCCTCTCCAGTTGAACATATATTTCTGTAGTATTTTCTGCAGTCATACTGTATGTACAGATACAGTAACCAGGCTTTCAGTGGTATAACTCAATATAATGCTGATTCAGAACCAAACAGACCAAAGAGATTTAACTTGAAAAATCATCCTGGTCTTCTGCACTAACATTAAAAGTAAATCTAAGATTATGAAGAAGATTAAAGAATGTATTTTCCCTGTGTTTTCCAAGAGTACACAAGATTTCTCTGCTTCTTGTTTTCTTTCCCACTGTATTCTATTTTTTTTTTTTTTTTTTTTTTTTTTGTGTGTGTGTGTGCTGGTGCCTTCACTTAAGGAAGACCTAGCTTGTGTAAACCATAATCCTTCATAGCAACCAACTCAACCAGTGCAACCTATGAGCTGCATCATTAGTGATACTCACCACAGCAGCAACGTCAGTTCCCTGAAGGGGAAGATGCCCTGTGCCAACGGAGCTGTATGAGGAGCTTGCAGAGGGCTGAAGGATGTTGCTACCTTATCTAGAACATGCTATCAGACCTGGTTAGCTAGTGTGGTTCTTGGACAGGCTCGCTTCTCTCATCCTTTTCTTGGGCAAACTTAGAAGTTTGCCCAGGGAAGGGTAGGTTGATTCTGCTCAGGTTCTGCTCCATCAAAGAGTGGGTTAGTGGCCAGTACACATACCATTCCCAGGAGTCCAGAAGTCCTCCAGGGTGAAAGTACCCCATCTTTCTCTTCCTCACATATACAAGTGTGTTGGCAGATAAGACCATGAGAAATGAGACTATGTGCACAAACACTTTCAGTAATCATTGAAGGAGCATACTCTTCCCAGTGCATTTCACACAGCCACATCATGGGGGATAAACATACCACATTTACATTTCATACCTCTTCAGAAACCTGAGGCAGGGTTTGGCTTTATTATTCCAACATTAAAACAGTTTAATGAGACTTTGCACTAGATATTTCATCCTAAACATTGTTTAAGAAAACTGAGAAATATGTTCAAATTAAAAGTGTACTTCAATTTTAAGTATTTCAAGTGTTTCTCCATATTTTTTTTCATTTTTCAGTATTTAATACTAAGAAAGTGCATTTCATTGCTTAAGCATGTTGTGAATATCTAAACCTATTGATATGTCTTGACATCTGACTATAATTACATTTAAAGTGTTTCCTTTTCCTTTTCCTTTTTCTTTTCCTTTTTTCAGATAGTCTTATTAATACCTTATCTCAATGATATGGAGCAAATACAGACAACATACTTTAAGGGCAAAAAAAAACAACTTTATGGCAACTTTACAAACAGAAAGAAATTCCATCTCTTTCATATTTATGTTTGGGTTTTCATATTTACCATGCAAAAACACAAGCACTGGGGCAGATGAAGAGTCCCTCAGAGAGAAAGTTATGTAAAAACATAAAGGAACTGATTGGCGACTATAACTGAAAGCCAACCTCTCCACTGCAACCCTTGTCTGTGCTCTTATGTTTTCCACCAATGCTATCATCATTGTTGTCTTAATTTTGAGTGTTAAAGAGGAACTGGAATAGCTTTTGCAATATTAAAAAATGGCACCAGAACTTATATAACGTTCTCCTCTTTCCCCCACAGTGTTTTCATAGAGGATATAAGATGTGTGAGAAAGAAAGAGCCTGAAGCTTTCTTCATGTAAAATTAATTGAAAGAACATCCATTGAAGAAAAAGCCTTATCATTATCTCCTATTAAAAAATGGCAGATAGCACCACTCTATAACAACTGATTACATCAGAGTTATCTTGTGCTTAATAAATCATCCTTTCATCTTCCCATCACATATGACACCAGTATATATTGTGTCAAATTACAAGATATATGAATACAGGTGGAAACCTGAGTACAAGTGAATGGTGATTGCTTGAGGTTCAAACATATTTGTAAATTACAGCACAGACATTAGTACAAAGGCCACAGGTCCTTTTTCAGTGTTTTTTCTTCCTCTCACACTCCTAGCATTGTTCTCACATAAGTAATTTCATGTTCAGCCCAGGCAAGCCACTGTTTTTCACCAAGTCACACACAAAGGCAGTGGGATTGCTGTCCGCTTTGGAATCAAAAAGACCGTACATAGATAATTTTAGCTACAGTTTCCTATTGCTATTCCTGCTATCAGCTCCACATCCTTCTTTTCCACCCCAGACATGGTTCTTTCCCTTTCTTTCTTTCTGTGGTTATTCATATTTCTTAAAACTAGGGTCAGAGGTGAACTGTGGAAGCTGGAGCCTGACAGACTGCTATCAATCTCAGTTGTACATGTCTGGTACAAATGGCACCATGCTAGACTGCCCTTTGTACAACTAGCATAATTCCCAGGTTCTAATAACATACCCTGAGTGAATTTCCTAGCCATGCCTTTTGCTTCTTCCTTCCTTCATGATCTCACATCACTTCACCACTTACACAAAGGTTTCAGGACAGTTGGTCTGGTGGAAAATTAAAACCTGCTCTCCATGAATGCATGGTAAAGTTTTGTTGTTGTTGTTGTTTTGGTTTGGTTTGGTTTGTGTTTTTTTTCTCCTTTTAATCATTATTTATATATTCATATATTGATGAGTCATGAAATTCACATGCCCAATGTAAACCTTACTAGATGTCACTGTTTTGATCTGCTAGAAAAGTTATTTTAAAATTTGTGCAACTATTCAAAGACAATCACTGCAGGAATTGTTCATATCCCATGATGATTTGCATGTTTGGAGTTTTGTTGCTCAGTGTTGGGATAATTTATTTTTATGGATCATAATTGCTAAAATGATAATGCCAGCTACCAGTGGCCGTGTTATGAATCTACAGTCATAGAAATGTATAGTTTTAATTTACAGCAGAAGAATGATTTGCATGTTCCCATCTGTGTTATAAAATTTTGAGAACATAATAAGTAAACCAACTTGCAAGTGCAAAAAAATAATAACCTTTAGCTTCTATTTTCCCTACAGTGCATAGGTAGTGGAACTACTCACCAAAATAGGTCAGAATATTTTACTTGTAATTACATAAACTTTGTGTATAATCAGTATACAATTAAAGGACCAAATTCATATCTTGTGACTCAGTTATTTGTTCAGGTAATGAACATGATGCTTGTTTTATAAGGAAGACACCTGAGCAGGACAACATGAAAGAAAATACTTTTTCTTTAATAACCAATACTGCTTCTTACAGACATACTTATTAAGTCATTAAGTGGATATTTTTTTTTGTAAGCAGTCAAGATTCTGCTCTTTTGAAATACAGTGGCAAGATAACTGTAGATCCTCAGCCTGAAATAGAAAGCTGAATGTGAACCTAGCCTTAAATCATTGTATATCCTAGACTGCTAACAAGCTTTATAGAATTGTGACAAGTATAGATGAAACATGCAACATCTAATTCATTGCTTCAGTTCTTACAATAAATATGCCTTTAATCTTAAACTGTTTGTAGTAAACACATAATGTGACAAATAATGCTATAAACTTTTATCTCCTGGGAGGATAGAGATTTCAAAGTTCTCAGAGAAAATCCATGTATTAATGCTTACTTCTTACAAAATAAATTGATCTAAGAAATTAAATCACACAGCAGAATGAAAAAAAAAAAAAAAAAAGTGTATCTTTTACCTGGTGATTTTATTTCTTAGGACCTGGGCCTTGTTAGAGGATGAAATTCAAGGCTTTAACAGCTGCTTAGTGCCTCAGTTAAATCAATGGGATTGTACATGCACCCTTCAACCCTATGCAAAATCCTAATCTCAGCAAATCTCAGAATTCATGTTTATGGATTTGTCTCCATATTTATGTATTAGTAACTGAAATTGTTGTATTTTATACTAAGACACGAAACATCTGCTTGGGCGTCATTAAGTGTCCTTGTGTAGATGAATAGGTTTATCTGTATGATTAGCAACAATGGCATTCAAGAACACTTATATACTTAAAGGTACTTTTCAGTAATGCAGAGATCTTTTCTACAATTACCCGGAATTTTGAATGAAAGATGCTATTATTTTATGACTTTCTGTGTTCCTCACTTTATGTGTTTGATATTATCTTTGTTTGGTTCTCAGAATTAAATGAGAGGATGAAGTTAAGAGAAAGGAAATACAATAGAGTCAAGACTCCATAAGAGAACACAGGGAGGGAGCATAAATTCATGGTTCTTTTTTGCCTATCTTTATTCAAGCTGACAGGAGACCCTATGATCAAAGGCAATGCTACATATCAATGAATATGGGAGCCTCAGAAAAGGAGGTGAGATGAAGTGACTGTCAGCAGATGAAAACAGAAAGGAACTCAGAAGGGAGTTGAAGATAGAAAATACAAAAGACAATGGCTTTGTCTGCAAGCCTGGAAAAAAAAAAAAGCAAACCTGGCTGATGAGAATGGGCCAAAACTTGCAAATGGAGACCAAGAGTTAGAAAAGATATTAATATGCAGCTTTCTCTACCATTTTCTGTGTGTGAAATGTATTTGAGTGAATAAAAAATATTATATGGATAAGCTTAGATTTGTGTAGATAAATACATTTGAGTGAATATATAAACTCATTTTGAAAAAGCAAGAGACATGTATGTTATACATAGTCAAGGAGTCTTTTCAAGGAAATTTTCCCAGGACTAAATGGAAATTAACTGCTGTCCATAACAGTGTGGTAAACTCAAATTCTCTTATAATTATTTTTTTTTTGAGTATTTCATGAAAAATCCAGATGATACAGATTATAGAGTGGTCTCCCTTCCAACAGCAGCTAGGGAAGATGTTAAATATAATTTAGACATTTTGAAATTATCATGTCAATACAGTTTGTTTCTATAAAAGTTATCAGAGCTGGATACTCTGGATCACTAGAATATGATTTTAACAGGTCCTAGGGCTCAGCAGACATTGAAGTAGATTGGGAAAAAAAAGTTAACATTGCCCCATATTCTTAAAAAAAAAATGAGCTGGACTGTGAAAATAGCTATAAGGTTATCTGTCTCATGGTAGGTACCATCAGATAAAGTAACAGAAGAATTGACAGAGGATTTAACTATTAAATAGTTTTCAAAGACTGCCTGGTCTGCTTACCTCCAGGGAGAAGTTCAGCTGCCCTGGCCTGGGAAGATCAGCCCTTCCCTGCCTAGTGTAGCTCTGCTGCTTTCCTGCCACCCCTCCCTCAGCAACAGCCCTTACATCCACACCAGTCCCTCACAGCAGCACGACCAAAAACCTATGTCCTCAACCCAGTCCTCTTTTTTTCCTCCCCACACCATATTTTCTCCCTTTTCCCCGCTTGACCCTGCCCACAAGCCCTTCATATTTGACAATTGTGCAACGAAGAACTGTTCCTTTCTTCTTTCCCCTCATATCAAATGGTCAGGCATTAATGCTAGACATCTTTGTCAAAATTTCAGATGACAAATTAGAAGTTAACCCAATGGTTGCACCTCAGTGACAAAATAGCAAACAGCAAATTAGTGTGAACATCACATTCAAACCTGAAGCATTGGAAGGAATAGCACATGAGACAAAGAGAATTACCAGCAGAGAACAGCTCACCAAATTGATTCTGTTTTCTTGGCTGCTTCTGTAGACTTGCTAAGACAATGATGTTTGCATAAGAAACAACTTCTGGAAAAGAGAAAGACTGAGTTAAGAAGGCAACACAATACCTCTATTTACTATTATTTTAATTTAACACTCATGTCCACTCTGTCCTGAACAGGTTTTCAAATCTAACCTGAGGCTTTCTGAGCCCTCATGACTGGCATCCTACTGAAACCGTCACAATTTTCTGAACTTATTTTGCTATTTGGATGCTTGTGTCTTGAGGTTCAAGTCTCAGTGTGACTGGGACATCATACATTCCTGTGTGAGTAGGGATATTGGTTTTATTATTAGCAACTTTCCTTATTTTTTAACTCATGAAAATATAACATTTCCCACATAATCTGTGACAACATGATGAAGCAATCATTGCTTTAAACTAGCTGTTATAAGCTCTGTCATCATCTCTGGATTGAGGTTGCATGCACATTTCTTTCCTTCTGAATGCATTTAACAACCTTAAAAAGGAATAAATAATATGTATAAATGAATATATAATGTAATCATCCATAATAATGAATTTATTAGATTATTTACCACCATGTAAAAAACCTGGTCTTTATTACCAATATAACATGAGTATATGGTCAGTGTCACACAACAGGAAAAAAAAAAAAACCTTTGTTCTCAAAACAGTGGGAGTTGTAGCTACACACTTTATTTCACATTTTGGCCTTGCAGAAGTTCACCATCAGAAGCACATCTCCAACACAAGTGCGATGCACAGCGTACTATGTTTAGAGGTGGGTGGACATGCTGGCATCATAGCCAGAGGCTGCAGGCAGATGGCCAGCTCAGCAGCCCACCAGCACCCACCTTTTTTTGCAGGTTACATCTGCCCTACATCAACACTGCATTGTGCCACCAGCCTATTTTTATGCGGTTCTAAAGGTCTGAGGTACCTTCAGATTATGCTATTGTCTCACCATATGCCGACATTTGCCACCCAGCTGCCACATGTGAATTGACTGAGGAGGTAATGGAGAGCTGAATCATAAGCATCCTCCAGCCATGGGTAGCTCAGTGCAGCACTTATGACAGAAGCTTATTTATGTGATTTTGAGATCATCATCAGTGTTAATCTACCGTACCTGACTGTCATCAGAGATCCCAAGACACATGCTGCCCAAGTGCTGTTCTATAAACAAAGTTACAAATAAAGCTTTGATTTTCATTAGCTTGTTAAAGCAGTTTTTTTCAGAAAGAATTTCTTAATTTCTGGTCCCCTTGGATAATATATACATACTCTGACCAGATTTTGTGAATAAAGACATAATTTACAGCTAAATGACAATTAAGGGAGTTAAGACTCCTCTGACAAGAATGAATTGACAGAAATGAAAATATAATTTTATCAACTATACAGTCACCAAGCCTCTTCCAGTTACCCATATGAGTCAGATGTTGCCACAGATTATATTTTCATTCATTACCATTACACCTTCTTTCTCCCTTGAATCCCTTTGTCTGGTTTCTAAGCAACCACACCAAGGCTCCTCTTCAGAGACAAGCTATATTCATGACTCCAAAATGGGATTCCTCTAGGTAGATGGGAAATGGTCTTGGGAATTTCAAATGCCTGCCACAGGATTTCATCAGGAGTTAGTTATATCACATTAACAGCATAAACCAGACACTAACACTCAGACAGAAACTAAGTCTACAGGTTCTTCCCAAATTATGCACTAAGTATAATAGCATCACACCTTTAGCTGTCTGTTGTAGACTAACTTTGCACTCTCCCAGACTAAAAAAGACAAATCACTTATTTACTTATTTACTTTCTTTCTACATATATATTATAGCCATCCAGAAAATGACAGTTCAACTGAATGATGGCTGTATAGAAACATGATATTTTAGGGATACTTGAGGAGGTAGGATTATTAAAAAATTTATTCCAGCGCTGCCAGTAGCTGCCTGTTAGGATTTTGAATAGTTATTTTCACTCTCCATGTCTTAATTCGCTATGTAAAAGTGAAATATAATGTTTACTTAACTCTTAAGAATTGTATTAATAGCTGATCATGAAAATCTTACAGCTCCCTAAACAAAATAAAAGAACAAAAATAAATAAATAAATAAAATAAAATATAAATGAGAAAAATTATCATTATGATAATACTTCATCTCTGTTTTTATATATATATATATATATACATGTTTCATATTTTTTATATACATATAGTCAGGGACAAGTAAAGCTAGTTTTATTTTTTTTAATAATGAACTAATAGCTCTGTTTTGAAATGTTGGTAAATAAGGTATTATTGAATGTGAGAAGACAGGACAGAATCTGGCCTTCAGAGGCTTTTTCCTTCAAAAATACTCTAAATGCTAAGATCAGTGTTAGTATTTATTAAGTGATTCCTAATTGTAGCTTGTTCCACCCTTCTGGAAACAGAAGAGCTGTTATACTTCCACTTAGGTGAGAGAAAAACATTCTGTTTCCAAGTATATGTCCCAAAGGCCATGTTCAGGAGCATCAGAGATGCTTCTGTCAGTAATGTCCTGTGTTATACTTGGTTACATCATTTGACATTCCCAGTTATTTATCTGATTGTAATGGAGCTTTCTAAGGTTTCAGTAGATTCACTCTCTTTCTAAGAGAAAAAACATTCCTGAGACTATAACAAAGTTCCTGTAATAACTTAGGAAAAGATTTGGCCTTAGAAACCAATGCTGGCTGGCAATATGGTCTCAGAGAAGAAAAAAAAAAAAAAAAAAATCCTTGCTAAGACAAAGAAGGCATGCAAAATTTTGGAAAGAATGAACTTTTCTAGTAATTTTCTCAATGGCATTTCATAAGGACTCATACTGCATTTCTCTTGTCCCTCTACTTCATGGCAGGAGATACTACATGTGGCTTTGGACTAGTACAGATTGAGGAATAGCAGTACATGTAATTTTATCTAATACTGTCTGTCTTCATAGCCCTTTGGAACAGCAGTGCAATAAGGAGGAAGTGTTTATTATTTCTTTTGCGATAAGGATATTTGATGGCTTGCTGTTAGTGTGGTTTTCAGACTGGTGGTGGGAATATAATAGCTGTAACACTGTATACAGTGTTTTTCTGTAAGATTAGTTTAAAGAGAGATAGAAAAGCCTTCCAGGCCCTGAAGTCTCAATTTAAAGTTAATTTTCCTCCTTTTGTCTTGATCCTCCAGTTTTGCATTGAATGATCTTTTCTTTCTCTTTTTCATTTCAGAGCCTTTCACAGAAAAAGTGTTTCTGAAAAACAAAACCAAAAAATAAACAAACAAAACAAAACAAAACAAAAAACACAAGCAAACCCACACTCTTATCTATCACCATTCTTTATATGATATTTCTATCCACTATGGGGTTTCTGGTTTCAGGCCTTATCCAGACTCCTATTTCTATTATTCCCTGCACCAAATATTTTCTTTATTAGTCATCTAAGGTTGGTGTTGCTCTGAATGCAGTATCCAAGTCTATATAGTCTCCCCTGGCTGGACAAATCAGCTTATTTTCTTTTGTAACTGATCTTTTACCACTGCATTCAAGAGAAGTTCTGCGGTTGTTTTAAAAGGAAACAAGTTTCAGCCATTTTTTTTGATTTCAGTGTCATTTAGCTCCACTTGTTGTGTAACACTCTGGTAGAAGAACCTTCATCTCAAACAGAGCCACCTTTGATTTTGTCTGACAGCTATCTTGATATAAATTTGTTTTGGTAATGGCTTTCTATACACCCTAGGTATTCTGCATTTCCAAAATATCCACCTCTGTTTAACAAAACATCATCTACTTTTGAAATGCTTGGCTACTATACTGGAGGATCTAATAATGATGTGTTATGCTTTTTCTTATGCTTCTTTCAAGTATCTGACTATTGTTCAAATCACTTGCTTTCTAAGGAGAAATGAAAATTAGTCTGTGTGGAGTGCTGAATGAAGGAAGCAAGACTGTTTCAGGAAGCCCATGCTAACATATCCTATATATCATTTCCTACATACAACAATGCAACACTTTTTTTTTTTTTAATCCATGCTTGAATCAGAGCCACCTTCATAAATGAAGACATTATAAAAGATCTGGATCCCATGAGCTTAATCATTAATAAGGTTTTTTCTTTGAACCTCTGGAACTTTAATATCTTCATCGATGATCTGGACGAGGGCATTGAGTGCACCCTCAGTAAGTTTGCAGATGACACCAAGTCAGGTGCGTGTGTTGATCTGCTTGAGGGTAGGAAAGCTCTGCAGGAGGATCTGGATAGGCTGCACCGATGGGCTGAGGTCAACTGCATGAAATTCAACAAGGCCAAGTGCCGGGTCCTCCACCTGGGGCGCAATAACCCCAAGCAGAGCTACAGGCTGGGAGATGGAGAGCTGCCAGGCAGAGAAGGACCTGGGAGTGATGGTTGATAGTCGGCTGAATATGAGCCAGCAGTGTGCTCAGGTGGCCAAGAAGGCCAACAGCATCCTGGCTTGTATCAGGAACAGTGTGACCAGCAGGGCTAGGGAGGTGATCGTCCCCCTGTACTTGGCTCTGGTGAGACCGCACCTCGAGTACTGTGTTCAACTAAAACAAGTATTCCAAGCCCATCCATACACGCCTGCATGCACACACACACACACACACACTTTCAATATTCCCATGCCAGGGATCATAGTTTGTAAATCTTCCTGAGCAGCATAACAGCTGAGCCATAGGACACACTCCCTGGAGAGCCAAGGGAGTGAGGAGAGAGGGCTGCAGCACCGTACCTTTCCACAGGACACTGGACCTCATCTTCCTGGGCTGTGTTTTCAAGATTATTCTCCAAGACACAGAAATTCATATTATTCAGCTACCAAAAACTTGGAAAATCACGCTCTCAGAAGCAAGAGTCAGCCCCAGCATGGGAACCTCACAAAAGCTCCCTAAGAGCAGCAACATCCTGACACTGCAGTCTTTGTGTTATCACTGCCAGCAGCATCTGTCTCCACCATTTTTATTATTATTTTTCTTTTTTTTGGTAGGGATCTGGAATCTCCTAAAATCTGTCTAAGAGACTTCTCACCTTTCTCTGCCATTTCAATTCCCTTTTCTCCCTTTCAAGTGTCACCCAAGTCCAGATTCCCTGCCTTTTTCAGATGGTTTAGTTTCAACAGTTGCCACTTGAGCAAAGCTTTGCACCACCTCCTTCCTTGGGAATTCTGGGTTGGCATAACTAGGAAAGCTCAAAAAAGGAAAAATAATTAGGTTTAATCAGGGCAACCAGGATCCAAAACCAAATGGACATAATACATGCAAAAAAATAAAAAAAAAAAAAGAAAAAAGTAGTGGCTGTGGCAAAGAAGCAAGGACAGACATTTTAGGCTCCTTAATCTCTTCCTGGATTTGAGTGAAAATTGTTCTTTCTGATGCTTATACAAGAAATGAGCAGGAAATATCTAAATGTCTTATTTTACTGATTTTTAATGTTAATGAGAAAAATAATCTTTTTTGACTTATAATAAAGTCTGCTTTAAATAGTAGATTAAAAAAGACTGCAGCTGTTAAGGTTATTATGAAATAATAAGGTTGTTAGGAAATATGGTTTGACAGTTTGAGCTATATGTAATGTTTTATGCTACTGTATCTCTTTTCTTGTGTGTCTTCCATGAATGCACATATTTATTTATTTATTTATTTATTTTATTTAAAATGGCTACCCTTTATTACAGTATTTACACCTGAAGAAATTTGACAGCTGTTAGTAACATTTGCTGCACTACAGAAAATGGCACATCAGATTGCAAAACTAGCTAAATCTAAGATAGAAGCAGATAGATGACAAATTTCAAATCCAAGTGTTGGTTCACTTTAAGTATCCAGCTCACCTGCATCATGCTGGTTTCTTTAGCTTTGTACCTATCATAAGCATAAACATGCTGTGAGCTTGCAGACGACACCAAGTTAGGTGCGTGTGTTGATCTGCTTGAGGGTAGGAAGGCTCTGCAGGAGGATCTGGATAGGCTGCACCGATGGGCTGAGGCCAACTGTATGAGGTTCAACAAGGCCAATTGCTGGGTCCTCCACCTGGGGCGCAACAACCCCAAGCAGAGCTACAGGCTGGGAGATGAGTGGTTGGAAAGCTGCCAGGCAGAGAAGGACCTGGGAGTGATGGTTGATAGTCGGCTGAATATGAGCCAGCAGTGTGCTCAGGTGGCCAAGAAGGCCAACAGCATCCTGGCTTGCATAAGAAGCAGTGTGGCCAGCAGGGCTAGGGAAGTGATCATCCCCCTGTACTTGGCTCTGGTGAGGCTGCACCTCGAGTCCTGTGTTCAGTTTTGGGCCCCTCACTACAAGAAGAACACTGAGGTGCTCGAGCGAGTCCAGAGAAGGGCAACGAAGCTTGTGAGAGGTCTGAAGAACAAGTCTTATGAGGAGCAGCTGAGGGAGCTGGGATTGTTCAGTCTGAAAAAGAGGAGGCTCAGTGGCAACCTTCTCACACTCCATAGATAATTTAAAGGAGGCTGTAGTGAGGTGGGGATTGGTCTGTTCTCCCACGTGCCTGGTGACGGGACAAGGGGGAATGGGCTTAAGTTGTGCCAGGGGAGGTTTAGGTTGGATATTAGGAAAAACTTATTTATGGAAAGGGTTGTTAGGCGTTGGAACGGGCTGCCCAGGGAAGTGGTGGAGTCACCATCCCTGGAGGTCTTTAAAAGACGTTTAGATGTAGAACTTAGTGGTATGGTTTAGTGGAGGACTTGTTAGTGTTAGGTTAGAAGTTGGACTCAGTGATCTTGGAAGTCTCTTCCAACCTAGATGATTCTGTGCTTCTGTGAAGTGGCATTCAGCTGCCGTTTGGGCAGACTGAAGGGACAGTCAACACGGATCATAGATGAAAGTGAAAAAAAAAAAAAAAGGGTGTTTATTTAAAATATATCATCATTTTGAAAATGCAAGTGCCATTTCAGAACACGTTCCCCCCAGAAGAATAAGAAACATTTTTATTAATAAAAACTATTTCTTCAAAATGAAAGGGGGTGGAGGTTAAGTGTATATATTATATTCTTGATATATATATTTATCATATTTTAAATTTCTATATTCGGAGGGCTGGGAGAATAAAATCTATACGAGTATACTCTTCTTTCAGGATTATAGCAGTCTTTTTGAGATCTGTTCTTTATTATGGAGTTTGAAAATAGGGGAATAGGAGAATTTCAGTTGGGTCATTGTAGGGTTCTACTCCCAAAAAGAGACTCCCGAGAAAAAAAACGTAGAAACATGGACAATCTCCGAATGTATTATTAACTTATTAATACAAAGCTAGTCCTACCTTCTGGGAAGCTGAGAGAGTTTGTAATGTCAGGCATGCAATACCTTCTCTAACAGTGGGGAGAGGAGAAGCAATGTGATTTGGCTTCTTTTAATATTTTAATTTACTGGTTATTTGTTTGTCTCCTCCCACACATAGCACAACACATTTTCTTATTCTTGTTTTATCGTTTGAAAAAAAATGGAAAAGTCACATTATCCAAGCAAGAATTAACTGATTAGCTGAAGAATTAGCCATCTTTGGCATCTTTTATATAGTGATTTATTTATTTATTTATTTATTTTAAACAACAGAACTATCAATGAAGTAAAATGTTTCTGAAAGATGTCTATTTCTTGCTGGCATTAAGATCAACCTTAATTGGTTTAGTCAGGTTTAAAAAACCCAGTCTCAGACCAACAAACAGGCACTTTTCTTTAATTCTCTGGTCTAATAAATAAAAACTATTAAAATCCATAGCAGCAATGTTTTTAAATGCACAAAAACCCCACAGTGTTCTCAGATTTCATAGAAACAGCTGGATTTCTTCTCATTTACCTTGGATCGCCAACTGTGCAGCTTCACTGAATTCAGCAGACTTATGTTACCTGTCAGAGAGAAAAGATTCAAGACCAATTTGCTTGCGTGAAGCATGCAAATAATACTAACGATGCAAGTTTGTCAGTCCAAATCCCATTTCTTTTCCAAATTCATCAGTAGACATGAGAGGAAAGAAAGAAAATTCTCACAGATAGGAAAAACACATTCCAAAAGAAATTCCAAAGGAAAAAAAAATAAAATGTATATTTTCACTTTTCAAAGAAAAATCAGGATAGAAGTTTTCACTGAAATACTTTTTTTTTATTTGATATGCCAGCAATCTCTCCTTTGAAATCTGACCACAATCTACTTAAACTACTCATTATTTTATGAAGGCTCAGCAAATATTATTGTAGCTGTCTGTCTAAATTCAGAGAAAAAGACATACTACTAAAGAAATATTTCTTTAGTGTCTTGAAGAATCTTACAAAGTTTAAAATTCACCAACATATGCTTAGTAAGTCAATTCCTAGATGGCTTGTACAGTCTGCAGAGATTTTGAAAGCTGTATCTGGCAGCTAAATAACTGATAGGAAATCAATGAGGTATAAGAGCAAACAGAATTGGGCAAAGAACAGGGAGTGCATGCTGGAGGAGAAAGGTGTTGCACTACTGGGAACTCCAGGAACAGCAATGGGATGGTCATAAACGACGGAAAAAAATGCTTTGCCTGACATTTCACTTTTACCTAGTGCATTTAGTGCATTTTAAAAACTGGAATGCAAACTTTTGCCTTTTTTTTTCTTCTCTTGTCTGAGTCATTACCAACCTCTTTCTGAAACTCAGAAGCCAGAAAGCTGATGTGCAAAGGACGAAACATAATGAAGCTGAAACATATAACCACAACTCAACCAGTTGTTCCAAAGGTCAGTCCTGAGAAAGTCCAGGATAAGGTAGAACATATAAAACATAGGATTCAACCTGGCAGCAGTAAAAGCTGATCCTAGTCTGGATGTTTGCTTGCATTTGCTGTACAAAGATGGTTAGCAAGGATATGTTCCTAAAAATTCAGCAACCCATTCACATCTTTCTGAGAGATTGCTCAGTGAGATTCTGTTCTTTGTACTACATAAGACTCCAAAACAAATAATCACAATGGTTGCTTCTGGTCTTAAATTCCATGCATTTTTGAATAAAATAATTCAGATGAATATGTTTCAGAACCTTTCTGTTTGCCTTACCTCAACCACTCTATTCTCTGAGCTATTTAAGTGAAATGGAGTAAGTGGAATGCAATGATTGAAGCAAATAATTGATATAACTTTTGTAATACCTGTATTATGGAAAATGACATGTACAGTAAGTTCTGTCACTAACTGAAGGGGTCATTAGGGATGGAAGTATGCATTGGTGCACTCATTTGTTTTCTCCATAAAAGTATTTTAAATGGGGAAAGCAGATAAAAAAAATATTAAAAACATCATTCAAACCTCATTAAAATTTGAAAAAAAAAAAAAAAAAAAGTGCTTAACACTGAACATTTTCCCTAGAATACTTCACAGTGCAAAAGATCATATTCTATATTGTGCATGTTATTTCAAGGAGGTGATATGGCAGTTACCAAGGTAACAGTATTTTTTTAAAAGCTAACATAAAGACAGTTGCTGCCATGACCTATGTTAACAATAACTCACATGACCATGGGATTCAGGAAGATAAGATAATCTGAAGAGAAAAAAAAAAAGTTTCTTCTCACTTGTCTATCAACAAAAATTATCACATCTCACATATATCTTTTAGAGCTGAAAGCAAATGTGTATGCCTGCAGTTATTATTTTGCTGACAATAAGTATATAAATACCATGGTATTTCCATTTAAAAATAATACTTAATGTAAGGATCCACACTACTTTTACAGCTGAACAGATATTTTGTTCAGTGGAAGTTAGGAAAGCTGTAAAGCACTGTAAGGAGAGGTGGGCCTGCAAGTGTGTGCATCCCTCAGTAATAGGAGCCTACCATGTGCCATAAGAAACAAGGGCATCTGAGGTGCATAAGAATACAGTAATAACCCCAAGCTCTGCACGTGGGGAGAGAGCAGGCAGCACTTGATCTCTGAGCCACATGAACCCATGGCATGTAGGAGCAGAAATAAATTCCTCCTCCTGGAATAGCTCCCAGCCTCTAGGCCGCCTCCTGTACTGCGGAAATAGCAGTGTTGGCCTCTGCTCCTGGCAGCTGGTTGACCTTATTTCCTATTCTTCCATACCTGAGCACTGACCTAAGGGACTGTTCTGCCACAATGCATGAAGAATCTACAATTTGTTAGCAAGCAACCTCTAGATGTTACAAGAAAATTATCGACCAAAACAAACCACCACAGTACATGATAAAATAAAGAAAAAAGCACAGTACTGTTACTACTACTACTTTGGGACTACACTACTACTACTTCTACTACTACTAATAAAGCTATTAAGTCTAAAGGTCATCTATGACAGCCAATAGCAGTTGCACTAAACATTGATAGCAATCCTCAGGGCTGGTATTAAATCTTTACAAGTGTAGTTGTAGACCAACACAGATATTCACGTGGACGGCTAATCCTAAATGAGTGCTTGCAGTGGAGGTGAAGGATGAGTGATGGGTAAGTGACCCATTAGGGCTAAAGAAAGCTGTCCTCTCAGACCTAGGCACCAGTCCTTGCTGCACAAATCAGCAGTAAGGTTCCTTAGCTACCCCAGATGTTTGCTTGTAATGATGGGTGGACAGACTTTTCTTCTAAAATCCCTTCTCTCTTTATTCATTACGGTTATGGTCATTTCTTCACATTCAGACCATTTCAGTCTCATGATAACATGGGAGTTTTTCCATATATGTAAATACACATACACACAAATATGTATACAGAATTATGCATAGTAAGGAGCACTTTTTTGCTTTTATTCTTTTTTTCCTGTACAAAAGTGAGCAGTAATGTATCAAAGAGATGTTCCCCAAACTCCCTTCTATTTTTTTGAAGTATGATGAGTATATTTTTTACTATTGCAACTAGACAATAAAAAATGAAGACCACATTAAATTTAATGTTTGATACTATAGTGTGTCCAGACCCAATTAATCACTGTTTATAATTTCTTAAATATTAAGCAATTGACATCCCTAGATGATCCAGCTGCCCATTTCAAAGAGTAGACAACACATATGTTTGACTGAGCTATTAAAACTAGTGTGACTAAAAGGAAAATAAAGTTTTCAATTTGTGTAAAATTGATTCAAAACTTAGATCCAGTGAAACATGCTAAAACATACCATGGTTTTCATGCTATGCATGCTGAGGCATGCTACATTTTTCATACTGTAACTAAGACAATTTAAAACTTAATCTCATATTCATAAGGAGACTGGGAAGCTGGAAGACTTCTTTCATTGAACAGCTTTGAAGACTTCTTTCATTGAACAAGTTCTGAAGCAACAGACCACAGCTAAGGTCTCAGCCATAGCACATTTAGAAACCTCTGTCTTCTCCAAAGGCAAGGAGAGGTCCAACATCGCTTGTATTTTCTTTCTTCTTACAAAGCTAGTGCAGATGTTTGCATAAGGACAAAGCTGAATTTTTGTCTAAGACTTTAATTGACACATTTGTTTCAGATCTGCCCATTTGGGACTGAAAACAGAAATTGAGATAGAAATAACCAGAGCCCTTAGCAGAGAATATCCATAAGTCAACTTCCCTAGCAGCAATTACAGACTATTTCTGGACTATATCCCCAGATTTTATCCTTTTAATGAAATTTTACTGTAAATTCTTCTTTTCAGGTACCCATAAATTCTTCTTTAGACTTACTGTTATTTTCACAAACAATTCTATTTTTGTAAGAAGGAATCAAGAGGGTGAAAAATCTTAAAATTTTATTTTACTGCTCCGGAGTCCACAGAATTAAAAACAAACAAACAAACAAACAAACAAAACAACTTAAAAAAAAAAAATAATAATCTAGAGGTCTTTCAGAAGCATTTGTATTTTTTTCAATGACTTAATTAAAAATAAAAATAAAATATATTTCTTTCCTGGTCTTGAGAAAAATTGGCTGAGAAATAAAGGTTAAAAGACAGTCAAAACAATATATGAGGCTTACTTTGAATTTTCTAATATCTTCTTGTTACTTAATATCATCTTGTTTATAGTAACTGAGGTCAACTAACTTATTATAAAGCAAATATTGTGTGACGCCAAATGTGGATTCTCGGTTTGAAATATGGACATATTAGTCCCAGCCATCATCTCCTGCATAACCCTTGAAAAATACAGGAGTATGCTGAGGGGAACAGGTTAGTTATTGCTCTAAATACTTCAGTGGAAATACAAAATAATACTTCAGTGGAAATACATGGAATTATTGCTATCACTCTGAATTAAAATTAAAATTGTTGAAGGAATGGCATACATAGGAAGAAAATGCAATGGAGTTTGTTGGCAGCTTGCTCTCCAAGCCTTCAGTGACTTCAACAAGTCACTGAACAAGTGTTGAACTCCAACAAGTCAGCCAGAAGTGGTTATTTCTATGGATTAGCCCAAAAGGGCTTTTCTTCCACCAGTTTATTTACTCAATTTTTGAAGCTGCACACAATTTACAATTGTATCGCAATGCAGAGTCCCAAGCTTCTCTATGATCTGTGCCACAAATCACACCCTTCTGTTTGTCCTGAATGTACCACTTGCCCAGAAAAATTGTAGATGCCCCATCTCTGGAAGTGTTCAGTGTCAGGTTGGATGGGGCTCTGTGCAATCAGCCCATGCAATCAACCCCCAGCAAGGGGGTTGGAACTAGATGGTCTTTAAGGTTGCTTTCAACCCAAGCCTTTCTATGAATCTAAATGTGATTGTCTCAGGTTCCTTTACTGAAAGAACCAGTGAACAGTTTTATTCCTCATCTCATCCTCTGTGCTACAGGTTTTTTTAAATATGCACAACATTTCTTCTCACTTGTCTTTTTTCCAGACTGGAAAGTCTTTTTTATTGACTCTTCCTGAGTGCCATCCCATAACTTTTACCATCCTTCCTGTTCAACTTCAAGACTTCTCTCAGATATCCCCGATGTTTTCTGAGGTGGGAGAACAGGACTTTACACAGCTTTTGAAAATTAAGTACCCATGGATTTATGTAATGGATTAACAATGCTCTCCTTCTTTTCACTGATCCTTTCTACATTCCTTATGTTGGATTAGGATGATGGAAGGATGATGCTATGCAGAAGGTGTCTGTGTCATCTTAAATTAAATAAACAGAGAGCAGCCACCTAGATGTAATCCTTTTTCCTGGCATTTACAAAAAATAAAAAAAAATCAAATTAAAATTAAAAAATGATGGTGACAAAAACATTGACACATTTCCTCCTGTTTCATAAATGTTGACTTCATTTCAACATTATGGGAAGAGCAGCTTGTTAGCATAATTAATACCTCCCATAAAGCAAGTCAATGGAAAGGCCGAAGTTCAATATGGATGGTAAAAAGTCAATACAACTATGAGAAAGTGCATTTTGTCCAAAACTGCATTTGATTAAGTCTGTTAAAAATTCTGATATGAGTTTATTAGTTGTGAGTTTTGTTCTCTGTGTACAAAGAAAATTGTGTATAAGGCAAACCATTGCAATTACTCAAAGTTTGTTTTGGGTATTTGACTTCATGTCTGCCCAGAGAAAAGAAAAAGGCTCAGTTCCTATTAGTTTCAAAAATGTCTCTTTGACAAGGATTCTTCTAGTCAAAATAAGAACCAGATAAACTCAATCTATTGAAATTTTAAACAAATATATTTTTTAACAAATATATCCTTTTCCTCTGCTCCAACAATCCACTTGCATGTGTTGCAATCTTCCTCAGTGAGTATGAAAATCAATACTACTCTTGTTACCTTCCTCAAATTGCGTGTATTTCTGGACTTTTCTGAGTTCAGATGTTAAGAGAAATAAAACCTATGGACAATTTGAAGATAATTACAGAGGCACAAGAAGAGGAAAACAAAACAAACAAACAAACAAACAAAAAACACTTGCAAAAAAATAAAAGATCCTTTATGTTTGTTTGTTGGAAGAGATCCTGTTGTTCACCTTCAACAGACAGAAAAAATGGTGGACTGTGAAACAAACACTCTTGAAATTAAAATTATTACTTTTTTTTTTAGAAATTAAAGGAAATATTCACTGATTGCTTGCTGGTCTAGATAAAGTCTTATGAGTCTGTTCATTCTCTAACAAAACACAAAAACAAACAAACAAAACTAAAATAAGTTGTACGAACATTAAGCACTTGAACAATTGTTTACAGTCAATATTTGGTGATGGTGAAATTGGAAGAATGAGGAGGCAGACTAAAATAGGTGGGAAAGATACAAGAGGAATAGAGAGAAGACAACTGAAAATGTAGTGGAGGGTATAGAACTGACAGCAGTATTCAAGGTCCAAATTCACTTTTATTTTGCAAGGAAATAAGCAATATCACTTAAAATTAACTAGGTGGGTTGCACACAAAAAGTGAAGAGTTCAGAAACTTTCAAAGAAAACACAAATTATCTTTTGACAATTCATGTGTCCTGCAGTCTTCCTATTCTCTTAGTAAGCAAAGCTCACTGCATGAAGAATGAGACACAGGTAAGTACAATTTTATGTTCAGCTGTGTTTTTCTCTCTGTTGGATATCAAGTGATAATACTGTAAATAGCACCAGCTCTCATGACCTTGCTCCTCTCTTTTGTGTTTAAATCCCAGCTGGGATCTGAAGGTTATGGGTTCTTTTCTGAGTATTTTACAAACCTTCACAAACATTAGCCCACCCATTCATGTGCCATCTGAGCTCCAGGGAGAGGAAAAGAAAACACTGATTATGTACTGGTCTAAATCTGAATTATCATCCATCAGTGCTTTAGTGTGATAACTTTCTATAGGAGTGAAAAGGCATGCTGCTCTGAAAGGGTCTTTCTGTGTTTACAGTAGCTCATGGAACATACTCTTGCTTTTTATGCATTCATTCATTTCATTTTCTGAGTCTTTCTGTTCTCTTTGACAGTACATCTGAATTGGGTTGAAAAAATAAGAAAATGTTCATATTAAACTCTATTTCACACTATTAAAATGTGACATGGCAGAGTGCAATATAATATGAAAAGTTATGCAGTAAATCACAGATATATCTAGTTTTTATTTTTTTCGTTGTATTCAAAGAAGACAGAATCAATTTTTGCACTCATAAAGAAAAATATTTCATCATGAAAGTAGATTTTTCTCCCTTAAAAAGAAAGGAAACTGTCACTTAGTATTTCAGAATTAAGATTTTTCCCTTCCAAGTACATGTCATTCTCACTAAATATAAAGTAATCAACACGTGTATTTCAGAAAGCTACTGTCACTGAGGAGGAGCTGTGTGCCCCCAGGAATCAGCTGCTCCATACACAAAGCTTACTGCTTTTCATGAGTGAACTTCAGGGCTAGAGGCAGATAGCCTGGGAATATGAATTTCTGTTATCAGTCTATCTTATGTCTAAAACATTGGTGATGGTCGCCATGAATGGTAATTCCTCTTATCTTGTGAATATTTTCTACTCTCAGTGCCTCTTTGACAGACATAAGTAAATAAGTTGGTACATTTATGCTAATTTCCTGGTTTCCCACTGTTTTTTTTTTTCCCCAAAATGAGGTTGGGGGAGCATTTTCCCTAGCATGGGTTTCTTCCTTTAAGCAAATGTATTAATTATCCTCTTCCAAGGAACACAGATGAAAAAGGCAGAAGACTCCAGAGTAAAACTGAAGGTGCAACAGTTAGGTGGCAAGGACTGAAACCATAGCACAGTTGACAATTTTGTCTGATTCCTTCAAGACATAGGCAGGCAGCTGCCTGCTATGATGTTGAACACCAAGGTTCTTTCAGTCATTTGGGCAGAAACTTTGATATCTTTAAATTTACTTTTCCCCTCTATACATCCTTTGAAGAGAGCAGACTAGAATTATCCCTCCACTGAGGAGGGATAATTTCCCATGAGAAATTTTTAAAGTTTCTGAAAGTATTCTGGATTTTAGAAAAAAATAAAAAAAATAAATAAACATTAAAAAAATAAGAAACATTATTTTGCCCCCAGACACCAAGAGCATACTGATCTTAAATGGTGTGGGGATTTTTAATAGAATTACACGTTCTATCAGAAGACATTTTTCTTTAAAATTGTTGGAAAAGAATCCAGTACCTATTTTGTTGTATCAAGTGAAGCTCTTCTTTACGTTTTCATAATGTTATGACCTACACCTTAAGCTACAGGCCTCGAAGAAGTATAAAAGCCATCTAGCTGAACTGATGGTTTACAGCTTCAATTCAGTCTGTGAAGATTTCTCAAGGAAAGACCCGTTGATGGAAATCATATATATATGTATTTTATATAGGATCATCAAAAGTTATTTATTCTTTGGTCTAAAATCACACCTGATAAAATTTATAACTGTGAAGAGACAGCAATTTATTTAATTAAAGCATTGTGTACAAACATCTATTTAAAATATATTCAAAAGCAAACAAATATTGAAGATATATTTGACTCCCTGAAGAAAACACTATGTGCAAATAAGACTGTCCCAGGACTGTTAAGAAATTCCACAGGTAATTTTGTCTTTACAGGAAATTTTATGGTGACAACCCTGCGTTGATTCCAAATAAGAATTAAAATAAAAACGGAGAGAGAAAACCTGGTGTGCCTAAAGTTACATTGGATATGAGGGTAGAGGTTTTGAGTAGGTTTCCATCTCTTCCAGTCTCTTTTCCAATCTTCTTCTACATCTCCACTTCTCAGACCCCAGGCATCCCAAATGAGGCATCTAGAAAGGATGAAATTATTGTAAAAAATGTGACTTTATGGAAAAGGAGACAACTCAGTTTTCATTGGAGTGCTATGCTATTCAATAGTGTTAGGTACAAGGTTGCATTTCTCTTCCTAGCAGTCATTCACTACGCTCTCCATCTCTTTGGATAAATGGAGTAGGTGGCTTACCAGTAAGAATCTCATTCATTAAATCAGTCTGAGTCATTCTGGAGAAAATAACCAGAATGTCACTGAACAAGAAAGAGATTTCTATGGGAAAGATTATGTGGTTGTATATTAAAATAAACCATTCACTGGAATTCAATTTTTCCTTTCTATGTCTAAGCTAAAGAGTAGAAAGCACTCAAGTAAGGTTTGCTAGCCACATTTAGATGGAATGCTCATTACTGAAGAAAATAGGTTGTGCAAACCAGGACATCCAAGCATCTCATTTTCACTTTTTTTTTTGGCAGAGGAGATCTTTACTTACCAGCTCCACTTCAAATGTCTACATCTCTGCTTGTTTTTTAAATGAAAATTTGTAATTTTCCATTTTTTTTTCTTTTGTAATTGTTTACAGATAATTATAAACTCTCTATTCCAAACACTGATTAGATGATGTCAATAAATTTCAATGTAGTAGTCAGAATAAATGGGCAAAATTGTAAAAGCTAAAATACTTTAAATCAAAATGTATATTTGAAACAACTGAAAAACTTGAGAATTCAATTCAAAATGTATTTAAACAATTTTCAGCTATAAGAAATCTCAAAAAAGATTCAGAACAGTTGGTGAATGTAATATGTGTATTAGAACCAGAAGCCAGTATGAATCCAAATGTATTTAATAATTAGATTATTAAGCTATTTAAAATGCTAAGGGGTGAAGATTAGAATCCCAAAGATTCTTCTTACTTCTGTGTCAGATATTTGTGGGAAAAATTTTAACTTTTTTTTTTTTTAATGTGATATTTCAAAGTATGTTTAATTTCTCAAAAAGCAAAAATAAATGAGATATTTATGGGGATTTTTTTCAATAAAAATATATGTGTGTGTGTACAAAAGGAAGAGCTAGGGACTTTCAAAACAGTTAGTCTAAGTAATGAGATAGAGAGTAATCTAATAAGCCATTAAAAAAAAAAAAAAAAAAAAAAAAAAAAAAAAAAAAAGTACAACTATTAGTTTAGAAAGACCTAGAAAATACTGTTTTGTTTTTTTTTCCCTGATTCACCTCATAAAGATTTTGTCAAATCAAGCAATCAAGCTAATCTCCTTGCCCTAACACAGCAACTGGACTACAGGGTGATGTGATAAAACTCCACTTTAGCAAGGGGATTTTTCATTTGTTTCAGGTAATACACTGCTAAGCACAGCAAAGATTTATAGTCAAGACAAAATCACCACAGTGCAAAATGCATAGCAATTACAAAAAGTACTCTGAGTGCAGACAGTGCTTCATAATTGAATGGGAAAGTGTGTAAATGTCTTAAATTACAAGAAATGCATTGGTTTAGCCCAGGTAGTGAAAACAAATGAGAAAGGATAAGAAAAGAGGAATGAAGAAGAGAGCATGATTGCACTGGGTTTACATGGTAAGGTTTTGGTAGCAGGGCATCTGCAGTGGTGGCCTCTGTGAGCTGCCCCATGTCAGATCAGAGCCAGCTCCAGCCAGCTCCAAAAGGGACCTGCTGCTGGCCAGAGCTGAGCCAGTGAGCTACTGTTGTTGGGCCTCAGGGAGAGCAGACTGAAGAAAGGGAAAACAAAACCAAAACAACAAACAAATAAAAAACTGCTGAGCAACAGCAGCTGGGAGAGAGGAGAGAGAAGCAGCCCTTCAGACCCCAAGGGCAGGGCAGAAGGAGAGCAGGAGGTGTTCCAGGCAGGCAGCAGCAGTTCCCCTGCGGCCTGTGGAGAGGCCCCTGGTGGAGCAGGCTGTCCCCCTGCAGCCCATGGGTCCCACATGGAGCAGATCTCCACGCTGCAGCCCATGGAGGAGCCACCGGTGGAGCAGGTGGATGTGGCCTGGAGGAGGCTGTGGCCCATGGAGAGCCACCGCAGGAGCAGGCCCCGGGCCAGAGCTGCAACCTGTGGAGAGGAGCCCCCGCAGGAGCAGGGAGTCTGGGGGGAGCTGCCACCCACCCGTGGGGGACCCGTGCTGGAGCAGTTTGCTCCTGGGGGATGGACCCCGTGCTATGGAGCCATGTGGGAGCAGTTCTTGAAGAACTGCTGCCTGTGGGCAGCCCCCACAGGCTCAGTTTGTGAAGGACGGCATCCCATGGGAGGGACCCCACGGGGAGCAGGGGCAGAGAGTGACTGTGATGGAGCAGCGGAGACGAAGTGTTAGGGACTGACCACAGCCCCCATTCCTCATAACCCTGCGCTGCTTGCGGAAAGGAGGTAGAATAGGGTGGGTGGTGGAAAAGGTGGTTTTAGTTTGCTTTTAGTTTCTCTCTGTTATAGTCCACTAGTGGTAGGCAATAAGTTATATACATCTCCCTACACTGACTCTCTTTTGCCCATGATGGCAATTGGTGAATGATTGCTCTGTCCTTACCTCAACTCTTAAGCCCCTTTTCATCGTGTTTTCTTCCCCTTTTCCTTTGAGGAGGGAAAGTGAGAGAGCTGTTGTGGAGGAGTTCAGCTGCCCACCAGTGTGAAACCATCACAATGATAACAGCTTGCCAGGAAATAAAAGATTGTCTTATAAAAGAGAGTGCTTAATTGTTCTGTGCCCTGAGCACACAGAAGAAGAGAAAATTGTTTAATAAGAGGCAAAGAACAAGCAGAAAACTTTCCAGTCATGCAGGGATCTCCAGTGAGCTACTGGGATGTGAAAACTATACAGGCTGCAAATTCTCCTTATCCAAAGAATTTATAGAAAGAGGCTGCACACAGATCAGAAAAACTGCAGTCATGGTTGGCAAACCAACACACAGAATAAAGAATCATCTTCCATTCCTTCCAACACAATGTTTCTACACTTTTTTTTTCATTTACTTTTTTTTTTTTTTCTTTTTAGTAAAAGAGTCTATAATATGATATAAAGTATCATAGCATCTGGTTTTGTAAATCCCCTGAAGTCCGTTTGATTTCTCAAAAAAAAAAAAAAAATAAATAAAAAGAGAGAGAGAGAGATTTGATTGAAGGAATCTTTCTTTTGAAGGAATCTTTTTTTAGTACAAAATAAAAAATAGAAATATATACCCTTCTTGAAAAAAAAAAAAAATAAATTGAACTTTCTTGTTAACCATCAAAGAACAGAACAGAACTTATTGTCTGGGGCAAAATAAGAGACCCAACTAAACAATTGTGCTCAAAAGGCTGCTTAAGGGGTTTCTGGCACATAGGAGGCACCATAAGAAGGAACTCAAGGTATTCACTAGCAGGCAACTCTTCCCTATATTCTTTTGGTATAATTTACACTTGCACTAGGAACTTCTTAGAAAGTCTCATTTTCTAAGAGCAAATTCACACTGGAAATGTTCAAATACCAGATGCATTCAAAGTGTTTATTTTATGGGATTTATTTATGCCCAGCTCATTAGCACAATGGCCTATTACTCTCTTAAACAGCTGAAAATCGTTATTACAAATATAATTTTAAAAATTCTTTCTTCCCTTTCCAGAATGAAAAAGGAAGCTGTGAGTTTCTAGAATGTGTAAACACACTTCAGGTTTTTCATTTTTTGTTTATTTGTTTGTTTGTTTTCTGTTTTTGCTTTTGTTTTGCTATGAATTTCTATGGATTGGGATTTTTGCCTTCTCATTTACTTCAGGAATATGAATGTGGAGTTCTTATGATATTGATGTCAACCTGCTCATCTAATATGTTTATTTTCATCCCACCATTGTGCTTCTCATAAGACTTTTTTTAGAGGCCATAACCATTTAAATAAACTGCAGATTATTAATAGAAAGTGAAGACTTTTATAGAAATCATCATAAATTGAAAGGTATAGCAGTTTAAGAACCATAATAGTTAATGGAGAAAGTAATGCATGTCTATGTATAAGAGTTAGAGACTAAGCTTAGTAAAACTCTCTACTATTGCAAGAGATCTGTCTCTGGAAAGATTATAATAAACAACCAAAACAAACAAACACTACAAATTATCTCTTTGAAAAGTCATAAGCTTATAAAAAAAAAAAAAAAAAAAAAAAAAAAAGTCATAAGCTTATAAACACTAGCATTTTTGGAACAGAGATAATTTCAACATTGAGATTTCAACCATAAGACAGAAAGCTGTGAATAGATTTTCAGGCAGCTTTTGACTAGTGGGCTAAAAAGCTTTGCTTTTACAGACATTAATGTATGGAAGTTGTTGCCATATGTTTGTTGTTTGTTTTTTGTTTGTTTGTTTGTTTGTTTTTGTTTTTATGTTGAGACATAAAAAAGAATAAAGAAAAGAGAGAGGCCAGCCTTGGAGCCTGAGTTTGTTTGTGTGTGGAGCTCATGCATTCATGGGTGACTCATTTTCATTAGTGGGTTACTCAAACATGTAGACATGATTTGCACCTCAAAGTGCCTGCTTTAGTGGATCAGGATGGGTGGTCTACAAATTCAGCACTCTTTTCAACTGGAACGCTCCATAAGTGTTTTCCCCCAAGACATTAATAAAAAAAATACATAAATAAATAGGGTTGAGATGGTGTTCAAGTTAGCTAAAAACATTCTAGGCACAAAACCTGCTAATAAATTGCATTAGCAGAAAGTTTTTTCTTGTGAATTTGAAAAGTGTCTGTAAGATAGAACAACATAAATCAGGAAATCAGAGTGAGTCACCACTTAGAAGGACATAAGAAGGGCAAGAGTTGCTCTATAAATATATATAAAAAAGGAAACAAATGCAAGTATTGAACTTCTTATTTACAGGAGAGACAGTAACTAGCAAATGGCAAGAATGAGATGAGAATATTTATGGCTTAACTTGCTTTACTTCTCCGTAAATCTACAAATATATTCCTACCCTGTGGCAATTTTGTACTTATAATAATAACCAAGGAAGGTGGTAAAGTGAAGAACAGAATAGAAATCTAAATGGAATACAGAAAATTAGGTCTAAAATTTGCTTCTTATCTCAGTTATCAGCTACCTGTTTTGTGTGTATTACCTGAAAACAGGTCATCTTTAAAGATGAAGGTACTCAGGAAAGCACCATTCAGTATGATTTATTAAATCTAAGTAGGAAGCTGTTAGTAGAATGCTACTGAGATGGACCCGCTGTGCATCCGTCCATGCTGAAGGCTGAAATAAGTGTCATCAAGAAATCATCAAACATAATGGGACAACGCATGTATAGTGGCACCAGGAAGGAGAGCCTGATGACCTCCTCCTCCTTCTTGATATCATTCCCACTGTGTGCAGGAAATGGTTCTTGCAAGCCAAGGACAACTTTGGACCTGCTTTGGCAGCATTCTGCTGGCATAAATGTTACAGAGCAGGTGATACACTGGGCATTGAATTGATGGGAATGGGTATAACTGTGCAACTAGAGGATAATAAATACAGTAGCTATATTTAAAAATATAGAGTGCTTTATACAACCACAAGCCCATTAGTCTGACCTTTGTGTTACATAGGGCTCTGGATCAAACTGTGAAGGAAAAAATAAAGACATAGAAAGGAAAGGAGAAGTAGAATAAGCTGCAGCAGACTAAACAAGGTCAATTTGTTACCTGTATAAAACAAAGTAATTAAAGATTTAGAGTAAGCAGGAACAATACAACCTAATCTGTGTGAACTTCAGTGAGGTATTCAAAGCAGACCATGCAGGAGAAGACAGTAGACAATTAAATCACAAAATGAGTAAGGAACTGGCTACAGTGAAGTACTGTCAGGTGATCAAACTTCCTGCTGACATGCGTTTTGAGGTACTGCCAATATATGAAGAAGATCAGAATATTTTATGGGAATAATTGAATGATCATAAGGCTTGGAAAGTTAGAAATAGTTTAAATTCAAAAGCACATGCAAAAGCGCAAATCATGCCTTAGCAGAAAGATAGCAAAAATGACTGCTCCAAGCTGACTCATCATCAGCTGAGAGCTAAAAATGATAAAAATGTCTGGGCAAACCAGTATGTTATTAGAAGAGCTATGATCTACTGATGTGTTGCAACAGAGGAAAAAAAAAATAAAAAAAAAATCCAAGGACATATCAGTTATAGTATATCCAGGGAAGATAGCTAAGGCCACTGGACAAAACATTTCCAAACAATTCCGTTTGGAGAAGAATTTATAATTCCAATCATTCACACTCAAAAAAGACAAAGTCAAACTGGAACAGATGCAGAAAAAGAAAAAGCCTGTCTTACTAAAGGAGACCAAAACAGCTTGCCTTGTTTAGCTTGGAAAACTGAAGACTTAAATGGAACTTATTTCCATAAAATGGGGTAAACACCTTGAAAGATAGATAATGCCCATTGTAGAAACAGAGAAAGGGGCATGGAAACATGTCAAATATTTTTTGGCTGCAGAGAGGGACATATCATGAAATGAATAAGGAAGGGGGTAATGGAGAGTGAGATAAAGAAATTTCTTTATAACAAAAATTTTGAGGCAAATCAACAAAATAGAGTTCTAGAATAGTCTTCTAACATAAAGGTTATGGGAATGAAAAGGATAAAAAATTAAAAACCTTAATACGTTTAAGATAGAACTTCATGAGTTCCCAGTAAAAAAAGATTGATGGGATTGAGCTAGCAGGAGACAGGACCTGCTGACCCTTGTAGTCCTACATTCTCACATCGCCACTTTAGGAATACTTAACATTATGTTAAATCCCTCAAAAAGTGATGAATTATATTGAAATTTTAGAAACACCTGACCACCCCAGATGTCTCTCTTCTGAGGAAAACAGTTAAATCCTCCAAAGACCACTGGCAAATAAGTAGTAACCATGCTGACTTAGAAATGAGTTCGTAGTGAGAATATATATGCACTTATTTAATCTTTTGACAATTATGAAATAGAGTTGAGGAAAAAGAAGCTCTTTGCCTGCCCCCCACCCCTTTATTTTTGACTTGTAGGCCACAAGGAATTAGATATTTTTCTTTTTCCTTTTAATTGTGCAACACAACACTGTGATTTGTACCCTTTAAAGGGATTGTACAATGAAAAAATTTTCCAGAAGCCCCAGTGAAGGCCATTACGTGCTCTTAACATGCAATTAATGTATGTTTCAAATTAGTGGGTGTCCTTATTAATGCTCTGCTGTTATGCTTATCTGATGTTTCCTTACACAAAACAATGAAACAAAATAAATGAACCCTTGTTCAGCAGGAGCTGTCAAATTAGAAATGGTTACAAAGTAATAATTAGGGAAAATGGATCACAGTGTTCAGGCTTCAGCAGTGATTGTCCCTCTGAGGGCCATTAACAAAATCTAGTCATTGGATCTGCATGCAATTTTAATGAAGCCACAAGTAAACAAACTGCAAAATGATGTGGGCAAGAGTTTGCTCGCTTTATAAAGAAGACTTTCATATTATACTTTTCATTTTTCCTCCCTCTTTTCCTACTCTGTGGTCCTTGTGTTGGTGATTCCAGTCAGGGAGTGTTAATTTAAGGTTTACTTTCACACTGTGGTATTTGAAAAATTGTGTTGTCTACCGACCTCTGCAACATAGGTCAGCTTCAATTACATCAGGGGGATAGGCTGCGGTTTTTATTTATTTATTTATGAAAAAGCAGGTATCATAAGAGTGATCACAACTCTCTCTAAGATAACGTGCAAGGCTCCGGTGCAGGGAACATTGATGCTGAACACCAGTGAGGAACCGGCTCCACCAACACACCCTTCCAGAGAGGTTCGCGCTGATTTCTCCTCTTCCTATTGCCAGGCTAAAAGAAACTGTGTGCACTTCAGCTTCTGGCGTTTGCAGAAAGGCAGAAGCAGTTTGTTCCTTCGCTGTTTTAAAGCCGGTTTCCAGCAGCCCAGGCGAGGCGAGGCGGGGGACTCGCTGCCCCACCTTGTGGTGACGGGAGGAGAGGAGCCGTGGAGGCAAGGACGAGCAGACCGGGGTTGGACTCTCCCGGGGCTGCTTGTTGTTTTAACACTCCTCCACAAATGAGTTAGCTTAGTGGGGGTCAAAGGGGTTTCCGCGCTTTTGCTTGCCTTCAGCGAATCTTGATAGTGCTTGAGAGTGTTGATAGAGCTAGTGATGATGCTTATTAGGTTCATTTATTTTCTTGATAAGCAGATAAAAGTAGAGATAAATCCCTTGGTTTCTTAAGCAGCAGTACTGTTGCTTTCCATATCTCTGATGCTCCTTCATTTAAAGACTGAGTGAGAAGCTGTTTCTCTCTCTCTCTCTCTCTCTCTCAATCTCTCTCTCTCTCTTTTTTTTTTTTTTTTTTTCCTCCAGAAATTGCCTTCAGGGAATCTACTGACAAATGTAAACTGGCCTCTCCATTTGGGTAGGAGAGGTCTGTCATCCAACTGATTCAGATTTGTTTATGGAATGTTTATGCTCTGAAAATAAATGTTTTTGTAGGTTACAAGGAAAGAAGTTTGAGCCCTAAAAATATTTAACTCCCAGAGAGATTAGAGGAAGATGTTCCAATTATGAGGGCTTCTGCTCCTCATTCATTTTTGGCAACGGGTGAGCTGGGCAGGATGCTCAAGCAGCTCCTATGTTCACTCTCTGGAACATCCTCAGGTCACCAATGAGTTTTCAGAGCTGCCACAAGTAGAGCTGTGTGGTTCTTTCTGTCCCAAAAGCTGCCTACAGAGAAGGCTTGCTTCCTCCTGGACACATTCAACAAGGTCTGCAATAGCGCAAGAGGCTAAAATTACATGGTCTGGGCAAATGAACAAATTCACTGTCAATAAATGAAAGTCATTGCTCTCATCAGCCTACAAAAATGTGTTAAGAGAAAGAGCTGGACAGAGAGGCCATTTCAATGAGAGAGAAGCTGCTGTGGGGTTGCAAGGTTTTGTTTATTCTGGTTGTAGTGATCTATGTCCCTGGAACACTCCAATGTGCATTGCAGGGTCATACGGTTTGTCAGGGCTGCTATGGCAAAGCAGCAAGTGGCAGAGCTCTGGAGGTAATAAAGGTAGGAGCAAATAACTGGATATGTGTCCAATTTGAGTTAAGAACCACTGTCTCAAGTAATTCCATGGCTGAAGAGCTGATAACAGGTAATAAGGTTTAAAAGGTATGTGCATTGACACCTGCACTGAGCCAGCTAACTTGTGAAGTTGTTGTGTCTTCTTTTTGTTTTCTATTTTCTTCAGATTTTTTTTTAAAGTTTCAGTCTCATGTAGAGTCACTCATGTCTATGCTGGATGAAATTTATGTTACTGGAATTGTCCCTTGTGACAGGAGTTCAAATCTTGGATGGCAGATGCATTATGATATATATAACAATTATCATTGCTTCACCTCCACTCAGTTGCACTTCCCCAATATTTACCTAGGAAATGGGCATATATAGTTCAAACCTATAAGTGTAAGTTTGACTGGGGAAGTCACTCTACATATACCATTCACTTGTGAATGATGTGGCCAGTGCCTGGAGTGCGCATAGCCCATCCCTATTTGGACTGTGGATTTCAAAGCCAGATTTCATAAACTGTGCCAAGAAAAAGGGTGACTGGACAAAACCAGGTTCAATGTAAAATTCCATAAGTGAATTGAAACTGTAAAACTGAGAGAAGGCTGAAAGTTAGGATTGTGATGTTTTCACACATAAGACAAAAATACTTTTATTGATATATTTCCTCTAACCTCAGATTAATTTATTTTTCTTTATTTTAAAAGTTGTT
Source organism: Aythya marila (assembly GCF_965140915.1). NCBI lineage: Eukaryota > Metazoa > Chordata > Aves > Anseriformes > Anatidae > Aythya > Aythya marila. Next base: position 106,895,160 of record NC_139043.1, read on the forward strand.
ACCATAATAATAATAACAATAATAGCAATAATAATAATAATGGTAAAGTGTAGAATTAGGTAACCTTGTTAAAATATATTTTATACCCAAATATCCTTAAAATATATATACTTTTCTATGTCAAACCTGGAAGATTCCAAGCTTCAGTGCAAACCCTCACCTCATCCTAGTTCTGTGCTCAAACCCAGTTGTGTATCAGGATACACTGTACCCGTCCTTCCATGTCCATGTTTGCACATGGTGGAAGTAAAGTGGGCAGGGGAGATAGGAGCTGTACCCAGCTCCCCAGTGTGGACCACCAGCAGAGCTTGAGCTGGTGGGCAGCTGCAGTTCCCTCCTACAGATCAGTGCTCACACAGCCACCAGAGCCTGCTTCAGGATCAAGAGAGATCATCTCTGTCCAGAGGCATGATGTGTCTTGAGTGAACCACCTGTCAGACCCCTTGCTTCATGTGCAGAAATATGAAAGCATATCTCACCTTATTTCAGTACCATTGGGTGGATTTAGTTTCCACCACAAGCTAAACAATCCTCTTGTACTGTTTGAGACAGTTTTCTCTTTGCTCTCAGTGCTATGTTTCCTAGGATGAAATAATAACAATAATAATAATAATAAAAAAAAGTGCCTCAGATAATTGTGTCTGCAAGTGTCATCACACACATAAATTCAGCCACAGGGAACTTGTGCATATTCTTATTAAACCCACCAGGGACTCCTACATCTACAGAGAAGGACTATCTGGTAAAAGATGTAGCAAATAAAAAATCTTATCACCTCTCAGCTTTCTCTCCCAATGTGCTACATGACCTACCATATAGACAGAGAACAGAAACATTCATCTGTCCCTACATCAGCTAGGAAACTTATCTCTTTTGCCACAACTTGTTATATTCTCACTGACCATTTCCAGGAGATAAAAAGGTGGTGCTTCAAAACACATTTTCATTCACCTTATTTTTCAACGAAAACAAACGGAAAAAGATTTCTATGACGTTGGCCTGTACTGATGCACAGTATCATTAAAGGTTTATTTTGTATTGATGAATTGTTGTGTGAAAACAAACATAAGGGAAGGAGGCTTAGCGCAAATTCTGGTTCCTTTTTCAAACCTACTTTACTTTTGTGTATAATCCACAGTCTTTGGTGGCAACAGAAGCCCCTGTTCTCTGCAGGAAACTTAGAACAAAAGCAGAGGTCTTGAATAAAATATTCCACAAGACTTGTTCCTGTTGCTTGCTGGTGGAGACAAGACTGTGCTTTCACGGTTATATGAAAGCATACTTCCCTTAAAGATGTCGCTGTAGGCTGCCTGTTTGTCTCCACTATGAATTCTGCCTTTGTAACTGACAGCTAAATAAACTGTTTGGTATTGCTGTTAACTTAAAACCTGCTGCTGATCACCTAGTAAGAAGCAAGTCATATTCTGCCTGCTGTTTTCTTCAGTAAGAAATTCCAGCTATGGTCCCCTCTACTGCACTCATTTAGAACTGTGAACCCACAGAGCCCCAACTCAGATACCATGTTTTTTTAATAATTAACTCTTTCTCGGGCTATGTTATTCACAGAACATTGCAACTGAGAAACCTTCCTTTGTGACTGAATTCCCACTGAAACAGAAGAATATGGGATATGAAAAGTGAGATTAATATATGGCACGCAGACAATTTGCTGACAGCCTGATGGATGACTTGATTGCTGCTTTGGAGGAAAAAAAAATGTTATAGGACTAAATTCAGAATGTAAGTAAGCCTGGAGGCTATCTAATTTGCTGTGGCTTACATCAATTCTAAGTAAAGCCTGGAGGCATTGTGCATGTCAAACATATCTAGATCTTCCCAAACCTGTTGCTCTCAGTTTCCTTTATCTCTACCTGAAATTTCCTTAAAGCCAAGAGGTATGTCCACTTACCTTCCTATACATTACTGGAATTACCTAATTTCTTGCCTCAACAAGGCAGTAAATATGCCAAAGGCTTATGAAGTCAACTGAGTCAGAAGAATTACAGAGACAAGGTGGACCACCCAGATCAGAAACTCTTTATCTGAAAATGGGAGCTGTGCCAAAACAGGTACTCAGCAAAAACAATTGCAGAGACTCAGCTACCTTAGTGATGAAGCCACTGATCTTTGGCAAGCTTTGACAAGTCAGAAGCATTGGTAAACTGTGGATTATCATCCTCTTCCATGGCTTTAAACTCTCCATAGTCTCTGTAAGGCCTAGGCATCATGTATGCATGGGCTTGTGAAATGTAGTGCATGGAGATGGTTGCAAAAATCTTCCAGTCACACTGAGTGTAGTGCACAGTCAAATAGTAGCCACTGTACTTTCCAAGGGAAGAAATACCTGCAGGAGAGACGGTGGGTTTGTCTTTCTCAGGGCGGACAGACATGCTGCTGCCCTTGCACAGAAGGCAGTGTCCTCCCTCTCTCCCCCTTTGCAAATCTTACCCTGCCTGGAATTATGTTCTCTGTCTTCATGGTGAATTTAAAATAAAAACGACTTGAGAAGGAGACATTTTGCCTGAGGCAAAACCCCAAATCTTATTTGAAAATCTAAATCTAACTATCCCAGTCCTGAGGCTGCTGAAAGTCAAGTCTGTGTCCAAACTTGCCCACCAGAACTCTGCATCCGTACTTATGGATGACTTATGGCCCCCAAAACCCCAGGTCAGGCATCACAGTCTGAGTAGTCTCTGTTCTCCTCCATCCACAACAGATGAAGGAACACATTTTTCATCCCCAGTGAGCTGCTGTTCTTGGGTTATCAAGCAACCACAGCACTTCTGCACCTCTGAGACCAACAGGTCAAAACTGAATGTCAATGGAAAAGTTTGAGAGTCCAGTCAGAAGTATGGCACATAAATATTGATAAGGAAAAAAGACAGAAATGGGTATTTGCAGCCCTCTCTTTTGAACAAAGATTGTTCTCAGTAGAACTACCACTGTAAGATCAAGGTGTTTTTTGAAACTTCAAGATGGATATAATTAGTTTTTACCTTGCAAAGACTCGGGTACTTCAACTTGCAGGTCAAGTAGTTGTTTTGCAACCACCATAAAAAAAAATATATATATGAAAACCCTGAAAAGTTGTGTCACGCCCCTCTCTGACTTAATCCAGAGGGAAGCTGCACTGTTTTTCTCTAGTGGATATTTCCCACTCCCTTCCCATGCCAGTGTGTCCTCTTCATAGCTTCTCTTGCCAAATGCTGTAGGTGAGGCTATGCTGTCCAAGAATATCAATTATTTCTAAATGCAGATAGCTGGGAGGGGATTATAACCTTCCTTTGCACTCTTCTACAGTGATGCTCAGGCCTGTGTCCAAGGCTGAGCATAAGTGGAAGGAGGGATAGGTGGGGGAGATGTTTCCTGCTGAGCCACGCCTCAGCCATACCACCATGGGAGGAGAGGCAGCCAGGAGAAGCACTGTGGGCTGCAGGCAGATTAGGGTGCGAGGGCAGAAGCTATTCCAATAACCAGCTTATTTGGCTCATCTCCACAACTACTTTTGAAAGAGTTGCATGGAGATAGGGACTGTGCTGGGAAATCAGTGCAGGACCGGGGAATTTCTAAGAATAACTAAACACAAGGAGATTAGAAAGTCAGGCCATTTTAGAGAGGGGAAAGTAGACTAAACTTTTTCTGCACTAAAACTCCTAAGGTTTTCTCATCACTCTTACAAGCAACACACTGGACTTCACCAAGTAGAAGAATCACAGCAGTTTTTCAGGCAGATGTTGTTCTTTTATCATGAAATCTCACTAGCAACATGAAAGTAGGTGAGGAACAGAGGAAGTGGATAGCACAGCAACATCATCTCTGCCAGCAGTGGAACAGTATTAACCAGAGGGATGAAGATTTTTGATGGAGACCACAGTGCAGGCAGTAGAGCATTGGCTCTGAATGCAGAAGAGAAGAGATGTGGAAGCCACTGGAGTGATTCAAAGAAAGATACGACCATTACTTACCGATCTCTGAAATAACAAGAAGAGAGAGTGAGATGAAAGTAGTGCAGGCCAGGGAGGTGGCACATTCAATTCTCTGTTTTTTTCCCATGCAGGGAAAAAGATTAGTTGCAGGGTCAATGAGAAAGATGTTGTGTTTCATTTTGTAAACCTTTTATGAAATCTGTTATCAGGAAAAATAACAAATCTTTTAAATAGTATGTTTGCAAATTCAAGTGTGAGCCAACATACCTTATGGTAAAAATCTACATTGCTGAAAAGGTGATTTGAAATAATCATGCAAATAGAAAAAATCTATTAAGCTATTGGTAGCTCTGGCAAAGGAAGCAATAACAGCATATCCGATTTAGATTTCAAACAGTCAGAACCATCATATTTTAGACTGCATTATACATGGCCCCTGGATTGATTTATTTCAATAAATTGAGATTGTAGCAAAACAGGGGATCATTCTCCAGACAATGCTGTCGTCCTTGTGTGTGACACACCATGTTTGCACATTCCATATGCTTCCTCATCAGTAACGTCTGTAATTAACCAAAACTGATGAGGCATGTGCTCAAATTAGACAGCTTGAAAGGCAAGAGAATTTGCTTTGGTCAGCGGTCTCTAGCCAGTGAGCCCTCTGGTGAAGTGAAAGCATGTAACAACTGAGAGGCAGCAGCTAAAAGGGACATGGTTATTCCCCCCTACCCAAATTCACAAGCACTTGACTTTAACACCGAGAGTCTGTAGAAACAGGGATGGTTTGTAGGGCAGTTTGTGGCTCTAGGTCTCTGCTGTGGCCTTTCACCTCCTAATTTGTGTTTTCCCTCCAATCCTTCTTCCAGAGAAGATGACCACAGGCAGGTCCTGTACACCAGCTCATGCTTGACAGGTCTCGTGCAAGAGGACAGGGTATTGGGAGGGCACTGTTACTGCTGTAATGCTTGAATTGATGACTGATTGGAGAACACCTTTTTTTTTTTTTTTTTTTCTCTGGAACCTGTGTGCTCCCTCTTGGTTGCTGCAGGAGGAGGATGCCTGGTTTGCTAGCAAAGCTAGATATAGTGGTTCTTGAACTTGGGTCTCTGGAGGACCTTTGAAGAGCTGATGGGCAACACAGCTTGGAAATTCTTTGATCTGTGGAGGCCAAATGATTTCTACCAGGTAGGAAAATCATAAAGTCTTGGCATTTATGCTCAGCCTGCCTGAAAAAGCATGCCATGCTGCCCCTGGAAATTTCCTATAGCCATTTCATCCCCTTTGAGACACTGCCCAGCAGTGAAACTACTGCTTTTTAAATGCTTGCGGTGTTTATTTAGAGAAGAGACTTTACTGTGAGAAAAATGAGCACCAGCATACCAGGACATAACCTGCTGTTGCAAGTCAGATAAACTGCCTGAGGACCTGACTGTGAAGCCTTGTCCAATGCCCCAGGAGCCCAACAGGATCTCCTCCAATGTGATGGGACCATGGCAGGGAGTCCTGAGCATCTCCCTCCCCTCCTTCTGGGGGGATACCACTGGATATCATGCGTGAATTAGGGAGGAAGATACAGAGTTTGCCCTGGTACAAAAGCCCACCTGCTTTCAAAGAATCCTGTTAGAAATTTCAGAAAACTGAATGGATTTTCATCACAGGCTGGACAAGTGTTTGGCCTTGAGAATTTCAAATACAACATGGCTGTAGTGGGACTCCTGCAGCAGCACATCAAGCCCAAAGCTGAGCTTGTTTACAAGCTTTGTTTTGTGGCTTTGTTTTAAGTCTCCATTTCTGTTACAAAGTACAGGAAGAGTGGACTGTAGATAGCAGTAAGGAATGAGGTCAACACCTAGGAAATGGAGAACAAATATTCAAAATAATGTGATTGCAGAATGTGCCAGCTTGAGAAGGAAATTATTCTTTGGGGGAGTATATTAGGGGCATCTCAAAGGCTTTCAGTTTCACCTCTTCTGTTCCACATGTGCTGCCTTTCTTGAGATTTTCCTACAGCTTGATGTCACCTGGAGAGCTGGTTGGGTTTGCTAGGGACAGTAGGCTTACCACTTATTTCTGCACTTCCTCTTAGAAGCAAGGAGGGGAGTATCACAGAAATTCTCCATTCATTTCTAGGAAAGATGTTCTTAAGCAAGGCTGGGCAAATCCCGCAAAACATTTAGTCTGAGTATTAGCACAAATGGTCAAATTATTCACCTCCAACATACTGCCTCTTTTATTTCTCTTCTACAGATATTCATAAAAGAGAGTTTTGCTGGCACAGCTACTTAGGGGAAGAGAATAACAATATAACATGCAGGAATATTCACATAGTGATATAATTTTGCATTTACAAGCACCAGTATGTACACTAACACACTCATTAAGCCACAGGAAAAAGAATATTGCCATGTGACTTATCCAGCCAATTACAAATACCTATTGTGTTTCAAGTACTGAGTGTTCAGAAAGTACTATAAATGAGCAGTCCAAAGAGATAAATCCATTAACATTTGTAGAATGCTCTGACTAATGCACACTTTTAATGAAATGGATTTGTGGAGTTATTTTTATTCATGACATTTATGAATTAGAGTGCTTCTGAGAATGCTGTAGCAGTGAGAAAACGGCTATCCCACAAGTAAAGAAAGAGGTTATATTCACGGAATAATAATATTGCTGAGTAATATGAATATTCTTTGTTCTTTTATTTTCACTTTATAGTAGTATCTACAATGAAATATTTTCTAATTGTTAACAATATTTCTTGGCTTTCAGAAAACATAGCCCTAGTCAATCTCATATAATAAGGTGTGTTATTTTTATGAAAGATTTTTTTTTTCTTTTCAGCTAACATCTTCACTTAATCATTACAGTACTTTCATATACTAAAACATCACAAGTACACACAAAATGGAGTTAGAAAAATATTTTTAGCACTGTATTCTTGAAATGTGTGTTTTCTTGAAACAGGACATTCAAGAAACAGTCTTTGAGAGCAATAAAGAGCTTGATCTTGCAGCATGTTAAAGGAATCTATAATGCATAAGGTGATTCTGAAGCAGTAATATGTACAACTCTGCAATTATCCCTTTGTTCCTTGAGGCCAGCCTAATTCTTGCCTGAAGTTCAGGTAAGATTCCTGGCTAATCAGGACTTTCAGGAAAGTATTGTAGAGACAAAGTTTTGAGCCGTAGTGCATAAAAGATCATGATATCGGGTGACTATTTTTTCAGCAATTTATATTGAAGATAAATAGCATTGGGAATACTATGATTTATTTATTTATTTTTTAAAGAAAGCTCTAAGACAGTAAAATTGTTTATGCCCTTTGTGCAAACTCTCCAAAATGCACCCCATGTAAACACTGACAGTTAATAGCTTGTTCCCCCTTAACCAAAGAAAATCTAATTTTAAGTGGAACATGCTGTAATTTCCTTCCCTGCTAGTTGTCCTATCCTTCTCCCAGAACAACTGTTTTCCCAGTCACCAAAATGCAGAGCAAGCTTTATGCAAAAGCCCTGGTCCCTTGGTGATCCTCCCACTGCATGTGCTCCTTTGACCTTCATTCAGCAATGTATGCTACAGTACATCATTTTTAACTGCAGTAATGCCCCAGGACCATGTCAGCAGAGCATTTTTTGCACACCATCTTTTCCCACTTTTGAAATAGGAATTATGTATCTGAAGATGTAACCCCTAATTCCTAATTCCCCCTGCAGATCATCTATTGATTGAGGATGGTAGATTTGTTAGGTTGTTTTTTTTTGTTTTGTTTGTTTGTTTGTTTGTTTGTTTGTTTTTATGCTTTAATGAAAAATTGCTGTACCATCTTGTTAGAATATAATACTAAATCTCAAGAATTAAGCATTTGACCATTTAATTTGCTATGAAGAAAAGATAGAGAGGGAGGGAGTTTCTAGTAGCCTAATGTGTTGAAAAGTTATGGTACAATCTCATTCACAATGAGTTATTTATTTATTTAATGCATAATCTACATTTTTTGTAATTCTTTATCACAACATTTCCCAGCCCCATCATGTTTAATCAGCACAGTTGTATTTTAAACTTTGGGGTATCTTTGTAACTTCTAGAGAACACAACTAACAAACAGACAAGATGCCTTACCACCTGACAAGTTTCTGTAAGTTTAGCCAAACAAAAACAGAATTCTCAGTGTTCAAATTTGTCAAACAAATATGTATGTCTCCCTACTCTCATCCTCTTTTTGATTTTTTTTTCTTGTTTGTTTAGCTCAGGACAAGAGTAGTAAGCATGGAAAAGTTTAAATTGCAATGGGCATGGGACAACAACCTGGTATCATCTTTGGACTGCAAGGAAACACATAATTTGTTCCTGCTTGAGTCCAGACATTATTTCAGGAATACAATGTCATATTGAGAACACTTTGATTTTTAAGCCAGATTCCTGGTTCTTAGGGATCACGGTTCTCACGTGGATAAGGTCCCTGATATCACTAGAAACAGTGACTTCATCCACATTTGCTTTCCCAAAGCTTTACACATCTCTTAATTTATTTACCAGCCCCTGAAAAGTGTCTATAACCTTAAACACTTAGACCCTCCAGAGAACACTGAAAGCAAATTTAATTGGGTAACACTGTCTAAGGCTGTTTGCCAGGGCTCTGTGGAACGGTCTACTGAGGTTATATATTTTGCACTGCTTAGTCTATCCATCATTTAATTTATTCCTGGCTTCAGGTAGACATTCAATATTGTACCAGTGCCTAGCTCCCTGTAATAAGCACAGAATCTCACAATGCTGCCCAGCTTTGTGACCATCATAACAGTGAGGCAGGGGATGCAAAATGGACAAATTCCACAGCCCAGCAGTGAGTCTGTGTTCTCCTTTGCATTTCAGTCATATCCCTTGTGAGGAGAACTGTCCTTTTCAACCGCATTAAGACTATCATTGTGAAGTTTTACATCACAAGTTTGGACATCCTGGCTGATTTTAAAATACTCCTGATCCACAGACAGTATTTTTTGATTGTCCAGCTATAAGAAGTCTTCTCAGAATACCCTGAAGCTTTTTTTCTACACAAGGAAGAAATTGTATTGTTTTCTTAATCCATAAGGCCTGAAATGAGGAATGCAATAGATTCCACTATTCAATAGCACATCAACATTTTGGACATAAGGCATCTATTTCACTCTTATTATCCGTTCCTTAAAGCATTCTTGTTTCTTCCTTATGTCCAAGAAAGTAAGAGTGTTACATGACACGTGTAGTGCTTTGTTTACAAGATGCAGCAGCTTTCTGTTTTTCCCTTTTATCAACTTATGTCTCTCTCCAGAAGGCTGACTGATCTTTATTTCTTCTTTCTGAGTTTCAGAGAAGCAAATTCAGTAAGGTCCAGGAGCGCAGTCTTCTATGTCTTTGCATGCAGTGCCATATACTCTTTCAGTCTAAACTCTTGCACACACAAAGTACCAGATAGCTCCTCTTCTGAGACAATCTCTTAGAATATACCAGGTGCAATTAGCATTGTCTTCTTCCATGCAATAAAGCAGGAAAGACTTTTGCAAAACTTAAGGACAGTCATTGATACCATGGTGGATACACTTTTAGCATCAAAAACTCTGCTGTTTCAAAATTGCTGTTGGTCCACGTACATCTATTCCTGTCATCTATGGAGTGAAAATCAAAAAGTTATCATGTAACTTGAGACCAGTCTTATTGTGGACTTGTTCCAATGACTGTTACACCAGCTTCAATTCAGAAATGACAAATCTTCCAAAAGCTGTAGGAAAGCCTGATTTTTATCTCTGCATACTCTTACAGTCTGTGTTGAGCTTGAATAAATATGTATCTTCCCTTTCTGAAAACCAACAAATTAATTACTGAAATGAGGTTAAATGTGGAAAAGAAAAAAAGAAAAAAAAATATTTGGCGATTATGGTATCCTTTTACTAATGTCACATTCTCAGTTGCAGTTTCTTAGCAAAGTATAATATGTAGACTGGAGACACCCTTGGCAGTGTCTCAGTATCTTAATGTATTTATCTTGATAAAACCCACATGAGGTCAAGAAATGGCTAATACACCACTGGTAGGTACAGAAATGAGATGCAGAGAGACAGATTTTTTATATTTTTTTTTTCCTCAGGTTACAAGGGAGGTCTGTGACAGAGTGGGAAACAGATCTCTAGATTAATGCCCTGACTAGTGAAATGCTTTCCCTTGACCATGGCTGGTCATTTGAGTAGATAATGAACCCTTGTTTACTTCTGAGGGTACTTTGATGATGTAAAAATGATTTCCCATTTTCACTCACACTGCTGAAAATCAGTCTGGACTTGGGTTTCATGCTGTAATATATTGGTACAATAAGTTTGTGACTTCCTGGAAAGCCAGCATAGCAGCAAGAGCAGCATAGTAATGGCATGCCAATGAGCCTCTTCATAGAAAAGTCACTGTGAACAGTATCTTTTTATAACAACAGGTCAGCAAAGCAGAATCTTGCCCATGGACACATACAGAATTCTATTTAGGTAAGTTCAGTTCTTAATATGAAATATAAATGAAAGGAGAAATTATTAATGGATATAACATACAAAACACACAGAAATCTGTAATTTCTGCTGAAGTTGATATAAGTTGTTACAGTGAAATGCCCTGACAAATCATGTTATATATTGACCAAAAGTAGCACTTTTATTCTATATATTTATTTTATGTGCTTTTACTCTACATACATAAAATATCCTTATGTTCTGTTTTCTACAATAATTATTCAATTTATTCTATTTCCTAGAATATTATATTCTAATTTATAAAACACACTTTTATTACATATATATGTATTTTTTTGAACTATATGTTTTTACAAAAAAAAAAAAAAAAAACATTTTTACAAAAATGAGGAAAATAATGGACTTTGCACATTTAGGCTGTAAATAAATTTGGGATGAATGTTTTTCTTTTCCTACTTCATTTTTTTTTTTAAAGGTCAGCTTAGTTTAGAATTGGTAACTGTATTCTGGGGGAAAAGAGGGAGGGTTGTTGTTTTTTGTTTCTTTCAGCATGTTTAGTAAAGTTAGTAAATTCTCTAGATAAATTGAAGGAGGAATATGGTGTGTATAATGGCCACCCATGGCCACATATTGAAAAGTGACTCAAAAGGGTCAGGACTTGGGTCTATGTTGGTTTCTAATCTATCATAGTACAAGAACTCCATTGTACATGTATTTTGGTGACACTCTAAGATCATCTGTAGACTATTTTTCACTTGTTGATTAAACCTCATGAAAATACTGTGTAATATTAGCACATCAATATTGTTGTTTCCAATATGTTTTCCTAGACAAGCACCTTTTACAGTAATTTTTCTAGATTAAATGATTTTTTTTTTCTCAAGATCTTTTCAGTATTTTTACGTCTATTGAGGGAAATGGGAGTACATGCATCCTACTCTCCCACTAACAATAGGGTCCAAGATGTACATGTAAAAATAAAATCTGAATCCTATGCATTTTAAGCAGAAATAATCTTCTGATTCAACTGTTGCGCATACCAATGGGCTTTCAGAAAAATCATGCCCTCAGTCTTTATTGGATTTATAAAAGATTATTGATGCTTCAAAACCAACTCTTCATGATCTCATTGACTTCAGTGGAAGTGTAAGTGCTTAATCTAGATGAGCAAAGATATTTAGAAGTCTTTTTAAAACCAAAAAGAGTTAATAATCTCAATGTTTTTGCAAATAAGACGCTATCTACTTGCAGAAAAATTGTAACAATTCTTACACTTGATTTATTTGCATCTGTCTCATACTCATTGTATGTTTTTAGAATGTTGCGTGGTTTCAAGCCACCATTAAGACGTAGTCCAGTCACGTCTCTCACTATAGTTATGTAGTATTATAAAAATAATTTCAATAACACATTCAAAATGCACACTCTGGAAATACATTGAAACAGAAACTCTCCTTCTCCATAACACGAGACAGTAATAACCTGAGTTTAAGTTTGCCATTCAGAAATAAGTTGGAAACTGAAAGTCTGTTTTGCTAAAGAGAATCATTAATCTTTTTTTTTTAATCTTTTTTTTTTTCTTTTTTTTTTTTTTCTTTTTTTCCTTATTCTTATATTTTCTTTAGTCAGGAATTGAGAAAAAAAGGAGGAATTTTTTCCTTACTCTCTCTCTCTTCCCACCTCCACCCTCCTCAAATATCACAAGTGAAAATGGAAAATGAGGCAAAGAAAAAAAGAGAAACTGAACTGAAGTTTAAAACAAACAAAATCAAACAAACAAAAACAAAGAAAAAGAAAAAGAATGAATAGATATTCTGCTTTTCAGAAACCAAAAATATGATTTCTATCTTTACTTCATCCCCAGCTAAACCAAGGAATGATAACACTTCAAAAGCTTTTTGAAACTTTTTGAACTATTATGAACATGTTTTTTGTGCTACCCACCACTTAAATATAATTTACATTTTATCTGTGATAAAAGGGAATTTTTCTCTTTGTTTTAGGACTGTCCAATCTTTCAAGATCAATTAATAATAATAATAATAATAATAATTTGAGATTAATGATGAGGCAACGATAGTTGTCTCAGCCATAGGCATAGGCATAGTCAACTCGGTCCATTTTCTTCCCTTATTTTTTTCTGCTGAATGAATGGAATAACTAATGGGGGGGGGGGGGAGGAGGGGGGGAGGGAGGAGGAATAAATAAATAAATAAAGCTGAACACAAAGAAAAAAGCTCTACTAGGAATTCTAAGACAGATCATAACCCTAAGTGCATTGCTTGCTTTCTGCTTTCTTACATTACCAATCACAGGCTCTTTTAATTAGTTTACATCTTGTGCAATAGAATGTGCCATTCAGAGGATGGTTCTCCAGATAGTGATGTGGCATGCTGCAGCTTCTGCTGAGCAAATCTCAGAAACATAAACATGCCCTGACACTAGGAGAGAAAAAATACGTATAACTGATAGCAAGATCAAAAATCTGTAACATGTAGAAGTGTTTTTTTCCACTGCTCTTCAGAGACAGAAAGAGGAAAGCACACCACTGTACAGACCCAAAGAGGATTTAAATTTAAGTAGAGTCCAAGAATCGGCATTATCTAAACACTTAAAATCTACTTCTTGTTGCAGCATTTCACAGGTTCTGAGTGACTGAGCTCTGTTTCTATTTGAAGAAGCACACTGCTGCAACCCTCTAAGCCTTACTGGGTCCAAGGTGGAAGGACAGAATAAAAGCTTTCCAGTTTTAAAATGGCACATTGCTGTTGAATGAGATTTACTATCCAGCATCTCTTTCACCTTTGATCTACTGCAGGTACAGAAGAGCTAATTGATCCATCTGTTTCTGAGTTGTAAGTGGTTTCTGGATCATAGAGCTGCTGTTTGTGAGGTGTCCCTGCAAGTCATGCTACTCAGTGAGCTCACTCTGGGTCGATGCCAAAGGCTCAGAGATTTCTGAGCCTGACACTTAACAACAAGCTGCAATTGGCAATTGAAGGAAGACAATCTACTTAGGTGCACTGTCTCTCAAAATTGTCTGCATACTATGCTTGGCTGGGGTGCCACCTTCCATTACTTTCCCATTTTCAAAGAAAATGGGTTATCTTCTGTTCCCACTGCAATAGGTGCTTTGACCTTTTATAGTTGCAGTCAAAGGCTTTTTTTTTTTTTTACTCTTTAGCAAATTTGCTCTCATTTTGCTTGTGATGATGCTCAATAATAACAGCTACAAGGCGGTTTTTGTACAAGTTCTACTCTGATTTATAACAGAAGGATGTGTTCATAAACCTTTGAGGATTTGATGAATCTGTGTGCACAGCTCAACTGGAGACAAGCATCATGAGTAAGTTGAGAAGGTTGAAATCTTTCTGATATCAACATTTCCATGTAATTGACAACACCTCAAAATGAGAAAATGAAAACTTTTTGCACACCCTATTTTGGGAGATCTCTCCTTTCCCCCTCCCTCCCTCCATGCTCACACAAGTTTTATTTTTAAAACTGCAGGCACAGTAGTGCAATTTTCGTCACTACGATAGTCAGTGGCTGTGGACTGGCAATTTACATCACGCTGGTATTTTGTGATAACCAAATTCAACTCTTCCTTATAAGGAATTTGTCCTATTAGCAATCTCGTATTTTATATCTTCCCTGTCTATTTAAACTATTAAGATTTAATGCAATTTCAGTCCAACCTATACAAAGTTGTTTAATTTACAAGCATTTCTGTTCAAACAAACATTGATGCAAAGAAGATGAAGAAAAGAAGGAAGGAAGGAAGGAAGGAAGGAAGGAAGGAAGGAAGGAAGGAAGGAAGGAAGGAAGGAAGGAAGGAAGGAAGGAAGGAAGGAAGGAAGGAAGGAAGGAAGATAAGTACATTCCATTACAAACAATTCCTGAGACAATCATTAACAAAATTTATATTTGTTTTCTTGGGAGCAGGGGTTATTTTGTGTTTTTGTTGGTGGTGTTGGTGGTTTCTTTTGCTGTTGTTGCCACAACCACACTTTTTCCTTCTAAACACATTAGCCTGTTACTGTGTACACACAAAATATTAAATAAAATATCTCAATATTTGCCATATTTTTGTTCTCCAGAAGATGTAATTTTCTGTCAAAGATATTTTGCATAACACTCAAAATATTTTCCTTCAGTGATGTTTGAATAACTATAGTTGGTTTAAAGCATCTTCCAGCAGAGCTACTTAAATCAGTCTCTTGGGAGCGCACACAACTCCTAAGGACCAGATCAGGAATCTGAGCTCCCATTTTCAGTGCTCTTTGCTGGATTACATATTTGACAAAACCTGAGATAAGTAGTGTGAATAACCCCACTTTAAGTTATGAACTGAAATCACTAACATTGGAATGAGGAATCCACTGATTTTCCTAGCCTAGATAATAAATTACATATATAGTATAGGCATTAATTTTCAACTGCAATGCTACATCTACAGAGGATATTAAGTGCTTCTTTTTATATAAAATCTCAGAAATTATAAGATATGTGCAAAGATTCAACAAGAGTTATGTCTTCTATGGTAATTTTGTTTCTTCTAATCTCTATAATTTCACTATAAAGCCCCATACTATAGACACATTTCTCTGTTTAAGCATTGAGAAGAAAAAGGTATTCTGACCACCTGGGTTTTCCAGCCTAGCAATCAGAGGATCTTGCATGGCTACTTCATCCTTGTGATTGGGGAATGAGAAAAATTGCCTTTGAGTCAACAGTTCACAGACTGGTTTAAAATTAACTTCAGAGAAAAGCAAGAAACTCCAGAAAAGCAAGCAAATCTGCTATGAATAGGGATTCAGTACTGCTTAGAAGAACCTCTTTTGAAAACCAAATTGAGGAGATGGCGAGAAAGCTTGAAGACCAACGTCACCCCCAAGCTGTAAGGGACGTGTCCTCACGTGTACGTTCATGTGCCTATTCATGAAAATGCTGTCCTGTTAATGAACATCAGCACTGGCACATTGGTATGCAGCACACCAGTGTGACCAGGTGGAAATCAGCCAGAGGAAGTCTTTCAGTGCCAAGCTATGCTCAGGCACCATTGCTATAACAATGACAGAGCAATACTGAAAGGATCAGCCTGGAGTAGATGTAAAACTCCTCAGGGGAAATAAAATCCATTCTGCTTCCAATAGAAACAATTTCTTTCTACCACACTGCATTTATCCACCAGCCACTTTGATTATTCCACTCTATGTTTAAGCCTCCGTTGTTTATATTGCATTTATTTTTTTTAAAGATACCTGTGATATAGGAATACATAAAATCTTTCTGTGAAAAAATAGCTATTTTCTGTCACCTCCCACCATTCCTTTTGTGATAGATCAATGCACTACAAACATGATTAGTGGTCTGATATCTTGTTCATATAGTAGGGTATCATTAAAAGCTCAATAGTGAAGGATAAGTGATCTGTAAGCTGCTGCCACCATCACTGTGTGCAGAAATTACCTGTATTGTTCCACAAGTGGTGATCTTGTCTCAGACACAATTTTATTTTATTTTTTTTTTCTAGTAAGTGCATTTAAAGAAAGTGACATTGTGGGGGGTGGGGGGAGAAGAGGGAGAAGGCATTATTTTTAATTGTGTAAATGAAGGAGAGTAGCAATTATTAAAAACTGACTTCAATGATGATTTGGTTTTAAGTGAGTAAATGTGAGGAGGGCAATGACAATGAAAACTGGCTTCAGTGAAGATTTATTTGATGTAAGAGTGTGGTGGTCCATTACTGAGATAAAAGTAAGATGATCAGCTGGGAAGAATGTATGTGAAAAATGTATGAAGGTCCTACATTAAAATTAGTGAACTACGCCAAAGGGAGAAGCAACAAAGGAACCAGCACTTTCAGGACACCATCAATGTCAGTAGGGAGCATTTGAACCAAGGCCAAAAGGACAGATATCACTGTTGCCTTCAGCTTTCACCCCTCCATCAAAGAAGGACACCCTGTGGTTACCTTTTAAGAGAAACCTACTGCAATAATATGCATTTTGTGTTACTTTTGTTCCTTTAAAGTAAAATTAAAAATAGTGATTTCTATTAAGAACCAAGCAGGAAACCCTGAGTGACACTTCTGAGCAGGACTGTCAATTGCAAATGGTGGACCTAATTCTCATTTACACTCATGGTCTAGGGATATAAGGAGGTCATCACCTTGGCTTAATGTAGATTTGCAACCACTCTCATCTTCTAATTCTAATAGAGAGGATATCCTTGGTGTGAGTGGTAGGAGTCCTGACGTACTTTAAGTCAATATGCCACGAGTGCTTCTTGCATTGCTACCAGTGCGCAAAATTAAAATAAAAAATAAATAAATCACAATTATAACTAAAATAAATAAATAAATAAATAAGTAAAACTCGATACGCCTCAATTTTCACATGTTCACACAAGGAAGCAAAGCAAACCTTGAAAAGAAGGGAGATTAACTTGCAAAGTTAAATTAAACATTCAACATTTCTTATTAGTTTAAACACAATCATCAAGACAATGGAACAGAAAATTTATTGAAATGTCTTTTTCTTAAGGCTATTTTTTTTCTTTAAAATTAAAGAATATTGAGATAGACTCCTTAAGATACCTGTGATGGAAGCACAAAACCTTGAGGTTTTGGAATAAATGGGTAACAAGAACAAGGCACACTTGTAGGGGTGTGTGTGTACATGCTTTGGTAGATTGATTGAAATCACTCAATTTTCATTAAGAAGAAAAAACAAACACTGAATATTCGAGTGTGTTTTAAAGCCAACAATTATGTCTGCTGGAGCACGTCTCTGTAGCTTCGTCTGTGCAGACCAGCCCTTTAGCCTCCATCACAGAACAGAGCTCTCTTACCAGTTTGCCTGTAATCCTTATGCAATACTAGAAATGCTTTTCATTACTGTTGGAATGATAAATCCAAGTAACCAAGAAGCTATCAAAGACGTAACACGTACCACCATTATATCATGTACCATATCATTTGCCTTCCTTTCCTTTTTATGTATCGTGTAGATGAAGTCTATAGTTAGAGTTTTCTATTTTGTGATATAGTGTCTCAAATGAATTAAAGGTTTGGCACTTTTCACTTGTTATGCAGATATATTTCCCTTGTTACTACATTCTTCACCACACATTAAGTGTTAGAATGCACAGCACATTGCATGTGAGATGGGTGTTGTTTCTACAAAAATAAAAACTGTGAAATAGAGATTTTTAATGATTTAGATTAAAGCATATTTTTGGATCATACAGATACTCTATGAGACTTTTTTAAAAATAAAAAGCAACAAGTTCTGCCTTCTTTTTCTACTTATGCTGTAATGATTTACATTTCTCAAAGCATATGGTGAGAATCTGAATTATCCCTTCTCCACCTACTACTCACAATTTCTTGCCTACTGATTTCAGCACCTAATCTATGGTGCTAAAACCAATTAGTGATACATCAAAGGTTTTTGCAGTTGTAAAGTTTGGACCACTACAGAACATTAGCACATGAGCTCCTCATTATAGGAACAGATATATGTGATCTTTGATCCATGTGATAAAAGATACATTCAAAATATGTTTTCTTTGGCAACCTTACAATCTCCTAATTGAGGAAAAAAAAAAAAAGCTAATTATACAGTTCTTTTCAAGGACGGAATCTGCTGTAATAGGGATTGTACATAAAAACTAAGTAGTAAATGAGAAAGGCTAATTTCACTTCATTTCTTTGTCCAGAAATTTTTCTTTCTAAAACTCTAGAAAGTTATTTTTCACAGATCATATGCTCTAGAGCTTTGAGGTTTCAAGGAGGCTGCTGGATTAATATTCTGAACAAAATTATAGTCCCATAGATGTGCTTAACTTTTGGCACAGATTAGCCCCACCAAAGTCAATGAAATTAAGTCATGCCAAATGAAATTAAGCATTAAAGAATAAATTAGTAAATGCCATTTTCTCCTGTTGGCCAGTTCCCATTATGCCTCTCCTATTTGCAAAAAGTATGTGGAGTTAAAACAAGTGATGAAATAAAAGGTGAAGCATGCTTGTCGTATGCTTTACTGCTCAGGCTACTTTATAGGTTATTCATTTTCTCCTGACATTCCCCATCCCTCCGTGAAGTTGTTACATAGATGTAAAAATAACAAATGGAACATTGCCATTTGATATTAGATCACCAGCAACATTTATTTATAGTCCTTTTTCTTCCCTTGAGATGGAATTTTTCCATCCTTTGGAACCTGTGCCCAAGCTAGCTGTGCATCAGCCTGTGTTCCTTCAGCAGTGCATTAGAAGAGAAAAAAATAAAATCCTCAGGGCTGGTAGAGAGATGTGATGGACTGGACATGACATCTATAGTGTGAGATGTTGCAGCCACACTCCAAAGTAAGATGAAGAGGAAGGTTGCAAGGTCAGACCTTTATTTCTTCCTTCTGCTTCCTAGGGCAAAGATATTGTTTCTTGTCTTAGTATAGAAAATAATATATAAAAATATATAAAAAAAAAATAAAATAAAAGAGGGGGAGAAAGTAGAGGAAGAAAGGAGGGAGGGAAAGAAAGAGTCCTTTCTGCCCAGGAGATCTCTGTCTCAGACTGAGATGCTTAGATTGGATGTTGATTTAGTGGCCAAGATTTTAATTTCGCAGAATAACACTGGAATTTCCAGCATAAGTAAAAGCAATATCTAATTTACAATGATTCAGAGAAGGAAATAGAAGCTTGGGAAATCACATATATCAATACAGAAATGTTACCTATAAAACATTCACTAACACTTTGCTATAAGAATTACAGAGGTTTGTTAGAGGAACATTTAGCCACTCCTGAAAAAAAAAAAAGTTTTCTAAATGTCCTTTAAAGGAGATTCTTCCTTATAGTGTAGCCTCTTTGGAATGGAGGTTGCAGAGATTTCGCTTAACAGAGAAGATAGGGTTTTCATTTTGTAAAACACCTATTTCACTAATGAAAGGGCAACAGTATACATATACATACACTTAACATAATCTGGTCACATTGGGTAATTCTCTTAAATTTTTAAACTATAATAACAGACTTAAAAGTAGCCTTTGAGGTACCATCAGGTATTCCACAGTTCCTTTTCTTTCCACAGTAACCCTGATTAGCGACACAGAACCCCTTTCATATCACCTAAATTATCTACTATTGAGGGTTCTTCACATCTCAGTAATGCCCAGGAAAGACTCTCCCTGATATAATTAGGGCACCACCTTTTGAATATCACTGGTATATGCTGGTGAAGAACGTAGGTAAGTCAATATTAGCATCCTTTTTCCATCTTTGCTCATCACCATCTATTGAAAGCCCCTAATATGTCTTCTGAAATATCTACATTAAAGCACAATTAAGTAATCTAATCTCTTTTTCCATCTCTCCAGCAGAATGGCATGGAATAAATCTAATTCAAAAATGATCTATCTGGTTCATAGGCAGACACACAGATTTTTATATTCCTCCTCCTTTTTCAAGACACCCACTTCCTCTAAATTTCATTTTCTTTCCATGCAATAAAAAATGAACTAACATTGATTTCACTTTTATTTAATTTTCTTCTATTGTGCCTATATGACATGACAGTGAATAACAGCGTATGCCACGGAAGCAATTACATAGCACCTCTGCATTGATTTGTTTAATTACATCTCTTTATTCAAAACAAAATTGTTTGCTTGGACATCACTGGCAAGCCATAGTGATTTGTGCACCTGTTTTAACTTTAAGTTTAATGTAGTTAATTATTTCTTAGAATAAATATCTGAAAAAAAATAAATCCCTGACTTTCAGATACCCTTCTGCCTAGTGGGTCTACACACCCCAGCTAGGAGCCCAGATGGACACCTGAAGAGCTGCTTGTGCCAAAGTCTCGTGGCAATCAAACATATAAGGATTTAATAGGATCAGAATACCAGACTGAGCCTGAATTTAAAACCACTATGGACACAGAGCACAACATCAACAAGTCCTTCACAGCTTTGCTGCACCACGCAGTGCCAAAGGAAGCACAACTGCGTGCACCAGATTGTGTTGAGTAGCCCTACCAGTTTGCATGGAGAAAGCTGAGAGGCATCCATGCAGCACCATGCATACATCTAGGTATCCAACCCATCTGGAGGAAGGCACCATCTCAGGGTAGTTTTCACAGACAATTTTTATATAGAGATGGGTGCCTGGACAGATACTACCAAGCACTTAAAAGCAGAATCTTTGCCAGCCAACCACATGGGAGTACATTCAGCTGCAACAGAGGTGACCAAGTTTGGCATTTTTCTTTACCTTAGAGAACTGGAACCCCAATCCCCTTCAATACCTGAAGTCTGCCCTAATTGCCATGCCGTAAAATACTATTAAAATTTGCTTTGGTTGAAGAAAGGTGGTTACTGACATTAATGCATTATGCAACACCTTGTTGGCATAATTAAGCTTTTGCTGGGGCAATGGAGAATTAAGCATTTGCTGGGCAGAACACCTGGGTCCCAGTGCTTCTCCTGACCAAGGAGGGAATATTACACTGCCAAGAGGGATCATACCAGAGCATTGCAAGAGAGTGTCCTGGGAGCCATGACTTCTGGTTATAAAAAATTATTTCCAATAGAGAAATCGCAATGCATGGCTCATCTGATCTGATTCTCTCACCCCCATAGGTGGGAGGAGTGTCTGATGGACAAGCTTTCCTGAGTGAAGAGCTGTGGAGCTGGGCAGCATGGCCAAGGCTATGCCTCTTAGGTGGATGTGTAGGTACCCTCAGAATGAGCCAAGAGATGTCCACATTTTATTTTTGGATTTACAGTTCTGAAAAGACAAAAAAAGCAAGAAATCCATCCCTATGAAACTATCCCACTACCATCAGATGAGGTTTTCAAAGTTACAGTGAAAGACAGTAGCAAATCAGGATGCTCAGGTACCTCCTTTTTTCCTTTAGCCATTACTGACCCCTGCCCAGTACCAATTCTGTCTCTGACTAATGGGTCATTGCTGCTGCTTTCACAGGGACCTTTCATGACTAGCAGATATGACACAGCATAGTAGTGGCACTGGAATATATTATTTTACTTCATTGTGTCCAATGGTTTGATATGTGTGTTGCTGTCAGATGAATTAATTGACATTGAAACAAATAAAACTTAGGTCTTAAAGAAGCCCCAAATTCCTCTTAGATTCAACTGTTTATCTATTTTCAAGCCATTTGCTTCACATATTCACAGTTTCTCTTTGTTCAGCCTTGTAAAAGGAGAAGGAAAGAGGTAAATTCGATGACATGAAACACTACTGACAAATGTAGGGAGGCATTGTTTAATTAAATAATAGTTAAACAGAACAGTGAAATTAATTCTAAAGCTATTGTTTGCAAACTTGGAAAGTATCCAAGTTATTTTTTTGTCCTCATCTGAGGAACTGAAATAAAACCAAACTGTAACCCACACACAGATATATATATATATACACATATACACCCCTCCATCCAAGTATAAGGAAACTCTTTATACAAAATATTTTCTTGATACCTTTTGTTAACACTGAGTAAACATGAAACACTCAATTTTTTAAAGGCCTGTGGTTTTATTTGTTGCACTGCTTAATGCAACAAATATGCTTCTAACACAGCATGTTCCATCCAAGTAGATACACTTCTGTATATATTCCCTCCTCCTCTGCAAATTGCCTCTTTGTATTTAATTCTTTTATATATGAAAAAAAAAGTCTATGTAGGTAGACCTTATACATTAATTTAGCTGTATTAATAATAGAAACTGTTAAGGTATATCTAATTAATTAATTAGATTATAGTACACGAAGTGGGAAGAAAAGGCAACAAACAGAAAAATCTGAAAAATATTTCAGATATAAGCACAGAAAATCCAGCATCCAGGCATTTATTGAATCCTCTAGACTCAATAAAAATAAATAAATAAATAAATAAATAAATAAATAAAAAGGAAAAACTGAAGATTAGTTACACTGACAGTATTTTATCTGTCATGCAAAAGCTGACAGAGAAATAAGCCAGGTCACTGGTTATCTTTCTTCAGCAAACAATGCCTTGAGCTTTGTTATGAGAACAACAGATCTGTTCATTTTCCTACAGAATATCACAGCCCATTGGTGATACACTTTTAAACTACAACCTTCCTTCTGCCCTGTCGTATCTCCAATCAGAGGAGCCAATTTTTTTTTTTTTTTTTTTTTGGGGGGGTAGCATTTTTCCACACTGTTGTATTTCTGTTCAAGACTCCCTGGCTTAGAGTGGGTTTTTCAGCCCATCATAAAAGAGTTATGCTACCCTTATTTCTGCAAATGGATGTTTGCACATGTTTTGCACCAGTCTTTCAATGAATATTTTTAGAGCCAAATTCACGCCTTTGAATACTTATGAAAAGCTACTAGGACACGGTTGCAAATGCTGTTAATTAGAAAAAAAAAAAAAAAAAAGAGATAGAGAGAGAAAGAAAAATAAATAAATAAAAAGGAATGTATTGATTTACCAAAATTTACAGAATTCCTTCTGAAATAAAAGAAGGTTGGGAAAACCCAACTGGCTCCACTATGGGTTAAGCAATAGCTTCTTTCCACTTATCCTTTCCCTTTTACTTTCTCAGCTTCCCAAGGGGTCTCCTTTGTGAAAGTCGCAGCTCAGTGATGACCACCAACCCCCCAGCCACAGGCTGGGGTGCAGCTTGGATGGTAAAAGCTCTGCTGTTACACCCTAGCTTGTTTTGGTGGGAAGTGCTAAAAATGGAGAGATGGGGCAGAAGAAAAGCCGTAATTGCAAGATGAGGATATGGCAGCTGTTGAAGCAGAAGAGTCCTCTGGAAATAATTTCCCTTCCCAGTTGTAGCTGCAATCAGATACAAAGTTAGTTTGCCTGCTTTTCCCAGACTCCTGCGGTGTTTAATCAGCTGCACTGACGAGTTGGTGATTCGGGCTGTGCTCACTGGGACCACTAGAGGGCTTGGCTCTTGCTCCTGGAAAGTAGCAATAATAAAAGAACTTCTGTATTCCTCCTTCGTACTTCACCTACACACACACATACACTGATATATATAAGTTAGATTTATGCAATATTTATTGGTTTTCTTCTTTAAAGATTTGCCTGGATGTTTTGCTCAGTCCACTCCTTTGGGAGCATGGCAGAGACACTCTTTGAAGAAAATTCTCAGAGAATTCTCTGGGGGCCCCAGAGCTGAACGCAGTGCTCCAGCTGGGGTCTCATGACAGCAGAGTAGAAGGGGAGAATCACCTCCCTCGACCTGCTGGCCATACTGCTTTTGATACAGCCCAGGGTATGGTTGGCTTTCTGGGCTGCAAACACACATTGCTGGCTCATGTCGAGCTTCTCACCAGCCAACACCCTCAGGTCCTTCTCAGGGCTCCTCTCAATCCATTCTCTTCTCAGCCTGTGTCTGTGTTTGCACAATCCCTGTTGTGTAACATAAGCTTAAGAAATCTTGCTTAAGTCGACTCATTATTAGTACAAAATAAATAAATAAATCTGATTTAAAAACAAAGGACAAGCAGAATTGTAAAGTAATTCTAGTACTGCATGGGCACAGAACCACAGAGACCATGAGTTCATTCTTGAGAATTAAATCTGAGGATAGTACTGTCAAATAGGTATAACTGTGCTTGTATATAACTTACAAGCTAACCATCTAAGCATGTTCAGGGCTTTAGTCCCATTTATTTAACCACAAGAGTTCTTCTGATATATCTCTACAATCAAAATAGTAGTGACCATTATCAACACAGACAAAAAAGGCAAAAATATTTAAATCTTTTTATACATTTGCTAAAGGGTTATTTTCTAAGTCGGAAACATTACTTCAGCAGAGCAGTTAAGAATCTAAGTTAATGCTGCTTATGGCATCATTCTAATTCACAGGAAGAAATGCATTACAAGGGTGAGCTGCAATAAAGCATGTAAGTGTCAAGAGCAAGACTGGGCAGTTAAATGCTTAAATGTAGAAGAGAAACATATATACATATATATATATGTATGTATGTATATTCACTTGTGACTTCCTTTTTGACCGCAGCTTCTCCCAGGTATTTAGAGTTGTGTCCCTGTTTACATTCAGACTCCTCCAGTCCTTCCAGTTATTTCTTTCCCTTTTAGCTCAAAAGCAGTTGGGATCCAGAAAACACCCAAGATGCTCATCCAAGGCTGTCTGCCCAGGAAACCAGTACCTTCTCCTTTTGTCTTTTTTTTTTTTTTTTCTTACCAAGTTAATTTTCTTGACACTTTCACTTGGTCACTACATAGAGTGGCAGCTCCACGAGTCTCTTGGTCTTAGACTGATCCACTCAGATTATCAGTTCCTGACTCCTTACCCCAAGGTCACAGTACTCAGAGTCTAAGCAAACCCTTCAATCCAAAATCATTTGCTGCTTTCTGGAAATCCCCATATCCATAGATCTGCATATCCTCCTTTTGTATATCTTCATATGATACTCTCATATGAATACTCTCATATGATACTCTCTTCCAAGTCCTTCAAGTGAGCTTGTTACAGACAGCTTCAGCCTCCCCTCTCCAGTTCCTTCCCCACTCCCTTATCCTATACTTGTGTGTTGTTTTTTTTTTTTTGCTTTCCCACATTCTTGTACCTTAGTTACAACCATGTAAACTTGTCCTGCCATACTAGGCATCTTTTTACTGCCTGAATCTTGGGTGCCAATGGAAGTGTTCTGGACAGTATGAAAGCAATAACCCCTCTCCTCTCAGCCCTCTCCTCTCAGTCCTGGCATCCTGGCACTAGTCTTTACCAAGTGGGAGCTAGCTACTTTGCAGATTTTTTAACTTAATTGAAGAGGAACGGATTTTTAATAGAACTGCAAAAACACACAAGACTAACAAATTTCTTGCCATGAAAGCACAGGAGGTCCACTTCTTCTCAAAAGAAAAGACATAACTTTTAATGAGGAAAAATGATCTTTTTTTCTTTGCTGTGTTTTTAGAAAGGCTAATCTATCTGGCCTATAATTTCTAATTAAATAAGCAAATTTATTATGAGAGAATGCAGTTGGTTTCTCCAAAAAACATAATTTACAGGACATATATATGTGCATATAAATGTGCACTCTGCTTTGCTCCTTTCTGTCTTTATTCCTCTGCTGCATTATTTTTACTTTACTGTTCTCCCTTCCTTATCTTTACACCTCTCCACAGGTTCTTTCAATGCTTCTAATCTTTCACCTGTCTGTTCAAAGGAGGCTTCTATGGCTCCTTTTGTTTGTAGCCCTTTCTGCCCCCTTCTCCAAGAACATAAGCTACTAGGATTTGCTCAGGGCACAGCAGGACTGTAGCAGTTTAGTAGAGTCAGGATGCTGGGTTGTAGGTTCTTGAAGGCAAGGACTGTACCTGGGTTTCTCCAGTATATTGAAATTACTCTGCTACCTACATAATGCTTAATAAAATGAACAGTGGTGTCAATGCACCTTCTCTTTACTTCCTTCTCTGTAAATTATTGTTGCTTATATTACATGGCTAACACAGAATTTACAGCACCATTTCTGTCTTTATTAGATTGAGACTCATGACTTTTTAAGCGCCATTCATATAAATGATGTTATAAAATCAGAATACATGTATAAGCTCTCCAGTTCTATGAAGAGAGATATGGAGTTCAAAGCACTTTTATTCCAGTCTTATTTATTTCAGTTATTTCTTTAGCAGGGTTAATAACCTGTACTGCAACACACTTAGCCAAAATGAGGGTATAGAGGTCATCAGCAGCATTTTGGCTTTATTTTCCTTGTTGCATAACCATTTAGGGAGGTTGGTCAAATTTTAATACATATAAATGATGTAAGAATAAACAGACTGCATGAGGTTTCAAAATGAGTTACATACTATTAAGCATTCCCAGTATGCTTAAATTAAAGCTACGTATATACTTGTATATAAACACATGTAGAAAATTCTGTTTGCTGAAGTGACAGACAAGTAGTGGCTGGATCCAGCTTTCTTCATTTAGATGAGCAATCCACTCTCTCCCCTCTTGCTTACAGCTTGAAAATAAGACTTCCTGGCAAAATATTTGTGTTTAATGATGTTTTGTATTTATTTTAATTTTACGAGCATCTTCCCTTTTCTCTTAGTTCTTTGGCATCTGCTGGAAAAGTATACGCCTTATTTTCCTCTACAACTCTTGAGTATAAGCATTAACAGGGAAAAATGTGCTTCCTTTACAGAAGAAAAATTGTGTCTGTCCTGAATTTCCTTTCATTTTTACAAAATCTCCACAGTGGAAAGGCTATACACTTTTATATTTTGTCGTAGTGAATTCTGTGCATTCTATTCTTGCAAAACTGAATAATTTAACATGTCTTCTCCTTGTAGTAGGGTAAAATAATTCTTAATAAATCTATTCTATAGAATTCTAAAGAGAAGAATTTTCAAAGTGCTTGAAATCATAGCATAGACAATCAAGGACTTCCAACTTTTGAACCCACTGATGATTAATTAAATGTCAGACATTACAAATGTCACCAATAGTTGTTTTATCAAGACATATGTGATTCATGTGCTTATTCCATTTCAAGCTTCCCACACTTGATAACTGGTAAAATGCCCCTTTACCTCTTGACAATACTTCCATCTCTCTACTTCCTCCAGCAGTTCATGAGAAATACACTTTATTAATACACACTTTTTAAATACAGAGCAGAGTAAATTGAATGTAATATGAAAATGCAAAATAGAGGAAATCTTGTGTTGCATTATTGTTTGTAACCTTTAATCAGTAGAAACACCCATTTTAATTTATTTGCAATTGGCAGAAAATGTAGGAGGTTTGTTTGATGCAGGTTTAAAGCTCAGCTTACTGCAAAGAGTATAACCATTCTCATCTATCAAATAAAATGTCTGCATTAGCTTCTTGCTAGCACCAAAAGGGAAGGGAGAACTAAGTAATAGGAAAACAAAAGGAAATGCTCAAAATTTGAGATCAGCAGACAGAATCAGCAGACTTCAGTAAGGCTTTCAATACTGTCTCCCTTATGATCTTCATACAGAAGCTCATGAAGTATTGGCTGGCTGGGCAGGCAGAGAGGTGGATTGAAAACTGGATGAGTGGCTGAGTCCAGACGGTGGAGGCCAGTTACTAGTGGTGTACCCCGGGGGTCAATGCTAGGTCCAGTACTGTTCAACATCTTAATTTATGATCTGGATGATGGGCCAGAGTGTACCCTCAGTGAGTTTTCTAGTGACTCAAAACTGGGAGGAGTGGCCAATAAGTCAGAAGGTTGTGCTGCCATCCAGACAGACCTCAACAGGCTAGAGGAATGGGCTCACAGGAACCACATGCCAGGCAAAAAAAAAGCGATGTGCCAAGTGCTGCAGCTGGGGAGGAACAGCCTCAGGCACCAGGATATGCTGGGGGCTGCCTGCCTGGGTAGCAGGGGTCCTAGTGGAGACATAGTCGAGCATGAATCAGAAACATGCTCTTACTGCTGAGAAGGCTAATGGTATTCTGGGCTGCATTAGGCAAAGAACTGCCAGCAAGTAGAAGGAGATGACCCTTCCCCTCTGCTCAGTACTGGTGAGGCCACACTGTGTCCAGTTCTGGGCTCCCCAGTACAAAAGAGACAAGGACATACTGAAGAGAGTCCAATGAAGGATGACAAAGCTGATGGAGGGACTTGAGCATCGCTCCTCAGAGGAAAGGAAGAGCTCTTGATCTTCAGCCTGGAGAAGAGAAGGCTCAGGAAAGATCTTATCAGTGTACATAAATTCCTCAATGGGAAGTTGCAAAGAGAATGGAGCCAGGCTCTTTTTGGTGGTGTCCAGTGGTAGGACAAGAGGCAATGGACACAAACTGAAACACAGGAGGTTCTCTCTGAACATCAGGAAGCACTTCTGTGCTGTGTAGGTGACAGAGCACCCACAGGCACAGGTTGCCCAGAGAATTTGTGGATCTCCCTCTTCAGAGATCTTATGTGGTCCTGGGCAACCTGCTCTAGGAGACCCTTCCTGAGAGGAGTTGGATCATATGACCTCCAGAGGTTCCTTCCAAGTTCAGCCATTATATGGCCCTCTCATTCTCTCAAAATTTCAAATTAACCTTCAAAAGTTGGTTTGATACAGTAATATGGATATAACCCAGAACAGAACTACCTGCAACTAGTGCCATCTCTAATACTTGTGGCTCAATAGAAAGGCTGTTAATGCCTTTATCTGAAACTTGCACTTCTGATAATATATTATTCTTTGGATCTTTGGACAAATGCTGTAAATCAGTACATTCTTCTCTTTCAGTGCTTTAAATCTCTCTGATTAGTAAAGACCATCAAGGCTTTCCTTGTCCAAACAGGTACAGAAGGGGGAAAATATGGTTTTCTAATTTTTCCTCCCCAAAATTCATAGAGTTGCTCTCTGGAGAGGTAACCAAAACCAGCTAGAATACCACTTGGAGAATTGAATGCTTCTGACAAAGCTTCTGAAAAACAAAAGATTAAAAAAGACTCTGGCAGTTTGAGAGCCAAACCAGCTGGCAGTTTTTGTAGAAGAATGAAAATATTCACATTCTTAATAATCACTATGGAAAATCCACCAAGGAAAACCCACATTCTTTTTTTTCTTGCACTTTTCTATTTGAGTCATCAGTTTTCATGATTTCTGGAAGAGGCAACAGGCTGTCATGAAAATTGTCAGGAGACAAAGCTTTAACACAAGATATTAGAAATTCTAGGATAGGAGTGCATTGTTGAAGCAGATAGGCCACAGTAAATCCCTTAAGCCAAGCTGGAACAGGCAAACACAAACACAGGCAGCACTACATGAGGCTCACAAAGGTTCTGAAATTGCACTTCAGATCTTCCAGGCTTATAAAGAAGTACCCATCAATTCATCCTCTCACTTTGAAATGTATTTTTATTCTGCAGCTACTATGGATCTGTGAGACTACTTATATTGTCACGTATTTAACAAAAAAGAAAAAAGAAAAAAAAAAAAAAAAAAAGAAGAAGAAAAAAAAAGAACCATGCATAAACACAAATTTTTAAAGGTAGGTTTTCATTTACAATATATGATGTGTATGATGTGTATGCATAAAGGAGCTAAAACATTCTGCAGTATTTGTTTAGCAGTACTATAACTATTTTAGAAAATCTTACATATTTTTGGTACTATGTGTTTTTGAATACTGACTTTTATGAACATGTGTGTACACTAGCATATGTTTGTAGAAATAATGTCTCAGAACAGGGACTTGGGTCTCATAGAACTTGAATAATTTGCCTTGTCCATTTAAAAAAATGTCTTCAGTAATGAAAATGGCTGCCAGAGAACTTCCTGAGAGCAAACAAATGTTGGTGCTGGGCTGGATTTAAAAATGTGCTGAAAGACTACAGTGATAATTATTATTGATTTATGCATATTCCAATGTCTGGAGCAGTGTCTGGAGCTGGCTGAGCTGTGTTGAGCACAGAAATGCACACAACAGAGAAGGAAAGACCTTGGCAAGAGGCCAAACATTGAGGTAAATAAGCATGAGAGGTCCAAAGACAACCAAGGAATAAAAAGAGCTAGATGACGTTTAAAACCTGAAACTCATTTTTAATAAGGGCCACTCAGGCAGGTCCAGCAGCACTTAGCAGTTCAACAGGGCATTGCTACATTAGACCAAAGGCTGGGATGGAAAGCCAGGCAGTAAATGCCTAAGAGACATCTCTGTAGCTTCCAATGTCATTTAGTAGATAGAAGGACCATGGTGTCAGTTTCCAAAAGCTGCTTTATACCCTCAAGTAATAACTGTGTCCTAACAACCTTTTGCCAAGCCAGAGACTACCATGTGAGCAGACAGCAAACACAGAAACCTCAGTTTTCTAGCAAATAAATACTGCCCAACTAGGCAGCAGAGCAATAGCATTTTGCTTTTCCAATTTTACTCTGCCATCCTAGCCAGGTGCCTTCACTGACTGATGGCTGGAGCCAGACCTGCCACAGCCTTGCTTCTGGGTTATTGGAAACATTCGTACATTTATTTAGAGAACCACAGCTAGACAATGCTTACATCCAAGATGAGGTTAGGATATCTAGAAAAAATTCTAAGGAGGCACTTTCATAGCCATAGTCATAGTCATAGCCATAGCCATAGCCATAGCCATAGTTATAGTCATAGTCGTTATCCTTCATGTTATCACCCAGTTTCACAGCACCTAGACATATAGGTCCTAAAGTTGCTCTACCTTTTGTAAATAAACTTAGAATGTCCTTCATGCTCCCTTTTGAGATGTCTGGGATGGAGTAGTTAACCACTCTGCTTCCCATGTCCCGTATCATAAAACATGATAATGGTTGTGGAAGATGCCCCTGCAACAGCAGAGTGCTTTGAGGTGTAGCTGACTGATGACTGAACGCCACTTCAAAGTCTTCCAGTTGCAGTTTATTTTTAGAGAGTAAATAGTGCGGTGTCAGGAGGAATAGTATTATTGAAAAGCAGTACAGTAACAAGGGTCAAACCCATGGGATGTGCAATTAAATAATAATAATAAATTGAAATAAAAAAGAGTTAGCTTATAAATGTTGGATAAATGTTGTCACGGTGCTTCTAGAAACCTCTTTCAATCTGTATTAGTTGTTTTCCCAGTGCCACCAATTGTTCATGCCTTACAAACCTGGTTTTGTCACTAATAGTTGGGCTGTGTGATGCACACACTGCAGTGTGGCTTGCTCTGCATTCTGAATGAGAACATACCTCATTTTAAATTCACTAAAATGCATTCTTAAAATAATATCACTGAAAGGGAAAAAAAAAAATTAAAAAAATTAAAAAAAAAAAATAAAAAAAGTAATACATTCAGATTTCACCACTTGTTTTTATAATCTGACAATGGGCTTCTTATCTTTCAAAGCCTGGATTATTTTGTGTCAATAAATAAATATTTTAAATATTTGCAACATGATGTGAAGCAAATCATTTAGTTGCTTAGCATTGCATTTACTCTTGTAGTCCTAAAAGAGTGTCAAAAACATGAGAAGAAGCCCTTTCCTTTTTCTGTAATGAACAAGAAGGCGTTGCTCCATCTGAGGAGAATTTGGAAACTGACAGCTGAAGGGACACAACGAACTGGAGAAAATCCCATAAAGGCACTGACTTGTCACCACCTTGTTACTGTTGATATTGGAAAAGACTTGTCCAGACAGATGTATCAATTTGTTCCACAAGACAAAAGCAAAAATGCAGAACTACAGTTACAACTAACCCAGAGAATAATCCGACTGGCAAATACTGCAAGTTTCATGGAATGAAGCACATAAAGCAATTAAAATTCACACAATAAAATACCTGAGGCACATTGCTTTTTTAATCTCTCTCTCTCCTCCCCCCCCACCTTTTTTTTTTTTTTTTTTTTTTTTTTTTTTTTTTGTGGAGGTGGGGAACTGGATACTGCTAGATAGAAGCAACAGGTAAAGCAGAGGAGTAAAAAGAAGCAAAAGAATATAAAGACCAAAGCCATGAAATGATAAAAGGTGTGAAAAATCCAAGGTGTGAAACAGAAATAGAAAAGATCTCCCAGAAGGAGAGAGGAATGAACGCTCATACATCAAGTATTGATTAGGCTGTACTGTTACATTATGAGCTATAGCTAAGGTACTAGCTTTAGTAGAAGAAAGCACGATAATAACTAGAGATGGATTAACTTAATTTGAGAAAAAAAAAAAAAAAGAAAAAAAAAAAGGTTGAAAATTGTGTTTCAGTTCTTCTTAAATTATTCACAAATTATCATCATATCCAATTAACACTTAGGAAATAACTTGAAGGGGAGCACAAGACAGATTCACTGTCCCGGTGGTGCAATGTTTCTATTCACATGAAGGAGCCAGAGGGCTGGGGCACTCCTCCAGGACAGAATGAGACGCCTTTTCATGATACATATGAGCACACACATTGTTGTCTTTTCAAAAGCATTTTACCCCTCAGGTTACAAGACTTTCAAGGTGAAGACATTCTTGGTTATTCCTAATGGAGCTTGATATATAATAATTCAATCATTCTTATGTTAGAGGTCTGTTAGTACAAATGCACATGCCGGGGATATCTGGTTTCTAGTCCCACCTCCAGTGAATACTGACCATGCCTATAGCAGAAGGTGATGGTCCTCAGCTACAGGAGACAGTGTCTAGATACACCCCACATGTCTCAGGGTCTGTCCCCATGCATTTAGCTCAGGAGTCTGGCCAGCGAGTGCATGGTGCACTCTCCTTATGGTGCACCTGCCTGCATTTTCTTCCAGGGGAAAACAAGGTACACCAGGCTGTGCAGTGGTGTCCTACCGGGTCTCTGCCCAACAAGGCACTTGGCAGTTAGATGTGGTAGGGCATGTTCATGGTCTTGATAGCCTGGAAATGCTCCTATATCCCACAGATTAATGGTTAACTTCTGAAAACATTTATTAGTTGTGGACATGGCTCAAACTGGCTTAAAAAACAAAGCAAATAAAACAAGCATCTTCCACATGCTTAGTTCATTAACTGTTACCACATAGAACTGATTGCCTTCTTGGAGGCATCTAAACAATTCTGTATCTGAAGTGGTATTACTATTACTATTTTGAAGTTTTACAAGTACCAGCAAATGAAAATTTCCATTGACTTCAAAAGGATCGTTACATGTCAAACAAAATTACTTTTTTTTTCTCAGGTATTCATGTTGCAGTAATTACACTTTCATCAACCTTTTTGTCTTCACATTTCACACTGAAAAATCAACTATTTTCACAGCTTAATTAACAAGAAATATGCCAGGATAAACTGCTTGAACCAGAGTTTAAATTATTGCACTCATTCTTATCAGGGTTTTATTTAACCTCAGCATTAAAAGATGACATTAGCTCTGTGGCACAGGAACCACAACAAGCAGACAAGAAAAACTGCATTTACAGAAGGGTGTTTCACAGATTCTCTGTAAGAGTATCTTTTCATTTGCTATTAACTTTACAATACTTGAAATGTTTGGGCTGAAATTTTCCAGCGTGGGCATCTATTTCAAAATAATTTTTCACACACTCATATATACGCACATACACACAGAGAGATTTACAGTTACAGATGAATATCTTAGTTCTTAAAAAAAAAAAAAGAAAAGAAAAAAAAAAAAAAAAGAAAAAAAAAGTGGGAGATCAACAAGAAAATATTTTATTTTGCTTAGCATAAAGAACGCTGATTGACCTTCCCTCCAAAAAGATTTACCTTGGAGTTTGTGCTTAATATATAGCAAGAAGGTAGCTTTTGTGCTAGGCTTATCACTTTTAATTTCTGGAAAAAAAAAAAAAAAGAAAAGAAAAAAGAAAAAAAAAAGAATGTGGGAATGTGATATGATGATAGCTGAATGTGACTTCTTATTTTTAGAAAAATCTGACTTCATATGTAGCAAAGAGACATCTTAGATTGTTACAGCTGAAAATTGCACAAAACCATCCTGTCTGGGGCTACGAAGCACTTTTCCCAGCTCTGGACTGTGATGGGGTGTGCTGGAGATGCTGTAGGAACACCCCTTCTGCCCACATCTGTGGGCTGCTGTCCCAGCATACTGTGGTGGTTTTACCGTGCTAGGCAGCTAAACACCACATCTGCTCTCTCACTCCCCCTCCTTAGATGAGGAGGGGAAGAAGTAAAGCAAAGAACAAATCACGAGTTGAGATAAGGATAATTTAATTAAAGGGAAATACTAATAATAATAATTAAGGAAAGATTATTATGAACTAAATAATTTATCTAAAGGGAAAAAAAATGGAAAGGGGAAAAGGGAGGGGGAAAGGAAAAAAAAGGAGGGGAAAAAAAAAAAAAAAAAAAAACTAATAAAGGCTATGTGGAAGTGCAGAGGAAAGAAATTACTCTCTACTTCCCATACATGAGTGGTGCTTGACCATGTCCTTGAAGCAGGGCCTCAACACACATAGCCGGTGTTTGGTAGGAGG
The DNA here is from genome assembly GCF_965140915.1 of Aythya marila. Taxonomy (NCBI): domain Eukaryota; kingdom Metazoa; phylum Chordata; class Aves; order Anseriformes; family Anatidae; genus Aythya; species Aythya marila. The sequence goes on from NC_139043.1 coordinate 106,929,499, forward strand.
ATCGACGTTTTCACGAGAGCCCACCCTTCCCCTCTTCTTCCTGTTTCCACCTTTTATTGCTGAGTGTGACATCATATGGTATGGAATATCCCTTTGGTTGGGTTAGGTCAGCTGCCCTGGTGATGTTTCTCTTCTCACTTTTTGCCCACCCCCTAGGAGGGTTAGAGTCCCAGTGCTGTGCCAGCACTGCTCAGCAGTAGACACAACACTGGTGTGATAACACTGCTGTCCCAGCTACAAGTGCAGAGCACAGCACTGTATGGGCTGCTGCAGTAAAAGTTAACATTCCAGCCAGACCCAGTACACGTACTTGCCTGACTGCACGCTGTGCCTTCCCTGCCCCATTTACTGCACAGCGGATGAGCATGATCTCTGCAGTGAAGGAGACTGCTGGCTGCAGGGCCCTGCCTTTCCTTATGTAGGAACTTGGAGGTAAAGAGGAATTAGGCAGGAGACAGCTTGTGGAGACAGGAGTCTCCTCACTCATCAACAGTGTCCTGCCCTGGAGAAGCAGCTCCTTGCACTGCCTTAAAGTCAAGTAAACTTAAGAAGATCATTATCCAGGGGAGCTGTCGGGCTTCTGGTGCCTGATTTTCTGAGGCACACAGATGTATGTCAGCTGGGACTGTGCTTTAAATGCAAAAAGTGTGACTTTGGGTTATTATGTCCTGTCAAGTTAGATATTAGATGCCCAAATGAGGTGAATAGGTTTTATATCTATTGTCAGAGATCCCCAGTCATAAAAGTGAGATAATACCACATGAGAATTTTGAAAATGAACAAGTTAATTTTAATACATTCCTAGGTACATTAATTACTGGGGTAATACAGTGATGAAAACCATTGAGAAGTCTGAGAGGAAAACAATAATTCTGTCTGTACAATTGTATACAGATAGTAATTGGTACCTTAGATTTGAGGAAAAAGAGAATGTTGAGGACTGGGAGGAAATGGCTTTTTTGAATACATTTCCAATTTAATCATCACCATTGTTGGCTGCTAAATGTGGCAGGGCATCTGTGGAAAGTCTTGAAGATGTTCAGAGTGCAGGGCTAAATTAAGATCAGATAGATTGATTTAATTTCAACAGTTCTTAATTTATGGGTGGTTGTGGTGGTGGTTGGTTTTTGTTTGTTGGGGGGGGCGGGGGGGAGGAGAAAGGATTTTTTTTCAATTTGAACAATATCTTTAGCTCATTTGGAGTGCTCCTCCAAAAAAGTTAAATCACATATGAATGATAAAGTTATTGGTTAAATAAATAAATGAATAAATAAATAAATAAATCTTGGCAATACTGCAGAAGTTGAGGTAATGAGGTCTAAAAATTTCTTAAACTTTCTGATTGCGTCAAACTGGTATCTTTTCACTATGTGGGGACAGTCTAATATTTGCAGTGCTCCTAAGCATTTTCATTAGTACCTAGTATCGCAGTGCTATGGAAAATGGGCACCTCAGGCAGTTAAGCTGATTTTAAATTCCAGTTATTAATGACCTAATCAAAAAGCTGGATAAAAATGGCCACAATGTGATGTGTTCATTTCGGAGATTTCAGACAGAGATATCAAGATAACATTCAAACATACACTTTATTTTAACTTCACAAATGGCTATCCACAGGAATACAAATAGGACAATGAGCAATGCCGTTTAAAACCTTAAATGCTGTTCTGCATTCTGGCAGTTTTAGTATTTTTCCACTCCAATTATAATTTATTTTTAATCTAAAGTACCTTGCTTGAAATCTTGTGAGGTTCAGTTACATCTGGTTGAAAAAAATGGGATACAATTCACAAAAATGCTGACAGTATTCCCTTACTTCCCCTTTGTGTCCAACTGCAATAAAACGAATGGTATCTAGGGGGGTTGTTTATTAGCTTTCCTTTTTTGCTTTCTCACTTTTACTACCTTTCCAGTTTTCCAAACTTTTTCAATGGTTAAAAAAGTCACTGAGTGGCAAAATAAAGATTTGCATTAATTCCTTTGGGTTTGCAGGGCTCTTATTTCTTTTTTGGGGAGTTGTTTCTTTTTATTTTACTTCACAACTCAGGTTGTTCTAAAAAGTTGCAGAGTGGCAAATGGCAACATGAAAACTTTTCCTTTGTAAAAATTCTTATCAGTTGATTTTATTTAATGACAAAGAGAAAATGGGGTAAATTTTCACAGTAATTTCTGTACCCAGCTGGAGAAAAATAAATAAATAAATAAATATTTTCTCAGAGCTTTTCATTCCATCCCTTTAAGAACCAAAGAGGTTGGGAGTATTTGACTGATGGTTGCCCAGAGCAGATGTGAATGTGTGAATGAAATATTTTCACTAACTCAGCATCTACTTCCAAGAATATGTTATTTCCATGGTATTTCTTGAATTCTGCCTTTAGTATACATAATTAGGAATACAGGTAAAATTTAGTAATGAAATAGAAGCAAATATATTAATTTGAGTCTGTAAGAAAGTTTTGGATTGCTTTTGGTTTGGTTATAGGTCTGCCACTGAGCTTCCATGAGTGTCCACAATAATCTTCTGTGCTAGCATTTATACTAATATATTTAATTTTAAAAGTGTAATGGAATATTAATTAGAAAAAGCAGGTAAAGGAAGTTGAGGTAACAGTAGTGAGGCTATGCATCCTACAGGTGAGCACAGATTGACTCTAAGAGGTAAATCATCCTGAAAAGAAAGTTTATTCCTCCCCAGAAAGTCCCAGGACACCCCACCCTGCCCAATGACAATGTTTTCTTCCTTTCCAATATAGGGCTCAATAATTTTCTTTATAATCAAAGTAAAATGATAGGGATAGAAAGCATAAGCACGAAGTGAGCTTAAATCCCAGTATTTTACTGATATGTCTTCTGTGAACTTCACTACTTGCAGGAATATGTTTAATGACAAAAAAAAAAAAAAGACAAAGTAGTGACAAAATGCAGACCTTGTGCAAGTGAGAGGGTAAATGGAAGGAGAACTCTACAGCTGTGGCAAGATACTTATTATACTTAGTGCATTTTCTGTTGGGGGGGGGGGGGGGGAAGTAGTGACCCTTGTAGCAATTACATTTGTGCATTAGCATCTTACATGACTGCTTCTCCCTGAAAAACATTTGAATAAAGGCCAAATTGTTGCCAAAATGCTGACCCTTGCGAAGAGAAAATAATTTTTTTCTTGCATTAAAGAAAAGTTTAATGGAGGAAAGAAATATTTATTGTATATGTTTCTTGGATGTAGGAACATAAATTTTTATGCTGTAAAGACACTTCGTGTGTTTACATTCACAAGCACTAGTCTCAACAACTTGAAGAACAAGCTAGCTCATAAAAGTGCATTTCAGGCATCTGGTGTAGATTGTTGCTTAATTTTTGGAGTGTCAACTAGGAAACTTTCAAACACAGCAAATTACATAGACAATAATTAAATAAATAACCCCACTGGGGACATGCCAGCAAAAAAGTCTAGCCTGTCTCTTGGTTCGATTATTATGCAGGTATTTGGTGTGACACCAAAAGGCCAGCTACTGTTGTCCCATCAGTTTAATCTTGGTGGAAGTCTGTAAATGTACTAAAACTCCTCCTGATCCCTGCTGGTCAGGTAATGGCAGGATCAGGCTTAATGAACGTTGACTACAGCAGCAAATAGCGAGCATTAGATGCTTCCAGGTGTGAAAACACAGTAAAAAAAAACAAACTTGGGGATAACATCTGTGTTTAATGGCCATCGTAAGTCCTAAAATCCTGTAGAGTCCAGTGAGGTCATACAAAGGAAACATTTGAAAATAAACAGTAGAAGTCACTTTAAAATGTCTTTTTTTTTTTTTTTTCTCCAAAACTGTTACTCGTTTTTCTAGTATTTAAATTGACCCTTTTTACCTTTTCTCCCTTACCATCTCTGTACCTGCTCCTTCTTCCAGGAGGATGCTTCAGTGAGCAGCACATTTTCTTCATAAGTAATTCTAAGCTAAAGACTTTTAAAAATACCTCATAAAATATGTACACATTTTTAAATGCCCACCACAGGCAAAATGGTGCTTGTCTGCCAGCCAGTGGCCATCAAAATTTTTGTCATGTGAAAAGCTGCAACAGCTTTCTGAGCTAATGTAAGAGGAGAATAAATATACATGTAAAGTAACTGGGGCCTGGCAGATATTGTAAAGCTGTACAACTGGACAAGCAGAGGAGAAACTTGGTAATTTTTATTCACAGGCTAGGGAATCACATGCTTACAGTAGAGTACAGAAATACCTCCTACCAGTGCCACTATCTAAACGTGAATGTTGTTTAGAGTGTCAAGGTAAAATGAAGATGAGTTGTTTCGTACTTCACACTGATACCCCAAGTGATGCAGCAGTCTATCACATGTAATCATTAATCTGCCTGGAGGATGCATCTCAAGTTTTCCTGTTTGCCATAGAGAAGGATCAAATAATGCAATCGCCTATTGCCACACAAACTGTGGAGGTGGCTCATCATACATCTTCCAGGTGTTGATCCTGCAGGCAGCCCCAGTGCCTTTAAAACAGTCAGTCCTTTTGAAGAAAATGAATTTGCAGTCTTTGGGAATACACGTAGTAGCAGTAAAGGAATACAGGCTCCACCAGAAATAGGAGGTCTCAGAGTATTCTGTAGCCTCAGCTATGTCAAACATCCAGCTCCAGTTTATATTAAAAATCTCTCACAGCTAAGCAGTCATTGTCTAGTGCATACACTATATATATATATATAAAAATTAAAAAAATATGTATGTATGTATATATATTTATAGACATTGTCTTTAGAATCACTGGATCACCAGTTCTACAACCACATGCTTACACATGAAAGCTCTGCTTTACATGCCAAAAATGCACTTGGTCAATACACAAACTTATCAGGTTGTTTTGCTGTTGTTGCTGTTGTTGTTGCTGATTTTTCCAATCTTCATTTTCTCTTTGAGTTAGCAGTTTGATGGTGGATTCCATGGTGGAAGTGAAGTCCTGCTTCATTCAGAGTTACAACTAAAGTCCTCTCCTTCCAGATATGGCCCTATTCTGACACTAGTGAATGAAACAGCAAAGCTTTCTCCATGAACAGAGAAAGAATGCCAGATACTCGAAGAAATTCACATATGCCTCCCAAAACAATTGATTTCACTCGGACAACAGACACTATTGTCACAAGCAACATGACAAAGCCCCCAAATGACTTAAAGTAGCCATAAATGCTTCAGAGTAGCCATACTGTTGAAAATGTGCAAGTGCTACCTTTCACATGCATGCCATCTGCATTGTATGACTTCTGTTTCTCAGTTGCTGCACACTCATGTATATTTTGTGCATTGCTAACACTTTTTTATTAGATTGCTCCTCATTCAAAAGCTACACTATTTTCTGTGCTAAGCCTCTTGTAGTGGCATCTACTGGGTAGGCAGGATATCAATCCTGTTTCCACAGGGTACATGCAATTTTGATTGCACCCCACAGGTTCCAGAAGCTGCGTATTGTTGATCTCCACTTAGTCTTATTAAACCAGGAGCAAATTCTATCATAAAAGTAATCTTTCTATAATTTTTTACATTCTATCTCAAATTCTCAGCAGAAATAACAAGTTCCTAAACTATTCAGCTCTCACTAAAATTAGATTTAGACATTAATGCTGAGGTGAAATGAACCTTAGTCAAATGCAAATTAAACATGAACCAGCAGAATAAATTGGTTTGTAGGCCTTTTTTTTGCCTCTAGTGATCCATGTTGCACTATCTACCTATTTCAATTTTAGCTCTTATGTGGGTACAGAAACACAAGATGTTTATTTCATTATGAATTACTAGTAAAAGTTTAAATAATGGGTACAGCAGGTTCTTCCAGAGCCTAGAGGCTTTTTACTTCTGACACTTTCTGGAGTTTATTTGGCAAGACTACTGCTGTCTTTAATTGCTTCCCAAAGATAGCTGAATTACTGGGGAGGAGGGGGGAGGGGGAGCAGACAGGAGGAGAAGGAATGGCACTATGGCCAGCCTTTAAGTCTTTTTGTCCTTAGCTTAGATGTGTACTGGTTTTACCCTGCTGGCCAGCTGAACTCCACCAAAACCACTCTCTCACTCCCCCTCCTCAAAAGAAGTGGTGGGGTGGGAAATATGATGGAGAAGGGATCAAGGGTTGAGATAAGGACAGGGAGATCACTCAACAATTATTGTCAAAGACAAAACAGACTCTGGATAGGAAAATTAATGTAATTTATTAGCCATTACTAACAAGCTCAAGCAGTGAGAAACTAAAAAACCACCACCAACAAAAAAACCTTCCCCGCATCCACCCTCTTCTACCTCCTCCCCCCAAGCAGTGCAGGGGAACAGGGAGCTGGGGTTGTGTTCAGTGCCTGGCGCTTCGTCTCCGCCACTCCTTCACAGTCACTCTCTGCCCCTGCTTCTCATGGGGTCCCTCCCACGGGATGCCGTCTTTCCTGAACTGAGCCTGCGGGGGCTGCCCACAGGCAGCAGTTCTTCAAGAACTGCTCCCACATGGCTCCGTAGCATAGGGTCCATCCCCCAGGAACAAACTGCTCCAGCATTGATCCCCCACGGGTGGGCAGCAGCTCCCCCCAGACCTCCTGCGCCTGCAGGGGCTCTCCATGGGCCACAGCCTCCTCCAGGCCACATCCACCTGCTCCACCGGGGGCTCCTCCGCGGGATGCAGCATGGAGATCTGCTCCATGTGGGACCCATGGGCTGCAGGGGGACAGCCTGCTCCACCTGGGGCCTTTCCACAGGCCGCAGAGGAACTGCTGCTGCATTCCTGGAGCACCTCCTGCCCTCCTTTGCACTAACCTTGGGGTCTGCAGGGCTGCTTCTCACTCCTCTCTCCCAGCTGCTCTTGTGCAGCAGTTTTTTCCCTTTCTTAAATCCCAGAGGCCCAACAAGTGTAGCTCACTGGCTCAGCTCTGACCAGCAGTGGGTCCACTTTGGATCTGGCTGGAGCTGGCTCTGACCTGACATGCGGCAGCTACTGGGCTCTGCTCACAGAGCAGAGCTGTGTAAAGCAATGCAAGATGCATGCATTGAAGAAAATGGTTTTTAACTGTATGAAACTGGGATTAGAGCAGTGCAGGAATATCACAAATAAGAGAATAGCAGAGTCAACTTTTACAATAAATCTTGTAGGTGCTAACTGGGAAATAAAAGACTTAACGTCCTGCTGACCTTCATATACAGAAATCATTCAGGAGGTTAATTAGGCAGACTTCAAACACATTTAATACCTCAGGATTTGGGTTTGAATCATATTTTCTCTTCCCATGACTATGAATGACTTTCTGTGAGTGATTTATTGAATTTTAAGCCTGTTGTGTATCTTTCTGTAGAAGATTAAAGATTGTGTTGAAACTATGATTTTAGAATTAGATTTACTTTAATTGTGACACAATTTGGAACAGCATTCACTAAAGTATGTAAAACTATTTTATGATTTTTTTTATTTTTCTGCAAAAATTGAGGCTGTGGAACTGCTAATTCTCTTCTGTAACTTTATCTCAACTCTAATAATGGGTGAGACGTTCCCTTCTTTTTCATCTAGCTAATTTTTAGGAGTTAATGGAGTTAAGGAGAATAGAATTCTAGAAAAGCGGTGAAGAAAAAAAGGAAGAGCCATAGCTTGTCTACAGAAGTTTATCAGATATGCAATGGACTCATGGGAAGGATTACTAGCTCTAGTTCAATTTCTAAATATGTTCTGTACCAAATGAGACTTGTAAATGATCTGCTATCTCCTAGTCTTTTCTGAAAAGAAAACAATATGCCTATTGTTATTAATTACCAGTACAATATGTCTCTTCGCCATTACCCATTCTTTTTCTGGGCAGGCCAAATGCACATGTAGGCATAGATAACACACAGGATGAAGAAAATGAATGTGGAGTTTGATCATGGTTATTTTTTTTTCTCCTCTTTTTTTTTTTTTTTTTTTTTTCTGTTTGCAAAGACAGTAAGCATGAAGGCATCTGTGCCTGTCTAAATTCAGCCAAAGCCATCTGCCAACAAGTTGCAGCTAAAGGGTAGAAAATCTAATCATGACTCAGAGGAGTTAGAAGGGAATGTGGGAGCGAAGGCCCAGGCAATAAGCTGTAGAGATGTGTAACAGTCAGATGAAAAGAGATGGGAAGCAGTTAAATGAATGGGGGCCATCTATTCTTACCACACTTACACTACATGAACTGATAATTAAATGAACAGTTACAGTGTAATATACCGCAACACAGAGTGAGGTTTCTCAAATTCACACGCATTCTCTGGTCTTCCTCCCATCTCCATCTTGCTCCTCCTCAGTGCCAAACCATCATCACTAAGAAACTGTCTGCCCTGTAAGTTTGTAGTTTTGTACAATGATAGTTACTTGAAATCAATGTTGTCTCTGAGTTATGGTGGCATCATAAACTGATTGCCTTAATGGAATTATTTATCATTGTAATTATTTATTATTTATCACATCAGCTCTTAAGTTATTCCTTGCTATTGATCATATTATCCTGTGCAATTTATTTTTTATTTATGTGGCCCAAATTAGCAGCACGTGAGGGAAGAAACTCAGATAATTACTAGCATAATTTCCTCCTCAGCAGAGAACATTTTGGGAGAGGAGGACAGCATCACAGGATATACGAGCATAATGAATAAGAATCACTTGACTTTTAAAAGAGGTTCATTGTCTAAGTTATCTCAAGGTAACCTCTATTCATTTCCTAATTGCCTGTGATAAAACAGTTCTTTCTCTGATAAACTTTCTTGTTTAATCTGCAGTTATAAATGGGAACGCCGTTAAACACAAGCACAGTTATCGAGAAGATGCAGAAAACCCAACAAGAACTGAGCTTGAGCTGTGTTGTAGAGTACGGCACTTTTAAACACTTCAGAATTATTGTTGCTATGTGTTTATGTCAGTTCAATGCAACACACCGAGCACTGAATTAGGTTTCAAGAAATCACGATTCCTGTTTTGGCAAAGAAAGTCCCAAAACACAGGGAAAATCTGTGCCTGAAAAACCTTGTTGCCACCTGGTCTCAGATTTTTCCCTTGCGACATATTTTTCCCTGTCTCCTTTCCATGTCTTGGCAACTTCCCTGTTCTCAGAGTTATCACAGATATTCTGGAGAGAGGGGAGGTGGCACAATGCAGACAGTTCAGCCCCAATGCAGGACTTGTACAATCTGCTTTAATCTGTGTTTCCTTTATATATCTTTTCTCTCTTGTGTTTTTAGAAGTGTTCTAATCTCCCTAGAAAACCATCTTAGCTTCTTGTGCCTCTGCTTCCCTATCTCCTCCCTGTATTGCCAGCTCAGAGTACAAACTACACAGAGGTACCTGACATCATCTATTGAGTACCTAGCACAATGGGAAGTGAAGGGCTGCAACAACATAATAATGGAAATAGTGTTTGAAGATAAACTTTTCTGTATGGGAAATTATTTGGAATGTATCTAAAAAATGGTTCAACAAGCAGAGAGAATGTTGACTTTCTTACTGAGAGCAAGACCTCCCAGATGGTGCTTTTCAGCCCTTGCACTGGTCTAGTTGTAAGAAAGGTATCCTTTTGCCATCAACTTGACATATCAAAAATGAGTAACACTTAAGGGTACTGTATAGGAACAGATCTCAGTAATTCCATTCCAGAAGGAGGTTATGTACAGCTATAAAGTGCAAATATGAACTCAGATTTGAAATCAAATAAGAAATTGAATACAGAGAAGCATCTTATCAAAAGTTTAACATGAGACATTTGTGAAGAAGGCTTCAGACAGTTGTGCTTCTGAGCACAATAGGTTGCCCAGAGAGAATGTGGAGTCTCCCTGCTTGAAGATCTTCAAAAGCTATCAGGACATGGTTCTGCACAACCTAATCTAGGTGGCCCTGCTTGAGCAGGGAGATTGGACCAGATGACCTCCTGAGGTCTCTACCCATCTCAACCATCATGTGATTCTGTGATTCGGTGAATATTATTACATTCACAGAATTTATATAGTTTATATATATAACAGAATTTTATTCTATGTTCTCTTCAACCACACAGCAATTTCAACTTAGAATTTCTTCACAGAGGCTACGGTTTCTCAGCAATGACACTCTAATACAGAAGTTCAGAGACAGAATTGTCTAGACCCACTAATGTGTTTCAAGAAATTCTTGCTTCTAGAGAAGGATGATTTTATGCTGATGAAATATCTGCAGGATTTATTTTCTTTTTTGTTCCATTTCTATTGTCTCGCTCTGCATGGAGGTAGGTAGCAATGTAGTTTGTATGTTTCAAAAGTCATTTCACGTTCACATTCCTCTTCAGAAACAGCAGATCACTAATTTCAAGCCAATGAAAAGATCTTCATTGACGCTTAAAGGATTCTAAGCAGGATAGCCCTCTAAATATATTGCTATTCCTTTTTTACTTTCTGATCACAAACACAAACAGGCAAAGCAGATGCTGATTTAGTGTAGTTTGAAAATCTCAAAACAAAATTTTTCACAGGCAAACCCACCAAACAAGAACAAAAAGCACAATGTAATATATTAATCCAATGCAATAAGCTATTGAACCATATAAATGGTAATTCATCTCCTTAACTAAATGAATAAGGCGTGTCAGTCATCTGGTCCATTTTCCTTCAACTGTACAAATATCTGTTCAAATATTGTATGCACCTTGAATCAAACATTTGTTCCCTTTCTCAAGGATTTCACCCTTTCTGAATAAATTAAATGTCCATGAACCAACCTGTATTATGTTGTTCTTTTTTTTTTTTTATGTCAGAGCTTGATTATTTTCATTTTTATAAACACATGAATGCATATTTTTGATAAAATAATTAATATTGCTATTTACTAATAATCAAATATTCCCTACATTTTCAAAGTAAAACAGCATGAATACAGCCTGTGTTGTGTGTTAATAGTGAAGATTGTAGTAGCAAGTACTATATTAACTTAATTAATTGATGCCTGAATTTTCAGCCAAAGTAAGCTGCAAAGGAATATTTATCCAGACAGGAGGAAGCTGAAGAAAATTTTAAGCATAAGATACCAAAAATGAATACATAGATAAAAAGCACTACAGAGATATTCTGATTTTTATTATATCATAATTCAGAACCTTATTTTTAAATAGCTTACATTCAGTGAAGGGATAACTTTCCAGCTGGCTGATCAGGAAAAGGACTAAGCTTCTCAAGTAACAAAGACTTCAAAACATGCTGTAAGTACAAATTTGTATTTAAAAATTATTGACTTAAGCATGCACTGAAGAGCTTTGATGTATTCATACCTGAATTAGCAACACAAACTGTACTTTTAGAATGAGCAGTTCAATCTGAGTAGGTCTTGAAGACCTGGGGCATCCTTGTGTTGTATGTGGTTTGAATGCCACTGCCACAAACTTGTCGGTCTTCCAACAGCAAAACCATCTTTATTGATTTGTTGGACTTCTTCACAATTTCTACAACCAAACATCTCCCTTTCCAGATTTAAATTGTCAACAGATTGCTTTCTGATCTAGTTTTCCACCCTGAAACTGACTCTTAGAGCACTGCGAACACTTTGGGATTTCATTTTCCATACCAATGCTTTTCACAAAGCACTAAGTAGCCACTTATAAGGACAAGAGAACAACAGCAGTAGTAGCTAACTGGCTTTTGCCATTATCCTAGACTTCCACACAGCTTCTCTTTGCAAATATGACTTTCAATAGATTTTTTTATCTCCAGTCCTGTGAACACCCAGATTTTTAGTTCTATCTCCGTGATGTTTTTCCTGGAAACTTTGCATGTTTCTCCCATGTCAAATGCAATCTGCTTGCTTTTACTTTCAAGATCAATCAGGGTGCATAGTTGTATTACCTAGCATCCTGCCCAGTATCTCTCATCCATTAGCAAGAACTTTCCTGCATCTGATGAGCTGCAACCTTGATCACTTGGCTTGCCATTTTCCCAAAAGGCTGTGTTGTGGCTTCACCTAAGCCCCTGCACTTCTAAGAACTCCTCCTAACACCTTAAAATCTCCTCATTGCTCTCAGAAAACCTGTCTTTCAGAAACCCCAGAGAAGACAAAGATTTATTTGCTGGAATAATGGTCTCCTTGCTGACTAATCCTCACTCATCAGATCCTCTGATAGTTCTATCCACCTGTCTTTATCCATCACTCCAAAAAGACAACTCCAATCTCTCCATGCTGGATCTGTACCACCAAGCAAGCAGCAGAATAAAAGGAAATGCACAACTAACATTTTCTGTTTGCACTACAGCATTTCAAAAGATCAACTAACCTCCACACTTGTTTGGAAAGAAAGAACAGAGGCAGCACAATCCAGAAGTTTCAGAGCCATGAACCATGAGACGAGGGAGATGTTTTCTTGTACCCCACAAGAAAACTGTTCTCCCACAAGAAGATTGTTTGCTCTGTCCTGGAGTGAAAGAATAATTAAGGTGCAATTCTGATGTCTGTACTGCATAGCGGTTAACTTGAACAGCTCTTAACTGAAAGAATTGGCTGAGGTTAATTGGAGCTGGCATTCATTTTCAGCAAACAGGAAATTTGCATACACATGAAATTAAAGTGAAACTTTGGGAAAAGTAACACCACAAGAAAATGGCAATTAAATTCAGAAAATAATTATGGGCAATTCATAGAATCATAGAATGGCTCAGGTTGGAAGGGACCTCATCTACTTCCACCCCCCCTGCCATGGACAGGGAATTTAAAAAGATGGGCAATGGAAAAATCACAGATTTATTTTTACATGTTGCTTTATTTTAAATTAACAATTTCATGTAAGCCTTTCTGATATATTTCCTACAATTTTCATTTTGATTTTAAAGTAGCTTAACTTTTGGTGGGAAACAAAAAAAAAAAAAAAAAAAAAAAAAAAAAAAAAAGTCATGAAGTATATTTAAGTAAATTAAAACAGTTTATGTGTTTCATGTAGTTTCAAAGTGAAACACTGTTATTCAGGTGGACTGGAGAACTTTGTTGAAATCCCCCAAAGTTTCTGCAGTAACCTAATCAATGTCTCAGTAACCTAATCAATTTCCCAATTAACTAAACTAGAAACTCCATTCCACACCCAGATTTGTGGTTAGTCCAAATCTGAGGTATTTAACTCTTCCTACACAGTCTAGTGAACCTTTGCAACTAATGGTTTACCACAGATGTGCCCTTCTCCATCTGTGCTTATCACCACTGTAATTTAGAATAGATTTTATGAGCTCAGTCCAACTTTGGGGAAAGTTTAGCAGTATACTTTAATCACTGGGTTTGGGATAAGGGGATGGATTTTAACAAGGCATAAGATTTATGCAGGGATAAATATAGACTCTCAGGAAGAAAATATGGAAGTATGAGAGGCTATTAAACTTGTGATGAAAGATCTAGGAGCAAGAGACATAGTAAGTGATTCATCCTACAGCTGAGGAGCATATTTTTTTGTCTGGCACTGATTATCTCTGTATCTCGAGGGATGCAGAGCTTGTACCAAAAAAAAAAAAAAAAAAAAAAAAAGTGAAGACTTTTTCACTTCGAAAAGGTATTCTTCCATAATACTTGAAAACCACCTACAAAATATTTGCATATATTTTAATTCTTGGAGACAATTTTAATGCCTTAGAGCTCATAAACATTCTAGAAAGCAAATCAGAAAATAGAAATTCATTTTAAAGAACTGCCTGTCAAAAGAATGCCAGGAAAATAAAGTAAATTCAAATACAAGTTTATTTTATTTTATTTTATTTTATTTTATTTTATTATTTATTTTATTTTTTTATTATTTTTTGTTGTTGTTTTATTAGGCTAAAGGGAGCAGAAAGATCAAATAAAAACATGGAGTAAAGAAAAGTGGAGTCTTTTTTTTTTTAAGCAAAATATCAAATAAGGATATGTCACTATATTAAATACCTTATAACCCCAAGTTGTGAATCTATGATTGATGTAACCACTAGCAAAACAATTAGAAGAACTTTTGGAAACTTTTGCAACCAATAAAGTTTGAAAAGAAGGCTGATAATCTCTGTATGTAAAATCTTCCAAGTGTGATAACATCAAGTCCTAGCCATCCAGCAGGCAGAATTGCAGCCTTTAGAAAGAAGCCTCGGTTGTATCTCAGATAGCCCTTTAAGGCTTATTTAAGTTACACTGAGAGCTGTTCCTTCTTGAAGCAACAGAAGAAAGAAAAGTAAGGGATAAATTCACTCTCCTCTCCTCTGTTTCTGTAAGGATTTGTTCTTTGCTTTTTATTTCTTAGAAAACGATATACGTTCTTAAGAACAGAAAGATTTTCACATCAAGAAAAGAGCAATAACCCTAGGAGAAGCATTGACATTGCATTTTCTAAAGCATGTTGCTGTAATATTTCACTAGTGAGTTGGGGAAGAACAGAAGTTAACCAAGAAATCAATGATGATGGAAAATTAGGATTCTGAGCATCTCAAATTTTAGAAGATTAGAAAAGCAGTGATCTTCTGAGTTACACAATGAGGTCCTATCCATCAATATTAAACTTGTATATCCTACCTGTGCTCTCAAATCAACAAAGATTGGCACAGAAAGATATATGGTCTTCTGGAAAAGAACATGCAGGAAGCTAAGTCAGAGAAAAGATGTTCTGTTAATTTTCACATTGATTATTTAATCAAATATTTAATCAAACCTTGAAAGCTGGTCCCCCTCCATGTCCATATTAGTGACTTTCCAGAAAATATATGAAGAGTAATTTATACAACTAACTGAAAATCGTATCCAGTTATATATATATTTAAAAAATAAAGAATAAAATAAATAAATAAATAAACTAAAAACTTGTATGAGTAGAAATATATTTGAACAGGATGAAACTTTTATTCTTTTACTGACTTACAGAGACTACACCTGGAAACCATCTATTAGTCTGCAATATTATTAATTCAAGGGATGACTTCTGCTGTTTCTAGCTGTGAGTTCCTTCATCTGGACTTAAAATATTTAGGGGAGGAAATGTGCTTTCCTGCTTTGAAGGTGCATGTGAACCTAATACAGTTCAAGCTGGATGTTGAAATCGTAAATATCTCCAGGTACCTACTGCAAGTGACTTGTCAAAAGATGTTGTAAATCATTAGAAGAAAGTCCTTAACAATTTTTGACATGTTTCATATTTCTGAATTGCCTGAACTATATATATATTAAAAAAAAAAAAAAAAAAAAAAAAAAAACACTTAAACTTCAAAACTTCCACAATTAAGATAAAATTTTCCAGGTCGCAGGAAGTTGCTGGAAACACTAACTCAATAAGTCTTAGGAAGTCTAGCAGCAAATTGAGAGAAAACAAGATATTGGCAGATCTAATCTCCCTGATTGTGCTAACTTTTATGGGTTTTATGTGTGCTATCACCCATGATTTCTTTTAGATGGAATGCAACAGCAAACCTTTAAAGTCCCCATTGGGAAATGTAAAGCAATTTTAAAATAAGAAAACAGAATTTAATATCAGCTTTTGATGCTTACTGCTTAGGGTCTTTGAAAATTATAAGCACATTAAATTGTTAGTCTAGTGTTATTAAACTAATATTTCATTTTTAGTTTAGAGTCCATGCTTTAGAGAAGCTTTATGAACTCTCAACAGACTTTCAAATGCTGGTTACTTAGCAAAGTAGATCATATTGCCTCATTATTGCAAAAAATGGACAATTTTTAGTAAAGTATTTCTGACAGCAGTTTTGTGTGAATTATTAGCAAACTGAAACCGAACAAGATACTGGTTTTTATGTCTTCTTTGAAACATTTCTTCATTGCTGCCACTGATGGGCTTTGAGTTGCACAGCTAATTAGTTGTACTACAGCATTTTGCTGTACGAGTTACTTCACCTTCTCTCCTTGTTTGTCATCCACCTGTTACAGCTTGTGTTTTCAAACTGTGAATGCTCTGGGACACAGGCTGGCACACACCGTATGTTTGTGCAGCATCTACTACAATTATGCCCCAACCTGGCTGAGGATTACCTGTGCCAATATTCATTTGAATAATTATAAACCCTAAGCCTCTGAGAGTTCTTTGAAAAACAAAAATGCGCTGGAGCAAAAGATGTAAATATTTTCCTCTGCTTCATTGATGGAATCTATTTAGTCAAATGTTGCATAAATTAGCATAGGCAGCACAGTTTATAAGACAGATGCCTTTGCAAGAAATCAGAGCATCAGTTTAGCACATGAAATTTCTTGGGGCAAATTCCAAAGATTTAAAAATTTCAAGTACAATTAAAAAAAAATGGTTTTTTGTTTGTTTTTTTTTTTTGACATACAGAAAATATATTTAATCATCTCAGATGATTATACATAATACCTATTAAATGCATGTTATGTTATTTAGAATAAAATGCCTTTACATGAAAAATTTTGTTGTCACACTTCAACTAAATAAAGAAGATATGAACAGAGAGTTCATTATTTTTCTAGTAAAAAATTATTAGAGACAATGCTGTTGTGAAATGTTTTGACATTTGCATACTTTATTTCTAACCAAGTAGTGTCAAAATCTGAAGGCATAGACAGAAACAAGATACATATCTCCTGATTTAATGACTCAATGAAAATAACGTAGATAGTCCAAAAGGGAGGCAGATTATAGCAAATGTTTGAACCTCAAGATCTGCATCTGAGTATTAACTTGTTACCTTCTGCTTTAGAAGAAAAGTCTTGCTGTTAATCTGAAGAGGATGTCACTAAAATGACAAGAAAAGCTTGTGTAAATCTCTACTACATTTCCCCTCCCTTTGATGCTAGTGTGTGTTTATTGGGTTTTGACTCCCAACCATACATACATGTATTTCACATTTTTGTTTTCTTTTGTTTTGTTAAGCCATAGCTACAAAGCTGCAGGTTTTGTTGGATTAGTTTTCTTATTCATTCATCTTCTCTTAGACGGCGAGTGGAAGAGTGAGGAGTTTCTTAAGCATTGCTGTAACTTGCACAAGCTTTGGTTATAGACCAGCTGAAAACTAACTAGCAGAAGTTTTCAACCTCATGTTTTCTAATCACTCTTCATATTTTTGTTCCACCTCATCAACATCCATGAGGAATTAGTATGTGTGTGCAGTAATCATGGGTTGCAAGGCTTCCCATGAAAGGAAATTATCAGTGAGGCTTACTGACAGCCTGTGCAAGTGATATAAACACAAAAACAACCCTTGTTAGTCAGAACTGTGCATGAAGACATAAATATAAAAGGCAAGGGAATTCATATCTAATTTACCCACAGGTTTTCTAAATCACCTCTCCTGTACAGACAAGAAAGACTAGGTCAGCTATCCCTGCTGACCCCCTCTATCTCTGGAGGTAAAGAGAGCTTGGACTCTACTCCAGTCTTGCTGCTCTGTATTTATATTCATGCTAGATGTCACCTAGCATATTATATTATGCCTCCCTAGGCCATTTGTCTAAATTCATGCCTCCCTTCTTGACAGATACCCTTATGGAGGTTAGAGCACACCAGAACAGTGTTGTGCGTTTCCTCCTATTTCTGCTCAGAAGAATAAAACAGACTACCAGTGTTCCTATAAGATGAGCTCTAACAAGCAAATAGACACACATTGTCCCATAATAACTCCATTTTCTTCATTTGTCTTACATGGAAGATGTTCAAAGTTGATACCACCTTTTGTACATGCAATGCTGTTCAAAGATGCCTTAAGTCATAACTGACTTCAGTGAAATGGCATGCCATCTACCAATGGGTTTGTCTTGCATTTTGGTATTGATCTTAAAAAAAAAAAAAAAAAAAAAAAAAAAAGTAGAACTAATAGCAGTGAAGAAAAGAGAAAGCAGATTCATCTATGTCTGGAGCTGCTACTTGAATGGCTCTCAGAAGAGTCACCTTGTACCATTACTATTCAAAGATGGAAATTGCACTCATGTCATGGTGATGACTAAAAAAGCATTAGATTTCTACCTTAAACCTTGCCACTAGTGATTTCAAAACAAGAAGGATAAATTAAAAATAAAATAAAATAAAATAAAATAAAATAAAATAAAATAAAATAAAATAAAATAAAATAAAATAAAATAAAATAAAATAAAATAAAATAAAATAAAATAAAATAAAATAAATAAATACAAATACAAATACAAATATATAGATATAGATAGATTAGATATAGATATAGATATAGATATAGGTATAGGTATAGGTATAGGTATAGGTATAGGTATAGGTATAGGTATAGGTATAGGTATATAGATAGATATAAATAACAGCCTTGAAAAGAAAAATGATAGAAGACCTGCTATAGCAGAAAGTCTGGAAATGTGACTGCTGGAGAAATTCTAAATAGTCTTTCACACTAGATCACTTTCACACAAGATGCCAGTGAAAAGATAGTTAGACATAAATCTGAGATATTAATCTGGAGTGAATCTATGACAAAACAGAGAAACTACTGGAAGATCCAGGATTAACCCTTAAGAAAGGAGTTACGATTTACTGCATAATGAAAGTTACTCAATGAAGAATGATGTTTGAAGAATATAAACCAGTCCTCTGAGGTTGACCTTTGACACAGACTATGAAAACAAAATGCCATCAGAGGAAAAAAAAAAAAATAGGGCCTGTTCAAGGAAGTTGGAATAAGTTGGAATCCTCCAGCAACAGATGGAGCTGAACACAATGTGGCAAACATCATGAGCCAAGAAGATACCAAGTGTTTGGAAAGCACTTCATATTGGATTACACTTACCAGAGTTTACAAGCTCTGGCACAACACTTAAAGCATGGACAGAAAGGATCACTGGATCAATGGACAGTTTTGTGGCCAAAGGCTAAGATTTATAAATCTTGAAAACAAATGGGACATAAATACCGAGTTCAAGAACAAAATGGAAATGTTGCACTGGAGGAAATGCATTAAGGGTATAAGTTTGGAGCACAGAGAGTGTAAACAAATAGTAAATGCAAAGACAACACTGTATATATGGGACCATATCCAATATCTAGTTATAAAATAGACCCTTTGTCTCCTCCTTTGTGAACACTCAGTAGAAGTCTGGAAAATAAAATAAATGAAAAAGTAAGAGAATGTCTTGCAGAAAACAGGTCTATGGTTAGTTGAAGACCAAGGAGATGTGAAAAAGTTATGAAGATCTTTAGCCTATGGCTGGAGTTGGAAAAGGAGACAGCTAATCTCATTGGGAGCTATAGAGCAAGCAACAGAATGGACAGCTTTGCTATATATATGTGAGTTCACGTATGTATAGAACTAAAATAAAGCACTAAATAAATCTGTGAAAAGGAAACATTTTTATTACCTGCCTGGGGAGAAATCGTAGGAAGAATGGCACAAAGCCCAGCTAATAAGATCTGCACTGAGCCAATGTGATTGCCTCTACATTGTTCCCCTGGAAGCAGGAGCATGGTGGAGTGAAGCGACACCAGGCTGGCTCCAAACCCAGTCATCTGGACCCCAAGCGTGGCAGCAAGGAAATGCTGAGGAAGAAACATTGCATTGCAGCTAAAGCAATTAGAGCTCCTTCAGTGTTGTCTGGATTTCTTTTAAACAGGGTCTCCCAGCCAGTTTCCAGGAAGGGACAGCTGTGTGGAAAACTATCCATTTGATTTAGAAAAGCATTTAATGTTTATATTTTATATTTCACACACACACACAAAAATAGGCGGGGGGGGGGGGGGAGAGGCGGAATTATTAGGCAGTCATCTTATACTTGCATAATAAACATGTACTTTTGGAACAAATGCTGTACAATACATTTGCTCACAGTAACACCAGCAAATTCCCTAAACCATCTCCATTTGGTTTACTGGGCTTCCAACCGTGTGGGTTGGATAGCGTACAAGTTGTGCAGCAGATTTGTACATATCTCTGTCAAGAGAATCCGAAGTAGCCCTCTACTTAGAAAATCTATTTCAGACAATCAGATAGGTTTGAAACATTTTGCCACAAACAGATCATTTGTACAAGTTCACAAAGATGTTACCTCTGGCTTAAAAACAGTGTTTGCCTGCAGATTCTTGAAGTGCAGTAGAATAGTCTGGTGCAATACCGATGTATGCTGATTTCTAAACATGAGTCAGCAGTAAATGCTGGCATTCTGGGTTTTATTAACAAAAATACGTACAACTGATGAAGAAAAGTGATTATATGCCTTTATCTTGTGTTCATTAGAAAAAATCTGGAATATTGCTTCCAGTTTTAGTTCACAGTGAACAGAGGCCACCAGGGTAACTCGGGCTGACAGCATTTGCTCCATGAGCAGAGGCTGTGGGACCAGGACTCTTTCCGCCTGGAGACAATACAGCCTGCATGTATCTGCAGGGAAGTTAGCAAGAATATAAAACCTTCTTATGGAGGTTCATGGCAGATGGGTGAAAAACAACAAACCCAAACTAAAAGAGGGGAGCTTCCAAATAAGTTCAAGGAAAGAAATTGTCCAAGAATGTCCACTAGGACAGTGAAATGTTTGGACAGGGTGGCCAGAAATTTGCAAAGTTTTTGCCATGGGGGTCTTAAAGACTGAGCTCAACAAAGCCCTGAGCATCCTGGTCTAAATATTGAATTCCTTTCTGACTGTTCTTTGAGCAAGATGTTTGAGTGGATGTCCTCTTGAAGTCCCTTCCAACCTAATAGATCTTATGGAAGATCATCTTCCAAGTTCACAGATATTCAGCGATATTCATATGTGGGTTATTTGAGCAGCCAAATATTTTCCATTTTCTTATGGAAGGTCTGAGTGCAGAATGGGTTTACGGGTGTTATGAATGTTAATGTGGAAAAATATATGAATTCTAATTACAAAATGCTAATGAGTGGATGAGATTAAAAGCAGGATATCTTGATTGATAGCAGGAAGACTTAAGATGGTGACTTTTAGAAAATCTCAAACACTTTTGACATTTTATTTAGGAAACAGTGTTGATTGTAACAAGACTGGACCAGGGATGAAAATTTTGGCATTAAGTTCAGATAGTCTGTGTTTTCATTTTAAAAAGGCTGTATCTGATTAGTCCATCATTCATTCTCCTGCATTCTCAAATGTTCAATAATAAATGATGGAGAAAGCTGCAGGTCATATTAGTCTTTCTGAATGTCTATGTGTACATTAGCATTTGTTACTGCATAATTAAGCCCACAACATGCATCTTTACATTCAGTACCATGCAAGTGTTCCAAGTTCAGCTACTCAAACTTATGATAGGCATCTAAGTCACATATAAATCAGAGGACCAAAGTTAAATGCCTAATTTCATTATATAATCCATGAAGAAAATTGGATACTTCCACAAAATGCAATCAGAACATCATTAGCTCATCTATATTAACACATAGATCCCATTAGCTACCGCATAGCTGACATTTCTCATAAACTATTTCAGAGGAAAGTTAAAGTTACTGCTCTACATGGTAGAAAATATCCCAATTAGAACTGGCCAGGAAATTTCCAGTTAAATAGACTAGGCATGAGAGGTGTTTTTTGTTGTTGTTGTTGTTTTTGTTTTTGTTTTTATTTTGTTTTTGTTTTCTGGAAAAGTGCCATATATTTGATGAAAATCATTATTTATTTTTTTTCTCTCCTAAATCCAGCAGTAAGCCCTTTCAGTAAGAGGACTGGTATACTGTGAGCCTAATAAAGAGAAGAAGTCATGGTTATAGGCAACATGATTATGTAGACTGGTCTTCTGGTCTTGGAGGCCCAACCTTGGCTTTCAGGTTATATATCTATAGATTTCATTTCACCCAGAAACCAGTTCATGTTGGTACAGTCAATCTTCCACAGACTCTGGAAGTAGGTTTCATCTTCAGACATCTACAACATGTATTGATATATCAGAGCTGCTCTGTTAAGACTCCCTTTATTATCAGTGGGGAAGAAACAGGTACCAAGAAAAAATGATTCATCTGGCCTGTCTTGAGATCTACTGAAGGACAAGATGACTCATCCTCCAGCAATTTGTATTACTATACATTGACAAGAAAAGTTGAGACAAGTGGCCCAGATGCCAGTAAATCTGAACTAAGCAAACAATTCTAATGCATAAGACTAGAACCAACAATACTTTTCTAAGAGGGACAAACAGCCTCATTCCTAAAGAAGAATCAGATTTGCAGTGTACCTACTACAGAGATTATTAAAACACAAACCTAAAAGCAATATCACAGTATTGTAACAGCAATATCATCAGAACCATACATTTGAAAATCAAAATTCTCTATTTGTTGACGGTCTTACATTGGTAAAGCTACAAGAGATCAGAAAGACAATTTATTTTTCAGAATCTTTATACACCTGAACCACATTTTATTAGCTTTATATCCCTGAACCTTTATTTGGCAGTGCAAATAAAGGTTTTAACTAGTGCAGCCCTTTCTGCATAGTATCACTTTTTCATTAATGTGCAAAGGTATACCTTGAGGTAAGTAGACAAAACAAAGGAAAATTTTGGAGCTCCACTTGAGAGGAGAGTAAATTTTTTCCAAATTTGTAAAGGGTACCACCCTAAGAAGAAGAGGTCACATGTTTGTTTGTTTGTTTGTTTTTGTTTGTTTGTTTGTTTTTGTTTGTTTTTGTTTGTTTTTGTTGTTTTTGTTGTTGTTTTCCCAAACAAATAAACAAGTTTTGTCTCTGATGGCTCTAGGGGAAAGATGAAAAATTTGACTGGGAGAAAGTGCTTCACCACAACTGAAAGAAACATTTTTAGAAATCATACAATTCCCCTGTATGGCTGCCAAGCTGTCTACCAACCCAAGTTTAGCAGTGCAGTTTGTCCTCTGTCCTCCTCCTATAGTGCTCAGTTCAGCTGCAAGATTAATTCCAGCTACACAGAGTGACCCTTGAGGCCACCGCAGCCTCAGCTCCATGTAATGATGAAGAAAGGGACGTGAAAGGAGTAAGAGGAGGCTGTGAAGGAAAATGTACACACTCGAAAAGAAAAGGGAAGCCAAAACAGTAGGGATGGGCAATTTGACAGAACAACAGTGTGGTCACTGAACCAGAACTTAACAGAGTATGCCTGGAGAGCTGGAGAGGAAAGGAGCTAATTGTCCTGGCTTGTCTCCACTTAAAGAAAACAATAGCAATGCACATCCTTGGGTGAGACAGATACAGTGTGACAACCACATGGAAAGGTCATCACCTTCTCCTGGGCTGAGAAGAGCAACCAGAGAACACAACCTTTCGCCAAAAGAGAGACCAAAGTTCCCAGCAGATACATATTGCTCTTATCCCTCCCCCCCCCAAAAAAGCAGTCTTTCCATCCTGCTAATCCATGTAGGGTTTATTTCTCAATGGCTCAAAGACTTCCAGCTAGATGGCAACTTCTCCCTGTGAGTAAAGGAGGGCCATAAGTGCTGAAATGAGTTGCTTCTGCTGGTAGCTTAACAGAGATTTTAGTTTAGCTGGGTAGCATGAACAGTAGCAGGATGGCCAGGCAGCAAGCCATGACAGGGAAGCAGCAAAGCCAGCACCTGCACTGGTCTCTTCCCTGTGGTGGTTCGTCAGCATATGTCAGATAAGGTGGATTTTGCAAGAACTACTCTTGCTAGCATAGCTGTGTCTGTGCCTCTGGCAGCCCGGGGTGTTTATGAAAGCAGCATTGAAATATTTGGTGACACATAACTATCTACTGTTGTATTTCAAAAAAAAAAAAAAACAACGATGTTGAACATTCAGAAAACTCCAGGATGATCTAGAAAAAGAGCAGGAGTATTTTCAATAATTTCTTCTGGATCTTCTTAATAAAGAGAAATGAAGCTTCTTTTCAAATACTGTAGTCATGGGAAAACCAGGAAGAACCACTCCTTTCTAGATGAACAACTAAGAGAAAAAAATCTGCCATTCCTGTTTCTCACAAATCAACACATGGTTAGCAGAAAACAATGCAAGTGCCTCCAAAGGTAAGTACCCTTTTTGACCTGGGTGGCTAATGAACATATTGAGGCTGTAGACATGCACCCTCATCTGGATGCAGCAGAGCCAAAAATGTTGTCTGCCCCAGCTCATTTCCAGCTCATTGGTCTGTCACCATCACTTTACTGGAGGTTACAAATAAGCCAAGCAAACTTAAATGCCATAAGATCTCCTCTAGGCTGAGATCTCCTCTAGGCTGAAGTTCTGCAACTCATCTGGGTCCTCAAGTCATCACCTGAACAGACACACCAGTAGTGCTGGGGTTCTCAAACATCTGCTACCTCTGGTTAAGGACTCTCTGTATGGAGAACTGAGACAGTCCCTTCTCCCCTCATGCTGCTGGATTAAAACAGCTCTTTGCTGACAACACTTCCCCCTAAAAACTCTGTCTCTAGGGTCTTCTCAGGTCATACTGCAATCTTTCTCTTGCTGCTTGCCTTGGCTGTCAACTTCTCTGGTGTTTCTGCCATCTCCACACAGCCCCCTCTCTGGCAGCTTGTCCCACAATACCCATCCTCCAGCAGAGCCCTTCTCCCACGTAGTTCAGATCCCTGCAGCTGGCATGTGTTTTGAGTCATAGTTCTCGGTTGTCTGCTTTGTAAAGGAGCTTAACTCCTTTATGGCAGGGTAGCAAAGTGCATGGGTTCTTCAGAAAAATAGCAAATCAGCTGGTCCTTGTCTGCATTGAAACAAGGCACAGAGTATTACCATAAGGCAGAAATTTAAGTGGCTATCCAGTACAAGAATTACAGTGGGATGGATTTGGAGAAAGAGACATGACACAATACCTGCAGGGTAGGGATGAAAAGGATGACATCTAGAAGGACTTGGGCAGGCTTGAGAGGCAAGCCCATGTGAACCTCATGAAGTTCAGCAAGGCCAAGTGGGTTGGGGCAGTCCTAAACATGAATACAGGCTGGATGATGAAGGGATTGAGAATAGTCCTGAGGAAAGGATACTTGGGGGTATCAATGGACAATAAACTGAATATGAGTCAACAACTTGCCCTTGTAGCACAGAAAGCCAACTGTATCTTGGGCTGCATCAAAAGTAGGGTAACTAGCAGGTCAAAGAAGGTGATTTTACGACACTCTCATGAGACACTACCTGAAGTATTTTCTTAAACTCTAGTGCCCACAGCATAAGAAAGACACAGATGTGCTAGAATGAGTCCAGAGGAGGGCTTCGAGTATGTTCAGATGACCACAGCACCAGTCCTATGAGGACAAACTGAAGGTTTTTCAGCCAGGATAAGAGTAGGCTCTTGGGAGACCTTATAGTGGCCTTCCAATACCTAAAAGGAGCCTACAGAAAAGATGGAGAGGAATTCTTTATTAGAGATTGTAGTGATAGGACAAGGGGCAACAGTTTCAAACAAAAAGTTTTAAATAAAAACATGCTTTCTATATCATGGTTGGTATGGTTTAACTAAGAAAGCCCATATAAAACTTATAATGAATTTATATACTTGTAAATGAGGTGGAAATAACCCATAACTCTTCCTTTATTTATTTATTTTTTTAACATATTTTTATCTCCTGGTCTCACTTTATGTTTGATCTGAGAGGCTCCATGGTCCATCCAAAGGGCCCTCAGGCAGAAAGCACTCACCCCGTCATGACTGAATCTTCTGCAGTGAGATTTCTTGCCTACTTTCTCAAGTTCATGTAGAGACTAAGCTGTCATCTGAACTTTCAGACTTTCTCACAGCTGAATGAATTTTCTCAGACTTCTGCAATGCAGTTATCATTATACTTTGTCACTGTGTAATCCCTCTTTGCTGAATGTAGCCCTATAAAGCTGTTCACATCTAGTTCCCATTTGTTTTATAAACACTATTTTCTTGAGAGATTTCCTTGTATTAACAGTTTATAACATTTTCTTCCTGAGATATTTTTCATTCTGACCTGGAAACTTAATTCTCATCTCTCTGTTTTTTAATCTTTCAAGCTGCATCAACTGAACATTCTCTCTCACTTTCCTCAAGATTTTTTTTTTTTTTTAACTATTTGGCTTTGATCTTTTTGTGATTATTATACAAACAGGGCCAGGTAAACTTCAAATAATATGTGGTGGTCCAGTGATTTGAAACAGAGCTAAATTAGAACTGTATTTTAAAATATTGCCTAACAGATTATTAAAATATTAAAATTATTAAAATATTAAAACGTTGCCTAACAGATTGCCTAACTTTCAGTGAACCTCTATGAATTTTATTTCTATATTTGTTTACTTTTGTTTTTATTCCACTAATCAACTCATGAAAAATTTTACCAAGAACAAGTCAATAGCTAAACTTGTTATCAGTCAGGTGTAAAAATGTAAAATCAATGTAACTGCTTTCTTGCTATCCTCTCTTAGAAACACAGAGGGAATGAAAACAGTGGAAACATAACAAATTGAATAGAATGTACTGGAGGAGAGGAAGCCAGTACATGATTGTTTCTTTTGCTGCCCTAAAACCTTTCTTATTCCACCTTTTACTCTCTGAAAGAGTAGCTTTTATTTCTAGGGTTGCCCCTAAACTAAACACAAAACGTGTAATCATGTGCAGCTGCAAGGCTGAAAGTGTTTCTTCTAGATTCTCTTCCTACTGGGAAGAATGAAGGTGCTCTTCAATTGAAAAGTGGAGTACTTGGGTAAAAGGACAGCTGAGCTAAGCTAACTGGGCATTGTTAGTTACTACGCTCACCTTTAACAACTGATTTCTTGGAGGAAATCTGCAAAAATACAGTCATGTCTGATGAAGTCTGGCAACAGCATGCTCTATCCGTTAGCATGTACATTGTCCCCTAGTAGTTACTTATGGGATGGAGGAATTTTTCGGTTGCCCCATACCCCTGATTATGTTGCTGGTATTAGTGTTTCTAGTGTTCCTCAGTCAGAAGCAGCAGCCTTGGTAGGGGTCAGACAAGCAGCCCTCTCCAGGCCTTATAGAGTCCACTGGTCAAGTCTAACATTTGCTTCTTTCCTGCTATAAGTAAAAACCTCCTCTCACATTCTACCCACCCCCAGCTTGGAATAATACCACCATTCTATATTTCATATGAATATGCTCTCTTTTTGTAACACACCTTTTTTTCCTTCCAGTACTCACTATCTTTCAGTAAAAAAATTTTTGACATGGATCTTCTCTGGCAATAACCTGATGGCAAGAAATCCAGATAAGCACACAATAACTTTATATTAACCTGACTTACAACCTCTAAATCAGCCAGATATCCTTGCCTACTTTGTGAATCTGTTCTGGGCGCCTTAATCTTTTGAACCCCACCACAGCAAAAAAACATTAAACACATCAGCACTGACATGGCCTTGTATTTGCTTAGCTCATCCTCTAAAATGTTCACAGTGCCTGGCCTACAGATGAACATGACTAAATATCAGTCTAGGAAAGCAGGATGGCTCCATGCTTTGAAAAATCTCAGTCTGCTGTCTTACAGGAGCCAGTATACCTGATGCACATGAATCTTTTTCTAATTCTACTGGACTTGAAGCTGCTTTTGATAAGAGTAAGACAGCAGGAAGGCAAAACAGGCACACCTTCTGAACACGACTAAACTTTCAGGAGCTTGTAAGGTATTTCCTCAAATCAGTACTAGAAATGTGCTGAACAGGGCAGACAAACGACACTGTACACTGAGTGTCTTAACCACCATGCAACATATGTAGAGTATTCATGAAAAAAAGACATTTAATACAAGATCTATATGAGATTTTTTTGATCTTTGGCAGGTATTTTTCACACCAATATTTAAGTTCCTTGAGTTTCCATTACCGATCTTGACATGGAAATGCAAAGTAGTATGATGTTAACATCAGGATCTTGGCAAGATTAAAAAAAAAAAAAAAAAAAGTATGTTTTTATTTTAATATATTATTTTGTGCATTAAATTAGTATTAAAAGTTTTCTTTTTTTTTTTTTTTTGCATTAAATGACATGATACTATGATTTTTTTGTTGTTGTTTCTTACTTTTTTCTTCATTTCAGTCTCATTCTAAAAAAAAAAAAAAAAAAGGAGGGAGGAATTTCTTTCACTAGAGGTTTTTTTAAAACAGGTTAGACAAATGTCTGCTGGAAGCATGCAAGGTAGAACTGATTCAATCTTTTCTGCAGAGAAAGTAGCTCCGACCATAGAATCACAGAATCACAGAATCATGGAATTTCTAGGTTGGAAGAGACCTCAAGATCATCGAGTTCAACCTCTGACCTAACACTAACAAGTCCTCCACTAAACCATATCACTAAGCTCTACATCTAAATGTCTTTTAAAGACTTCCAGAGATGGTGACTCCACCACTTCCCTGGGCAGCCTGTTCCAATGCATAACAACCCTTTCGGTAAAGAAGTTCTTCCTAACATCCAACCTAAAATTCCCCTGGCACAACTTTAGCCCATCCCCCCTCGTCCTGTCACCAGGCACGTGGGAGAACAGACCAACCCCCACTTTGCTACAGCCTCCAGTTTCATAGAATCATTAAGATTGGAAAAGACATCCAAGATCATCTGGTCCAGCCATTCCCCTATCACCAATATTATCCACTAAATCATGTCCCTAAGAACCACATCTGCCCTTCCCTTAAACACCTCCAGGGACAGTGACTCCATCACATAACCTGGGCAACACATTCCAATGCCTAACTACCCTTTCTGAGGAGAATTTTCTCCTAATTTCCAACCTAAACCTCCCCTGGTGCAGCTTGAAGCCATTCCTTCTGGTCCTATTGCTAGTTATCTACGAGAAGAGGCTGACCCCCAAATCCTCACACCTTTCCTCCAGGTAGTTGTAGAGATCAATAAGGTGCCCCGTAAGACTCCTCTTCTCTAGACTAAACAATCCCAGTTCCCTCAGCCATTCCTCACAGGACTTGTGTTCCAGGCCCTTCATCAGCTTCTTAGCCCTTCTCTGGACATGCTCCAGGGCCTCAAAGTCTTTCTTGTAGTGAGGAGCCCAAAACTGAACATAGTACTTGAGGTGTGGCCTCACCAGAGCTGAGTACAGGGGAATGATCACTTCCATGGTTCTGCTGGCTACACTATTCCTGATACAAGCCAGCATGCCATTGGCCTTCTTGGCCACATGAGCGCACTGCCAGCTCACGTTCAGGTGAGCATCAACCAACACCCCCAGATCCTTTTCTTCTTCACAGCTTTCCAGCCAATCTGTCACAAGCCTATAGAATTGCATGGGGTTGTTGTGACCAAAGTGCAGGACCTGGCACTTAGCCATGTTGAACCTCATCCCGTTGGCCTCTGCCCATTGACCCATCCTGTTCAGGTCCCTCTACAGAGCCTTCCTACTACCTGGCAGATCAACATTTCCCCCCAGCTTGGTGTCGTCTGCAAACTTATTGAGGGTGCACTCAATTACCTCATTTAAATCATTAATAAAGATATTAAAGAGGATGGGCCCCCGGGGGAACACCACTGGTGACCGGTCGCCAGCTGGATTTCAACTCCATTCATCACCACTCTCTGGGCCCGGCCATCCAGCCCGTTTTTACCCCAGCAAAGAGTGTGCCTGTCCAAGCCATGGGCTGCCAGCTTCTCTAGAAGAATAATGTGGGAGACCATGCCAAAGGCCTTGCTGAAGTCTAGGTAGGCTACTTCAACAGACTTTCCCTCATCCACCAGATGGGTCACCTGGTCATAGAAGATGAGGTTGGTCAGACACGACTTGCCTTTCATGAACCCATGCTGACTGGGCCTGATGTCCCAGTGGTCTCACATACATTATGTGATTGCATTCAAAATGACCTGTTCCACCACCTTTCCTGGCACCGAGGTCAGGCTGACTGGCCTGTAGTTCCCCATATCATCCTTGTGACCCTTCTTATGGATTGGTGCCACGTTAGCAAGTCTCCAGTCATCAGAGATTTCTCTGGATGACCATGACCACTGACAGATGATGAAAAGCAGCTCAGCAATCACATCTGCCAACTCCCTCAGCACCCTTGGATGTATCCAATCTGGCCTCGTGGACCTGTGACACTCCCGGTGGAGCAGCAGGTCTCTAACTGTAAACTTTAACTGTAAACTGTAACTCTAACTCTAAACTTTTGAGGACCTAGGTTTGGCAAAATTGTAATTTCACGTTATAAATCCACAAAACTTCTCAAAACCCCAAGAAAACAAACCATGGTAACCACAATGACCTGTTTCACTGCTACTCTTATCTTCCCAAAAAGCTCTACAGTCACATCTTCAAAGCAGCACTGAAGCTTCATACTCTGATTTCATGCCTTCACTCAAGTTGGCTAGAATTGGGATTGTCTTTTAGCTATATGCATCCATGCAGGAAACTTCTAGTTCAAGGAGTAATAACAGTACAAACAGATACTAATGACAAAATCGTCATTTAGAATCAAATATCATATTGATTTTTAAGTTTTATATATCTGACTGGACTTAGGAAAATAAATCATATTCTCATCTTCATATGGAAAGTTATAAAAAAAAGAATAATCTACTGCCCTTTGTGAACAGTCTCTATCACACTGCTTTTCTATCAGAGCAGTAGACTGCATATTCAGCATCCAAGATCAGAACCATTTATCACTTAGAAACTGAATATTTAGTAAGATATATGTGACAAAATTATAATTTTCAGCAGGCAGTTTTACATGTATGGGCTATAATCCTGATTATTTCAATACCACTGAGTACATTATTTACTGACTGTTGAAAATTCTATAGGATAAAGAGATGATATAGAAGTTGTCATGGTAAATTATGATCTGTCTTTAACAAGGACTCAAATAGTCCTTTTACAAGGACTCTGCTCCCAAGAAGATGCAGAAGATGCAAAACCTATATTTTAATGTAATGTAATGTAATTTAGTGAAATGCAATGTTTCCAGTATTTAGGGTAGCCAGTAGTTGGAAAATCAATGGAGAAGCAACTGATTCCTCATTATAATTTAGATGGCAGCAATGTGCAGAGCTACATAGGAGTAAGACTTGTTTGGGCTAGTGACATGAAAGGGATTCAGCAAGTTTGTTCATACACAGCATGAATCTACTTGCCAGAATGGTCTTGGAGGGGGGAAACCAAAAGAGTAAACCTCACCCATCAGATGTACTGTTACTAGCAGCAACAGCCCTCAGGTAAACAACACTTGCACAATGGAAAAAGAACTGTCCAATAACAACAGCTTTCTGTATGCAAAGTCCCTCTCTTTAGCCTTTATTAACCTCCTGACAGAAAGGAAAGGCTGTATATGTTGAACTTGCTTCATATGCAGGCTAAAAGAAGACTATGCTGAAAGATGCAGAGTGGTTTGGTTATACTCTGTCATGCATCCCTTTCAGTTGCTGCCATGGTCTGGCCCAATGCTGGGGTGAGTTGGCTGAGCAAAGACTTCAAGATTTGACTGTACATACTGTAATATCATAGTACAGCAGACCATGTCTTATAATAATTCTGCACAACTGTGTAGAATTTGTGCCTTTATAAAAGAAGTTGGGCACTCTTCCTCAAAAATAAATAAATAAATAAATAAAAAATAATGTGTAATGTAGCTGTTGAAAGAAAGGTTATTACTAATAAAAATAAAATGACTAGGGCCATGTGAGCAAACATGAGAACAAATGCATACCCATATGGAAACTCAGCACTAGAGCTGAAAGCTTATGAAAACACCTGCATCTAAATTTTGACCTTCGACTTTTCTCCTTGTTATATTTCCCTAGGCTTAGCCAAAATCTGCAAATAAACAATCCAATCAAACTGCAGGACTTCTCCAGGATTTCACTGTGTCCATCTGTTTGTGAATCAGTCACAGGCAGAATCAAGTAAACAATAAATACATGAAGATACAAATAATAAGTCTTTACTGAGGGAAAAAGCATATCTATTCATGTCAGAAATGTGTTGTGTGTTCTAAAACTGCTGGTATTTTTTACATTTATTCTGGGAGAAGGAAAAAAGGCAGCTTCTCAGCAGGCTTTCTGTGATTTCTTAACAGACACTTCATCATTTGCTGTTTATTCCCTTTATATTTCTTCCATAGTGCAAAATTTATGCAACTGTTCATTATGTTATTATAATTTCCTCCTAGTTTGAGTGTTCACAATGAAAGGGGTCCCATGGAGTTTAGAAGAAAATTCTTAATTCTGTCTGAAATGTTGTTAGCTTTTTGTATTAAAAGAAACATTTATGATACTGAAAGGTATGGCAATACTGAAAAAAAAAAAAAAAAGAAAAAAAAAAAAAAAGAGGTGATTTTTAAGGTGAAGAACAGACTAAAGGAAAAAAAATCTACTATTATTAATTTAAAAAGTTGCTACAGTGGAGACATTTTTTTTCCTCAGTACCACTGGGGATATTACAAGAAAGAGTTTAAACTGAAGCAAAGGGGAAAAATATGTTTCTCTATTTGTTCACATTATGAATTTAGCAGCCACTGGGGTATTGTTGCCATTCTCTCAACATAGCTACTTTTATCATGGTATTCAAGTCATTCACAGGAAGGTCTTCATTTCTGCAGTTCACCTAGTAGCTTGTTGCTTCTTCCTGATGCATGCCCAAAGACATTCTCCATTTCCCAAGTGATCCAAGCTATTCCTGCTATTCAGACAGCTCAAAAGTGTAGACAAACTGAAATGTTTTATCCTCTTGGACGAGGGCAAAGCAGCTGAAGTGCAGTGTGATTCAATATTTGATGGTACTGAGGAGCTGTTGAGAAGGAATGGTGAAAAAGAGTTATGTTTGGGGGACTGTTTTGATGGGCAAAGGAAGTCTGCACATGTAGGCAGTGGATAGGATCGATGAAGAGGAAGGTCATTCTCTGGTTTTCAATTTGATTTTGTGGAAGGCAACTGGGAGGTGTCCTTCTCTGAAAGGCTGTTATTGGAGATTTTTTTCCTCTCCACATATACTCAGTCCTTCAACACTACCTGCAGAGACTTCTCTTTCCTAACACTGCAGGCATTCCCCAATCTCAGTCTAGTCTTCCCTGCTATCCTAATGTCTCAAGTGTTTTTTTCCTCAGTTTCCTCACCTCCTCCTCTTCTCACACCTATTCAAGAAGGCTTCTCCTCTTCTGAAAAATCTGTTTATCTGCATCAAACACCAAGCCTACACTATTTCAGATAATGAGAAAAGGCACCATCTCTAGGTGTGAGTCTGGGACTCAATCTCCAACTTTGCCATGCTTGTTCCTTTCAGGTACTGTGAGGTTTGGGATCACCACCTATTCTCAGAAATATCTACTGGCCTGTATATCTTGATCCCCTCCTCAGCAGCTGAGGACTCTGAACACGTAATGTGAGGACCAACTGAAGAGATAAGAAAATACAGTCTAGAAGAAACCACCATGAGTTATACAAGTCCATTGAAAACTACATTCAAAGAGCACTCAACAAATGTGTGTCATTACCTAACCAGAAGGGTGTATTGAATGGGTCTCTAAGGGCTGCATGTCTCAGTCATGTTGGCCTTAGAAAAGAGAGATGAACGATGCTTATTAAAATGTAGTGTATTAATATGCTTATTAAAATGTAGGCAACATCTCCCAAATAAGAAGTTATAAGCATTTCAAATAATTAAAAATTTAGAGAAATTATTTGAAATAAGTAGCATTTTAATAAGCAAAATCCTACACTTAAATAGGAACAGTTCACTGCTCAAGTATACTCATGTACTATACATGAGTAAAAAAAAATAAAATGAGCTGAGTAAGTGTGAAAGTCTATTTAGATTTTCTTTTTCTTTATGTCATTTTGTATGATATTGGAAAAAGACTTTAAAGTGAAGCAAAAGAGATTTAGATTATTTATTAGGAAATATTTCCCAATGGCAAGTTTAGCTATGTGCTGGATTAGGTACACGCAGAAAACAGAAACTCCATCACCAGGGGAATTTAGTCCTTGTTTACACACACACACACAGATCCCTTCCAGCCCTAATGTCTATCAGAATATAATAGTGTGAGCATCAAGCATGGCTTACTGCTACTTGTGAATTACTTCTCTGTTTTTTTTCTCTGTTTTATACAATAATACAGCTCAGGAGCAACATTTTTTAATTTTAATGTCAGGGTTTCAATTTCATATTCATATTAGAAATCAAAAGCCAAGAGAGAGACCATGCAATCTGGAAAAATAATATTTTCAGCAAACCCTAGACCCAGCATAATATAAATGGTTTTCTTTATCTGAACAATAATAAAACATCCTGGAAATAATTGAAATCAGTCAAACCATTTCAATAAATTATTTTTGTTTATTATGATCACTTTCGGCATGTTGTAAACTAGCAGTCAGCAAGTAAATTTGTCAAAGAATCTGTCTCACCTTCTCACCTACTGCAGTGCAAAAAGAATCCAAAACAGAAATGCTTAAGTTCTTGTGTCAGGAAATGTATTTATGAGCTCTGTCATAAATAAAACAGTCAATACATACTATTAGGAACAAAAATGTTGTGGCACAAAAAAATGACTCTTCTGCATATGCTTTGCACATCTGTACTCCAAGAGTATATGTATATATAATTAACTGAATATTTTAGACACAGTACATGCAAATATTAATTTTCACTCTGATCCATTTCATCTGTTTCTGATTAAATAACCTGTCTGCCTATAATTAGTTTTGAAAGATAAGGAGGCATTCAAGCAAATAATAGACATCTATACATTTCTAAGACACACAACATCATGTTTTTTGATTGCTGTAGACAAGACTACCCATGGTGTCTTGGTTTCATCTGGGATGGAGTTAATTTTCTTCATAGTAGCTGGTATGGTGCTGTGTTTTGTATTTAGGATGAAAATATCGTTAACACTGATGTTTTATTTGTTACTGAGCAGTGCTTACACTGAGTCAATGATTTTTATGCGTATGCTGCCCTGCCAGTATGCTGGGGGAGCACAAGAAGATGGGAAAGAACACAACTGGACAACAGGACAGCCGACCCAAACTGACCAAATAATTATTCCATAACATATGATGTCATGCTGAACAAAAAAAGTTGGGGGAGTTGGCTGGACAGTTTGCTGTTACCATTGCTCAGGGACTGGCTGGGCATCGGTCAGTTGGTGGTGACCTAACCACAATGCACAATTATATTGTGCATCACATTATTTTTTAAAAATTTTTTTATTTTATTGTGTTTCTTGTTTGTTTGTGGTTTTGTTTGTTTCTCTGTTTGTCTTTCTTATTAAACCATTTTAATCTCAATCCAGGAGTTCATGGTCTTTCACATCATCAATTCTCTTTCCTGTCTCACTGTGGGGGAGTAAGTGAATGTCTGTGTGGTGTTTAGCTGCCTGCCAGGTTAAACCACAATACATGGAAATGCTTGTGTTATATTTATAGAATCATAGAATATCCCAAGTTGGAAGGGACCCACAAAGATCATCAAATCCAACACCTGGGTCCCCAAAGGACCACTCAAAATATCAGACCACATGTCTGAGAACATTGTCCAAATGTTCTTGGACTCTGGCAGGCTTGGTGCCATTATCACTGTCCTGGAGAGCCTGTTTCAGCGCCTGACCACCCTTTTGGTGAAGAACCTTTTCCTGATATCCAGCCTGAACTGCCTCTGTCACAGCTTCAAGTCATTTTCTCGTGTCATGTCGTTGTCACCAGAGAGCAGAGATCAACATCTGCCCCTCCACTTCGCCTTGTGAGGAAGTTGTAGGCTACCACGAGGTCTCCCCTCAGTCTTCTCTTCTCCAGGCCAACCAAGTCAGAAAATGGTGCATTCTGCAATTAAACCCAAACCACACAACTGTGTGACACAGGACATCCTGGGGTGCTGGGCTCCTGATACTCCAAATGAACAAACTAACAGGAATATGCCACAAACATATATTTCACCGAAAGAGCAGAGCCAGGAGTTGACCCAACATGCAAGGGACACAGTTTTGAAGTTTAAACAATATTTTTGCAGACCTGTCTCATATGGGAACCTAAGATACTAACCAGCAAGACTAGTGCTTAAACTCAGATTACAACTCTTCTACTGGTACTCTGACTCCTCCAGCCTTCTCATCCATTATCATCCCTTAGGTATATGTGATTCCAGTGTACAATAAATTTCCCTGTTCCTTAAAATCCATACTCCTACGTTACCTTTCTTGCAGAGTATCAATGCTGGCATGAAATTTATCTCTGGTCCATGAATCAGCTTTCTCACTAAGAGAACTAATTTAGCACCAAATTGGAGCCAACAAGCAAGTTAACATGTATGCAATGAAGACAGTAGGTGAAATAGAACCTCAGATGAAGGCACAAACAAAGCAACTTGACAATATAGTTGAAGCCATAATTGAGAAGATTTACTTTTCCAATAAAAATATGTTTTCCTTGAGAAATATTGGATCTAGTTCAGTCACAAGTCCTGCATTAAGCTCACGTTTTCCACATTCTAACATTAAGTTTTGAAATTCCTTTGCTATTGGCACCTGGTTGTGCCTTAATAAAACTGAAAGAGGGGGAGAAAATTGGGTTTGATTCTCCTATTATTCCAAAAAGGTTTTCACTGAGACCTCAGCAGGTCCCAATACCCTATTAAGACACATAGTAACTTTTGTAAACATCAGATGATCTTAAAAGAGGATAAAATAGTGTAGAATGAGAGACAGAAAAAGAGTGTAATGGCTCAGCAGTAAGTGCTGTGACTTGAAAGGCAGAGTTTTGGGAGAAAGAAACAGCATTCTGCATTGTTTTTCTCTTATATTATGAATCCCCACCCCACCCCCTTTTTTTCCCTACACACAAAACAGGAGCTAGGAGAAAATGTTTTGGGGTGGCATGTTACTTAAGAAAATGCATGCTTTGGATAGAAGGGAAAGAATGATATCCAAATGGACCATTTATTTATACCTTGGTAAGATCAGCCCTGAGTATCCTGTCACAATTTTGTTTCTTCCCTCTCTCCCTTTTAAACCCATTGTGAAAGAATGACAACAAAATTCATCTAATTGAGATGAAGATCAAAATAATTTTATATCAGGAAGGATCCTAAACCTAAATGTAATTTGTAGGCAATTTTTAGATATTCAGAAAAATCAAAAATCATTGATTCAAAACTAATGCACAGCATTTAAATAAAACATTCTAAAAACTACTTGTGCTATCATAAAAAAGACTCAGTTTGCATACCTGAAAAAACCAAAGGGCATAATCCATCAAAGGAGAATAATCCTCCATTGGGCTATAAACACAAATCAAGGGAGTATAAAACCTATGTAATGTCAAAATTTTATATTAAAACATAAATGTTAGCACCAGGATAGACTTTGCTTTCATGATAGAGATCTCTTTTGCATTGCCCCTGGGTGAGCTCATTACATGCCAGGTTGACTCTAGTTTGGTTTCTGATGGATTTCAGCAATCTGATTTCTAACTGTATGAGGGTGTTGATATGTTCAGCTTGATCTGGCATGAAATCTTTCAATAGCAGAATTTTCCCTTTTTGTTAAAAACTGTAGACCTCTCCAGGAAAACAGTGGGTTTGCTCAGCCTGCATGGCTTCTACTGTTAGTAAAATTTTCATGAAGGATACAATCCTAGAGCCTGTGATGTGAACTATATGTGAACTTTGGAATAGGATAAAAGTTTATTAACCCAAAGTTAGAGTTCCAAATTGAAACTTGTCTTCAGGATTTTTTTTTAAGTTATATCTTTGTATAATTCAAATGTAAATTTATACATGTAACTGTATAGCATATTGTAATGTAGAGAAATAAGGAATGTGGAATATTGATATTACATGGCTTGTATTACAGCGCTTGTATTACAGCCTGAGTATGAATTATATCTCTTCAGATCATAATCTTTTGTAATGTTGAAAGACAACTATGCAGTCTTTTCCTACTAAAGAAAACAACCTAGAGGAGAAATGAATGGCCTAATTTTCTCTAAATGAAATTTAATTTCTGGGCTTATGTGGATGTCTTCTTGGCATATAAATTCTTTTCTCACAGTTTGGCACCTGGTGGGCAGAGGAAGGACAGAAAGAAAGATGAGAATGAGAAGTGGTCAACTTTGATGTATTTAAAGTCAATGGGACTTTGAAAATCCTGACTGAAAAACATGTATAATATAGTTAACAAGGAAGTAAAGATTTTTCTGCTTTGAGTTTTCTACATTAGTTATTGTTCTACTCCGTGATTCTTCATAATGAGGGGGAATGGTTGAGGGAAAAGCAAAGGCAATGGAAGAGAGAAAGAAAAAGGAAGATTAAGAGAAGTCTGTCCTTGGATAGCCAATAGTTCTTCCAATGGTCAAGTTTTTGATAGGGGTGTAAGGTAGGGCCATGGAAGAGTCTGTGGTGGTAGAGACCAAGAAAACCAACCCAATGAATTGAAGAAAGGACATGGTTTTGCATACAAATGAGGGAGAGTGTCCTGTGATGAAGGCAGATTACTTACACCCCAGGAAAGGCCGTAGCTCACCCTTTATAGGCCTCTTATAGTGGTGGGAAGAATGATTCTAAGCATAGGCTTGGAGCAAGAGGTCTTCATCCTCACCAAGGCTGAACTCAGCAACTTTCAGCATGCCAGATACAGGTAATTGGCCTTGGCAACAGCTGGGTAGTAATAAAAGGCTGCTTGATGATGAGCAGTTAGAGTGGACCTTACCCATTTAATCCTCTGTAACTGACACTGCTGGAAAACTCCAATTTATGGCATCTTTGGCACCAGTAGTTGAAAACAGATAAGGAGCAAAAAACAGTTTAGCAGTTTTGAAAAAAGAGAAGGTTAGGGAAACAAATGCCCAGCAGGTAGGAAAACAAATCCGTATTGACACACAGTAGTCATCTGGTGAGAATGAATACAGCATTCTAGAATTAGCAAAATAATCAGACAACATTGATGGGTAGAAGAGGGGCATCCAAGTGTGTGTGATTCACTTCCTCCCAAATCAATGTATTTAGTTTAAATTTAAGCAATCTCTCAGTCATCACAGTTTCACAGTATTTCAGGGTTGTGGGTTTTTTGGTTCTTATGTAACCTGCACATGCAATACAGAAACACAGTGTGATGTTTTATCTTTTTTTTTAAGGGAAAAATTCACAAGTTTTCATAAATTCCCATTAGAACTAAGATTTTTTTTTTAAGATAACACCACTGCTCTGTGTGACCTTAAATGTTGTGGATTTTTTTTGTCTGTGATTCACAGATGCATACATTTTGAAGTCAAAAAGGAACGTCATGAGTTACTGGGTTGATAAAGCATGCCCAATGTACAGAAACCACTTGCTACTTTTCAAATTTAACATAATGGGAAACACATAAAACAGTTTTAATTGCCTCTAAACTACACTGTCTGGTGTTGGTTACTATCTAGACTAAGAGTTGTTCACATCTCTAGTCTGAAGATTTTTCCGCCAATCAGGTCTTGTTATGTCATTCTGCATTAGATGAAAGAACAGCCTATTAGAAATGTCTTCTTAAGTCAACTACGAGAAGATTGACCAGGTAAGCTTCCACCCTGCTCTTCAATAAACTAATGACTTTGCATTTCTTTAGTTTTTCTAGCGTGCATTGTCTAGATATCAGTTCATCCCTGAATTACTTTTCCAAATACCATCAAACTTCTGAAGTACAGAGGCTATAGCCAGCCGGTACTCCATAAGCAGCTGAACTTCTTCCACAGAGTTGAAAACATCTTTTCATTTCTAGTTGACTTCTTTCTACTTATGTGTCCAAAGATTACATTTTGAATACTGCTTTGCCCTGGCAGCACATGCTGCTTACCTAAGAAACTGACTCATTTGAGAACCACAGTTGAGGAAGACCAAAATCTCATAGAAATAGCATCCTTACATTATTCTGAAAAGTTCATATTTGCCTGCTTTGAAATGAGAGATGGTTCAGAATTCATGTACTATTGTAATCATTTTGTTATATCATTGTATTTTGAATTTGCATTGTGTTACATTAAGCTAAATGTAAAATATCTGCTGTCCATAAAACAAATGCATAGACTGTTATCATGCCATGTCATATTACAATGATATTCCATATGCTGTAAAGACATAGAGACATCTATATTCTAAAATTCTGTCAACAAACAACATATATCAAAATATTTCATTACCAGAAAACAGGACATATTTTTTTTTTTCTTTCCCTGAATAAATAAATGGCTTCAATATGTATATAGACTGTAATTTTCAGTGGAAGTAAACCCTATTCTAACCTGTCCCGAGGTTGTAACACTATAAGGTAAATAAAGGCATGAATTAACTTAAATGTTATGATTTCTTAAGATTTGTTCTTTTTTTCCTAAATATCCAGTATAAGCCTTGGAACAGTAAATGGATCTCAGAATCACTAAACCTACACACCACTTCAGCTGAAAAATTCAAACAATGTTGGCTATAAACAAAAGACATAATTTATCCAGATGTTGTGCTGTTTACATTACTAGAGGTTGAGACATTCATAGCATAGTAGAATACGTACACAAATTCTAATGGATTTGTGCCAACTTCACATTGCATCCCTCACATTAGGCTTACTCATAGGCAAAACTAGGAAATTGCCTTTGAATGTAAAAGTAAAATGTTTCTTCTTCTGAAAAGCTAGAATACTACTTGCTAGCAATTTTATTGGGATATTAGAAAACTTCAAATGCACTGTTGGATAGAAGATACTGTTCCATTAAGCATCTTTGTTAAGAACAGTCTGAGGGCAAGTAGGAACTATGCTAACTGAGCCAATGCACCTGTTTTCAGGTTTATTACATTTAGCACAGGGGAAAGCAAAAGAAAATTCATAATAAAAAGAGTACAAACTTTATATTTTAATGGACTTTGCTGAAACTAGGACCAGACACAACCCACTAGTCTTCCCCCAAGGGCAGTGAAAGCTCAGCTCAAATGACAATGAGAAGAATAAAGGGCTATGAAAATTCATATTAAGATGCTAAAGGCAAAGCTAAAGAAAAAATTTAGTTAATTAATTATGGTATGATAAACTTGAAAAAGGCCTTACGGTGTTGCATTTCAATAAAGCAAATGAGTATGTTATACATTTTCCATGCAATATTTTTAGAAAAAAAAGTGAGCTTTTGTGTATTTTGTTAATTTTCTTTTAAAATAAATTTCTTTTCATCTGAGCTAAAGCTAAA
Organism: Aythya marila; assembly: GCF_965140915.1. NCBI lineage: Eukaryota > Metazoa > Chordata > Aves > Anseriformes > Anatidae > Aythya > Aythya marila. The sequence goes on from NC_139043.1 coordinate 106,970,461, forward strand.
TCCTTTCTTTATAAATCACAGTTTGGTTTTGCTTTCATGACCTCAGTTCATGGTCCTGTACTTACAAAGCTCATACAGCTGAATCATCTAATGAATTAAGCTATAAATATAATTGCATTTGTTTCCTCTTAACAAATCATGGGTTTGTAGTTGCAATTCTGCTAAAGACTTCTGTTAATCAAAAATTAAACAGTCATTGAAAAAATATATATTTTTAAAGCAAATTCTGAAACAAATTCAGTTTTTCAGGTAAGAACAAAATTTCCATGACTTGTAAGTTTACTCTTTTCCAGTTAACATAAGAACTCACAATTTCAGAGACAAGCTCACACTGGCATGTGCAAAGGTAGAGGTGGGAGAAAGCAACCTTACTCAGCTTGGAAGACCCCAAACACCCCTCCCACAGGTCTCACCTAAGCTAGACACACATTTCTGCTTTTGGGCACTGCTTGTAGAATGCAATACATTTTAGCTGGGATCAGGGGACTTTGGATGAGAGCAAATGAGAAGGGGAGATTTATCATAACAAAGGTGAATTAAGATGTACATCTGTGGCAAGAAAATGTAGCAAGGGACTTGACATAAGAATCTGATGTATCTCTTAATACAGGAGTCACCTGACATGTTTCCTCTTCATCTCTACAATCCTTTTTTTTTTTCTTTTTTTTTTTCTTTTTTTTTTTTTTTAACATAAAATAGTAACAAAATATTGTGCAAAATTTAGGCTGTTATTAAAGGAAACATGACCAGTCTATATCTAAATTACAGTCCTCTGTTCTTCCAGTCTGTAAACCATTTTCTCAGTTTTCATTAATGCTGAATACTCAGAGGTCTCTTTAATAATGTAGGTGATGTAAGAGAGAACCTTGTATTGTTTACGTCTTTCCTCCTATTTTTAGCCTAATGATGGTCAGAATTAACTGGATTTACTGTCCTTTGAAATGCCCAAGTGTACCAAATCTCCCACAGAAAAACATACAAAATTAAAGGCTGACAGTTCTATTGCCAGAAGCACGTTACTCATTCTGCATGTGAATAATAAGTTGCCTTTATACACCTTTCCAAAAAACAAGAATTGAAGAGGAATGGAACAGTTCATTTGCATCAGCTCCTTCTTTTAAAGTATATTCTTATTGAGAAACTCCATATGGTGGAAAACAAAACAAGCACAATGAAAACTAGTGTTATGCAATATCTATTAAAAACCAGATGAGTCACCACACAGAAAGTTGCCTGGCCTTCAGAAACTCTTCAGAAACTCTGAAAATCAGCTAGCCTCACTAGAGCAAACTCCTGTGAGATCTGAAGGAATGTTTGCTATTTTGGAAAGATGTTCCCAGAAATGGGTTTGGCAATTGCTGTATCAGCACTATGAAGACAGGTCAAATTTGCCTCTTATCCTTCTGCAATACTTCTAGGGAGACAACTTCTTATTCAGAATTCCATTTATATGTTGACAGAGTAATAAAATATAAAAGGAGAAATATATGTGTAGATATTTAACGTATCATTTTCTGGGAAAAACAACAAACAGAATTACTGTTTTCAGGATCATTCTCATACTGCCTATTAATTCTCACAGAGCCAATTACTACTGAAATAAATTATATTTACTGCTGGAGTTGTTAAACACTCATGTCATTTTACAGAATCAGTTTTGCTTTACAGGAAAGCCTCAACTCTTTCTGAAATTTGGTGTGCTCTATCTCAAGCAGGACCTGAAGCAGAAACCTTATGTCCTTTAGGATAGGAGCAGTTGTTCATCTTCTGCTTCTCCTGAGGGCCAGTGGAAAGCAGGAAGAGCAGGGAAAAGCAAGGTGACTAACAATTTGTGCTGAGAAACACAGAGGTAAACTAAAGGATAAAACAGAGGTACTGTCTCTGACCTTTCTCACTCAACTAAAGAAATTATTTCTCAGAATATTGAGTTTCTGACAATTGTGCAAATACTCATAAATTGTGCATAGTGCATAAGTTGAACTTAGCACCTACTTTTTTCTGGGTTTCTACTAACTTCCTTGGAATTTGTTATATGCAGCAAAATACACATGAATTGGACTCGGAGCTTATCTTCACAGAAAAATGGACAATAATTTTGAATGTTCACATGGACAGCTATTCTGGAAAAACTATTGTGTTTCCTGTCAATTTCCACAGGCAAATCCTTCAACTGCTAATATTGATTTTGAACAGCAGCCAGTGAGAGTGCTATCAGAACAACAACATAGTTAAATGATGATTTAAGCTTTCTTCCCTCCCCCTTTAGAAGCAAAATTTAAATGCCATATGCAAATAAAAACTAACAATTTCTAGACAGTGTGCATATGTTCATCTATACAACTGCATCATGTTACATCAGGAAGAGAAATATATATATCATGAATATAATGTCTGCTTCAGTCATCCATATCATCACTGGCATTATATTCATGATTTTCAGGATCTAGAACTCTGTTTCTCAGATCTTGATCACTCTTTGAAGTATAACACAGAATGAAATAAAACGTCATCATGCCCATTTATCATTTAGGCAAGTTGGTAAAATTAAGCCTGATATTAAAAAGCCTGAAAATATAAGAAACTCATTGAAAATACACTTACTATAACTGATTGTCAACAAGGACTTTGTCAGTCCTTAAACTGTAGTTTTTTTCATTTCTTCTGCCGCTCATCATTACCCTTTGTCACCTTATTTGTTCTAGCCAATTTAATTCATTGATGTTGGTTGCAAAGGCTATAAAACTCGATGCGATTCTTGGTGAGTTTGAGTCAGCCTCACACATGATAAGTAGAGTGTAGACTGTCATATCATCACAGATGCAAATTACTTTGTCCTTTTTTTTTTTCTGTTAGAAATGGATTAAAGAAGAAAGTTGCCAGAAGACTTAAAGAAGAAATCAGAGTATGGATTTTTTTCTTTCTGAAATGTAAGAAAACATGCTGATAACTATTACAATTTCTATTAAAAAGGAATTTAAAAGGAAATTATTTTTATTTAAAGATAATGAGGGGAGGGGAGGGGAGGGGAGGGGAGGGGAGGGGAGGGGAGGGGAGGGGAGGGGAGGGGAGGGGAGGGGAGGGGAGGGGAGGGGAGGGGAGGGGAGGGGAGGGGAGGGGAGGGGAGGGGAGGGGAGGGGAGGGGAGGGGAGGGGAGGGGAGGGGAGGGGAGGGGAGGGGAGGGGAGGGGAGGGGAGGGGAGGGGAGGGGAGGGGAGGGGAGGGGAGGGGAGGGGAGGGGAGGACTTTTCAGTTCATTGGATATCCTTTAAGGACCAGAGAAAAAGAAAAGAATTTTTATGTAAAGGACTTATTATTTTGTGTGTTTCAGCTCTCACTAAATATCTGATATATCTATGGCAGACCTATAACAAGCCTGAAAACTGATGAAAGTACTCAGTTTCAAAAAATTTTTAAAGTATCTGAACCTCAGCTGAGGAGTATAGTTGAGTTTAAGCATGCCAATTTTTCAAGCAGACCAAGTACGGATTTCCAGTGAGCCCTGAAGCAAGTATCTTTGCACTTGAACCTCAAAGTCTAAAAGCAAAGTCATTAAAATGCTTATAGAGAGCTGCACAATGTAGAACTGCAGCTCTCCTTTCCTTTGACTGCTTTTGTGGCAGGAGTAGGAGGTCCCACTATCCCTTATCTACTGTAGACAATAAATCTGCGTCTTCATTTGTGAGAGGAAACTGAGAGCTCAAGGCAAAGCACCAGGAAGCAGAAGTTCCTCTTTTATATAAAGTGAAAGAAAGTGTCCATATCAACTCCCCAGTCAAATCATACTAGTGAATCTTTCAGAATTGTACTGTTACACTCATAGAGATAATCCTGTTACAACAAGATTGATGGATCACTTATTCCAAGTAACTTTATTATAAACTACTGATTAATCAATCTTAAAAATAAATCTTTAAAGCAGTCAGCAGAAGAAACAGTTAAGTATACATATTGGGCCATCTTCATCTGTTATGAATAAATATTTAGACCCAGAAGTAGTCAAAAGGGAAATAAAGGGAGAACATATGAAAAAATAGCTTCTGAGAAATAGGTCGAAGAGCAAACTATTTCTTAATTGAGTCTAACTCCACTAAGACATGAGCAAACGGTTCACTCAGCGAAAAGAAAAGCAGTCTGCACCATGCCGAAGCTATATTTTTTCCATTTACTTGACAGACATCTCCAAACTGACTTGACAGAGTAAAATACAGTACAGAAGCAGTACAAATGCAGATTCACCACTGTAGTCCACTGTGGTCTGACTAGTGAAAGAGAAATTAAATTTGCGAAGTTTACTTGGTAGGAAATGTACCAAGTAAACAACCCCAAAAGTTTATGCAGACCACAGCCATATCTCTGTCAGGAGTGAGTAGCTAAGGGACAATGCATGATATGCCCCTGGGTTATTTTCCCATATTCATGTATTCATGACTTCAGATAGATTTCTCATTAATTTCTTTGCCCATTGTTTTTATTTCCCTTTCTTGCTTGCTTTCTTTTAAACTCCATGGAGGGGATTCTGGTTTCTTCAAGCACAAAACATGCTGCAAAATTCTGAGAACATACAGGACTGACAACAAACATAAGCAAAAGAGGCTGAGCCTCTTTACCCTGTAAGCCAAAGAGAAAGGGAAAACTAGCACACATCCTGACAAGACTTCATATCCTTGCCTTCACTTCATCTCTGGGTTTTTCCTCATCTTTCTTCCACTTTGTAAGGCCACACTTAGCACCACAGGTTTTCCTTCATCTCTCATCCATTGGTAATGTTTTCAGAACCATGAATTATTAATTAATTACTTACTGAAGGAAAAGCTATTCACATTACATTCACAAAAGTGACCAGCAAAAAGTAGAAAACCATACTCTTTAAACGGTTTTATGGCTAAGATTATTTTTCCAGATAGTAACTAACTTATATTGTCTGTCTTCAGTCAGGTATTTTAAAAAAACAAGCTATAATAATCACTCTTAAACCACTGGTGAAGGAATTCTCTCTAATGATGCATAAGTTGAATGTGCCGATGGTCTTGAAAGCCTGCAATCACTTCTGCCTTATGTGTTCTGTTCTCCAGCTGGACAGATGCCAGCTATAAATCTCTTGGCTCACAAATGAAAGAGACAACTTCCAGTCTCCCTTTCTGCAGGGCCATTATTTCTGATTTATGAGTATTTGGGAAATTACTAGTGTTCCATAAGACCATATGCAAGTCTCAAAAGCTGCAGAAGTCAGTATAACAATGAAAGACGATCCTAAAATTGTAAAATTAATGATTTCCTGATTTCTACTGATTAGGCTGTTGTTTAAGGGGCATCAGTCTTCTGTTGAAAAATAAGCAATACTCCTACATAACACAAGCAACAATTTATACATTGCAGTTGTTTTTCTTAGTCTGTACAAATAATAAAAACCTTAAATTAGTGAACAAATAACATTAACCATTCAATCAAAAATCAAGATAATTCATTAACTGCAGATGAACAGAAGAATGGACTGAACAATCAATGGTTGTTATTAATGATGAGTTCATACATGTATTATGGGGCTTGAGTTAAAACATTAAGGTTTGTGGTACCAAATATATATATATATTATGATGCTGTAATATTCTTTCAGATGTTCAGAAATTTGATCATATTTTTATATCATATTCATACCATTAATTTTCACTGTACTGGTTTCTCCTAGGTGCACAACTTCTGTCGTCTACATACTGAAGTTAAAGACCACTGAAAAAGGACTACTGAGGCACACTACTGACAACAGAATTGTTATTAGTGGTAGGTTGATCATTGCTTTGATTTGCCTATGGGAGCAGAAAAAAATTTGCAGTTCAGCAGTGCAGGCAATAACTCCACACTATGGGCTGGCAGGGAAAAAAAAATATCATTCTTATTGTGTATAGAATCCTAAATTTTATAATGATACAATAGCTTTTGGTTCTTTATGGAGATGGAGACAGTGCAATGAGATATCATGCTCACTAGCATTGTTGCTGGTGTATCTCTACATTGACTTTGCTCATCCCATCTGTTAGTGGCTATATGGCCTTTGCCCAAATGTTGTTCAAATCATTTTCCTTAAACAGCTCTTCCAGAGCATCAAAGTCAGCTTTACTAGTAATTCTTACATTGTACAAAAATGGTACCTTGCCTGGGTCTAGAATGGGAAGAGGGTAAGTCTGATGCTATATTTTTTTCCAGGACTATCATCAGAGCAATCAGATTGATATTCTGTCTCCTTGAGTCAAATGTACAATAAGGTCATCGATATCTCTGTGTAAATGTGTGTTTAGGTAAGAATAGATTCAAATGCCTGTTTTACCAAAATCTGCAGAAATAAAAATCATACCAAAGCACTAATATGAGTAATATCTGGTCCCACAAATCACTTTATAGACACAAGCCACGGGATCAGGCAAGAATTCACAAATATGTCATCAAACTATTTTTGTAATTTCATGGGATGTTGTGATTTAACTACAAACACACAAGTCACAATGAAAGTAGCAGACCACTTCATCCTGTTTTCTACTACCTAAATATATCTTTTGATAGTAAAAGGCTATCTACTGCAAAATGCTGCTTTATTAAAAACAAACTGACAGGGTACCACTAATGGCTACTACATATTAAAGGCTCACAGACTAGAAGACATGTGGCCTTAGTTAGAATAATAAATTGGGCTTCCCAACTTTGCATAGAGTTTAGATGAACAAGGCTGCCACTATTTTCTCATCTGTATCTGCAAGCAGACACCAACTCTGACACCAGCTTCTGTGAGGAGAAGCTAAGTGATGCACCTGAAGCTGCAAGAAGAGGCAGAAGGGGTGAACTGTTGTAGTTTTTCATATGGCTGGACAGAGAGGAACACAGGCAATCTCACCAGCTGGTTGTGCAAGTATAATGATGTCTACTGACCAGCAGAGAAAAAGCATGGGGAAAAAGGAGTACATTGCTGCTTCCAAAAGCAGAGTTGAACTACAAATATAGCCACCCTTGTGCACAATACCATAGATAATGAACAGCCCCTTCCACCTAAATGTTTTAAATAGGCAGTTTCAATCCATACATCAGAGATGTATTATAATTTCAAATTATTTTTTCAGCATTACTAAGATGAAGACATATGGTTTACAACTGTTGTCTACAGTTTAAAATTCAACATTATCATCACAGGGCTTAAAATTTATTTTTTGAACATTGCTACAAGTCACTGTTAAAGAAATAACCGTTGCCAGAAAGAGTATATTTTAACTAAATGACTTGAAATAGCAGTTTCCTATATAGGAAACCGAAGGTTAGCTTTAGCCAGTATCATCATTCCATCCCAGTCTTCTAGGCAGTAACTAGAACAGTATCTGTCTTATGTAATGGAATAATTCTGACAGCTCCAGGAGACATAATGGTAGTACTAGTCAGATAACATCAGAGTCATTTATCCAACATTATTTCATTCGTCTTCCACTCCACCACTACAAATAGAGTGAGAAAATGTCTATGCTATATAAAGATTTCTAAAACAAGAAAAGTTGCTTACTGTATCTTCGTTAGTTGTGCAAAAATAAATCGCCTTGATTTATATTTCCAGCAACTTACCATGAGTGACATGTCAAAATCTTTAAATTCCTATTAAAATTTGGCATTTCCTCTAGATGATAAAGGGGAAAATGCCTGAGGACTCTGAAAGTTTAAATTCTTTGTATTAACTAAATTCATGATTTAATATATCTTGATTGAAAGGCAAAAGTCCAGCTGAAGATATCAAAAGTTCATTTTAATGGAGAAAACAAATCTATAGCATTGAATTACATTAGGAGCAACTATGTGTTTATGACTGAATTTGGGTGTTTATCTTTTTTCTTCTTTTTGTTTTGTTTTGTTTCATTTTAAATGAAGCGCTTCACAAGTCTGGTGGTAAAAATGGATTGTACCTATGTACAGCATCATTACGCTCTTTGGGGCAAACCTGTGAGGTTAGAGGTACAGGATTGCTCCAGAATGATTTCAAAGGAATATATTACCTCTATTATAAACCCTTCATATCCATGACAATAATAAGGACAATAAGTATGTTAGCACTACATCTACACTATGATTGCATTCCTTTTCCACACAGGTTTCGTCACGTTTCTGTTCTTAGGAGAAAAGAAGCATGTAGGAAAATGAAACATTTATGTTGCTAAGGATATCTTCTTCCAGCTGGAACCACTGGGGAGATTTCACATAGCTTGGTATCTCATTTTAAAAACACCCAAGCCAATTACCAACCTGCTCTAGATAGATTTCTCACAAGCATATAAAAAACGTGCTGCTGAGAGGTGTACTGAAGACTTCACAACAACAATATTTAGGAGAGGGCTTGTGCACTGAATTATGATTAGGATTCCTACTACTAGCTTTCATGACACTTAACAAGCATCTACACTCTGTGAATATATATAACCAAGCCTAAGCTATGTAATGTGATGCAGACAGCAAGGTAGATACAGGCAAAACCAAGAGGAGCCATGCATTACACATGGTTTTTCCTTCCTTGTCATGGTTATTCCATAGTGTTTACAAACTAGAGACTTGATTTTGTTTTGCATTTGAGTGTTCTTCACAATGCAGAAGCCAAAACCTGGTTGTTTTCAGTTAACAATCCTCACCTTTAAAAATAGTTTCAGCAAGGTAAATTACTTCTTGATAGTTCTGTGTTCCTAAAGCTTCAGCTGAGCAAGAGCACTGTAACAGTAACAAAGAAGCTTACAGCATCTTCTCTGCTAGTCTGTCAGAACTCCAACCACTTTGGGATTCACTTGTATGGATAAGGATGGATAGCTTTTTCCCATTCTCATCACACATAATTTGAGAAGCAGAATACATGGGTGAGAGGCTGATAAGTCCTCATTCTTTTCAGATCAAAATCTAGGAAGTTCTGATCCGGACATTGTCTGGGCCAATCTTTCACTTAGATACATGACAGCAGACGGTCCATTCACTCAAGCTTTTATCTTTAAAGCATTATACAAAAACAAATTAATCTCCAAATTCTCAGGATTTAGCAAAGTGGTTATTTCACTGTTGGCACAACTGACTGAAACATGATGGCCAATAGCTGGCCAAATTCAAAAACTACAAATTCAGATTAGTTAGTGACTGTTCATTTCAGTTTGCAGTCATTCAGTGATGATATGTGGATAAGAGCAGAAAAACCTTTTGTCCAGATAGCATCTTACTTATTTACTGATACTGTGATAAAGTTACCAGCAAATGAATGCCATGAGTAACTGCAAAAAGGAAGGCAGGTTCATATACTGACTACATCCTAACAAGAAAAGGTGCATCAGCTTGACTTAACATATTAACACTTACCAATACAGGAAAAAGGCTCATTTTCAATATTAGAATAAAAGGATTGATGGGGAAAAACAAGTTTTTAAACTTTTAAAATGAGAACACATCAAGACCAAAAGATTCAGCATAGGAAATTCAAATGTGACTTTAGTATAACATATGCTCTGGTATGTTACTGGGAGAGGTAATGTTAACAATGCAACTATCCCAGTGGCAGCAATAATTTTAATTAAATCAAGGTTGCTTAAAACTAATCAATCGTCATATCCAGAGGAGCTTGAAAGTACATGCTGAGGGCTGCCAAACTACAAACACAGGCATGCAGATTACATAAAATACGATGAAATCAAGATTTACCAGTGCAAAAGCTCCTGAAAGTTGGGATTGCAACTGGTCCCAGGAACCAGAATGTATACAAGCACTGGAAATATAAAGTTCATCACTACTACTGGCATAATATTTTATAAGACTTAATTGCACTTAATATTTGTTTCCTGAGTAGTAAACATAAACCATTTAATTAGCTTGTCTCTTTCCAATTACAATTTACAAATGCATTGCAGTTTACTCTGTGATTAAAAACACACTAACAAGTATTGAACAAAAATAAACCATTATAGTCCAAATTACAATGTGGATTACTCTTTCTCAGTATAAGGCTTAGAACCTGCATCACAATAATTTGATTTCTTCTACATTTTATCAATGAATAGCATTTTACATTCATCTCCTCACCTGAGCTGGCTCATATAATTTCTTCACTAGGCAGATGCAAAAGTGTACTTGTACTTTATTGTATTGCTGAACCTTCCAAGATTACTTCCTCCAGTGTCTGTCTTGGTATCTACCTCATTCTTCCCCCACCTTGCTGGGGACTCTAGGAGCAAAATCCTTTCCCTGAAATGTTTTCACTCCACCTTGATCTGAGCCTCTGCTGGCCTCTCCCCCAGAAGACTGTGTGCATAAAGGCTTCTTAAAAAAAAAAAAAAAAAAAACTCTTTTTTTTTTTTTTGACAGAGCTAAGGAAAAAGATGTAAACAGTCTATGCACATACTGCCATTCTTGATTGTGACCTTAGTAGACCTACTTCTCATCATACTTTAGACAATCTCTATGTACCTGTCAAATATATCACAAGTAAAGTATCTCTGTTGAAAAAAGCCTTTTTATGTCTTACCAAAGGTTTTGTTTGTTGTTTTTCTCTGCTTTGTCTTTATTCTTCCCTATGTCTTGTCTTTGACTCTTTTCATCAAAAAACAATCCTGCAAGACTGCAAAAATCATCACAGCTCAAAATCTCTGTCACTACTCTAAAATAATTCCTACCTCTCTGTTAGTTCATTTTAATAATGTATTTGTCCATACCATCAGTTTTTCAGCAGAACTACTTCTTGAGTTCTGTTGCTGTGTTCATATCTGAACTTCCTGATGATCAGGCTAATTTCTACAATTCAAAATTACTCTACCATATTTATATACACCACTTGTATTTTAATCAGTACTGATTTTCTATATAGATTTAGAGATATATCACTGGCATATTCAGAGGTCCAAACTTGTGCACCAAACCACAGAAAGCCATTCACAAAACCCCTCCAAAAACTCTAGATGGGCCAGATAGTGTTCAGTCAGTTCCCAAAATATTGGTAGCTCATTTTCCAAGACAAAATTACTCTCTACACTAATTTTAGTCTTTGCAATAGACCATAATATGTGCTTAATATGTGCTATACCTGTAAGTGAAAGTAAAATGTCACTTCAAATTTAAAAGCTTGCACTAGAAAGGTCACTAGCTCATTCTAGATTAACATGACTCTTCCTGATTCAGCCGTCAAAGCCCCCAACAATTCCATTTCTTTTCACATACTCTGGCTCATGAGCACAAAACTGCTATTGATTTTTTGTTTGCTTCACATTCCTGAATAATTAGATTTGATGACATGTTCATAAATTTTTCTATTCAACATAAATACTGAAAGAAAAAATTAAGAAACCCAAACCAAGCCCCTTTTCACAGAATCACAGAATCACAGAATCACAGAATTTTCTAGGTTGGAAGAGACCTCAAGGTCATCGAGTCCAACCTCCAACCTAACGCTAACAGCCCTCCACTAAACCATATCCCTAAGCTCTACATCTAAACGTCTTTTGAAGACTTCCAAGGATGGTGACTCCACCACTTCCCTGGGCAGCCTGTTCCAATGCCTCACAACCCTTTCAGTTTTGAAAGGAATAACAGAAAAGGTGGAGTAGATCAATCTCTTTATTAAACCACTGCAGTAGAAATCCTGTGGACTGTTGAGCCCCTTTAAATTGTGAGGAACTTGGAAGCACTGAAAACCTGAAAACATCTGTTAATAGCTGCAGTTTCCCACATTTCCATAGCCATGGGGACATAAGCTTCTCTGGGGACCCCTCACTCCCTAGACACCCAAAGCTCTGTGATAATGAAGGCAAGAAACGAAGACTGACTGGACAGAAGGACAGAGCAAGAATTACCATGACTCTGAAGCTTGATGTTTAGGGCACTGAACTATGTGGAGGAAACAGTTATGGATCTCAAAGAATTATTAATGTCTGTTAGCCAACAGCCATCCCATGTAAATGAAATACGTCTCTAAAGCAGGGAAAGAATCTTTTCTTAACCACAGAGCTATGCTGCTATATTCCCCTTTCTTCCTTTCAAGTGTCTATTTAGCAAATTCTGAAATCTTTTATGTACCTTGAGAGTGCTCAACTACAAGGTAAAAAATGCTCTGTGCAACCCAGACCCAGGGTGATGACCTATAGCATTTTAGGGAAGTAATATTATCCAGGATCATATCTTGTCTGCATTTCATCTTGTTCTTTAACACTGGCATTGTGATTATGGCACCTGTCTTCATTAAAACCCATTCTAATTCTCTCAATATATACAATTAAATTGCAACTTGTTTAGTTTATTTAAAAATATTTCCTTATTATGTTTTAATAAATTATTTTGTAACTGGTGCATGAATGTAACAACTATCAAATTAATTAAATAAATAATTGGAACTTAGCAAGCCAGTATACTTTCCTTCACTCTTCTACTGCTTAAAGACTTGAGAGGAGTGTTGGAATTACTAGTTAATGAAAGATGCAGATAGGGATTTCTCTCTTATTGGTAACTAATGAGATTAGATGAGAAATAATTAGACAAAATAACAGAGCAAAACCCAAGGGGAATAAAAAAGCAGCAAGCATTTCACTAAGAATCTTTCAAGTCCTCTATCAATTCTGTTTTAAGCTACTGAAACCAACATGTTTTATCAGAAAGTTAAGTTGCAATCTTTTCTGATTTTTTCCTGTTATATTCTTGTAAAAAATCAAAACTGATAATGCTTGTCATGTTGCCAAGCTAACAATTAATATAAAAAAAAATGGGGGTTAATGTTTGAGAAATTAATTTTATTTTCTTTTAAGAAAGAATAAATAAATTAAGATTAAGATAATTAATCTTAATTTTGAGCTCATGAATGCTACTACAGGTACATGTAAATCCATTCATGCAGAAGTCATTCTTAGGAAACTGCAAAAGTAATTACTCCTAACCAATGAGAAAACAGATGCAATGGCATGTGATCTACATAGAATGGCTTACTTATTCTTTTCAAGTAGCAAGGCAAGGCCTTTTCATGTTTTCCCATAGTTTCCCCCTTTTTTCTGAAAACAATTTTAAATAATTAATAAACCCAACCAAATTTGCAGACTGTTCACAGATGAATGTGATACACAGCAAAATAAATTGAATGCATCTTTTCTTATGAATTATTCATTTTTTTCTAGTAAAATCTTTCTTGAATTAAGAAAAAACGATAGTCCTTCAGTGTCTTAATTCAGACAGGTATTTCTGTAGAAAAAAAAAAAAATGTCCTCAAGACACAGTCAAACACAGGTAGGTTATTTAAAAAATAAGCTAAAATTTTTATCAAACTGACATTCCTGTTGTAACATCTGTGCATTTCGACATGCATGAATTCTAGATGTCTAATTTGTAATGTTTCTAAAAAGTGACAGTTGGTATTCATCAAAAAACAGTTAATTAGTATAATAGGTTGCAGCAGAAAAAAAGGCAATGCCAGAGTCTAACTGGAACAGGAATAAAAAAATTCTGAATAACATATTAATATGGGCACTGATAAAAATTGCCTGGATATACCATTATATGATATATATACTCAAGGCCTGAAGTGTGTCATTGTGATTTGGTCTGTTTCCAACTGAACAAATACATTGTTGTAAGGAAAGCATTGTTTCCAAGTTATACTGCCATTCAGCTATAAAGACATCTCAGAAGAAGTGGATTGCAATATTGAATTTAAGTGCAGAGCATTACACAATGCCCTGCCTGAAATAAATACTCGGAAATGGTCCTGATCTATGAATTATCATTACACAAATAAGGACAGTGAAAAGAGAGCTTAGGAGTGGCTTGAAATGACTTTTCTAGGACTTGATAGGTTAAAAAATATTTATTTATTTTATATATGTATATACATACATATATATATGTGTGTATATATATATATATATACAGGACTATATATATATACAGTATATATATAGTATACATGTATATATATACATGTATATATATATATACAGTACTTGTATATATATATATATATATATAGATATACTATCTATATATATATACAGGACTTGATGTCTCCTGATCACAATGGTTTTTCAGTGGACAACCAGAGACATTGGGAAATGAGAAGGCATAGTCTTGTTCCAGAATGAATAAAAGTATTGGTTAGAACTAGACTTTTGGACATTTAGATCAAGATTGTCCACTGGTGTAATCCAATTGGAAGTGTCAATGGGTTGACAGGAATCCACATGAGCCAAGAAACTGCCTCCAGAGTCCATACTTTGTCACATCTTTCTCCTGATTTGCAGGTAGCCATGGGAAAAGTCTTACAATTCACAGATTTAGATCTCTGAAGTTAGGAGTACTGGAGCAGTTCTTTGAATGAAAAAATTATCACTTGCATGTGAAGTACAAAACATTATTATTTGTCTAAAATTTAATGTTCCTGTTATTTTAGAAGATATATTGGATATTTTCAGTTCTTTCCAATTCATTTTTTAAAGCAAAGTCACACCAGTGATGTTTCTTCTTTACTGTTTTCATTTTTTTGAGAATCACTACAGTGATGTAAGAGAGAGAGAGAAAGAGAAAGAGAGTTCTCTTTCTGGGCTGTACATTGCATGTTGCAGACCTATGATATAACCTTACCAGCCACACTTTGCTAAGTACTACATACAATTTTTCTTCAAGTGTATTTCGGATGTGTGCACAAATCAAGCAGCAAAATTGAGATATGGGATCAGTGAAGAGAAAGTTTAGGACACCGTTATTTCCTGTGTTTGGAAATTGCCTTCTTCCTCCTGCACCTCTTATTCAAGGACAACTAAAATGAGTTGGATTTGTTTCCACGAAGCAATCATAATCCTAGTATATTGAAGTGTGAGGAGTTATATACCAGTACTAACCCTGTAATATAATGCTGCAAGACAAATTATTGCCAGTGAAGCCGGGTTGATACTCCCAGATCTCAGAAATGAGCCTCAGTTTACTCTTCTGAAAGGTTTGAATCACAGACTGAAGTCAAAGGATAAGAGAGTCTGTGGCCACCTTCAACACAGAAACAGAGGCTGTCCTGACCGTACAGAAGTCAACAGTCTCTGCTGGCTCAGAGCTTTTCATCCCTAGTCACTGGATGGCTATTTATTTTTACCACAAGAGATTTCTCATGAGAAATATATGGCTGAAGTCTAGCCAAACTACAAAGAGTTATTCTATCAGTGAAAAGTGCAAGACCATGTAAACAAAAGAATCTGGTGTCACTGTTTTCATAAAAGAGCGAGAGAGGATGACGTCATTGGCACAATACATGAATAGAGCAGTCAAGTTTTCAGTATTACAAAGTGACAGTCAAGATAGCTCACAAGTATTTTATACATTTATTTTTGGAATAGCATTTAATCACGCTTTGCCAGTATTCTGGCTAGGAAAAGCAAAGCTATTCATTAAATATATATGTTCTGCAAACAACATAAAATTGGCAGTGATATTTTAGCTAGTTGAAGAAACACAAAAATGTCAGCTGACTGTCCCTCTTTTTAGTCAGAGCTTTTTGTCTGCTTGTATAATAATGACGCTTAACATTCACCAATGAACTATATCTACTGTCTTACTTAATGATTACATACCACTAGTAAATCTTAAGAGTCACCCAGTGTTTGATATATCTTGGCGTTATGAGATAACCTCACCCTAAAAGCAACCCAGAGGCTTAGAATGGAAGTTAATATTGCAGAAACTCTTTGAGGCTTTACTCATACTACACCTTCCCAGGACTTTGGCCTGGAGAGCCTGGGCCCCCTGCCCAGCTTAGAGTACTGATCTCCACCCCTTTTTCCTGGAAGGCATACTGAGCTCACCACAATGTATGTATTACAGCTAATTGTGAGAGGCCAGCACCCAAGTACGTATCATCTGATATAGGGAGAGCAACAGCAGATCCCAAGCTCCTCTTCCAGTCCTTAGGTATTCCTTCTGGAATTCCTTAGTTCGAGGCATCTGACAGTTGAGTTAAAGACAATTTTCCTCACCCTCTCATTCAGTCCTACAACACTACCATGCAGACTGACCTCATACCCGAGGCTGCAAAACCCTTCCCCAGTCACTCCCTAAATATTAAGGCTTCTCAGTTGAAATTGGGAAGAAACCCCATGTATGACTCACCATGAAAACATGCCTAGTATCCCTGTTTTAATGAACATAGGATGAAGCACAGCTTCCAGTCTTCAGATTACTGTATACCCATAGACCTTCTGAGCATCCAAGTCTGAGTGATTCTTTTAATGTAAGTGAATCACTGGATGTAAGATTTCTCTGGAAGGGTGAGGGGAGCTGTCTTATTTTTTCCTTGCAGTTCCCTAAAAATGTAATTTGGATTGACTTGTGAGCAACTGTAACCAGCTACAAAACTCATCTACCTCTTCCCTCAGGCTTTCACCAGAGTTACTGTTCCTTGTAGTACCGTCACAGTTGTCTAAAAAAATGCTGAATGGAGTGAAGGAAAATCATTGCCTAGCTCCATAGTATCAAACAGTCATAGCGAGGACTATTTGGTCCAATGAACTTGTCATTTAGCCCCTCTGAAATGTCACTAAACTTGGGCTGAGAATCCTGTTTCTAATTTTAAGAAATGCAGCTTGTGAGTGGGAAGCAGAAGAATCAGACACAAATAAGAAAAAGAACACATGGGGCAGCATGTTATGCTGGTAATAGAAGAACAAAAACAGTTGGATTGAGAAGTTGCCTTGATTTAACTCCTGACTCTCAAAACCCACTATTTCCATAGTTTGTCCACCCTGCTGTGGAGACTCTTCACCTTCCCACCCACACCAGTTCTGAGAATCATTTTTTCTTCCAAATTTGAGCATGAAGGCCTTTTGATCAGAAATGGACAAGACACTGATTATAACATACGTACTTTCTGAGAAGACAGCACAGATGTAAGGTCTAAAGGTTGCATCTGGGTCGTTCATTAAAATTGCTCTGTATCCCAAACCTAGACTTGGTGGACCCAGCTCTGCTTCCAACTGACATGATTTACACACCCTTTTTACTATTAGTTATCCACTCAGCACAGATTGGTAAAGCATACAGAGGGTGGAATTGCATTCCCCCTAATTTGCTGTCTGGCATAAGTTGCAGCTTTGTCCAGCACAGCCCAGGGCACTGGTGATATCCCCCAGCAAACAAATCGGCTTCTGTATCGGAAGCAAGATAGCATCATTAACATGCCACCATAACCAGATTAATAAGCAGAGACTTAGAGACACCGACCTAGGCACAAACACATAATATAGCTTTCTTGCTGCCAGCACCCAAAACATTATGACTGCACTGTGCAGCAATAGACCTTGTGATAAATACACTAAATCCTTGGAGCCAGTTTAGAGACATTAAAGTGGTTCTACTTTGCTTTACATCACTGATAAGTTCCACATCTAGGTAATCAAAACAATGAAACAGATCTTTTAAGATTATTGTTGTGGTTTTGTTGGTTTTGTTGTTGTCGAATATTTCCTCTTTCTTTTTCATTTCAGTACTACAACTAAATCTGGATATTTCAACTGGAGTTAGTGGATAAATTCAAGAAAAAAAAAAGTGCCTACAAATGCATGAAACTGCATGCTTACATACAGACAACCTTGGTAGAGTGCCAAAGTACTAGACTATGACTAAGAGCAGCAGACCAGTCACATCAGTAATAGCTAAGACTACAGTTCTGTCAGCTAACAGGAGACACAGTTCCTGGCCCTTTGATTGAGGTATACCAGATGCAGTACTCCAAAACCCCAGACTGACGTCATGCAATCCTAACTTCATCCATGTATTTCCTAGAAACTCACATGTATAGGAGGTTGATGCTGCTGATTTATACAGTAGCCATTGATCTGCGGTCAAGGATGATTCATGTGCAATTGGCAAGCTGGAACAGATAGGACCTGCCCGGGCTCTGCAGAGGTTCAGTCCAGCTCTGCAGAGATGGAAGTTAAAGCTGTCTCCAGCATGTTCTGCTCCCTGACACCCCCCTCCCAGTGGACTTCCTCACCAAGATCAGCCTGCCAGGCAGCCCTCATCCTTCTCACACCTGCCTGCTCAGACGCACTCCCAACAACCATTCTTGGTGATGTGGGTGCTGGGAATTGTCAGCCTGGCAACATAACTTATTTCTACCCATGTTCCTTCCTTTGCTTGCTCCCTTTGTTTTTGCTTTCCTGACTAAAGGCAGCTGATATTCCAGAATTCAGCATGGATTCTTTTACTCACTGTCCAAAAGAACTTAACAAGAGACAGATGACTTCTGCTTTGTCCAGAGGCCAAAACTATTCTGATTTGGAATCCAGCAAATCTGAGCACTCAGCAATGCTGAATGGCAAAATGTACTTTCCCAAAGCTTGTTTTGCAGGCAACAATTCTGTAGATAACTGGTCAGAGTACATCTATCATTTTCCTGATTATCTATATTTTTTCCCTGCCCTAAAAGAGGCAGAAAAGACTTAAAATTGAACTTCTTTGATGGCCCTGGAAATATTTTCCTGTGATTTTACCTGTCAAAAGCTACCCTGTACCCTAGTTATAAAGTCGAATAAGAAGTCACTGCTCCTGGTGATAGACATCAGTAGCCAAAATGCATTGTACCATCTCCTAAGATGCCACAGTGAAAATGTTCAGCTGGACAGGGCAGTACACTTTCATATAGATAGCCTGCTTGCTACAAGTTATACAGTATATTTACTTGGGGGAGGGGGGGGGAGGGGGGGGGGTGAAAAGTGGGTTTCCCCTTTCTTTTGGTTAATAAAATGCTAGGATTTCGTGGGACTACTTTTCCTCAGTAGAGGTCAAAAAACATACAGGAAATAACCAAAGATTAAACTTAATAACAATTATATCATCCAGATCAGAAATCATCCATCACTAGTCCCAATTGCAATATAATGAGGAGATAGCATAATGCATTGATTGGATGTCTAAGCATCATCCCACTCACCGTGCACATCCATGAAGCCTGCTGAGATGAATCTACCATTTGCCTTTAAATTATTTTACCATATTTCCCATATTTATCATCTTTATTTCTTTATAAAGAAATGTTATTCCAAAACTGTGGAATCTAATCAACACAATAGCATTTTACAGAGGCTGAAAACATACATGTTAGGCATACTGGATATGTTTCTGTGCATAATACATGAGAATCTTAGCTTAGAGTTCCTTTGGTTCTGGCACTGCACAGACAAGTAACAAATTCCTTCTAAATCAAGCAGCATATTTTTTTTCTTTGTTTGTTTCTATATTCACTGCAGCATTTTCTGTAGGCTCATATAATGGGACGATAACTAGAAATCTATAGCAGCAAGGATCTCAAAATTGCTTAGCCCACCCTGAAAATAAGAGAGCTACATCAAACGCCAGGACTCCAGGATTCAGTGCACAGAACACCAGAAGCAGAGACCAATCAATCAAACACACAGGAGCATTAGCAGCTTGGTGATTATCATAACTTAATCAAAGAAGACAAATGAAAACCATCTTTCAGTACTACTTGTGCAACAATTTGTGTATGATTATTAGAAATGATGCAACCAAATAGGAAAATATATTTCTGTGGCCTGGCACCTTCACCTTCTGGAAGACTTTAACTTCTCATAGGCCTGCTGAATTCTCATGTCAAGTATTTGTTGTGATTTCTTTCATTTTTATCTTATGGATTCTCACCTTTTAGAGATGAAAAACCTTTAGGAAAAAAAAAAAAAAAAAAAAAAAGGTTTGATTTGAATAAGCTTGTAAGTATGAATAATCAGCAAAAGTAGATATTATGACTTAGTGCAACATCTGTTCACATCCAGTATCTATTTTTATAACCCTGGATCTTTCTTAAGGCAGAAACAATAACTGGTTAAGACATTGTGTCCCTTTCTCTGTTAAACTGTATTGATATGACCTCATTCTTACAGGGGCTTAAACTCAACCCAAAGAAAGAAGTTGTATCTTGTCATGCAACAAATATCTCTACTGAATACTGAAAAAAAATATCACACAAAGAATAATAGAAAATTCTAGTTCCAAGTGTCTTTTCTAAACTTTCTTATAGGTATGTCTTGAAGACCAGAAAGGCAGTAGCAGCTGTGTTGAAAATGCTCTAATTTTGCTAACTCAGGTCAAAATAGTTTTGGTTAACTTAATAATATGTGACTGAGTTCAGTCCTCAATTGACAAGAAGTATAGATCCAATGAAAACTCAGTAAAAATATTCAGAAATGTCAAAAAAAAAATGTATTTCATTAATTGACCAAAAAGTTTTTTTTTTTTTTTTTTTTTTGTTAGCTTACACACATCAATCAATTGCTATGAAATCAAGTTGTACTGAGAGTCCTGTGTTAGGGTGTGGATTGATTGTGAAGAGATGCCTCTGATAAACAGCCATGAACAAGGTGAGAGCTTGTGGGTAAAAATTAAGGACCAGGCCAATAAAGGACATCTTATTGTTAGGGTCTACTACAGACCACCTGATCAAGTGGAGCCTGTTCATGAGGCTTTCTGGCTTCATTTCCAAGAAGCATCACACTCACAAGCACTCAGCCTGATGGGGACTTCAACCACCCAGATGTCTGCTGGAAAGGCTACACAGCAGGCTGCAAGCAATCCAGGAGACTCCTAGAGTGCATTGAGGATAACCTCTTGGTCCAGGTGTTAGACAAACTAACCAGAGGAGAAGCGTTGCTGAATCTAGTGCTTGCCAGTGCAGACAAATGCATTAAAGAGGTTAAGATGGGAGGCGCTCTGGACACCAGTGACCATGCCCTGGTTGAGTTTGTGATCTCAAGGAATATGGGCCTGGTGAAAAGCAGAGGCAGGACCCTGAACTTTAAGAGAGCAAATTTCCGGCTGCTTAAAGAACTAGTGGGTAAGAACTCCTGGGAAGCTGTCCCCCTAAGGACAGAGAACTAATCAGAGCTGGCAACTCTTTAAGGATGCTTTCCTTAGAACACAACAATTCAACAGTTCTCCATGCCCCTGTGTGAGCAGGGAAGGCAGAAAACTGGGATGGCTTTGCAAGAATCTGCTGTTCAAACTGAGGTACAAGAAGGAAATGCACAGGCAGCGGAAGCAGGGACATGTGGCCTGGGAAGAGCACAGGAGTGCTGTTTGGATGTTCAGGGATGGAATCAGGAAAGACAAGGCACAGATGGAACTGAGCTTTACAAGAGATGCAAAGAATAACAAGAAGGGATTATATGGGTGCTCAGAAAATAAAGGCCAAAGGGAGAGTTCCCACTCTGATAAAAGAGAAGGGAGAACTGATAATGACAGATATGGTGAAGAATGGCCAAGGCTGACCTCTGAAGATCATTTAGTCCAACCCGCCCTGACGAGCAGGATCACCTAGACCACAATGTACAGGGTGGCATCCAGGTGGGTTTTGAATAAATCAAGAGAAGGAGACTCCACAACCTCTCTGGGCAACCTGTTCCAGTTCTCTGTCACCCTCACAGTAAAGAAATGCCCTCTCACATTCAGCTGGAATATCCTGTGCTTCAGTTTGTGCCCTTTACCTCTTGTCCTGCCACTGGGCTCATCTGAAAAGAGCTCCATCCTCTTGACACCCTCCTCTCAGATATTTATATACATTGATGAAATCTCCCCTCAGTCTTCTCTTTTCCAGGCTAAAGAGGCCCAGATCTCTCAACCTGTTCTCATATGACAGGTGCTCCAGTCCTCTAATCATCTTTGTAGCCGTCCTCTGAACTCACCCCAGTAGCTATATGTCCCTCTTGTTCTGGGGAGCCCAAAAATGGACCCAGCACTCCAGGTGTGACCTCACCAGGGCTGAGTAGAGGGAGAGGATCACCTCCCTTGGCCTGCTGGCAACACTCTTCCAAATGCACCCCAGAATACTGTTGGCCTTTTTGGCCACAAGGGCACATTCTTGGCTCATGGTCAGCCTATTATCCGCTAAGACTCCCAGGTCTCTCTCTGCAGAGCTGCTCTTCGGCAAGTCAGCCCCAAGCCTGCACCACTGCTTGGGGTTATTCCTTCCTAGGACCCTGCACTTACCTTAGTTAAACTTCATGAATTTCTTCTCAGCCCAACACTCCAGCCTGTCCAGGTCCTTCTGAATGACAGCACAGCCCTCTGGGGTATCAGCCACTCCTCTGAGCTTTGTGTCATCATCAGCCTTGCTGAGGGTGTATTCCATTCCGTTGTCCAGATCATCAATGTATAAGCTGAACAACAATGGACCCAGTACTGACCCCTGGGGGACATTGCTAGCTACAGACCTCCAACTAGATTTTGTACCACTAAGCATAACCCTCTGAGCTCTGTCATCCAGCCAATTGACTGGCCAATGTCATCTACCTGGAATTCTGTAAGGCCTTTGACACAGTCCCACATGACATCCTGATATGAGAGATATGGATTTGAAGCATGGACAGTTCAGTGGATAAGGAACTGGCTGAAGGTTGCACCCAGAGAGTTGCAGTCAATGGCTCTATGTCCAGGTGGAGGCTGGAGATGAGTGGTGTCCCTCAGGGGTCTCTTTTGGGAGCAGTGCTGTTTCATATATTTACCAATGACATAACAGTGGGATTGAATGTGCCGTCAGCAAGTTTGCAGATGACTCTAAGCTGAGTGGTTCAGCTGATACAGCAGAATGAAGGGATGCCATACAAATGGACCTGGACAAGCTTTAGAAGTGGGACCATGTGAACCTAATGATGTTCAACAAGTAGTTGGTAGCATCCCTGCCCATGTTAGGGAGGGGTTGGATCTAGATGATCTTTAAGGTTCTTCCCAACTCAAGCCATTCCATGATTCTATGAGATGCAGGCAAGTGCTCCACTTCTCCAGCTCACACCGTACTTGTGACTAAATAAAAATTAATAAAGTCTGTAAAGGATGATGAATTAAGATATGTATAGACCCCCAAGAGATTTTGGCTAGAATTTACTACAATAAACAAGAACATTCTTCCTCTGCGTCATCCAAAACTATTCTTCAGATATAGTAAAAGTGTCCACACAGAAAGTTAATGAAGTCTAGGAAATAAACAGTAAAGAAAAGCTTTTTCTTTCATGGTAGAGAATTTACTGTGTAGACCCCAAAATCTAATTTCTGTATTTTTGGTAATTTTAAGAATGAAAGGTTAACTTGAGGACCTTAATTTCACAATGTATAGGGAATCTTTCATTGTTATGCATAATATTTTTTCAAAGAACTCAAAAATCAAAAGTAAGAAAATCTACACCTGTTTTTTAGACAGAACATGTGTTAAACCATAGAACATTACCAGTTCTACTTCAAAGGATTTTTTTTGTATGATCACAGGAAATATTGAATAAGCAGCACGGTTCTACAGAACCAAATGTGCATATAGAAACTTCAAAATATAATAACAATAACAATAATAAAAACAATATTGTTGTTACTAGGAAAAATATAAAAAAGATGAATTGCTTAAGAAAAGCTTTAATTTTAAATATTTTTTTCATTTTTTTAGGAATGAAAAGAATACTTTCTTCTACAGGGAAATATGCTCGTAATTAAACAGCATGAATAATCACCGGCAAGCTCCCAAGTCTGTACATTTGCCATGCCTTATTCACCACTACAGGTGAAGCCTACTCATTTAAAGTCACCACTGAGGTAACAAGGTACAAAGCAACTTTATTATTATTATTATTAGAATAAATACATCATCATATGTAATTCTTCTTGTGCCTAAAAGTGTGTGCATGTATGTTCAGTCTTTGCAGAGATTACACTAACCTAAGAAAGAAAGAAATATGAAAGACATCGTTAAAAAATATTAATAATAATTAAATAGCTTTCATGTTTATTATTGCAGTCTTTATCAGCTCCAATAAAACACTGCCAGCATACTAATTCTAACCAGCTTTCCTAAATTCTCACTGGTCTTCAGCAAAGCTGAAGAGGGAGGCATCCAGGGCAGCCAATAAAAATCACTTTGCACAAAGACTGGGGTGGACCCTGGTGGTCCTCAGCCTTTCGATTAAAGTTTCTTCTGAGTCCTGCATGTATGATTCTACAGAAGTATTTGGGTAATAGTCGGTATTTGTGGCATTGTATAACTGATATTACACACTCTGAATGTGGAAATGAAGCTTGTCATGATCAAATGACATGGGAAGGAAACATGGAGATAAAATCTACACCACAAAGAATAAAGTACATGTTGATATAAGGGAAAAATATAACAATGATTTATTGACACGTTTATTAGAAACACAATGAAACACATTTGGTTTAGTTTTTATTCCTTCAATTTTTTTCTCTAACAGGCAAATGCCTAGAAATAGCTACCAAAAAAAAAAAATAATAATAAAAAAAAAAAATAATAATAATAATAATAATAATAAATTAATACATTAGGCCATACACAGAAGAACAGAAGCATTTCACCCATTCACCCATTCAAAAAGTTCAGTTTGGGAGCACAGAAAAGTGTAAAAGTTACATATGGTAACTATGTCTATGCATATGCATGCACACACATACATCTACACACTCACACACAGCAACTATGAACACACCTGCAAACCACATGAAACAAATCTGTATCCCAAATTGTTCTACTCACATAGAAAATTAACATAAATGCCTTATATTTATTTCCTCTATGCACATGTATTCTTTTGCTGTAACAAGCATGTTTACTTATTTATTTGCTGTAAAATTGTATTGCCATTTCAGTTTTGTGATAGTAGTTTCAATGGTGTAAAGAGAAATCTGTATGAGTCAGTTTGTTCTCCAGTTTCAGATGTTTGAAATCTCCCGTCTGTTTATTATGATTTTTTATTACTGTTAATTATGCTATTAATTATATGAAAAATAAGTCCCAATAATTTTATCCAGTCCTTTTCTTAATTGCTTCGCAAGTCATTTCTCAGAGAGGATTATTAACACATATTCCATGATAGCCCAATCTTACAGATGCTAGTAATGTTTCCCACGTGAGTAATTCCAGTGAAACCATTACAAAGTGTTCAGGTTTTGTCTGGGATGGTATTAATTTTCTTTCTAGTAGCTGGTATGGTGCTATGTTTTAGATTTAGGATGAGAATAATGCTGGTAACACACTGAAGTCTCTGTTGTGTCTGATCAATGTTTGCACTAAGTCAAGAACTTTTCAGCTCCTTACACCACCCTGCCAGTGAGGAGGCTGGGGGTGTAGAAGGACCTGGGGGTGTCAGAGGGAACAGCTGGCCCAGACTGGCCAAATGGATATTCCATGCCATGTGACATCATGTTGAACAATAAAACAGGGGGAGCTGTTCAGGGAGGAGGTCACCACTTGGGGACATGCTGGGCGTTGGTCGGTGGGTGGTGAGCAATTGCATTGTGCATTACTTGTTTTGTATATTCTTTTATCAGTGTTGTCATTATTATTTTCCCTTTCTTTTCTGTCCTATTAAACTGTCATTATCTCAGCCCATGAGTTTTACCCTCTTCCAATTCACTCCCCTACCTCGCTGGGGAGGAGCAAGTAAAGGGCTGTGTGGAGCTAAACATAGCTGCCTGACAGGTTAAACCACTACGCAATGGCATAACAGAGTCAGTACTTTCAAGACTAAGCCATAAATTCATTTTTCCCTGATTCAGATAAACCCAACAGAGGAGTTGCCTTCTATTTTCAGGTTTCATCAAGTTGAGACCTGAATGCTCCAAAACTGAATTAATTCAAATCCAGAAATAAAATGATTAACATTGTCCAACATAACACAGTAGACCCCAATAAATTCAAGAAAGCTTCAATGAAAAAAAGTTCCCATAATTTTTGATTTAGGATAAACTGAGGGCTGAACTCCTTTTACTCCTTGCTCATTGATATGACCATCTTCAATTAATTCTTAGCCACAAGATCAATTATCTGGA